>NC_064640.1:766517349-767149364 GCF_023864345.2 Schistocerca serialis cubense
AAGATCGTCATAGAATCGTCTGAAACTCTAGTTAAAGCCTTCAATTCGGTACCGAACGAGAGAACTGAAATTGTTTCTGAGAAGGATGCAGCAAAACGTTAGCTCTGCTTCCACCTTGCCTTTATCAAAGCAAGCAGCCGCCTATAGGAACCGAGGATGGCCTCCGAATCCGGGCGGCAGACGTCATTCGTGCCGACATAAGCCACGAATTGCAACTGGCTGCAGCCAGCGCGCTCAAGTACAGCCAGCAGAGCCTCCTCGCATCTCGAGAGTGACACCCCGACAAGTAAACAGAGTGGACACTGGCTTTCTTTCCCGATCTGCCTGCTACATCCCTAAAGGCCTGCATCGTCCGTCTCGCGTTGGAGTTCCCGCTGACACACAATTCCGCCCTCCGCGCCTGTTCGTGTCTTTCTCGAAGATCAGCCTCGCCCCTCCCAAAAAAAAAAAGAGGCATCCCGTGCTGGCTCAAATGTGAGACAAAAACTAAATTAAATTTAGTGTAATAAACACAAATTGATATTGCTGCTGGCACATCTGCTGGACTCTGCTGCTGCGACTTGATTGAGCATAGCAAGTCCGAATGATTCCATCAGATCACTGAGGTCAACACGTTGTTCGTTCATGATTTTTGTCATAACGGAATCAGCGCCACAATGGATGAGATTTTTTACACCATGAAGGTGGTTTCCAGGCTGCTCAATAAATTTCTTTCTTTCAGTCTGTTGTTGTCTTGTTCGATTAATTTCGCTATTTCCGATATTCATTCTGTAGTTCTGACATCGCAATGTCTCCTCACGTCCGACAATTCAGTACAACAATCATTAATAAAAAAAATAGGTTAATAGGTTTTAGCAGGTTTAGCTCAGGCATATGCAGAGCTCGAAACCAAAACGCCATTAAATTCAGTCATCCGAAAGTACTACTTACACATGAAATAACTAATATACTGTAGTTATAAAGCCCAGTAAATCAGTTACGTTTTTGATTGTGTAAACGAACAATGTGGACTACAGTCTTTGCTAAATCATGTTACTTATAAGAGTATTCGACAGAGTTAGATACTTTAATTGGCGACGAAGGTTTAAGGCCTCTGAGTCGAATGTCAGGTTTTATACTATGCTACAAATTTTTCCACCGTTGAAGTTGGAACTAGTGTTCAAGTACTTCCGAGAAAATGACGAAGTAATTCCAGTGATTCAAGGGATCGTAGAGTTTTCGACAATTGTCGTGGCAGTAGTGTGTTTTTCTTCTTCCTTCGGTTTTTCACACTGAATCACGTCAAAAATATAAATTGAGTTTACTAAAATGAAAACAGATACTTCAATGGTAGACATAAATCTTTGTTGATAAACCCCAAAAAATAAAATTCCCCTCATGTTCAGAAAGAACAGAACACCTTGAACGACTAGAGATAGGACCTTCATATTCACAAAACATATACATAAGTACGTTTTGCAGAAATGATTAGCATTTAAACCATGGCGGCACGCGGGTTCGATGTCAACATCGATATTGCGGAGCAACGCTATCTACCGGTAACATATGCCTGAGGCTTTCGTCGTCGCTATAAACCGAAGGTGATGGATCAGTTCGACTTGAACAGACGTGCAGGATACCTCGCAGACGTAATCGCGAAAGTACCGTCAAATCAGTGAGTTTGTAAGAGGGCGCACTATTCGCATGAGAGAATGTCATGCATCCATCCGGGAAATTGCTGCTCATGTGGGACGAACTGTTTCGGCAGTGCAACGGGTGTGTACCGAACGGTTCACAGAAGGCCCAACACGACGAGATGGGACAGATTGCATCACCCAGACTCCCTACCCCCCATTCCCGATGCCTAATCCGAAAGGCGGTGCAGGATAGATCTGTGTCCTCGTCGGCTCTGGAGCAACAGTGGAACAGTGGAACACATCGTAGACTATCAGAGGTGACAGTCTGTCACCGTTTATTACGGCATGGCATACGTGCGCGTCGTCCACTTCTCCGCCTATCATTGATGAATGTGCAGAAACATGCTAGACGGCAATGGTGTGTGGAGCGACGCCACTAGGGACAGGAATGGCATCATACAGTGTTTTCGGACGAATCCAGGTTCTATTTGTTTGAAAATGATGGCCACATGTTGGTTCGCCACAGACAGGGTGAGCGGCATCACAGTGACTGTATTCGCGCAAGACTTACAGTACCAACTCAAGGCCTTATTGTGTGGGATGCTATTGATCACAACAACAAATCACAGCTGGTGCGTGTCCAGGGAACTGTGACCAGTGTGACCTACGTGAATGACATCCTGCGAGCCGTAGCCCTACCCTTTCTGTATAACACCCTAGATGTCATTTTTGAGAACGACAATGGATGACAACACGTTCCTTCTTGGTGCCACAGGATGTCAACTTTTTGGCCTGGCCTGCCGGGCCACCAGACTTGTTATCAATCGAAAATGTGGCGGATATGGTGAAACGACGGGTGCAGCGCTGTGACCCAGTGCCAACTACGACAGATGAACTATGGAACCAGCTGAATGGAGCGTGGATGGCTAAACTGTAGACCGCCATTCGCATCGATGCCATCACGCATGGAACAAGTTATCAAGGCCCATGGCGGACCCTGTGCCTACTAGGCAACGGGATACATGCTGAACCGAGGTGCTAATAATTTCTGGAGAACATGCTAATATACGTGTACTGCGAATATGAAAGTCCTATCTCTAGTCGCTCAAGGTGTTCCGTTTTTTCTGAACGTGAGTGTACATATTTAATTTTTTGGCTGTTGGCAGGTACACGTCTACAGCCCCGGTCAACCATGAAATCTCTGTGCCTCAATACCGTAGCACGCCTCTTAAGGAGCTAAAACAATATCTACATCCCACTGATAAGGTGGAGTATTGTTCGGTAATTCGATTCCGGTGGGAACGGAAGTGTTGCGCCTGTGTCAGGCGAATGTAAATGAGTGCTTTAGCCATTCAGTAGGGGATCAAATGGTTCAAATGGCTCTGAGCACTATGGGACTTAACATCTGAGGTCATCAGTCCCCTAGAACTTAGAACCACTTAAACCTAACTAACCTAAGGACATCACACACACCCATGCCCTAGGCAGGATTCGAACCTGCGACCCTAGCGGTCGCGTGGTTCCAGACTGAAGCGCCTAGAAACGCTCGACCACACCGGCCGGCGGTGAGTAATTAGTCGTCCGGTGTACTTATATTGTAAAATAACACTCGAAGAGAAGATTGAATCGATAGCCTTGGGCAGACCTGAGGACATCGTAAGCGCGAATAACAATGTAAGCAATGAAGGAAGTACAGAAAAGTTCATATAAAACAAGGCAACAAACATTAGCGAGGACATATCGTAATCGGCATACGCTGAGGTGACAAAAATCATCGGATATCTCCCTGTGACCAGCGTAATGCAGCAACTCCACCTGACATAGCCCCAACAAGTCTTTATTAGTATTCAGAAGAAATATTGAGCCTAGCTACCTCTATAGCCGACCATAATTGCGAAAGTGTTGCCAGTGCAGGATTTTGTCAGCAAGTGATCTATCGATTATGTCCCATAAATGTTCGACGGGATTTATATCGGGAGATCTGAGTAGCCAAATCATTCGCCCGAAATGTCGAGAATGTTCTTCAAATCAATTGTGAACAACCGTGGTGCGGTTACACTGCGCATTGTCCTACATAAAAATTTCGTCATTGTTTGGGAACGTGAAGTCGGTGACTGGGTGCAAGTGGTCTCCTAGCGGAGGAAAACAACCATTATCAGTCAATTATCAGTTCAGTTGGACCGGAGGGCTCAGTCAATTCCATGTAAACACAGCCCATCCGATTATGGAGTGCCGGCCGTGGTGGCCGAGCGGTTCTAGACGCTGCAGTCTGGAACCGCGCGACCGCTACGGTCGCAGGTTCGAATCCTGCCTCGGGCATGGATGTGTGTGATGTCCTTAGGTTAGTTAGGTTTAAGTGGTTCTAAGTTCTAGGGGACTGATGACCATAGCTGTTAAGTCCCATAGTGCTCAGAGCCATTTGAACCATTTCTAGGGGACTGATGACCTCAGAAGTTAAGTCCCATAGTGCTCAGAGCCATTTGAACGATTATGGAGCCACCACCAGTTTGTTCAGTGCCTTGTTTACAGCCTGGATACATGGCTTTGTGGAGTCTGCACCACACCCGAACCCTACCACCACCTCTTACTAACTAAAATTGGGACTCATCTCACAAGGCCACGATTTTCCCGTCCCACACTGATTCCTGCTGTTATTTCAAGCAGTGATGCTTGTCTGTTAGTACTGCCAATTCTGCGCAAACGCTGCTGCTCTCGGTCGTTAACTGAGGGTCGTCGGCCACTGCGTCGTCCGTGGTGGGATGAAATTTGGTATTCTCAGCATACTCTTCACACTTTGATCTCGGAGTATTGAATTAACTAACGATTTCCGAAATGGAATGTCCCATGAGTCTAATTCCAACTACGATTCCGAGTTTAAAGTCTTTTAATTCCCGTCGTGCGCCATTATCTCGTTGGACACCATTCCACATGAATCACACGAGTACAAATGACAGGTTCGCCAATGCACTGCCCTTTTATACCTTATGTACGCGATAATACCGCCATCTGTATATGTGGATATCGTTATCCCATGATTTTGTCACCTCATTGTTTCAACCTTCCCTATTTGCTAGTCTATCATTTATCCCTGGCCAACGAAAGAGGCTAGTCATGCAGGATCTTATCAGACACTAAATGTAAAACAAATTAACAAATGAGCACACAGAAGCAATCGTCCCAACGTATACCATGCTTTATCAAACATTACTTACAAATTCTCTATTTCTCCTTCATTTAATGATATTTCATTACGTGTTGTTGTTGTTGTGGTCTTCAGTCCTGAGACTGCTTTGATGCAGCTCTCTATGCTACTCTATACTGTGAAAGCTTCTTCATCTCCCAGTACCTACTGCAGCATACATCCTTCTGAATCTGCTTAGTGTATTCATCTCTTGGTTTCCCTCTACGCTTTTTACCCTCCACGCTGCCCTCCAGTACTAAATTGGTGATCCCTTGATGCCTCAGAATATGTCCTACCAACCGATCCCTTCTTCTGGACAAGTTGTGCCACAAACTCCTCTTCTCCCCAATTCTATTCAATACCTCATCATTAATTATGTGATCTACCCATCTAATCTTCAGCATTCTTCTGTAGCACCACATTTCTAAAGCTTCTATTCTCTTCTTGTCTAAACTATTTATCGTCCATGTTTCACTTCCATACATGGCTACACTCCATACAAATACTTTCAGAAACGACTTCCTGACACTCGATGTTAACAAATTTCTCTTCTTCAGAAACGCTTTCCTTGCCATTGCCAGTCTACATTTTATATCCTCTCTACTTCGACCATCATCAGTTATTTTGCTCCCCAAATAGCAATACTCCTTTACTACTTTAAGTGTCTCATTTCCTAATATAATTCCCTCAGCATCACCCGACTTAATTTGACTACATTCCATTATCCTCGTTTTGCTTTTGTTGATGTTCATCTTATACCCTCCCTTCAAGACACTGTCCATTCCGTTCAACTGCTCTTCCAAGTCCTTTGCTGTGTCATAGAGCATTGTTACTTATAAGTAGGATTCCTATCCCATTTTTCTTTCAACAATTAACATTTCCGTTTCGATTTATATTTCTACCACTTATTTTATTATCAGTCTTGAAATTTTTTTCTCTGTATAAATAGAGAAACAAAATCTTTACCAACAGTTCCTAAGAAACAAGTCATGTTAATATTATAATAGATATACGTCAGTGCTACTGCTTCAGTTGAACTTCTGCAGGACGGTGATAATTCCAGAATTTAAAGAGTACTCAGGCAAGTGAAATTCCAAAACCATGTCACAGGTAGTATTCAGATTCTTAAATATCTAAAACGAAGAAGGAATAGATTTTCACAGATCATATGTGAACCACCTACGCGTTATGGATAACATTATCGTCTTTTCCTCTGTTTCAGGTTATTTTCAAGAACAAATTTGAAAGTAGACCGGGAAGTCAATTACAGTAAGACTAAAATGGAGTACAACAAATGAAAATAAAACAATACAAATTAAGAATAAAAAAACAGATAGAGTTGATGACTACTTTTATTTAGGACAACTGAAAAGAACAACAGGCCGGCCAAGAGAGCAAATAAACGTACGGCTAAAAATGACCTTGTGTCCTTTTCGTAAATTAAATATGGATTACGAAGAAAAGTCGTGATCTGTGTGATTCGTAAGGCGAGCAGCAAGAAAGCGAGTACTCACGGCTTGGTGCAGCGCAGGGCGCAGGGCTTGCGCCAGCTTGGCCAGCCCCTTGGCGTATTCTGCGTGCAGGTAGGAGCGCTTGTGCACGTAGGCGGCCAGCTCCTTGGCGTGCCGCGCCCACGCCTTAGCGCGCTGCAGCAGCTGCGGCACCACTCGCTCTCCACGGAGCTGTGCCTGCAGCCGCCGCGCGCTCAGCAGCGCCCCTCCGCCGGAGTCCCCGTCCCGCACGTCCTCCAGCGACTGCAATATCGCACGTAATATCTCTGGCCAGTCAAAGATGTTATTCGTGCAGGTCCTTATAAGACACCAGATGTACCGGGTGATCAAAAAGTCAGTATAAATTTGAAAATTTAATAAACCACGGAATAATGTAGATAGAGAGGTACAAATTGACACATATGCTTGGAATGACATGGGGTTTTATTAGAACAAAAAAGAAAAACAAAGTTCACAAAATGCAAGACAGATGGCGCTGGACAGCAAAACGTCAGTGACTGCGCATGACAATCGTGTATGAAAGGAGCTGTAACGAGAGAGAGAATCAGATGCGCCAGCAGTCGCAGCATGTTGACGTTACCTGAAAAGGGGCTTTTAATGAAGCTCTATTATCAGAATGGGGAATTTGCTAGTTCAGCGTTACGATCCTATCGCCATAGGAAGGGAATTCGGTCCGTTGACAAATGCAGCTGTGGCGAGAATGATTTCTAAGTTCGAAGCCACGGGTTGTTTAGACGATAGACCCCGTAGTGGCCGACCGAGCACAAGGAAAAAATGGAGACTGTAGCGGGTTCGTCTATGCACGGAGAAGTCAACGCTCGTGCAGTCGCACGTCGCACCGGTATTCCATACACTACTGTTTGGTTGACACTAAGGAGTACCCTCCGATGCTATCCGTACAAAATCCATCAGCATCATTAACTGTTACCTGGCGATTTAGTGAAGCGGAGGGCATTTGCGGTGTGGGCGTTTGAAAAGATGGTGGAAGATGACGATCGATTGAGTAACGTGTTATGGACCGACGAAGCTCATTTCACGCTCCGAAGGTCTGTCAACGCCCACAACTGTAGAATTTGGGCTACCGAAAATCCTAGAACTGTCGTAGAAACTCCATTGCACGACGAGAAAGTCACGGTATGGGTTGGATTTACCACATCTACCGTTATCGGGCCTTTTTTTCTTCGAGGAAATGCATGATTCTGGTTTTGTACCTGCTACCGTGACGCGTGAGAGGTACGCCGGTATGTTACAGAATCGCAACATCCCCAGCCTGGCTGATAAAAACCTGCAGGAACGTACGATGTTTATGCAGAATGGCGCTCCACCCCATATTGCTAGATGCGTGAAAGATCTTTTGCGCGCGTCTTTTGGTGACGATCGTGTGCTCAGCCACCACTTTCGTCATGCTTGGCCTCTCAGGTCCCCAGACCTCAGTCCGTGCAATTATTGCCTTTGGGGTTACCTGAAGTAGCAAATGTATCGTGATCGACCGACATTTCTAGGGATGCTGAAAGACAACATCCGACGCCAATGCCTCACCATAACTCTGGACATGCTTTACAGTGCTGTTCACAACATTATTCCTCGACTACAGCTATTGTTGGGAGTGATTGTGGACATATTGAGCATTTCCTGTAAAGAACATCATCTTTGCTTTGTCTTACTTTGTTATGCCAATTATTACTATTCTGATCAGATGAAGCGTCATCTGTCGGACATTTTTTTAACTTTTGTATTTTTTTGTTTCTAATAAAACCCCATGTCATTCCAAGCATGTTTGTCAATTTGTACCTGTCTATCTACATTATTCCGTGATTTAATCAGTTTTCAAATTTATACTGACTTTTTGATCACCCGGCATAATAAATTAAGAAATGAGCACCCAGAAGCAATCGCGCCACATGACTCGTATTATTCACATATGCACGGTGCAACCACGGATGAAAAATTATTCCACCTGGTGTGAAAGATATGTCACACGGCAGGTGAAGCACCCTTAGACTTAAAGAAGAATGTAGTAATTGCAGTTTCAAAGAAAGCGGGTTCTGATAGGTGTGAATATACGGAACCATCAGTTTTATAATCATGGTTGCAAGGTACGAATTACTAACAGAAGAATGGAAAAAAGTGTTGAAGTTGACCTAAGAGAAGATCAGCTTAATTTCCTTAGAAACATGGGGCACGCGAGGCAACACTGACCTTACATCTTCTAATAACCCTACCACAACAAAGGTCAAAAATTAATTATGATTGTAGTATTACTCACGCTGCTAAATATTGTATTTTCGGTCAACAACAAAGTTATATTATGTGGCAGGAGTCATTGGAGACAACAAAGTTATATTATGTGGCAGGAGTCATTGGAGAACAGTTAATAAAGTCATTTCTTGAAATAATAGGTAAACTAGGAACTTATCTTTCGCCCGCATCTCGTGGTCGTGCGGTAGCGTTCTCGCTTACCACGCCCGGGTTCCCGGGTTCGATTCCCGGCGGGGTCAGGGATTTTCTCTGCCTCGTGATGGCTGGGTGTTGTGTGCTGTCCTTAGGTTAGTTAGGTTTAAGTAGTTCTAAGTTCTAGGGGACTGATGACCATAGATGTTGAGTCCCATAGTGCTCAGAGCCATTTGAACCATTTGAACTCATCTTTCCGTGTTTCCCACTCTGGTCTCATTGTGAACTCATGGCTCAATCGTCGAAAATCTAGGTAGTGATGATTCCAAGCTCGGATGCCAAGAGGCCTAGGTGTTATTCTACGATATTCAAAAGAAAGTTTTATAGATGTGTTTCATAAACCATTCTTGCAGATTAAACTTTTACAAGTTAGGACAATGGTGATGTAAAAAAGTAATCAGCACTCCGAATTTAAGTTACACTTCTTTTTTATTACTTTTGTTGCAATATCACGTAACTCGTTCCAAAACATCACTTCACAATATAAAACATACTTGAAAATACCTTCCTCACTGTTAAAGTTCACATTTCATAAACTGACTACAATTTGCGTCTTTTTAACATGACGACCAAAGCTTGACTCTCTAATAACCGCTTACGCGCCCAAAAATCAGAGTTACAAGTACGTCAAAAGAAAGAATGTTGTTGTTGTTGTAGTCTTCAGTCCTGAGAATGGTTTGATGCAGCTCTCCATGCTACTCTATCCTGTGCAAGCTTCTTCATCTCCCAGTACCTACTGCAGCATACATCCTTCTGATTCTGCTTAGTGTATCCATCTCTTGGTCTCCCTCTACGATTTTTACCGTCCACGCTGCCCTCCAGTACTAAATTGGTGATCCCTTGATGCCTCAGAACATGTCCTACCAACCGATCCCTTCTTCTGGACAAGTTGTGCCACAAACTCCTCTTCTCCCCAATTCTATTCAATACTTCCTCATTAGTTATGTGATCTACCCATCTAATCTTCAGCATTCTTCTGTAGCACCACATTTCGAAAGCTTCTATTCTCATCTTGTCCAAACTATTTATCGTCCATGTTTCACTTCCATACATGGCTACACCCCATACAAATACTTTCAGAAACGACTTCCTGACACTTAAATCAATACTCGATGTTAACAAATTTCTCTTCTTCAGAAACGCTTTCCTTGCCATTGTCAGTCAACATTTTATATCCTCTCTTCTTCGACCATCATCAGTTATTTTGCATTCCAAATAGCACAACTCCTTTACTACTTTAACTGTCTCATTTCCTAATCTAATTCCCTCAGCATCATCCGACTTAATTCGACTACATTCCATTATCCTCGTTTTGGTTTTGTTGATGTTCATCTTATATCCTCCTTTCAAGACACTGTCCATTCCGTTTAACTGCTCTTCTAATTCCTTTGCTATCTCTGACAGAATTACAATGTCAACGGCGAACCTCAAAGTTTTCATTTCTTCTCCATGGATTTTAATTTCTACTCCGAACTTTTCTTTTGTTTCCTTTACTGCTTGCTCAATATAGAGATTGAATAGCATCGGGGAGAGGCTACAACCCTGTCTCACTCCCATCTCAACCACTGCTTCCCTTTCATGTCCCTCGACTCTTATAACTGCCATCTGATTTCTGTACAAATTGTAAATAGCATTTCGCTCCCTGTATTTTACCCCTGCCACCTTCAGAATTTGAACGAGTGTATTCCAGTCAACATTGTCAAAAGCTTACTCTAAGTCTACAAATGCTAGAAACGTAGGTTTGCCTTTCCTTAATCTTTCTTCTAAGATAAGTCGTAGGGTCAGTATTGCCTGACGTGTTCCAACATTTCTACGGAATCCAAACTGATCTTCCCCGAGGTCGGCTTCTACCAGTTTTTCCATTCGTCTGTAAGGAATTCGCGTTAGTATTTTGCAGCCGTGGCTTATTAAACTGATAGTTCGGTAATTTTCACATCTGTCAACACCTGCTTTCTTTGGGATTGGAATTATTATATTCTTCTTGAAGTCTGAGGGAATTTCGCCTGTCTCATACATCTTGCTCACCAGATGGTAGAGTTTTGTCAGGACTGGCTCTCCCAAGGCTGTCAGTAGTTCTAATGGAATGTTGTCTACTCCCGGGGCCTTGTTTCGACTTAGGTCTTTCAGTGCTCTGTCAAAGAAAGAATACACATAAGAATAATATCATAGCAATATATACATATCGATGTATCGAAGAATCTCTACATTAATGAAATCAAATCAGAATGTTGTCACAGAAATATGTTAACTATTTTACAGAAACACAGTAGAATATTGCTGCCGGCCGAAGTGGCTGTGCGGTTAAAGGCGCTGCAGACTGGAACCGCAAGACCGCTACGGTCGCAGGTTCGTTCCTGCCTCGGGCATGGATGTTTGTGATGTCCTTAGGTTAGTTAGGTTTAACTAGTTCTAAGTTCTAGGGGACTAATGACCTCAGCAGTTGAGTCCCATAGTGCTCAGAGCCATTTGAACCATTAGAATATTGCTGGTATCGAGAGGTTGAGGTGAGGTGCCGTAATGGTTACGTAATTCAAGTACCATTACAATCTCATCTTAGATGATTGGATGAAGAAAGGCACACTTACATTTATAGCATTTATAGCGTCATAGAAAGCTTATAAGAACGTTGATTGGAATATACTCTTTGTAATTATGAAGGTAGTAGGGATAAAATACACACTGCTTTTATAGACAGTCGAAAGACGTGAAAGGGAAACCGTTGTTTAGAAGGGAGTGAGAGAGCGTTGTACGCTCTACCGGATGTTACTCAATCCCTAAAACAAGCAAGCAATAATATTTTATTACTTGCTTGGGAATGAAAAATTTAGGAAAGGAACTGAAGTTCATGGAGAAGAAATAAAAACTTTCAGGTTTGGTGATGTGATTGTAATTCTGTCTGTTACAGCAAATTAACTGGAAGAGCAGTTGAATAGAATGGATAGCGTCTTGAAAACAGGTTACACGGTGAGCAACAACAGAAATAAAACAGAAGTAATGGAATGTACTCGAATTTACTTGGGATATGGATACACTAAAAGTAGTCGATGGGTTCCGCTATTTGGTCAGCAAAATGAATGACGACGGCCGGAGTAGAAAGGCTATAACATGCTGTGTGGAAATAACAAGAAAAGCGCTTCCGGAAAACATAAATTTACTAAAATTGAATTTAAGTTTAAGTGTAAGGAATTCTTTTCTGAAGGCATCTGTGCAGAGTGTAGCCTTGTATGGAAGTGAAACGGTGACGATAAGTGGTTTAGTCGAGAACAGAACAGATTTTTTCGGAATATTGTGCTGCAGATTATATGGGTAGATCGAGTTACTAATGAGGAGGTACCGAATTTAACTGGTGAGAAAAGATATTTATGGCACAGCTCGATTTAAAGAAGGGATCACTTATTAGGACACATTCTGTGGCATTAAGAAATCGTCAGGACCACGTTCGGGGGCAAAAATTGTAGAGGGAGACCAAGTCTTGACTGTTACAAGGATAAACAGAATGTAGGTTGCACTAATTGTGCAGAGATGAAGACGCTAGCTTAAGGCAGACTAGGTGGAGAGCAACCTCAAGCCAGTCTTCGGACTGATGACCACCACAACATACTGCAAAGTATAGGTTCTAATAATATCTTATTTGAAATATCTGAACAAATTCTAATGGTTTCAGACTGATCTCTGTTTCACATGACTGTCAAGTGCATCGTATTCGATGCACCCCGTAAAATCACAACAAGATATTCAGTCATCGCCAGAGAACTACCCACGGATCTGCAGCAACTACTAACAAGTGATTTCCGAACAGGCGAACGTGGCTTCGTGAAGGAATGGTAGTATTGCTGACCTAGCTTTATTCACTCCTAAAATGTTGTCTAAAAGTTATTAATACACACATCAAAAGAAGTTCTGCGTCACCTCGGTTCCGAGAGTTCTCGAACCTGTACAGAAAATTGGAATAAAGATCAACATAAACATCAATTCCGCCCTTTTTATTGCTCATCAAAACCACACATTCAATGTTGTACCACCATACAGCGATACCTTCAGAGGTGGTGGTCCAGACTGCTGTACACACCGGTACCTTTAATACCCAGTAGCACGTGCTCTTGCATTGATGCATGCCTGTATTCGTCGTGGCATACTATCCACAAGTACATCAACTCCCTGTTGCTCCAAATTGTCCCACTCCTCAACGGCGATTCAGCGTAGATCCCTCAGTGTGGTTGGTGGGTCACTTCGTCCATGAACAGCCCATTTCTATATATATCAGGCATGTTCTATAGGGTTCATGTCTGGAGAACTTGCCGGCCACTCTAGTCGAGCGATGTCATCATCCTGAAGGAAGTCATTCACTAGATGTGTACGATGGGGGCGCGAATTGTCGTCCATGAAGACGAATGCCTCGCCAATGTGCCACACCAAAACAATAGGCAATCTTCATCTTGCTACTCTCGCTGGACAGTGTGTCTAAGACGTTCAGCCTGACCGGGTTGCCTCCACACACGTCTCCGACAATTGTCTGGCTGAAGGCGTGTGTGACACTCATTGGTGAAGAGAACGTAATGCCAATCCAGAACTGTCCATTCGGCATGTTGTTGGGTCCATCAGTATCGCGCTGCATGGTGTCGTGGTTGCAAAGATGGACTTCGCCATGAACATCGGGAGTGAAGTTGTGCATCATGCAGCCTACTGCGTACAGTTTAAGTCGTAACACGACGTTCTGCGGCTGCACGAAGGCATTATTCAACATGGTGGCGTTGCTGACAGGGTTCCTCCGAGCCATAATCCGTAGGTAGCGGTCATCCACTGCAGTAGTAGTCCTTGGACAGCCTGAGCGAGGCATGTCACCGACAGTTCCTGTCTCCCTGTATCTCTTCCATCTCCGAACAACATGGTTTTGGTTCACTCCGAGACGGCTGGACACTTCCCTTGTTGAGAGCCCTTCCTGGCACGAAGTAACAATGCGGACGCGATCAAACCGCGGTATTGACCGTCTAGACATGGTTGAACTACAGACAACACGAGCCGTGTACCTCCTTCCTGATGGAATGACTGGAACTGATCGGCTGTCGAACCCCATCCGTCTAATAGGCGCTGCTCATGCGTGGTTGTTTGCACCTTCGAGCGTGTTTAGTGACGTCTCTGAACAGTCAAAGGGACTGTGTCTGTGATACAATATCCACAGTCAACGTCTATCTTCGGGAGTATTGGGAACCGGGGTGATGCAAAACATTTGTTAATGGGTGTTGTTATCTGGTCCAATTATACTATAGAAAAAGCAGTGAAAGTCACTTTTATGCCCTCAATGTCGTGTGTTCTTAGAGGCATCAGATTTGATGCTTGGTGTCTCTAGGACTACACTTCATGTGCCTATGAGCGCCTTCATGCATCTACGAGCAAATGATAGTTAAAATTGCGGGGAGCTATAGTGCATGCAATTTGATGTAGTAAGTAGCATTGCTGGCTGGCGCGCTGCAGATCGCCAGTTCAGACGCGACCATCAGCCTTTATTTGTTATTTAATATTTATGATTTCTGGAATATATTAAATATTTGTGTTTATAATATTTGTATATTCTCAATATTCGATGTCTTTATAAATATGAAAATCCCAGAATGTTCAATGTTTGCATGAATAGCTGCACCCTCCGTTCAGGTGGTCAGCTCTGTTCCGGCTGTCAGTAATAAAGGTGCTTTCAGTACTAAATATTGTACTTCGTTGGCGATCTTTCCTTGAGATTTGAACTATATTGTGGTTTCGACGTGATATTGTTTGTTAGGAACGCGGGGTACTCCAAAACGTTTACATCACTGTGCCTCCAAGCAGGCAACATAAAAGGCGTCACATACAAGACAGATGGTTTCCAAAACAGCAGTAAGTCAGCTGCACATCAGGCATCCATGAGTGTTTTCTGGAGACTTTGGTCACGATCCGATGAAATAACTGAAAGGATTAGATCGAGTTGCCAAAACAACAAGTGGGATCACATGATGAGTTTGGGTAATGTGTTAGAGGTTCGTGAACAACGAGAAAAGCTCAGTAGCCGGTACAAACTCCTGGCCGAACTGAAGGAAACATTTGGTGGCAACTAGTAGCAAATAGGATTAGTGGAAGAACAATTTAAGAACGGTTCTCAACATCAAGCGAAAGCGACACAGCCGTGCATACACGATATTTTGACGCTGCGTCACATTATGAATCCGAATTAGACCGGAACCGACAAAATCTCACACTTGATGAAAGAAGTGGCAGGAGACATATATAAAGCTTTCCTGATAAAGAACATCACAACTACAGAGGAATTCACCAACTGGTGCGAGCGGTTCAATTAAATGTAACAGACAATAGCCGGACGAAAAAGAATGACCGACTGCCTAAAGTGGTCCTTATTGAAGCTGTGGAAGACCACCTTGAGCTTTCCTCTCACATATGCCAGGTAGCAAGAGAAGAGATACGCTGATGCAGGACAGTCCGAAATGTTGGGTCGAGTAAGCAAGAACCGGCAGCCATGAACGTTGACCCCATCCATCCGGAGGTAATAGAGAACGTTGAGAAAGATGTGTACTAATCTTTAGCACCATTCTCCTCCACTAGGCGAGCACGCTATGACTTGGTCTACCCGGACTAATGCTGCAATAGCAAACGACAATCTAGCACCCGACCATTGCAGAAACAACCAACTAATCCGCCAAGTACAACGCCCCTTAGGAGGAAAGACATTCCGAGGACAGAGGACAACACGCCGGTGAGTTACAACAGTCGACGTCCTGGACTCATTTTAAGGTACTTCAGAGAAATAAGGAAAGTTTTCTACGACTTTTACACCGCAAGATGTCAACCGTCTTAAGAGTTATATCAACGCCAGTCAACTGCAGACGATTATCATCCATGCGTGGGATGAAGTATATCGCCATGCCTTGGATGATGTCGCTCCCAACATGCTGTAGTCGTTCACGTCGTTGTCCAGACGTACCAGCTGCTGCGTAGCCGTCGACTTTAGGAAAGTTGGGAGGGGGGGGCAACCATCTATGGAGTTGATGCCTCCATGGACGACAGTCACTAAGGTGTCAGGAGATCCCACTGAAGTCGTCATCGACGGCCAACGCCGGTCGACTCAGGAGCTTCCTTTTCTGTAATGTTAGATGCTTCTCGTAGTCAGCTAAAGAAGACTATGTTCCGTGATACGAATGCTATTGGGCTGAAACTCGCAAATGGCAAATTCGCCCAACTGAAAGAAACATATATTGCAAGAGTAACTATCAAAGACGGAACACAGCTGTTCGAATTTTTCCGTTTAACGAAAAAATTTAGACGTAGTATTATTTTAGGAAGGAATACTTTGTAGCCATCACAAGCAGCCAGAGACTGTGGGAGTGCACACCTACAGACAGACGAAGTTATTGCAACAAGCACACATAGGCAAAGATAACTCTCGGCAGTTATTTGCCGTTTAAGAAGCTGTTACCAGCTGTCATCAATGAGACGAATTCCAGTGGTCAGTCCAGATGATCAGTCAAATTGCGAAGCTTTTGTCGAGTGCAAGAAGCTACTAACGCTTACAAAAGAAAACTACACATCAGTGATTATCATAACCTCTGCAGGTGATCAAGGAGAATATTGGATCACTAATTGTGATGAGCAGCCACAACTCATTCCTAAACGTAAAGTTCAGGAAGGGCAGTTTAGTATCACCAACAAGACCGGCCGGAGTGGCCGAGCGGTTCTAGGCGCTTCAGTCCGGAACCGCGCTGCTGCTACGGTCGCAGGTTCGAATCCTGCCTCGGGCATGGATGTGTGTGATGTCCTTAGGTTAGTTAGGTTTAAGTAGTTCTACATTCTAGGGGACTGATGACCTCAGTAGGTAAGTCCCATATTGCTCAGAGCCATTTGAACCATCACCGACGAAGAACCCTGCTTCGCTACCACTACAGACAATGCTGGGGATGAAACTTCTATTGAATCTGGCCTGACTAAGGAACGACGTTTGCAAGTGTTAGCCATACTGCATCAGACTTTGCATCCTTTCAAACCCAGAGTGGAGAAAAGGCAGAGCGAGCAGCCCATATTAAAACGTCATAGCAACGCTGTGGATCATCCGCCAGTTAGCCAGCACTCGCATAGAGTGTTGCTGATTGAACGACAGACGGTCCTGGAGGAAGTGGAGACGATGATATTAGATGACATCATTCAGCCTTCAGAGAGTCCTTGGTCCTCTCCTGTGGTCCCCGTGAATTAGGACAGCACATCTCGTTTCTGCCTCGACAACTGACCAATGAACAAAATCACAAAAAGAGACCTCTATCCATCTTTGAACATACGATGGACAGCCTGTTTTGACTCGTTAAATGGACAACGTTCCTTTGCTGTCTGTAGGACAATGTTGTTTTTCTGAAGACGTTTCAAGAACATCAAAACTGCCTAACCACAGTGTTGAAGGGAGTTCAGTCTGCAGGTCTCGGCCAGAGTCTGACAAAGTAACTCTTCGCCGACCAGTAAACCAAAACCTTGGGATATGTACCGAATTGCGATGGAGTCCCAATCTAGAGAAAATAAGAGCACTCATGGTTTTTCTGAATTCTTGACACATTCGTGAGGTGAGAAGTTTTCTTGGAATGTGCTCATACTACCAGTGATTCATAAAGGGCTTCTGTAACAAGGAACATCCCTTTCAAGAACTACTGTAAGGAGACATCAAAAATTTCTTGAACGAGGTGGAATAAAGATCTTCCCTGCTTCTTAAGGGGGCCTAACTTCTTCTTCAGTCTCACAATTGTATAACGAGAATACCGAACAGAACTTGACACCGACACTAGCTTTTATGGAATAGGTGTAGTTCTAGTGAAAATTCAGGAAGGTGTTGAAAAGATTACTTCCATAGTATTTTCCATGTCGAAAATGAACTATCCTACAACCGAGAAAGAATGTCTTGCAGTTCCAGATATATTTATTTGGCAGACCACTCACCACTGTGAAGAACCTCTATTATCTATGCTGGCTGATTAGCTTGAAGTATCCGACAGGTCGACTGACAAGCACAGTGATATACAAAAACTGACACAACACAAGGACTGCCTGTCAACGATTATTTTGCAGAATACAACAGCAGATATGATATCTCAGTCATCACTGCATTGAACAGCATCGCTGCTGAACAGAGGAAAGATCCAGCACTGATGAGAGCCATAGAAACCTTGAAGAATAAGGGACTGATCGAAGGAGAATTCCGATTAATAAACATAATATTGTATAAGGAACTATGATATAATTGGGAGGGGGAGGGATGGTACTTGATCATCCCAGCTTATCTATGGCCAGCCATCTTGAAGTATATCCGCACTCTGAGATGTGTTTACCTTGGATTTATGAAGACTGTAGACAGAATCTGACAAAGGTATCACTGGTCAGGTCTCTATCCATTAGATAGCAACGATAAGGAATGCCAACAATGGAGGCATGTGCTAAAATTACCTCCAGGGAATTTAATGGAAATTCCACCTGCCAGAGTGTCATTCCACTGAAATGGAGTCTAGCTCTGGCAGAGGTTCCTAAGGCCAACAAAAGGGAATCGATTGATAATTGTCTGCAATTTCTACATCGGCTGCTATGCCTTCATTAAAGCTATGTCAACTGTCAAAGCTGTGGAAATACGTTCCTTATAAGATAGATCATTCTGAGGCACAGAGCACTCCATATGAGGACTTTCGATGGTGGGCGCCAATCACTGGCTGGTAGAGACACACCTACCTCCGTCCAGAGGAGGAGGTCAACGATGGGAGGTTCAAGGAAACTGAAGACGCATTCGACGATTGCAAAGTTTCGTGGGAGGAGCTACCTATGCTGCTCAGGATGTAACAATACGGCCAGAACACAAGAATGCACCAATACCGCCATACAGAGGAGCATTGATAATATCTAGATCCAGGGTGCGGTAGTGGACACCAATGAGGACTTAAACAGTGGATCGATGTTTCCCCAGGATAGGAAGTAAAACTGTGAGCTGTTACGCATGCAGTGTGACATAGTGGTCAAAGTCCATGTTCGGCTTGCTGCGGGTCATCAGTTCAAACCCAGCCACCTGCAATTGTTATTCAGTATTTATCATTTCTGGAAGGTTCTCAAAATATGCTGCTTTTCTACGTCCTCGAACGTTCGATGTCTGTATAAAAGCTGCATTCTCCATTGACTACGTCAAATATTTTCTCCCAGTACATTGGTGTTAATAATAAACATGCTTTCAGTGCTAAGTGTTGTACTTGACTGATGACAATGCCTTCGGATTTAATCTTGATTGTGGTTTCGACATGACATTTTACTCTGTTGACACCTAGTTACAACAATGTTTTATTAATCTTGGGACACTTGTGTCTGATCAAGTAACTGTCATTGATTTTCATAGGGGCTGGATGTGTTGGAAACCAGGTTTCTGAATTTTTTAAAATTGCAGCCTCATCTAGTTACAGTAAGATCTTGTAATTGTTCATAGACACGTTCATAGGGATGGTGCAAGCAACCTTGAAACAACTGACAAATGAATATTGCTGATGCTGGCAACCTCGATGTAGCCCTATCTTATCTTACTTATCTAATGGAGGATATATCGGGTCGTGCTATCCAGAAGAACTTACGAACGTCTAAGAAAATCCATGCGATTAGGCGACAAGAGGGATCACTGGCATCCCTCTGCTGGGTTCCCTCACTTAACACAATGTACGGTCATTGTAGATAGCCTACAATGACCGCACATTGTGTTAAGCACTTATCAGCATGTGATATAACTGCATCAGTGGGAACCGTTTCATTAAAATGTCTTATCTTCAAACTAAATAATATGTGCGTAGGAAAGCTTCTGTGAAGTTTGGAAAGTAGGGGACGAGGTACCGGCGGAATTAAGGCTGTGAGGACGGGGCGTGATTCGTGCTTGGGTAGCTCAGTTGGTAGAGCGCTTGCCCGCGAAAGGCAGGGGTCCTGAGTTCGAGTCTCGGGCCGGCATACAGTTTTAATCTGCCAGGAAGTTTCGTTAAATAATATGTTATTGATCGAAGTGTTTACTATCCATCTATGATATTACGGCTGCAAGAAACTTATTTTCAGTAATCCGAAGGGTGATACTTTCAATTTCTTTAAGCACAAAATTTGCGCATAGAAACTTACATTATTTCAGCATAGCACTCATTTCTGCTGATAAATTCCCGACTCTTTTGCTACTAATCACTCCTAATATATTTACAATTCCATTAATAAATATTTCTCACAAGTTTCATCAACTGACTACAATTATTAGATTTTTCTCAACATTACTAACGTATATTCAGAGTATAAACTATTCTTAGAACATGGTAACATTAGGTTATTTATTGGACAAAGTTTCTACAAATTGGTTTTGTCAAATAAAGAGTCCAAAATCCCTAGTGCCATTATATGAATATACTGGCAGATATCAGCAGAAGTAAAGCTATAAAGGCGTGTCATTGGTAAGCTCAATTGGTAAGAATATTCGCCACAGAAGTCAATGTTCAGGCATGGAGTTCCGATGTGGCAGATAGTTTTAATCTGCCTGAAAGTTTCAAAACAGTGCATTCTCCACCGCAGAGCGAAAAATCGATTGCACATGTATTGACCCTCTTTAGAAAACTAATTTACCAATTACTCAAAGAAATGATCAGAAATCTGCTTTACTAGTTTTGATTAAAAATAAACAAAATGAAAGTGAGTAACACATATTACAAGCTTTTACAAGATATTCCATTCGTGCTTAAAAAGTTACTGATTCTGATGTTAAAATGTCAGTGGCTGACATTTTCGAGGTAAGAACTTGTCACACACATAAAATAGACAAACACATAAAACTTGTGGTGTCACCGCCAGACACCCACTTGCTAGGTGGTAGCCCTCAAATTGGCCGCGGTCCGTTAGTATACGTCGGACCCGCGTGTAGCCACTGTCAGTGATTGCAGACCGAGCGCCGCCACACGGCAGGTCTAGAGAGACTTCCTAGCACTCGCTCCAGTTGTACAGCCGACTTTGCTAACGATGGTTCACTGACAAATTACGCTCTCATTTGCTGAGACGATAGTTACCATAGCCTTCAGCTACGTCATTTGCTATGACCTAGCAAGGCGCCATTATCATTTGCTGTTTATCTTGTGATGCATGTACCGTCAGACCGATGTTCCCCAATTATGGATTAAAGTTAAGTATTCCAGAAGCTACATACTTTTCTTACTAGACTCAACTCCTTTAACTGTTCCAGACCCCATGCCAGCCTGCGTGAGCTTAAACGGGTGCCTTTCGGCTTCTTCTCATAGTGGCTTGGCTGTCTTGCCAAGTCGCAACAGTTTGGCGACGAGCCAATTCGCGTTTGTACCAATACTGATATTGCCCTGCTTTACTTGTCATGGCTTCGCCACAATCTCCAGATGTACTGTCCGAATTTTATCGCTTGCAGAATCAGCAGACGCAGGCCTTATTTGATGCCCTTGGACTGCTCGTCCAGGGTCAACGTGCAATGCAAAACGATGCGGCAGCTGCCGCTCCACCGCTACCGCAGCCACAACACGCTGTTGCACCACCTTTTCGTCCGTTTGATGCTGCACTGGAAAGCTGGACGGAGTGGTCACGCCAATTTGGATTCCATCTCGCTGCCTACAGAATTCAAGGTAATGAGCGGCAGCCTTTTCTCCTTTCTTGCGTCGGAGTGGCCATGTACTGTGTGATAGTCAAATTATTTCCCCGACGCGACATAGCAACTCTGTCCTACGACGAAATTTTGTCTGCATTAGATGCATATTTCAAAGAATCAGTCAATGTAGTTACGAAAAGGTATACCTTCTTTCGTACAAAACGTACGGACTAATAGGGAGTGGGTTGCAACTTTACAAGGCCTTACTAGGGATTGTGCTTTTGAGTGTGAATGTGGACTTCCTGATGCAGATACTATGGTACATGATGCAATTGCACAGAACGTTTCTGATGTTCGTATACGGGAACAGATTTTGAAACTAGTCAATCCCTCCCTTCAACAAGTGATAGACATATTGGATCGGCAGGGCACACTTGACTTTGCTCAGGAATCATTTGAAACTTCACCAGCCGTGTGTCACATTAACCGGCCCGCCGGGTGCGCTGAAAGGACCAGTAAACAGCCCTCGCGCCCGTCCGCGCAGCTGCCGCCAAGCTCTCAGCCACGTGTGTGGTGCAAGCAAGCAAATGCAGTGCTGAAATCATGCACGCGGTGTGCTAGTAGACATTCGCGTGAGAATTGCCCGTCACTCCAGGCTATTTGCTTTTTCTGTAATAAAAAAGGACATGTTCAGAGTGTTTGCCAGAAAAAGCTCCGATGGGACACTCACAACCATTCCAGGCCCTTTGCTTCGCGCCAGAATCGGAATCGAACCCAGAATACTCAGGCTCGTGAACCTTCGCCCATGGAAATTCATGTAGTTCATTCCCTTCCGCCCAGTGCCACTCTCTCTAACAGGGACTGTGTTTGTCCCACGAATAGTGTGCGTCGACATCGCCGGAAATCCCGTCAAGTCGCAAGTGATTCTGTACCAGTGTCAGTTCACGTTGCACGAGACAGTCGCTCTTGTCGTCAGCAGGACAATAAACTTTTTGGACATTAATGGCAACGTGATACCATTCCAGCTCGATACCGGAGCTGCAGTTTCCTTGATCAATCAAGAGACGTACAAACTGCTGGGCACCCCTCCATTGCGTGCTGCCAATGTTAAGTTAAGTAGTTATTCAGGACAAGCAATCCCTGTGTTAGGACAGTGCAGCCTTCTTGCAACATACAAAGGACAAACAAAACTTGTGTCACTTTACGTACTTCGTTCTTCTGCTGCATTGAACTTGTTTGGTTTCGATTTATTTCAGCTGTTTCACTTGTCTATAGTAAATCAGGTCCTATCAGTGAACCACACTGTGCCTTCAGCCAGTGTTTCTCGTCTATGTGAAGAATTTGCAGACATTTTTGCACCGGGCCTCGATTGCGCTAAGAACTGTGAAGCACATTTCGAACTGAAAGTAAATGCGCAACCAAAATTTTTCAGAGAGCGCAATGTTCCCCACGCATTGCGTAATGAGGTCGCAAAAACATTACATGATTTGGAATCACAAGGTGTGATTGAACGTGTGCAGGCTTCTCTCTGGACATCACCCTTAGTAATTTTGCAAAAACCTTCCGGAAAATTGAGACTTTGTGTGGACTTCAAGGCAACAGTGAATCCACAACTAGTGACTGCAACTTTTCCTTTACCCCGCCCGGAAGATCTTTTTGGCAAACTGTGCCCGGGTAAATATTTTTCGAAGTTGAACCTAGCAGATGCGTACTTGCAAATACCGGTGGACGAAGAATCCCAGCGCGTTTTGGTGGTTAACACGCATCTTGGTTTGTATCGATTCAAACGACTGCCATTTGGGTGTGCATCCGCCCCTGCATTGTTTCAGCAATATCTGCAAACAGTTTGTGCGTCGGTCCCTACTGCAGCAAACTATCTGGACGATATTGTGATCTCCGGAAAGACGGAAGAAGAACATTTAGCCAATCTCAGAACATTATTTCAGGTCTTGCGACAAAATGGTCTTCGCTTGCGGAAGGACAAATGTGTGTTTATTGCTAGTGACTTACCGTATTTGGGACTTTGTTGCTACGCAGTGGCCCTCGTCAAAGTCACAGATCGAGGATCCGTTGGTTCGCCGATTTTTTGCTCACAAGGAGAGACTTTTTGTTCGATGTGATGTTTTGCTGTTGCATTCTGATAATGATCAGTCCAGGGTCGTGGTCCCACGTTCGTTACAGTCCTCTGTCTTACGGCTTCTCCACCAAGGACATTGGGGTATAGTGAGAACGAAACAACTTGCTCGTCAGCACTGTACTTGGTTCGGAATCGATGCTGCAATTACGAAAATGTGCTCTTCTTGCATGGCGTGTGCCGAACAACAATCCGCACCACCGCGGAAATTCTTTGCATGGCCGAAAGCCACTACCCCTTGGCAACGCTTACACATCGATTTTCCTGGTCCCTTCTGGAATGCTCGATGGTTGGTTGTGGTAGATTAATTCAGTAATTTTCATTTTGTTGTCCGGATGTCTTCCACGACGTCATCTGCCACCATCCAATCGTTATCCGCTATCTTTTGCATTGAAGGTCTTCCACAGACTATTGTTTCCGACAATGGCCCACAATTCATGTCCGCAGAATTTCAGTCATTCAGCAAGGCCAATGGTATTCAACATCTGACATCTGCGCAGTTTTCGCCTCAGTCAAACGGTGCCGCTGAACGATTGGTCCAGACTTTCAAGTCACAGATGTTGAAGTTAAAAGAGTCGCATTCTCGGGAGGACGCGTTATTGCTCTTTTTGTCCTTGTATCGCTCTCAGCCCCGAGATGGTCGCTCACCGGCTGAGTTGCTCCACGGTCGCCCTCATCGCACCTTGATGTCTTTGCTACATCCGCCGCATCAGGATCCTGTGCAGCGGCAGACACCTGCATTTGCTCCGGGCGACGTTGTCTACTATCGTAACTATCGAGGTTCACGGCGTTGGCTCGAAGGGCGCATTCTTCGCTGCCTCGGCCGCGCTATGTGTCGGGTTTTGGGGGACTCTGGTGAGGTGTGTCGGCATCTCAATCAGCTGCGCCTCTGTCGTCGCACGGGTTCTGCCGCTCCCCGTCTGCTTTCAGCGACGGTGCCGTCCGGTCAGCGCCCTGGGGACCCATCTACTGGCTCGCCTCAGCCCCAGGTGTTACCGACGATACCTTCCATTTTGCCCCATGGCGACGCGCCGCCGCCGCCGCCGCCGCCGCCGCCGCCTGTTCTCCCGCTGGCGACGCCCGCAGTGGACGCGTCGCTGCAACCGCCGGGCGCCTCCCTGGGTCACGCGCCGCCGATCGCTTCCAGTGACCCGTTGTCCTCCGCCATGGACTTCTTGCCCGCTCCGGACCATACGACGTCTTCGCCCGTCGGGTGCCCGACCCGATGGAGGTCGACCCTTCGGCCCCTCCTATCTCTCTACAGGAGCGTACACCGCATGTTGGCGTGCACCCTGGACTAGGTTTTCAGGCGTTTCCTAGCTCCCCTCGGACCGAATGGCAGGGTGCGGGTGGCACAGCCTCGCCTGTTGTTGGGCTCCCCACCTCGTCGCATACGTCAACATGGGGTCCTCCCCACGGCGGGCGGAAGCCTTATAACACAACCGTACGCCGATTTGCGGGGGAAGAATGTGGTGTCACCTCCAGACACCACACTTGCTAGGTGGTAGCCTTTAAATCGGCCGCGGTCCGTTAGTATACGTCGGACCCGCGTGTCGCCACTGTCAGTGATTGCAGACCGAGCGCCGCCACACGGCAGGTCTAGAGAGAGTTCCTAGCACTCGCCCCAGTTGTACAGCCGACTTTGCTAGCGATGGTTCACTGACAAATTACGCTCTCATTTGCCGAGACGATAGTTAGCATAGCCTTCAGCTACATCAGCAAGGCGCCATTATCATTTGCTATTTATCTTGTGATGCATGTACCGTCAGACCGATGTTCCCCAATTATGGATTAAAGTTAAGTATTCCAGAAGCTACGTACTTTTTTTACTAGACTCAACTCCTTTAACTGTTCCAGACCTCACGCCAGCCTGCGTGAGCTTAAACGTGTGCCTTTCGGCTTCCTCTCATAGTGGCTTGGCTGTCTTGCCAAGTCACAACAAAATTCATCCAAGAAATTTGTTCAGAGGTCTAAGAATATGATTTAAGATTAGCCAGTCTTTAAATAAGTGTCATTTCTTAAGTAAAATAAATTAAAGGAATTCTCTTAGGTCTCTGGTGGAGGAACTCAATTCTTTTATTGCTTGGAGTCAAAACAACAGAGGATTGCATCGTCTGGAAATAGATGAAGAGGGCTGGTCAGATTTTCACCTAAATTATTTACATAGCAGAAAAAATGCTATGTAATACTAAATATTTCTGAAGGATGAAATGCGCTGTAAGGTCCTTGAAAAGTCGATACAGTATACAGGTTGACTCTTATACTGAAGATTACAGCAACCAGCCACTTTTTACAATGTTTTGGTTGTAAGGCACCACCACCTCAAGGAAGTTTCTTCAAGTGGGGATACAAAACATGACTTGTAATGTAATACGTGAAATAGCCGTCTGAAGATGAACATATCGGTTCAGAACTTTAACGGCGCTGTTTAAATAAATAAATAGCATTATAAAATAAAAAGTGGTTGGTTGCTGTAATCTTCTGTGTAATCTGAAGATGAACCTATCGGTTCAGAACTTTAACGGCGCTACTTAAATAAATAAATAGCATTATGAAATAAAAAGTGGCTGGTTGCTGTAATCTTCTGTGTAAGGGTCAACCTATACTTTGTACACAGCCACGGGTTCAAAATGTCAGATTTTGACAAAATAGCAAAGTCGATACAGACTGAATACGAAGAAATTGGGCATGAAAGTCATTATAATCGTTCTTATTGCGATTATTATTTCTTTGAAGTCACATATTATAGTGTCTGTGTGGTACTGCGAAAGCCCTTGTCGCACTGAATCCTCACAAGGAAAGCACGAAACATTTCAGTTAAGTTATAGATTACAAAGTACATATTACGATACTATGCGAAAGTGTGTTTGAAAGCAGCTATACATGCTCATACATAGCACCAGTCCAACTACAGTAGTGAAAACAGTGACATGTTTCACAGACTACCGTACCTTTGCTCTGCTAAGACTCCGATTTTCAGGTGAGGCACCTGGAGCATCCAGGTCCCCCATTAGATATTCGGAAACCCTGTAACGTAGCACCAGCTGTAGGCTTGTTCAACATCAACTTACAACATCAAAATATAAAATCGAGGATTATTATATTTTCGAATCTATAGCGGTAAGCAGAGTAGTGGTTTATTCATCACTTTTACATACCTACTGCTGAATGCTAGGGCCAACTGATCAATGCACTCGAAGAATTCTTTGGGCTCTGAGTTGTTACTTTCGAAGTCAAAACCTGCAGGAACAGAAAAAGATGCTTAGAGTAACACCTGTAGTAATAGTAATAATAAAACGGTAATTATAATCTCTCTTATATGCCTATACTACTAATAAAACTAAAACTGTCATGCCTGTCTGTCTGTTTGAATACAGTTATCTCCAAAACTGCTGGAATAATTTTCATGGGGGTCTTCATAGGTAACTTGAGTGTAGTTTGGGGCAACATATAGGCTTTATTTCATCAAACTAAGAGAGAAAAAATATATCCTAATTTCAAGTTTTATCTAAAATCGTCTACTCAGCTTCGTATTTTGGACATTTAATCATCATGGCTTAGTACACCAAAGGGCCATAGATGATGCTGCTAGTTTCGTAGTAAACTAAAAACCAGCAGATGAACTCAGTGACAGATGTGTTTTCAGAAGTTTACGTCAGTGACAGAATTAAGTAGTACAATATTATCTTTATGAATACGAACTATCATTGAATTTACTTGGCTAGAATATACAGGCTACTGATTTCACTTTATGTACTTAGTGAACTACATAGTATGCGAATAAGTGTCAAAAATCGAATTTTGATATTTCTGTCTTGAAAAATTCTCTATACTTTTCTGAACAAGAGAAAGTGTACCGCTAAAATCCCCAAAATTAGAGGAATTTAAAAGTTATGCCACATGACGACACCTCCAAGTCACACTGACAGCTCTGTTAGAAACAGAAGATTGTTCTCACTCGTTTTTTTAATGAATTTTTAGTCTCTAATCTCTTAGTGACATAAGATTATATGCGGTAAGGCTCAAAAGCCAAATGAAAGTTTTAATAACTGTGTATGTGAACTGTAACGGGACATCCTCCTCTAGCATTACTTTTCCTCGACAGTAATTGTCGATACCAGTATTATATTTCGAATTTTGGACTGGTTGATATTATCTCAGTCGCTTTGTTGCAAGCTTTCATATAATGTTATACCAATATGCTACACTTAAATCTAAAATTTATGGAAAGGAATTACTTTATAAAATATTTTAGTTTCTATGTTATAATCGATGATTACTAGTTCTGAATGTACAGTTAAAATAATTTTTTTTAGAAATATTTGAAATTACGAATTATTTTTACACTTAAAATTTCTATTATTACGCAATCCTGTACTGTCTACTATGTTTATTTCTAGATTCATTTATGAAATAATAATCGAAATTAATAATGTAACGAAAACTAGTAGGAAATCGTTTGTTAAGAAAAAATCTTCATAAAAGACTTCGCTTATTAATTACTTGGAGTGGGTATTATTTAATGTGAACGACTGATGGAAGAAGGAATGGGGAGGAGGGGGAGATTACAGAACGGATACCCACACTGTTCTGGTAGGACCAAATACTTTGAAAATAGGTGTGCTGGATGCTCTGCTATATTTCAGTGATGGTGCATTATCAAAGTTCAAGGTTATGAAATTGATGGGAATGCCTTGTGGACTAAATATGCAAAGAACTTTAACTGCCGTTATCAGCAGGAGAGTCTTCAAAGGCAGAGAAATCAGTGCTAGAAACCACGAAAGAAGCAAGGATAAGAAGGAAATGTCATAACAAGAAAAGGGAGGGAGAGCAAGGTGAGTATGAGTATGGACTTAGGATGCGTTAGCGTTATTCAGAGTAATTAGAAAATCGAGATTTAACTTTAACTTGAATTTCCCAGAAGTCCAATTTTTTAATGTTCTGGTACACACTGGTTAAAAACTATTGAAGATAGAGAGCTAAAATTTTGTGTACTGTCTTGGAACATACTTATCTAAAATGCAGACAACTCTTATGACTTATATTTGAAAACTAAAGATTCTTTAAAGCAAAACTACGAGTTCATTATTGAAATTTTTTATTATCATTAAAAAGTTTCTTGAACCATAACTTATGACAACATCTTTTTGAAAGTCTGCTTTAACATAATAGTGTGAGAAACTTCCAGGGAAAAAAACAAGCTCGTACTTTGTCTTTATTTTGAGATATATTTACCTATGCTGTACACAAATAGTTAATATGCTTTATTTTACCTGCAAACAAAAATGCAATTCAGAAAAAAGTATAAAACTACAACCTGTGGCTCTTAGATCACATTGTTCCGTTATATCGGTTAAAAGATGCTAAGCAGTACAAGGCTTACAAGTCTTATTTTTTGATCTACATTATTTACAAAACTGACAAATTTTTCAAGATTTCTCCCTGGGTTCACGAACCAGTCCCTTAAAAACTTAACGACATTGCTTTACTTCTTTTAATAGGTTTTATTTATAATCTTTGCTGGGAAAACGCATTTATTATGTTTTCTTTGTGATTTGGAAGCCTATTCATTACATTTTTATTTCATTTTGTTTATGAATAAGAAGGCCTAGAGAACAGTAAAGTCTTTCTGAATAGCTAAAAGACTGAGGGCTCGCTTCTGAGTTAGTGGAGTGAACAAGCTTTTCGCTCATGTCCCCAATCATACTACTTTGCGCCTATCATATGAAGCAACCTTATAAGTCGAAAATATACTCTGCATGTACTCAAATTGTTTCAAAGTATGATTTACTAGCTGACAATGGCTGCAAATGCAAACTGAATATATTCATTACAAGAATCGCAAGCACATTTCTAGGCACATACTGAAAAACAAGTGCAGTCATGAGATACGTTGAGAAATGCAAGGCTTTCAGCGTACATTGTAAGCGCTTTGTCCGACTTTGTGTGGGAAAAAATCCTAGGGAGACAGCGTATCGTGGAACTTCGCTACTGGGATTTCAGTTTTAATACAAAGGATGAGTTAGGTGTGGCACTGGAAAGAAGATCGAGGAAATAGTTCAGGCATTTGGCACTTTCCGCTGGTGCGTTTTTGGTTATAGGAACTATGTAACACAGTCACAGGCAAATTGATGGAGCATGCTCTTGCATTGACCTTCATCAAGTGGCACAACTACGTTCTAAGACTATTTTAAAAAGGCGCAGTTATCTCGTCCATTTCGTCTAAAGCTGATGCGCCTCATACAGTGCCTCGGGAACTGCTGAAATATATGATGTGAACAAAGTCTAGGCCGCTGGGTACAGATTTTATGTCTTACACGAAACACCCCCAGTAATATTTCCATTGGAATCAAGTTTACACTAAAATTCGAGTAGTTAATAATGATCTGATATAAGCTGAGCCTGCTAGGGTCCTCGGTGGAAATCATACCGCCATTCATCTCGAGTGCTCTTGAGAAAGTTTTAAAAATCGAAACCAAGGCCACTGGACCACAAAAATCGCGAGATACGAACCCAGACCTGTTTCCATAATGATGAAATCCATATCTCTTTCCATCATGCAGTCTTAGCGAATGGGAAGATGAGAAATGCTAGTTATTGGATATAACTAAGAATTAATTATCTGTAAGGCCCTAGGGATAGGACCTGAGACTCCATTTTTATGCTTTCTGTTTCATATAAAACTTTCAGTAACTATCAGAAGACCCCAGAAGTGGAATCGACTTTTTGAAATCATCTAAAGGTTAACGCAGGTTAAGGTCCCAGGTATTACACACGGATGAAGCCATTGCCCCTGATGGGCCCTCGTTTCCGAGTAATCTATGGAAAAAATTTCAAAATTCAGCATGGTCTCTCCACCTTTGAAAAACTATTGTTCTACAAGCAGGTTACGTTGCGTAATGGTTGAGGTACAGTCGACACATGGTAAAGGTTGTGGTTCCGGATCTCATCAGCTGATCTGAAATTTTTTATTTTTAAATATTTATTGAAATGACTTTGATCATTATTTTTGTTCATTTAATTGTAATTTCTTTTATTTCTGTTCCTTTGACACGTCGTTTCAATCACTGTATTAACTTTTTCATTTGCTCTCATTTTTCTTCATAACACTTTTTCCACTTAGAATCTTCGTTCATGTTATTTTCATTATTTCTGTGTATTAGCTTCGATTTAATTTCTTCTGTTTTCTCATCCTAGGTTTTTCTAATTTAGTTTCAATTTCATTTTACTTCAGTCCTTTCTTTTGTTTAATATTTTATCTGCGTTATTTAGTCCAAAGTACGATTCGAATTTCTGTTTCAATTGTATGTATGAAGATTACCACTAAAAAAAAAGTGCAGCTTTTAACGAAAAACACATTTTCGACACTATTTCAAAGCCAATATAAATAGATTGTTTCGTCTTAAGTTCTTTTAACAGATAGGTTGGCATTTTCAAATGCTTAAATGTTACGATAGATAAATAATAAGCGTTAGATTCGCACGCACAAAGACTCCATGTCGAAAGAGAATTACAGGAATAAAAAATGGGAGCAGTTGAAAAGCTTATACGATGGGTAATATGATGAGACAAAGGAATACAACTAAAAAATTAGACTTAAACCAATTAACTCAATAAAAATAATGATCAAACTCATTACGACAAAGATTTAATAATAAAAAATATCAAACCACATGACGATTCAAACCCACAACCCTTTTCATGTGTGGACCGTACCTTAACCATTACGCTATCCAGGCAATCTGATTTGTGAGGATCAACGCTTGTTTAAATCTGTAGAGCAACATGCGAAATTCCGAATTTGTATTTCGTCGATTACCAGCAAACGAGGACCCATCATGGTGAATGGGTGCTCGGTGTAATATTTGGGTCTTTAACCTACATCACAGCATAGATGGTTTCAAAAAGTCGATTGCATCACTGGGGATCTCTCCTTGTACCCAGAGAAAATTACCTGGCTAGTATGACACCCGTAAACATAAACAGTCACTTTGATCTGCTTGCATTGGTGAGGACTAAAAATCATAATCGATCAAAATAGTGTGAGAATAGACTTACACATACGCTTGCCATTACTTCATTCGAATTGCTAAATATTTCAGTGCTTTTCTTCTCGTCTGAGGTGTACTTCCCTCCTCATAAATCCTTCTACAAAGAAGCTCCTCATAAAATCTTTGTCCACCAATGTTCCTTCCTTGATACCTGTCCACACCTGCGCTTTTATAAACACAAAGACAGTCCTTATGTGCTGTTACAAATGATTTGGTGTGAGCAAAAGATGAGGATAATTGCATAAAAGTTGCTGACATCAGCATCATCATTCCCAGAATTCTGACGTCACCGCACGTGGACAATTGCAATAAGACAGTAAGACTACGACATCATCGCTCCAGGAATCCTGACATAATCACATCTGGACAACTGCAAGAAATCCTTGTCACTGCCTAAGACACCATGCCCCACTCGTCACACAATTAATTTGCGTGTGGTGAAGTTTTACCGCCACCACTGATTGTTGCGGGGAAGCTATGAGCTGATAGGACCTACAATTCTGTCGCCTTGAGAATAGCTTGCATGTATTTTACATAAAAGTTTGACGACTTAGTGCACTGCCGAGAGTTTCAGTCATTGTTATTGTAACTAATATGTATGATATTTGTATACGCATAACACTGGCACACAAGGTCAGTTCCCCATCCCGCGAGCAATTACAATTTTTATAATTAGATTTGCTGTCTGTGGGTATATCTCAGTCTCATGCGTTCAATTGACGAATTGCTTAAGCTGAGGAAAAAGATTTTAACTAATCTATTTGTTATAGACGTCTATTACAGTTTTCTGCATCAAGAATGGAAAGGCTTGGTAATGGAGGTGCATTTGACTCTAGGCAAATGGAAAATCGTTCAACTAATTATGGCAATGCAGCACATTGGCAGGAAGATGCATTACCTGACCTGGTCCACTAACACACCATGTTGCATTTGCTCGAATTGTATATCCTTCTTGAAATGTCCACCCACACTTCCACCATGCAAAAAGTAGTAACAAGTTGTGCAGTGACAAATAATAGCAAAGCATTCCCTGGATGGACCCTCGCTGCAGTTGCTGTTTTTTTTTTCTTTTTTTTTCTTTATTGAATTTCAATTCCCCCCAAAGGGGGCGGGCTGGCAGCAGCTTAGGACGCCGCTCTGCAGCCTACAGATTTTCTGACAAAGAACAGGAGAATAAATAATAATAAAAAACACGGCGATAAAATCGGGGACTTAGTGAGTAACAAGGTGAAAAGAAAATGGGGAAATTAAAACAAGCAACAGAGGGATGATGAAGCGAAAAAAATACATACGGAGCAGACAGGGAAAACAATATACAGTTAAAAAAAAAAACACGGCGACAGTCTGGATTCTGTTTGCAAAGTATATAAAATTCACACCCAGCGACAGCATGGTTTCTGTTCGCAACACAACACTGAATAGGCACTAGAACACAGCACGAAAAAGTCGGCAAAGGTGACACCACAGTCGAGAGCAGGTGGGGGCAAACTGGACAGGAGATGGGAAAACAAAAAGGGGGGAAAGGAGAGTAAAAGCGAAGGGGGGGGGAACCAGGAAAGGAGCTGATGGAGGATGAGGACCCATAAGAGGGGTAGGGGGCAGACGCGACAGGGAGGGGGGTAGGCAGAGGAGGGGAATACAAAAGGACTGGGGGGGAGAAGGGAGGTAGGGAGAGCCGTAGTGGGGAGGAAACAGGACGGAAGGGGGGGGGGTAAGAGGGAGCCCAGGGAAAGGACAGAGGAAAGGAGGGCGAGGGAGGATCAGAGTTGATAGGAAGTATAAATGGAGAGAGAGAGGGCATCATCCGGGAGGGGGAGCTGACGGAAGCCAACTTGGGAAAGGAGATGGAGGGTGTAGAGATGGAGGGTAGGGGGGACACAACGGTGAAGACGTGGCAGGGGGCAAGGATGGGAGAGGAGAGGAGCAACCAGGGGGTGAGGGGGTTCAAGACGGCGGGAGGTGTAGAGGATGCGGATATGTTCGAGGAAGAGGAGCAGATGGGGGAAAGGAATGAGATCATAGAGGATCCGCGTGGGGGACGGGAGGCGGATACGGAAGGCGAGGCGGAGTGCATGACGCTCAAGGATCTGGAGGGACTGATAGAATTTGGGGGGGGGGGGGCAGATATCCAGGCAGGACTGGCATAACAGAGGATGGGACGGATTAAGGATTTGTAGGTGTGGAGGATGGTGGAGGGATGCAACCCCCATGTCCGGCCAGAGAGGAGTTTGAGGAGGCGGAGGCGGTTGTGGGCTTTGGATTGGATGGATCGGAGATGAGGGATCCAGGTGAGGTGACGGTCAATGGTGAGGCCAAGGTAGGTGAGGGTGGGGGTGAGACGGACAGGACGTGCGCAGACAGTAAGGGAGAAATCCAGGAGCCGGAAGGAGTGAGTGGTACGACCTACGATGATTGCCTGGGTCTTGGAAGGATTTAGTTTCAGGAGCCATTGGTTACACCATGCAGCAAAAAGGTCAAGGTGATTCTGGAGAAGGCGTTGGGACCGTTGGAGGGTAGGAGCGAGGGCGAGGAACGCGGTGTCATCAGCATATTGCAAGAGGTGCACTGGAGGGGGGGGGGTTGGGGCATATCGGCCGTGTACAGGAGGTAGAGGAGAGGGGAGAGGACAGAGCCCTGGGGCACACCGGCAGAGGGGTAGAAGGTGTGGGAATTGGCATGATGGATGGTAACGTAGGAGGGGCGGCGGCAGAGGAAGGAGGCCACCAGACAGATGTAGTTGATAGGAAGGGCGTAGGTTTGGAGTTTAAACAGGAGACCGGGATGCCAGACACGGTCGTAGGCCTTTTCAAGGTCAAGTGAGACAAAAATGGCGCAGCGACGGGAGTTAAGCTGGAGGGAGAGGAGATGAGTGAGGCGGAGGAGTTGGTCATCAGCAGAGAAGGAAGGTCGAAAGCCACATTGGGTGTTTGGGAGGAGGTGGTTTTGGTGGAGGTGGAGATGGATGCGCCGGGAAAGGATGGATTCCAAGAGCTTGCTGAACACCGATGTGAGACAGATAGGACGATAGGAAGAGGCATCAGATGGAGGCTTATTGGGTTTGGAGAACATCAGGATACGGGAGGTTTTCCACAGGTCGGGATAGAAGCCAGTGGCAAGGATGACATTGTAGAGGGCGGCAAGGAGGGAAAGGAAGGAGGGAGGGCAGTGTTTGAGGTGGCGGTAGGTAACGCAGTCGTGGCCGGGAGCAGTGTTGCGTTTAGTGCGGAGTGTGAGGCTGATGTCCTGTGTAGTGATGGGAGTGTTAAGTGCAGATGGTGGGGTGTGGCCCAAGTACTGGAAGCTAGGAGCAAGGGGAGGAACAGAGGTATCCGTACGGTCCACGACATCAGGGAAGAGGGAATAATCAAAGTGGGGATCATCTGGGAGGGAAAAAACATCAGAGAGGTGGGAGGCAAAGTGGTTGGCCTTACTGAGGTTGTCAGGAAAGGGACGGTCATTAAGGAGGAGAGGGTACTGGGGGGTGGGGCGGTTCCCAGTAAGGCGGTGGAAAGCAGACCAATACTTGGAAGAGTTGATGGGGAGCGTGGTGTTGAGGTGTGTACATGTCTGGCGCCAGGCTCGGCGTTTCTTCGCAACAAGCAGGTTGCGGATGTGTCGCTGTAATTGCCGGTGGTGGGTAAGTGTATCCCGGTCACGAGTGCGGAGAAAAGAGCGGTAGAGGCGGCAGGACTCCCGAAGGAGAAGGACGGCCTGTGGAGGCAGGGCAGGGCGGTGAGGGTGGATGGCTTTGGTGGGGATATGGGTGGCGACGGCGTCAGACAAGGTCTGGTGCAGGAAGGCAGCAGTGCGAGAGATGTCATCAGGAGACTGGAGGGTAAGGTCGTGGCTGTCAACCTGGGTGTGAATGGAATCCCGGTAGGCATCCCAGTTGGCACGGGAGTAATCATGGACAAGTTTAGGAGGGACGTCAGGGCGAGGAGTGTGGCGGGGATGGCGACTGTTAGAGATAGTGAGGAGGACAGGAGCATGGTCACTGCCAATGAGGTCAAGGACATCCGCGGTGATGCGCCCAAGAAGGTTGGGAGAGGCAAGGACTACATCAGGAGTGGTGTTGGATTCGGGCCGGGTGTGCTGGGGCAGGGGAACCAGGTCTCCCTAGAGAGTGGTGAGAAACTGATGCCACCGCCGGAGGTCGGCAGGATCACGGCTGTGGATATTGAGGTCGGCGGCAATCACGTAGGTGGAGAAGGTGCGGTCAATGTGGGCCAGGAAATCGTACGGGATGGGGGTGCGAGGGCGGACATAAATGGTGGCACAGCTGATGGTAAGGGCGGGGAAGAAGAGGCTGAGGGTGAGATGCTCGGCAGGATTGTTAAGGAGAGGTTGGGGCCGGACTGGGAGGTGCTTGAGGTGGCCTATAGCAACTCCGCCACGTGCCAGAGGGTACGGGTTATCGGTGCGATGTAGGGTGTAAGGGGCAGTGGAGACGGAGATACGGGGCTGAAGGAAGGTTTCATTGAGGACGAAGGCATCCACGCGGTGCTGACGTAGGGTGTGGAGGAAGAGGAGTTTGTGGGTGGGCAGGGAGCGAATGTTGTGGTACAAGATACGGTATGGTTGTTGTACCATGGGAGTGGAGAGTTAGACGAGGGTGGTGAGGGGGGTGAAGATGAAGTGGGCCTGGTTGTGGGAGTAAGTGGCATAGGTGGTAAGATGGAAGATGGAACGGGCAGCGAGGGCGATTTGGGAAAGAGTGTGGGAGCGCTGGGAGGGGTGCAGTTGCTGGACAGACCTATCAATAAGTAACCAGGAGATGGAATTTTTCCTCCAGTCACAAGAGCCACAACAGTCTGCATCGTAATGGGATATGGTGGTGCTCCACACAACACAGCAGCAGAAGCAACAACCTGCAAGTGGGCGTAGCAGTGAGGGGGAATATTGTACTCTACAGAACACGCGGTAGTGAAACTGTCGCTTTGTAAATACACTATGTGGTCAAACTTATCCGGACACCTGGCTGAAAATCACTTACAAGTTCGTGGCGCCCTCCATCGATAATGCTGGAATTCAACATGGGGCTGCGCGGGGTAGCCGCGCCGTCTAAGGGCGTCTTGTCACTGCCCGCGCGGCTCCCTCCGTCGGAGGTTCGAGTCCTCCCTCGGGCATGGGTGTGTGTGTTGTTCTTAGCTTAAGTTACATTAAGTAGTCCGTAAGCTTAGGGACCGATGACCTCAGCAGTTTGGTCCCATAAAACCTTACCACAAATTTCCAATTTTCAATATGGTGTTGGCCCACCCTTAGCCTTGATGACAGCTTCCACTCTCTCAGGTATACGTCCAATCTGGTTCTGGAAGGTTTCTTGGGGAATAGCAGCCATTCTTCACGGAGTGCTGCACTGAGGAGAGGTATCGATGTCAGTCGGTGAGGCTTGGCACGAAGTCGGCGTTCCAAAACATCCCAAAGGTGTTCTATAGGATTCAGGTCAGGACTCTGTGTAGGCCAGTCCATTACAGAGACGTTATTGTCGTGAAACCACTCCGCCACAGGCCGTGCATTATGAACAGGTGCTCGATCGTGTTGAAAGATGTAATCGTCATCCCCGAATTGCTCTTCAACAGTAGGAAGCAATAAGGTGCTTATAATATGAATGTAGGCCTGTGCTGTGATAGTGCCACGCAAAACAAGTGGTACAAGGCCCCTCCGTGACAAACACGATCACGCCATAACACCACCACCTCCGAATTTTACTGTTTGCACTACACACACTGGCAGATGACGTCCACCGGGCATTCGCCATATTCACACCCTGCCATCAGATCGCCACATTGTGTACCGTGATTCGTCACTCCACACAACGTTTTCCTACTGTTCAGTCGTCCAATGTTTACGCTCCTTACACCAAGCGAGGCGTCGTTTGGCATCTACCGGCGTGATGTGTGCCTCATGAGCAGCCGCTCGACCATGAAATCCAAGTTTTCTCACTTCCCGCCTAACTGTCAGGGTACTTGCAGCGGATTCTGATGCAGTTTGGAATTCCTGTGTGATGGTCTGGATAGAGCTCTGCCTTTTACACATTACGACCCTCTTAGACTGTCGGCGGTCTCTGTCAATCAACAGACGAGGTCGGCCTGTACGCTTTTGTACTGTACCTGTCCCTTCACGTTTCCACTTCACTATCACATCGCAAACAGTATACCTAGGGATGTTTAGGACTGTGGAAATCTCGCGTACAGACGTATGACACAAGTGACAGCCAATCACCCGACCACGTTCAAAGTCCGTTAGTTCCGCGGAGAGCCCCATTCTGCTCTCTCACGATGGAAATGAGCGTTTGGCGTCATTGGCCGGGAGGCCCCTCGCGGGGCAGGTCCGGCCGCCATATCGCAGGTCTTATTACATTCGGCGCCACATTGGGCGACCTGCACGCCGGATGGGGATGAAATGATGATGAACACAACACAACACCCAGTCCCTGAGCGGAGAAAATCTCCGACCCAGCCGGGAATCGAACCCGGGCCCAGAGGACGGCAATCCGTCACGCTGACCACTCAGCTACTGGGGCGGACTCTCTCACGATGTCTAATGGTTACTGAGGTCGCTAATATGAAGTACATGGCAATAGGTGGCAGCACAATGCACCTAATATGAAAAACGTATTTTTTTAGGGTTGCCCGGATACTTTTGATCACATATTGTAAATATGTTGTACAAAAATGTCTTTTTATTTTCAACCAAAGCAATCAATAACATCACACATACTTGCAATTTATAAAGTGTCAACAGCTAAACTGTCTGTAAGTATGGGAGAGCCTTGCTGACGACGGTAGTATATCAGGTGGATGTAGGGTGTTTTCACTGTTAGTTATGACTAATGTTGGGCGCACTGCATAATGCTTGTGATGTTATAATAATAATAATAATAACAATAACTTTATTTACCCTGCCAACATAGCACCGAGTAGACACCATGCACTGCACGCTGTGTGAATGCACTGCCTTACACTTTGACTCTGAGGTGCTGGGGATATGGCTGGGTGCTTGTAAGTCACTCAGCACGCTGTTCAGTACTTTGCACATGGTGTAATCATTTCTCGATAACAGACACAGCTGCGTCTTCAGCTAGACGTGAACCATGAGATCAGCGTGCCACTTCACAGTACACACAAAATCCGCCTAGAATACTTCCCTGTACTAAAAAAAAAAAAAAAAAAAAAAAAAAGAAACGCACTACATAATAAGCATCGTTGACGATGTATACGCGGTTAATTAGTTACAGAATATCTATGATACACCAGTTTCGCGAATTAATGACTATTCAAAGACCCTTCAGTGCTCTTAGCATGTAATATAATGTGGCAATGAGCATCATCGTTCTGCATTTGGTACTGAAGGTTATAATAAACTTAATCATTTTAATGATGATGAACTGGTAGGAGATGTTAGTCACTTAATTTTTTGAAAAATTCGTGAATAGTATATAGGGTGTCCCAGAAATGTTGCGACAGACGTCGACGGGTAATAGAGGATGTCTTGAGGAACAGATCGGCCACAGGAACTTGTGTCGAAAACCGTCATCCATCGACGCTACAGAGCGTCGAAATTATAGGCGGCTACGCCTGTGTTAGCCCACCACTTTGGCAGTAAGCGTTACTTTGTATGCTGATGGACCGCAGGCAGAACGGTTTGCAATGCTGACTAATTGTCACGATCACCATTGGAGAAAATGGAGCTAGCTGCTGCGTAGAGAGGCTTTCTATCTTATGAAGGGAATGCAATGCTCTGTTGCCTCAGTGGATGAAGGCTTTGGACACGAGTTTCTATACGCAGCTCATTTTTCTCCTTGAACCGTTTAAAATCACCAGTGTTTTTCGGTATACAGAAGAAAAATAAATTCTAGATGGAAACCCAAGTCTGAAACCGTTATTCACCATGGTGAAAGAGCATCATATTCATAGGAGACAAGGCATTTCTACACAGCAGCTAGATCCATCTTCTCCACTGGCGATCGTAGCAATCGGTCGTGATCAGTGAATAGCAAACAACAATACGAGATTTTCAGCCAATGATCCGTCAGCGTCCAAAGTCATGTTTCCTGCTGAAGGGGTGGCCTAGTGGCAGATTTCGGTGGCTACAAGGTGTGCCCCCTGTAGCGTCAATGTATTACGTTTCTGGAAACGGGTTCCTATCCTCAATTTGTTCCTCAAACACCCTTTAAAACCACTCAAAGCTTGCAGCAACATTTCTGCGACATCCTGTATACAGACAGCAATCGATAAATAGTTCATCGATTGTGACACAATCTTCAAGGGTAAAAATGCCGAGATGTATGTCAACATAGCCTGGGTTGGGTTGGGTTGTTTTGAGGGAAGAGACCAAACTGCGAGGTAATCGGTCTCATAGGTTTAGGGAAGGACGGGGAAGGAAGTCGGCCGTGCCCTTTCAAAGGAACCATCCCGGCATTTGCCTGGAGCGATTTAGGGAAATCACGGAAAACCTAAATCAGGATGGCCGGATGCGGGATTGAACCGTCGTCCTCCCGAATGCGAGTCCAGTGTGCTACCCACTGCGCCACCTCGCTCGGTCAACATTCCCTGCCGTGAGGCAGTATAAGTATTAGTATTCATGGCGATGTATAAAAATATAGGCGAAACACAAATATGCCTAATAATTCTTTTTTTTTTCCCTTTCAGGCGAAGTGAAGTCTTTGCTGCAGCAGCTACCTGACGTGAAATTAATGCTGTTTAGTCTAACCTCTAGTTTAAACCCTAGTGACTATAAGTGTGTCAGTGTCGATACATCGAACCAGAAGTTCTACCCGATTGTGCTATTCAATACCCCTCAATTTAGTGATATCAAAGTAATATTATTCATAGATGATTTCGAATATGTAATGAGTCAGTGCAGTGCAATACAACATGACATAGAGTGTTGACCAAGTTGGCAGCAGTATGTTTATCGATTATATGAGACATTGTGGATAATCTGCTGCAGTTAGCTCGCTAAACTCTACATCCATCAGAAGAATCCATAGCTCAACTCTACGACTCATGTTGTTCATCGTTGTGGGCGGAAGTACATGAATCAACTTTGACGAACTTAGGCACAGATCTACAATCTCATTTAAGTTTAGTTACATATCCAGCTAAGCGTAAGACTTTGTAAATAAAAAAGCTAAGTGCTATATGAGTGTTATTTATTCCTGTATCAAACACGTATGTACTAATGTAAATGAGCAGTTGTCGCCATGACCGAGTAGACGAAAAAACATTGTTGCAAGGATCTTGTAGTGGGCAACTGGTCGTGCTATGATACCGAAAACCTGTAGAAGAAGAGGAATGGGTCAGTACTTCCTGACAAAATATGTGCTTTATCAGGCTACCTGATGGTGGGAAGACTAATCTTTTCCTGTCACTGTTAACATACACTGAGTGGATTCGCTGCTAGCACGTGTGTATACATTTTCTAAAGCCATACTTCACGTCAAAGGGCAAGTATTACAGGAAATTTGGAATGGCATCGTACTGATAACCTGCAAGACAATCGGAAAACGCAGCTGTATTCTGCCACCTGAGAAAGGAAAACTAAATAGTGTATTCACCTTTTATGACATCGTAGTGGAAAAAACAGGATCCGATATGCAAATGCTTTTTCCGCCATCATATTACAGCTGATATCTTTTATTTGAGACAGACAAAATCAGGGATTCCAAAGCGGCTGCTAAGCGATAATGCCTACCTATTAGTGCCTTCAAACAGGACGGCAAAAATTTAAAACGTATTTACCAAGCGTATGTAGGAACAGACATGAGGTTCAAACAGTTTGTTAGCAAATGCGCTGATTACTGGAATCATGTGATATATCGCTACTTCGTTACTGACAAAGTGAGGAAATTGAATGACGGTCGATATAAACGAAACATTCGACAGTTTCTTCATAAAGGATAGTGAACCAATATGCAACAGCATCAGTATACTCTAGATTCTGGACAAATTTGCTCATGTTTTGAAAGCTTGTCCCGAGAGTGCAATACACATGCGTCAACTTGTTCCTAGAAGAATCGAGGCTACCAACGCAAAAATAAAGGAACCGGAAAATATCGAAGAGCCAGGAGCTAGAAAAAATGAGATGTGCATGGATCATCTTGAAGAAGTGAATGCAATAATATTGAATGTGCTTAGATTGATCCAGACAATATCTAAGGAAGTAGCATCATCTCACCACCAATAGTCTCAGAATATATATAAGTTACATGCCATGATAAAACTAACTTAGTATGCAAAATATTGTCGACCACAAAGCGTAAAGTTATTGAAGCGTTGCATTCTGTTTTATGGAAATTACGATTCTTTAAATTAGGGCACCTGCGATAAGATCATCATCAGAAACGTTTAAACCAGTAACTGAAAGTCTGAAAAGACTTTCTCACACTATGGATGCAGTGGAAAAGAAGAACAAGAAAAAGAAGAAGAAGAAGAAAAGAAACAGGTAGGAAGAAGGATTTACTACCGTTTTCATTAACTGTCACAGTGATAGTGAGTTAGACAGAACAATGTGGGGGCAGCACGAAGATACCGTATACGTTAGGTTATCACCCTATATGTTTAACGAAAATGCAGTAGAAGTTGGGAATAACGAATTTCACCTGGTCTCTTAGAGCTAGTATCCCTAAAAATTGCCGGCCGTGGTGGCCAAGCGGTTAAAGACGCTACAGTCTGGAACCGCGTCCGCTACGGTCGCAGGTTCGAATCCTGCCTCGGGCATGGATGTGTGTGATGTCCTTAGGTTAGTTAGGTTTAAGTAGTTCTAAGTTCTAGGGGACTGATGACCTTAGAAGTTAAGTCCCATAGTGCTCAGAGCCATTTGAACCATTTTTTGAACCCTAAAAATTTCAAGCGTCAAGAAACATCTCCCGAGCAAAATATAAGCCTATGGTGAAATATGCATGTGTAACTAATGTTCACAGGAAAAGCAACACCTCATAAGGATGAAAGAAAGGCACAAGCAGTAACAAATGCAGGAATATAATTAATCCCACATTAGGATCTGAACAATGTACCTCTGGAGTATATATATGAAAGAAGAAAAAATACACACCATGAAGAAATTATCCGAACTGAGTGACATCCGTAAATCTGATGTGCACGTACAAATAAACAAACGATTACAATTTCAGAAAAATTGGATGATTTGTTCACGATTTGTTCAAGAGATAGAGCTTCGCAAACTAAGCCAGTCAATAATGTGTTGGTCCACCTCTGGCCCTTACGCAAACAGTTATTCAGTTTGGCACTGATTTATATATTTGTTGGATGTCTTTCGTAGGGATATCGTGAAAAATTCTGTTCCACTGGCATGCTAGATTGTTGAAAACCTGATCTTGTTGTTTGGCCCTACCGATAGCGCTCAATACGTTCACAATTTCGGAGAGATCTGGCGACCTTGCTGGCCAACATAGGGTTTGGCAAACATGAAGAGAAGCAGTGGCAACTCTCGTTGTGTGTGGGCAGGCATTATCTTGCTGAAATGTATGCCCAGGTTGCCTTGCCCTGAAGGGCAACAAGATGCGGCATGGAATTTCGTCAACATAATGCTGTGCTGTAAAGGTACAGTGGATGAAAATCAAAGGAGTCTTGTTAGGAAAACAAATGGCACCCCAAACCGTCACTCATGGCCGTCAGTCCGTGTGGCGGGCGACTGGCAGATCGATTCCCCACCTCCGTCTAGGGCGTCTCCAGACGCTTCAGCGCTTGTCATTGGAGTACAGTTCGAAGTGGGACACTACACCAGTCAATAAGATTCCAGGCCTAAAAAGTGCCTGGAGCCGTCTCGGACAGCGGCAGTATATCAACATAATTTTCGTCCATTATATGGCCCGACAACCTGCATTAATGATTTTGGGTGCTGTTTCTCTACATAGCAGAACCGCTTTGGTTGTCATCCGGAGCACCTTACAGCAGAGCAGTGTGTCAACGATATTCTATGTCTTGTTTTATTGTGTCTCGTGGTAAGAGATCCTGGGCTTATATTTCAGCAAGATAATGCCCACTTGCACACAGAAAGAGTTGCTACTGATTGTGTTCATGCTTGCCAAACCTTACCTTCGTCACCAAGGCCTCCAAACTCTCCCCGTATGAGAACTGTTGGAGCAGTATGGACAGGGCCCTCCACCTAACTCGGGATTTTCATGAACTAAAGCAGCAGTTGGACAAAATTTGGCTTGATATCCCTCTAGGACATCCAACAACTTTATCAATCAATGCCAAGTTGAATAACTGCTTGCATAAGGACGAGAGGTGTACCAACATATTGTTGATTTGCTCAGTTTGTGAAGCTCTTTGTCTTGAATAAATCATTCAATTTTTCTGAAATTGTAGTCATGTGCTTGTTTGTACATCAGCGTCACATCTTCCAATAACGCCGGCCGGGGTGGCAGAGCGGTTCTGGGCGCTACAGTCTGGAACTGCGCGACCGCTACGGTCGCAGGTTCGAATCCTACCTCGAGCATATATGTGTGTGATGTCCTTAGGTTAGTTAGATTTAGGTAATTCTAAGTTCTAGGGGACTGATGACCTCCGAAGTTAAGTCCCATAGTGCTCAGAGCCATTTGGACCTTCCAATATCCATCCCATTCAGATAACTCCTTCGGGGTGCAGTGTTTTTTGTTCCTTAGAGTATTTTATGATAACACGAACGAAACTATAGAGCAGCTATGACTATTCACCACATCAGCTGCCGCAACGAATTCAGATCACACGAACAAAAGCATATCAATCGCGTCAGATTGTCAAGAAAGATATATGAAGTAATATTTATGGAGACAATTGGTCATGAGGTCGACAGGCAAGTATGTAAAATATTCTCAAACGGATATGTCATAATATGCAGACTGGATGATTTATAGCAGTCTGATCTCATAGACACATGAGAATAATGATGATCAAATAAAGGTTTCAGGCACATTTAATGATAATAGAATCGTATTCCCAATTCGCATGATCTGCTTGTGAAGGTGAGTATGAGGAAGGATGTTGCGCAGACACTGAACAACTGCTGCAGACTGGAATGAATAAGTGAGCCGACAACCTCCAAAACCGACCATGGACGTGAATTTTGTAATATGAATTTCAAAGTGGTAGTGGAAGGATATAGGCCAACGGCCTTGCCGCAGTGGTAACACCGACTCCCGTCAGATCACCGAAGTTAAGTGCTGTCGGGCTGGGCTAGTACTTGGATGGGTGACCATCCGGTGTGCCAAGCGCTGTTCGCAAGGAGGTGCTCTCAGCCCTTGTGAGGCAAACTGAGGAGCTATTTGATTGAGAAGTAGCGGCTCCGGTCTCGTTAATTGATATATGGCCGGGAGAGCGGTGTGTGAGCACATGGCCCTCCATATCCGCATCCGGTGACGCCTGCTGTGCTGAGGATGGCACGACGGCCGGTCGGTACCGTTGAGCCTTCATGGCCTATTCGGGCGGAGCTAGTGGAAGGATACGGAATAAACCACTAACCAACATTCTCCAATTTGAAAGGTAGTAAATGTTCAAATGTGTGTGTGAAATCTTATGGGACTTAACTGCTAAGGTCATCAGTCCCTAAGCTTACACACTACTTCACCTAAATTATCCTAAGGACTAGCACACACACTCATGCCCGAGGAAGGACTCGAACCTCCGCCGGGACCAGCCGCACAGTCTATGACTGCAGCGCCCTAGACCGCTCGGCTAGAAAGCTAGTATTGCTGAACAGTTTAACAGAATGCCATTTTTATCCTTGAGGACTTACAAATTGCCAGATATTCTATCAAAAATTGTTGGTGACTGTAATGGAACTACTCATCATACAATTAATATGAAATGTATTGATGTGTATGATTATGGTCTTCTTAATATAGTATACAGTTCTATTAAGATTGTGAATCCACACAAGCAGAAGGTCGGCATGTCTGATTTGGTACTTATTTCGAAGTAAAAGATAGTGTTTGAGAAGTCTTACTTGCCGAATTTGTCAGTGGAATTATGTATAGGTTTCAAAGTACTGCGTACAGTCCTGGGGACTTACATATTAAAGGACACTTATGGTGAAGAAACTGCAGTTGCTACACAGGGGAACTACAGAAGAACTCTGAACCAGATATGTTTCTCATACAGCAGGTTATAAGACGCGGAGGGAGCAAGGCATTAGTGAAACTCCTAGTTTTCCCATTAAAGCACAACAGCTGGATGAATGCTTACAATTTGCTATACAATAGGAGACAAAAATCTCAAACTCAGTCATGTTCTTTGATTATCTAGCTGTAATGTTGCAAAGTGATATAAAATGAAACGAGTATGAGAGGACTGTGGGAGAGAAGACGAATAGTCAAATCTGGTTTGTGGAAAGAGTTTTGGGAATGTATGATTGATCTGTATGGCAGATCATATATAGGACGCTAGTGCGACTTCTTCTTTAGTACTGTTTTTTTTCCTTTATTGTAATTTTTACACCTAAACATAGATAGGCTGGCAGCAGCACCTTACGCTGCTCTTCAGCCTTCGAGTCGACAATGAGAATAACATGAAGAAGATACATAATAGAGATTTAGTACTGCTCCAGGTCAGATTAAAGGAAGACATCGAAACAATTCAGGGGCGACCTGCTAGATTTGTTTGTGGTAGGTTCGAACAACATGCAAGTATTATGAAGATGCAAATACTCTTCTCGGTTTTGCCGCCGGATCGTATTGTGTAATTCGTACTGCTACTGCTCGACATTATCAGGTGGTGGTAGCTGCTGATGCCACTGCAGAAAGGAGCGACTGATAATAATCGCGCGGCGGCGTCGAAATTTATCATGCCGGGAGCAGGCAATAGGCGTGCTCGGGAAGACGCTCGTAGTTGGAGGAAAGCGGCGCTCCTGGTGCCCCCTACTGGGAGCCGCGGAAGGCCCATCCGTTCGTGCGCTATGGGCAATGGCTGTGCGGCCTGCAGTTAAAGGCTGAATTAAATCTCAGTAACGCGTTGCGTCACGTGATGAACCGGAAGTTCTTGTTTTCCCTGTTTTCATTTAATGTCAGCCAGTGCAGGATTCCAGGCGGCACTTAGTCGAAAACTTGCATATCTATTGATAAGATGGTCCGCCGTACGGATATGTATGGCCTCCTTAACAACATAGTCACAGAAAGATGACGATGGTGTTCGACGCAGGCCTCAAGTTGTTATCATCCTGCGCAACGCGGCAGTGTCCTACGCTCTTTGGTGCATAGAGCACATGTAGTCTCAGATGCTGACAATCTACCTGGTCAGCGACAACACCTGAAAACGGTATTCCAACAGAATGGCTATTCCGTTAGGCAGATACACCATGCATTCCGTTCTAAGTAAACTAGAAACAGGGATGTAAATGAAAATGCGGAGGCACCCACTGCAACAGCGCTCTTGCCGTATTTTGGCGGCATGTCTTCGAGAATAGAAAGGATCCTCAAAAAGCACGACATCAAGTGTGTTTTTCGCCCACCAGCAAAATAGAGTAATTAATTGTGCTTGGTCAAAGACGATCTGGGCCTTAGGAAACGTAGCTTGTATAAAATCCCATGCCAATGTGGCAAATCTTATATTGGAGAGGGATGCCGGAACGCGCAAGAACGTTGCGTCGAACACGATCGTCATACACGCCTGGCGCAACCTGATAAATCAGCGGTAGCGGAGCATTGCCTGGACACGGGACATCGTATGCACCCCCTTCTCTCCCCCAAGTCCTTTTGCATTTCCCTCTTCTGCCTTTTCCCATTCCTTCTCGCGTCTGCCCTGCCCCTCCCCACCCCCTTTATAAGTCCTCTCCCTCCTTTGGTTCCCCCCCCCCCCCTTTCGTTTTTCCTCTCCTCCCTCCTTGTTTTCCCCCTCATTTGTCCAGGTCCATCTCCCTCATCTGCCCTTGCCTATGGTGTGTCCTCTTTGTGCCGACATTTTAGTGCAGTGTTTACAGTGAGTGTTCAGTGTTGTGTGTCTTTTCCGAAGTGTTGCGAGCGGACATCATACTGTCGCTGGGTGTGATTTTTACATCTCTTGCGAACAGAAACCAGACTGTCGCCATGTTTTTTAATTGTCTGTCTACTATGTTACCTGTCTGCTTCCTGTGTATTTTATTCGCTTTGCCAAACCTTTGCTTTATGTTTTAACTTTCCACAATTTTCCGCCATTTTACAATTTAAGTCAGAGTTTTATCGCCTGCTTTTATTGTGTCTTATCTTCTTCTTACGTTTTAAAAAGTCTGTAGGCTGCAGAGCAGCGTAATAAGCTGCTGCCAGCCCGCACTCCTTCGGGGAGAATCTAAAGTCAATAAAGGAAAAAAAAACTCGATTATCATCAGTCACGCCTTGCAGCAATGACAGCAGCAGCTACCACCACCTGATGATGTCTAGTAGTTGCAGTGCGAGTTACACAATACGATCCGGCGGCACACGCGAGAAGCGTATTTGCAACAGATCCGTCGAGAAAGCATGAAAACTCACATTATAAAGATGCTTCGGGAATTCAAATGGGAACAGGAAATACCTTTTTTTAGGGGGAAACGCTATGGAGGAAGTTTAGAGAACCGGCACTTCAAGCTGGCTGCAGGACGAGTCTACTGCTGCCATACATTTTGCTTAAGGTCCATGAAGAAAGGATAGAAGAAATTAGGGTCATGTGGAGGTATAGAGACAACCATTTTTCCATCGCTCTGTTTTCTAGTATAACAGGAAGGAAAATAACTAGTAGCGGTAGAGGGTATCCTTCGCCAAGCACTGCATAGTGCCTTGCGGAGTATGTATGTAGATGTAGATGCAGAATCAATGCAGTAGCGTAACATGAGTGCTGGGAAAGCGATCAGCAGAGGTGCCGATGGTATTTTCCATAACCTACCAGTTCAACTTCTTATCCCTGAATATAACTTCTGTGGTCATCGAGCAAAGCTGAAGAAGAGTCTAGAACATGATGATAAAGGAATTAAGGTACTAGATAACACATGCAAGGAGTAAAATATTGGTTTTGCAGCAAATAAAGATCATCACATTTCGGGCTGAATATTAGTTGATAAAGTCATGCAGATACATCGAAGAAAGGATACTGATACAGGACAACATTTTGCTAGGTTCACAGTCTCTAAGGCAATGCTTACTTAACTTAGATTGGGTGCTGGAATAAATTTCTGGGAAATTATGAATGCAGCTTGTCGTATAGTGAAGGAAAAGAAAAAAGACCTATGGAATGTTTGCAGCCAATCAACAGTTGCAGTGAGGAAAGGAGCGCTGAGGCAGGAAGGAGGGTGAATGTTATGTGTTGAAACGCCTGAGGTTCTGCCAGTACCTGAGACATCTAGTGGAATAATTCAGTTTCTAATTCCTGCGTTTGCCAGACCGTCAGCCACTGGTTCGTTAGCAGGAGGAACTGTCACCATAACTCAAGTAACAATGAATGCACAAACGCAGAGAAGGTCGCGAAACACAGATAAGCTTAGCTAATGTTGCAAAGGTGAACAATAAACTGTATCTAGGAAGTGGTGAAGTTGTGGTAATACTTCCTGGTTTCTAGTATACTGATGATTTAAATGTGTATATAAAACGGTTGGTAAAAGGGTCTCAATTCATGTAAAAGTTATTTCGTTTAAAACAGAAAGAAAAATAACAGAAGGAACAGTGGATTTAGCCAAGAGGTTCAATAGCATCGCTAATAGTCTTCTCAATGGGTCACGTAGTGGAGAATAATACTGATAAAATTTATGATTCGAATCAGAAAGTAGAAGTTACTCTATGAACAGATCGAGTCTCGCAGTATATTAGCTGTAACGAACCAGGCGTTCTTCCAAATTCCTTATTCGCAACATGTATTTCATTCTCGGTTAAATTTATGTGGTGATTACCTGACATATATGATTTCTTCCTGCTGACTCCACACGTTCTGTGTCACACTATAATGTGACGATTAATGACATCAGTAATAAACTTTTTTCTTCTTCCTTTCCGCCTCCATCCATATTGTGTGAGAACCTACTTAGAGTTTCAGTTACTAGTTTACGTGTTCCCGGGAGAGGCTGATCTCGTTAAAAATGCCCTAATTTTAACAATCGTAATTTTTGTTGAATAGCTTTCTGCACTTCAGTAACATTACACTTGGTTGTCGTCATGCTTTTGTCATGGCATACAACTTATATTTACTCTGAGACAACTGGTGGCGATAGGATGCAACTGTTTTAGATATTTTCTGCATAAAACGAAGTGCATCAATTGGTATTATATTGACTACTTCAGTTCTGTCAATCTGTATATCACCTTTTCTAGCTACTGCCTCGATAAGAATTTCTACTTCCATCATTCTTGCACTGCCTGTCGCTATTTTACTGGAAATGTATAGCTGCAGGTGTTTTGCGCACTCGGCCCCTGTGTGTAACACAAGTGCAAATTTGTCCATAGTCTACAGTAAGTAGACAACATTGTGTATTGGTACAGTGCCTTTTAAGTAGAAACTCCTGGTAGTTTCATTCCTATCGGCCGTCATTCATTTTACACATTTTGTCAACAATCAGAAAGGTGTACTGCGTGTGACTGCAGCAATCAGAACATACGTTAACAAATTCATTACACACCATGTCAGTTCCTACATGTACGTCGTAAATGGTTTTAAATTTGTATGACCTGGTTGAATGTGAAAATAAGATCCGCATTTTCCATTTCAAACAGCTCTGGAATCCTGGAATATGTGTGGCTCAAATGAAAGACATCGGTTTTCATATGATGGTTGAAACAAAAATATTTACTCATTGTATCCTGGTTTTCCACTGCGATGTCATAAAATGTGAATGCAATGTTTGGTTTCACTTTCATAGTCGATGGAATATCACTGCTTTTGCTAGTGTCTGATAGATTATCCCCTTGATACTATGTCATATCTCCTGTAATAGTTAATACTTGAGTTGAAACAGGGTTTTTGAAAATATATATACACGTTCGAAGCTAATGCCTACAGGATGTGTTAGCAGTAACAAAATAAGATTAGCCCTTCCTGCAGTCTCATAGTCTGACACCCAAAGGACCTATATTATTAATATGTAGCGAGCCATTCCTCTTCTTCTCCAGGTTTCCGGTATCTTTGGAGGACAAGTCGCTCACTACAAAATCATTGTGGAAAAGTTTGTTTCGTACACTCGGTCATTGCGACGTTTGCTCGCTTACATTAGTATATACAGGTCAGATAGAGGAATAAATAACACTTACATTTCTTAAACTTTTTTTATTTATAAACTTTTACATAAAGCTCGGTTTGCAAAGAAACTTATATGATATTGTAGCTCTGAACCAATATCTGGCAAAGTTTATTCACGCCTTTCCACATTCATTGATACACAGCATGAATTGTAGAGTTGAGCTGTGGTTTATTCTAGTGGGTGGAGAGTTTGGCGAGCTAACTATTGCAGGTTACTCCACAACGTCCGATAGACTCAGTTGATATATGGCTGCCACCTTAGTCGACACTCTAGCTCATTTCGTATTGCATAGGCTGTGTACATAAGAATTTCAAATGTCTGCTATTGTAGATGGATGCACTTCATTGACTCATCACACAATCGAGGCCTTTTGACGGTTCTCTCGCAAGTGGGTGAACTGTTTACTGATCACATTCTACATATAACATTCGCGACTTTTTTTAACGATGACGCTGACTTCTTCTGCCAGTTCATCATCATCAAAGTTGATACCACTGTAGCATCATTGAATACAGTCATTAATTCGTAACACTGGTGTGTCATGGATATTATAGAGGCGATTACCCAAGCATACATTGCAAAAGTTCCTGTCATAGGCACGAATGGTTAAAGATTTTTTAACAGGAAACTATGCAATTATGTGAATGTTGCAGATTCCAAGAATTTTTTTGAGTCAGGGAAGTATTCTAGTCGTTACTAATAAGTTATGACAAGCTGAGTACTAAATATCATGCCACAAGCATGCAGCACAGCTTCAGTGCCACAAAGTTAAGGCAATGCAGTTACACATCGAGCAGTACATAGCATCTGCTCGGCGATTCATTGGTAGACATCTAAAGCAATTGTTGTTATTATTATTACATTATCACAAATATGGTGCCGTGTCTCTAGCATTAGTCATATCTGTCAATGAACACTCCCTACATTAATGTGTTGTAATACCATCATCAGTGCTACACTCCCATTCTTAGAGACAGTTCAACTGTTAACACTTTATAAACGACAAGTGTGTGTGTGTGTGTGTGTGTGTGTGTGTGTGTGTGTGTGTGTATGTGTTGTTACACAAAATCATTGTGGAAAAGTTTGTTCATAGGCACGAATGGTTCAAGATTTTTTAACAGGGTTCAAAATAAAAGGCAAGTTCCTTCAAGATCATATTTATTTACAATGCGACAGTTTTACAACACGTCAGATGAATTCGCAATTGCGGATAATGACTACCATCAGCTGAGCTGTAGAGTGGAATGACGACAATGAAAATTTGTGCCGAACAGGGACTCGAACCCGGACCTCCTGCTTATCGCGAGCGATCGCCCTGTGGTTGACGACAAATGGAAGTTTGGGTCTGGCCGTGAGTCGTGCATGGATAGCCAAATTGTTAGGCGACCTCTTGCCATAGGCGGGAAATCCGGGGTCGAGTCTCAGTCCGTCAAAAATTTTTATTCTCGTCATTCCATTCTGCAGCTGATGGTAGTAATTATTTGCAATTGCGAATTCATCTGACGTATTTCGTAACGGCTGTATCGCAGCAGTGCATTGTCATCAGAATAATACAGGCACTTCAATGTCGTTTTATAACACTGATCCTCCTGAATGCTATATACAAGTGTGGACTGTTGCTGCTTGTGCTGTTGTGTTGTGTGAAGCACCTCTATGTCCCACTGCACTGCAGCTTGTTGTGGCTATTTTGACATCTGGAACACCTCCATATCCTGGTCCAGTTGTAGCCATGTTAGCACTGTAACTGTAACAAACCCGTAAGTCTGATTTCATCCACACATAATAATAATAATAATAATAATAACAATAATAATAATAATAGATGAATGAATACGTACTGAGAGCTCTCAACAGCAACTGCAGTGAGGGTCCATCCAGCAAGTGCAGCGCCTTATTTGTCACTGGACAAATCCCTTGCATGGTGGGAGGGGGGATAGACTTTTAGAAAAGCGTACAGAATTACAGAAAATGTAACAAGTTGAGAGGTGGCATGAGCCCCCTCTCATATTTCTATCTTACGATTCTCCTCTCTAATTGCATGCGGTGGAAAGTTGCTATTCCTTCACACGCGGACTTCCCACGCAGCGTCTCTCGTCACCCAGGTGGTCCGGTGACAGGCGGGCTCAACTGATCTCGAGAGGGTTAAGCCGACGGGTGGGAGGCAGTCGAGTGAATGCTTTCCAGACGCCGACATTGTCAAGAGACACGCCCGCCGGGGCCTGAAGTAGCGGCTGGGCTAGAGGTTCCGTTACTTCGCAGAAACTTAGCGAAAACACTTTTTGGCGAGCTACCAGCGAGGCGTGGGAATGACTTGTGTACCCAGGCAGTTGTGGCGGGAAAATTCCCGCGCTTTCTGCAAAATAGTAACTGTGATTGGCTTGCTCAGGGCATAGCCCCGTGACGTAGCAAAATCAGCGCAGAAATTGGCGCCAAGAATCTCCATTGGTGGAATGGTAGTGGTCCGGCAATGGAGTGGAATTTTCCGCCGGTTTTCGAGTTGCTGATTGGAACATTTACCATGGCCACTGTCGCGGGGACGGGAATGTTCTGTGCTCGGCAAGTACGGGTGCTCTGGGGTAGTCGGCTCTCGCCCTTCGGTCGAGGACGTCGAAGCAACCAGCCATCGCCTCCGATACGCCAGATCGTGTTCTGGCAGATAAGAAGACAGTTTGGTAATGTATGTCCGCAGCACCGGCAGATAGGGATTTTCCTAGGTGATAATCAGAGCCCAGCAGAGTGCGCCTGTTCGTCTTTTTCTAACTTTGTTCTGTCTTGAGTAGCAGCAATTAATGTTGGGTAAGCTGTGTGTCTCTCTTAAGATTTGAGTGGCAAGGAATTGGCTCCACATACCACTTCGTCATAAACCTCACAATCTAGTTTAGGGACAACTTCACCTTCACAGCGTTTGTTTGTGTATCCAATTTGAGCCAATTTGATGTATTATAAATGTTTCATGTGTTTTTGTTTATCATTTTGTGTTTAGTCTTAATAAATCATATTGTTATTTTGGACAGAACTTTCATTCTGTTAATCGGTAGAGCAACCCATCATTTCTCACTACGTTAATGAAACCTTCCTTTATTTAACTTATTTATCAAATTAAATTATTGCAGGTGCCAAACTCTTTTCTACTCCACTTGCAGGGTTGATTACAGTCAGTTCGCGTATATTTTTTAATCCTTGTGCAACAGCAAAAGTCGGAGTTAGAATAGGGGGGGCTTAGAGCATCATTTACATGTGTAGATTCTAGAATTTAGTGTTAAATACACTGCTAGCCCCGGCACCTCGCATAAAATGGCGACCCTTAGCCTCGGATCTTTCCTGTGAATCGCTGATAAGCAAGTATTATTAGTAGTAGGGACACTCAGAATTTTTTTTGCTTAATTTTTTTTATTGATTAATACTCAAGTTTTTTTTCTGGTAGTTCCACGTTTAGTTTTAAGTAGCGGCGCATGATTACAGATTTTGTTTTCAGTGTATATATTTTTGCTTGTTCATTGTTTTTGTGTTTCGTTGATGTGGTGTCCGTACCACATCGCACTTTGTCGGATTTGTGTGCGGTTTCTGTACCACATCAAATTGCGTTTGTGATTACAGCGTTGGAACAGCGTTATTGAAATTTTATGTCTATGTGTAATAATACAGGGAGTAGATTATTTTTACTGTGTATTTTAGATAAATTTTGTTTCTCATGAATGATCACGAGAAGTAAGGCACGACTATTAGTGAGCGAAGCTAAAACAAAAGTGGATACTATAATGGATGAGGGGCACGTTACTGACGGGGATAGGTTCGGAGGTGAGATGGGCACATTTTTAGCAGGACAGGACGACGGGGTCATTGATGAGGAAGGTGATTTGGACGCGATCTCAGAGCAGCGTTGCGGCCGTGATTATGATAGTGAAGTAGAGGATGAAACAGAGACAGGCACACAGGTCAAGACGGTAGCAGAAGTTTATAATCAAACGAACGAGAGCAGACAAGGGCTAGCTCGGCCACGTCAGAGCTCTAGCGCCCAGGTGTCCAGAGTTACATCTCCCACGTTTGAAGAGGATCAAAAAGATGACGTAAACCCAATACTGAGCTTCCTACGATCAATGAAAGAAGAAGCTTACGTACAACGTAAGAAGGAGAAGGAAGAAGCTGACGAACAGCGTAAGAAGGACACTGAGGCAATAATTTCGCAATAGGGGAAATTCATGGGGAATTACTAACAATAAAGAAAGAATGTGGAGAAGCAAAACAAACGTCAATGGCTGCACAAAAAGTAGCAGGCCTGGCCAAAACGGCAGCAATAGGGGCAATGAAAGTCGCGGAAGCAACTTCTAAACTCGCAGGGCGCTTGCGACGTACAACACAATCCCACTCAAAATCCCTAGCATTCTTAAAAACTCAATGTAATATAGCGGTTGCGAACACCACGAAACGAATGGAAGAAATAGAGAGTCGGATAGCAAAACTAGAGCAAAATGGGCACATGAGCACTGCGCGTTCGGATACCAATGATGGAATACACAGAATTGTGTCTCCGAGGAAAAGCCCGCCGTGCTCTAGCCCAATGACCGAGTGCGGAACTAATAATGCACACGCAGAAACAGCGAGTAATAGCTCCAATAATTATAGCCCACTTAGGAGAGTAAATTCTGAGTGCCACTTCCACTGTGATACAGAGGTAGCACATCACAGTTATCAGCAAGATAGAACAGGACACTCAGCAGACGTGCAAGTATCGGAAACGAGTGACAACACCAGTGCGAGGATCAGACAGGATTTTGATCACAATCACTTCCTGTCGATACTAAAATTCCAGAAGTTCAAAGAAAATGGAGGGTCGATGCATCCGAAGAGCTGGGTGATGCAGTTTACAAATTCATTACCGGCATCATGGCCAACCCAGGCAAAATTAGAATTCATGTGTGGACACATCGAAGGCCAAGCCGCGGAAAAGATGCGGGGTGTGGCAGTGACGTGTCGGACTTATCAGGAATTTGTTGGTGCATTCCTGCGGACCTACTGGTCAAAGGAAACGCAAGACAGGATTAAAGAGAAAATAATATTTTGTCCTGAACTGGAAGTGTCCGGGCATAGGAGCGCAACCAAATTTCTTGATGATTTACTCAAGAAGAATCAATTTCTAGATAGTCCATATAGCAAAGGAGAAATCATTAAATATTGCTTTTCCAAATTGCCAGTTAGGTACCAACAGACACTTGTCGGCAAGTGTGGATCTGACATAGAAGCATTCAAGAGTCTATTGCGCGAACTCGAAGTAGTCTTTGATAAACAAGACGCAAAGGACAGGAAGAAGGGGCAAAGTAACAAATACCACGGGCCAGGAAGGGAAGACGACAACAGATCGCATAATCGCACTGGTCAGTTAGGAAACCAGGGTTACGGAAGTCAAGGTTACGCTATTCAAGGTTATGGAAACCAAAGACACGGAAACCAGAACGTCAGGGAGCAGGGTCAATCTAGACAAGGAATCTGGGATAGGAGGAATAACGAACGGCAAAGCGACCGTAACTGGAGAGAGCGAAACCAAGGACAACAGTGGAACCAGGAGATTGAAACTAGACCCGCAAATCCTAATGCACGTCAGAGGAGGGGGAGCTTAACAAGGGATTGACGCCAGACTAGTGCGAACACAGGCCGCCGGAATTTCGCACGTAATCTCGGACCTGGCCAACTAAGGATGATACATTACGAAGATTTATCAGAAATCCTGCTCGAGGAACATAAAGCAACTCCTAGACAACATCGGCAGCCTCTTATCACAGTAGCAATAGCTGAGAAGAGTATGAATGCGATAATAGATAGTGGAAGCTACATAACAGCAATATCTGAGGCAGCATACAAGAGGTGCTCTCAGGAGATGGACTGGCCTGTCCTATCGGTTAAGAAAACCAAAATAAAAGGGGCATTAGCGGGTAAATGTACGGAGGTCACCCAACAAACAAGACTGGAATTCTACTGCCAAGGACATAAAATAGAGTCTAACTTCTGGATCGTGCCAAATCTGGCGATCGACATGATAATAGGAACGGACTTCCTAATTGAACATGAAGCGATAGTTGATCTAGGACTAGGTGAAGTGGTTTTGAGGAAAGGGAATCCCGTCCACATTAAGTTCGATGACCAGCTGATCCCAGCTCAACTACCGTCTAACTGTGTACGGATAAACTATGTGGGTCTGAAAGACAGAAAGGAAGAACAGGTCGACGTTGCGGGTAGGGGAGAGGACACGGATGAGAATGAAGTCGGAATAATGGGAGAAATAAAGGAAAAAATAGGAGACAAAGTGGAAGCAATAAAGAATATAAGGTGCGACCACCGCAAAGAACTTCATAAATTACTAGTAGAACATGCGGAGGTCTTCCTTCCCAAGACAGGATCAATAAAGAACTTCCAATATGAATTTCGTGTACGTCCGCACAACCAGTTTCGTGTGCCACCCTATCCAATCCCCTTGGCATATCGACAGAAAGTAGCAGCTGAAATTACGCGAATGCTGAGCGAAGGAATAATAGAACCTACGGCTTCAGCCTATAATAACCCGTTAAGAGTAGTCGAGAAGGCAGATGGTAGTATTCGTTTAGTCTTGGACTCGCGACAAATTAATACCATAATAGAACCCGAAACAGACCGACCGGAACGATTAGAGGAACTCTTACAAAACTTCCATGGAATATCAATCTTCTCATCAGTTGATCTAAAATCGAGTTTCTGGCAGATCGAGCTCCATCCAAATTGCAGACAGTACACAGCCTTTTTAGCATTTGGAAGATGTTACCGGTTTCGTCGTCTACCATTTGGTTTGAACGTTTCATCTGCCGCATTCATTCGGGGGCTGGACGGCATACTAAGCGATAATTTGAAACGTCATGTCATCAGCTATGTGGACGATTTGCTGATCGCGGAGAAAACTTGGGGAGAGCACAATGCGGTACTCGGTGAACTCCTTGCGACATTCAAGGATTACAGATTAACTATCAATATTGAAAAATCGAATTTTGGGACGTCCTCTGTCAAATTTCTGGGACATATCAACACGGGTGAGGGCATTGCTCCAAATCCCGAAAAGATCGAAGCGATTGAAAAGTTTCCCATTCCTACGACAAAGAAGCAGTTAAGAGGGTTCTTGGGGATCATAAATTTTTACAACCGCTTTATACATGTCAAAACTCAGAGCAGTCCTTGGTTGCATCAACTTACAGGAAAGAAGATTCCTTGGGAATGGGATGAGGCGGCCGAATCCGAATGGAAAGCATTAAAATTCGCATTATTACAAGCACCCATCCTATCACACCCTAATTTAGCAGAACAGCTTTGCATAGTAACGGACAGTTCATACTCAGGTCTGGGTGTCATGGTGTTCCAAGACTATGTACATGAAGGAAACAGGGTGTGGAAGACAATTGCGTTTGGTAGCAGAGTACTAGCCAAGAGTGAGAGGAATTACTCAGTAACCGAGTTAGAGGCGCTGGCTATTGTATGGGCGTTTGAAAAATTCAGATACCTTCTGTTTGGTCGCAAGACGAGGGTCTACACAGACCACAAGGCACTCGAGTTCTTGATGACTGCAAAGCTTAATCACAGGCGGCTCATTAGGTGGGCATCATATCTGCAGCAGTACAACTTTTCGATAGAATATATCCCCGGCAGTCAGAACATTATTGCAGACGCCTTATCACGGTCACCGATCGGATTTGAGCACAACATGGAAGAAGATCTGGAGGAAAATCACTACTGCCTTTTCTATATACAGAAAGTAGCCTTTGAAAATTTTATTACCTGTAGTATGCAGGACATCAAGAAGGAGCAAGACAAGGACCCTGCCCTAGTGTTATTGAAACAGAAATGGATAGACAGAAGACACGCCACCATCAGGCAGTTCTACCTCTTGCGGAAAGGCATAATTTTCCACCGAAATTATGCCAATGACACTGAATGGGGGGTATGCATCCCTGAACACCTAATAAACAAGGTTATATGACATACTCACATCAGCTATGGACACTTCGGACAACGCAAGTGCAGTCTCAAGCTAGGGACCATGTGTTACTTTCGAAACATGGAACGTCGAATTCGGAGGGTACTGTCGGTGTGTAAAGATTGCCAAAAGGCTAAGCACACCACTGTGAGCATGCAGGCACCATTATACCCAATCGTACCGACCAAATTAAGACAATTAGCAGCAACAGATTTGATGGGACCTTTGCCAAGAACAAGAAGAGGATATACTTACGTATTAGTGTTTGTTGAACTAACGTCCAAATACGTTACCTTTACGCCACTGAAGAGGGCGACAGGACGAACTGTATCACGAGCCCTAATCCGGGATTTCCTACCACAGGTTGGTCATGTGAGTAAAATTATTTCTGATAACGGGCCACAGTTTAAGTCAAAAACATGGAAGGAGACGTTGCGTGGATGTAAAATTGATCCCATTTTTATATCTTCACACCATCCGAGCTCGAATGCTGCAGAACGGGTTATTAAGGAACTCGGAAACTTGTGCCGGTTGTACTGTAACAAACAGCACACGACATGGGACGTTTTCCTTAAAGACTTCCAGGAGGTGATCAACGAGGCACCCCATGGGATAACAAAATTGGCACCCATTACAGTACTGAAAAACCGGATTCCTAAGGGCTTGATAACTGAGGTCGTAAACTTCCCACCAAGGGCTCGAACGCAGCACCAAGCTATAGTGGATTTGGCTCTCAAGAGGATACGGGCTGCAGCAGAGGCCAGGAAGAGACGTGCCGACAGGGGAGCTCGTCTACGACACTTCCAAATTGGACAAAAGGTGCTCGTGAAGTCTTTCCGACTTTCGAACAAACAAAAAATGAAATGCCAAAAATTCTATTCTGTTTACAACGGCCCGTACCGTATAAGGAGAGCAGCTCACCACAATGCTTATGAATTGGAGACGCTGAAAGGAAAGGAGTCCATAGGACTCCACCACATCTCTCACATAAAGGAGTTCGTGGAATAGTAGTAGTGTAAGTGGTGTACATAGTAGAATGGGCAAATACATGAACCTTGCTATAGTAGTAGTGGAAGTGGTGTACATAGTAGAATAGGCAAATATAAGAACCTTTCTTCGGGGAACAATAATCGTTACATTAATAGATTAAGATTGCTAAAGTATTAACACGCTGCGTTGTCTCGCATAAGAATTTACTGCTGCTATCCTTTTTTTTTTGTTCGCGACTTCCAATGTCGGTGGAGTAGGAGACCCTATCTTTCCATGATGCAATGTTTTAGTCCTTTCCTGTCTGGTGTCCATGTTGAGGGATAATGATGAGGAGATGTCGCACAAACGGGCGCATACAAGAACGTGCTCTTAGAAGCGTTCTGAGAAGTCGTGATACGCTCCATAGCGGCCAAAACCAGTTCGTGAGACGTTCATACCAATGCTTGCAGGCACGCGTCAGTGCACTGCAAGATTGTGGTATATTGCGTGATTTCGAGGATGAACATGTGCAGTATAGTTTTTACAGTGATGCGCCAGCATCGTCGTCTTGCAAGTCGGGGTGAACCTGTGAGCGTTTGACTCCAATGGTGCCCTAGGGCCTAGACGGTAGAAATGCGGGCATAAAGCCTACCATGCCAATGTGCTGGTTGGGGATTTAGCGTGCTGCTTGTGACTGTCACAGATGAATAACCAAGGAATTATACTTGGAAATTCGTGACAAACTGTGTAGCTGATGTGTGGTGGGAGACGGAATCCTCAACAGGAACCAGTCCTGGCTTGGTCATATTACATTGCCTCTGGAAAGGTGTGCTTTGATTGCGAATACTGCATAACATAGAAAAAAGAAGTTGCAACTATAAATTTATTGTCTTGTATAGCCATGGCTAACCCAGTCTCTTGAGTTTCAGTGAGGCGTAGTGAGAACTCGGAGGCCATGTCGTACGGCGCGCACATCACTGTCGTCAATAGCGGCGAGCAGCGAGACGTCTCAGCGTAACAGGAATTATGTAAGAGTGTTGTATAAGGTAAAAAATAATAATAATAATAATAATAGAGAGAGTACCATATACTAGGATAAATTAAACTTTAGGATTTTACAATAACTAGATTCTTAATATTGTGGCGGTTCTCTACCACAAGTGTTTGGCGCGCGCCTGTTGAGATGCTATTTTTCAGGTCACCAAACCACAGACCCGAGATGGAGGGACGACGGGCGAGCGAAAGTAGCATAGTTGCATGTTCTTTATATCACAGTAAAACTTAGACCTGCCTAACAACATAATTTAATTAAAAGACATAGAATGTAGATCGTTGGCAAATGGTATTCAATTCTTGAGCATGTCTACTGTCGATCTATATAATTAATAGTAATATTAGTGCGGGCCCGCACATTTAGTTGTTCATCCATTACATAGCATCAGTTATCACACACCATGTACAATACTGATATCGGTCTCTACACATATATCAAAATAAATTATTTGCATGTCTAGATTAGATGTTATAATGATAGCTACAGATAAATAACTATAAAATTAAAATAAGAGTGTCCGAATTGACAGACCATCAATGTGTCATTATGTAAATTTATTATAATATAGAAGGTCAAGGGGAAAAGTTAGGCATAAGATTTTTGTAAGAATTGTGCAGATGACGGGGATCGAGGCAATGCAGAGGCCAGCCGGAGCAATGACAAGAGGTCATCGGCTACCTGCTAGAAGAGAGCGTCAGCGCACCACCTGACTTGAAGGGCGCGAGAGCATCCGGTCCTACAAGCTGACAGTCACCGGGCCGTATACCTGAGGGATTAGGCGGCAGACAATCCTCGCCGGGCCACAAGCGAAAGTGAGGCTGGCCGTTGACACTGACACGCGACCCACACGCGACAGCCTGCTAGCTCTCCGGACGCAGCAGCCGTTTCGAGGGATTCCCTGCGGCAGACCACGTTGTCGTGAGTACACGAAGAAGATCACATATCGTGTCAGAACCTGCGCCTCATGTGCCTCAGGACAGAAAGGGACGCTATATACTCACCTGTTTGGGTTTTTACAACTCACTAGCATTGGCCGATCTGCATACACAAAGCAGTATCGTGCCACACACTCTAACAAATGAATGGTCTCATTTCTAACTTCTCCTCTCTATTTGAGAGCAGTTGTAGCAATCGTCGCTCCTAGTTCGATCCTGTATGGATGTCCTCACACACTTGTGGAGTCACTCCACGTGCCATCATCCCTCGTCAAACTGCAATATTGGGAAACGTAAAGTACTGTCCAGTGAGAGAAGAGACCTAGACTAGTGATGTATCCCAACAGGTAGACCTCAGAGACAATTAATCGACGTGAGGAGAGCCTATCACTGTGTCTTCCTACCGTACTGCTGTGATCATATGCGTGGGTCTTGGTGCAATCTCAACAGAGTACTGCAGATGCTCCAGCACACCCTATTGCCGTTGCAACAACGTAGCAACAACACCCGACGTTTAGCCCTATGTGATGTCAGTACTGTGGAATTTGTGAAGTGCTTCGAATATTTCTAACAATGTGATTTAGTGTCTCATTCTCAGCACAGTCGTGAACTTCGTGCAATGTGCACACACAACTTGATGCCCCATGAACCTTTTTTTTTCTTAACTTTCTTTCTCTAGTGTTGTTTTTGTAATATATGTTATACCTTGTATGTGTTTGTGTTTTACACTGTAATTCTTATTACAAATTACTGTATTGTTCTCCACACCATGTTTTTTTTGTATTTTGTATTTATTGTTGTGTGTATGCAATCAGTGTGCCTGAAGTCCCCATAAACTGAAGCAGATACCACCAATGTCATTGTGAATGGACCATCACATATCGGTCAGAACCTGCGCCTCATGTGCCTCAGGACAGAAAGGGAAACGTAAAGTACTGTCCAGCGAGAGAAGAGACCTAGAGGTTGTAACTAGATTCTGAAAGCTCACAAAGAGATTGTTAACTTAAATAGTATCATGTGTGAGTGAGTTCAGGTTAGTTTCATGATTCAAATTGTTGTAAAATCTTGGGCATTTAATTGCAGAGCACTCCAACTCTGATTGTAAAGAATAAACTGCTCCATATTTGGCTCACATGCCCGGGCCATATTTAGAGCGTGAATGTCTGTGTGAATCGGTGTTTGGAAGGGGCTCCCTGGGTATGGATGTGTGATGTGAGTGTTAGTGTTCCATATTAAGAAGGTGAAGTTGGCTACATCATATATAATCCTCCCTCTATGAGCTGCATTTTTCGGTTGCAGTGATTCTTTTATAGAGTGCGGCATGTGGAGTCAGTTTGTAAGATTGTCCTTCGGCGATTGACTCACTACCTTGCGCCTAAGTGAGCCAACCGCTCAACAATTACAATCTAAAATGGCGTAGGGGCAATGAGAGGTGGCATGAGCCCCCTCTCATATTTCTATCTTACGATTCTCCTCTCTAATTGCATGCGGTGGAAAGTTACTATTCCTTCACACGCGGACTTCCCACACAGCGTCTCTCGTCACCCAGGTGGTCCGGTGACAGGCGGGCTAAACTGATCTCGAGAGGGTTAAGCCGACGGGTGGGAGGCAGTCGAGTGAATGCTTTCCAGACGCCGACATTGTCAAGAGACAAGCCCGCCGGGGCCTGAAGTAGCGACTGGGCTAGAGGTTCCGTTACTTCGCAGAAGCTTAGCGAAAACACTTTCTGGCGAGCTACCAGCGAGGCGTGGGAATGACTTGTGTACCCAGGCAGTTGTGGCGGGAAAATTCCCGCGCTTTCTGCAAAATAGTAACTGTGATTGGCTTGCTCAGGGCATAGCCCCGTGACGTAGCAAAATCAGCGCAGAAATTGGCGCCAAGAATCTCCATTGGTGGAATGGTAGTGGTCCGGCAATGGAGTGGAATTTTCCGCCGGTTTTCGAGTTGCTGATTGGAACGTTTACCATGGCCACTGTCGTGGGGACGGGAATGTTCTGTGTTCGGCATGTACGGGTGCTCTGGGGTAGTCGGCTCTCGCCTTTCGGTCGAGGACGTCGAAGCAACCAGCCCTCGCCTCCGATACGCCAGATCGTGTTCTGGCAGATAAGAAGACAGTTTGGTAATGTATGTCCGCAGCACCGGCAGATAGGGATTTTCTTAGGTGATAATCAGAGCCCAGCAGAGTGCGCCTGTTCGTCTTTTTCTAACTTTGTTCTGTCTTGAGTAGCAGCAATTAATGTTGGGTTAGCTGTGTGTCTCTCTTAAGATTTGAGTGGCAAGGAATTGGCTCCACATACCACTTCGTCATAAATCTCACAATCTAGTTTAGGGACAACTTCACCTTCACAGCGTTTGTCTGTGTATCCAATTTGAGCCAATTTGATGTATTATAAATGTTTCATGTGTTTTTGTTTATTATTTTGTGTTTAGTCTTAATAAATCATATTGTTATTTTGGACAGAACTTTCATTTTGTTAATTGGTAGAGGAACCCATCATTTCTCACTACGTTAATGAAACCTTCCTTTATTTAACTTATTTATCAAATTAAATTATTGCAGGTGCCAAACTCTTTTCTACTCCACTTGCAGGGTTGATTACAGTCAGTTCGCGTATATTTTTTAATCCTTGTGCAACAGCAAAAGTCGGAGTTAGAATAGGGGGGGCTTAGAGCATTATTTACATGTGTAGATTCTAGAATTTAGTGTTAAATACACTGCTAGCCCCGGCACCTCGCAAAGTTGTGTCGGTGGCCACAATCAGGTAATTCATTTTCTTGCCATCTGTTGCTATTCCAGTACTTGTTGAACAAAATACCAAGTCTATCCGGAAAGTAAATTACAATCGGTCACAAAATGGAAACCACAATCAAAATAAAAACTGTTTTATTAGCAACAGTTGGCTACACCGTTCAGCTACTTCTCTACATAGTCGCTGCTTCGACCTAGAAATCTGTCGTAGCGTCGTGCCAACTTTCCAATACCCTTGTCATAGATGACAGCGACCTATGCTTTCTACCAATTCCCTACGCTGGTCCACAGTTCGTTGTCTGTGCCAAAAGTTCATTTCATAAGAGATGAGGTTTGCAGGAGAGCTTCTATAAAGTTTGGAAGGTAGAAGACGCGGTACTGGCAGAAGTAAAGCTGTGAGGACGGGTCGTGAGTCGTGCTTGGGTAGCTAAGTTGGTAGAGCCCTTGCCCGCGAATGGCAAAGCCCCGAGTTCGAGTCTCTGTCCGGCACACAGTTTTAATCTGCCAGGAAGTTTCGTATCAGCGCACACTCCGCTGCAGAGTGAAAATCCCATTCTAGAGAACACTAAGTCGTCCTGAATGGGGAGATTTCAACAGAAACAAGCGTAACATCAAGTGTGCCCCAGGGCAGTGTAAATAGGTCCGCTGCTTTTTACGATTTACGTACACGATTTGGTTGATGATATTGCCAGCGGCATTAGTCTACTTGCCGATGATGCTGTAGTCTACAGGAAAGTTATATGATACGAAAGTTGTGAACAAATCAAGGAGGATTTGCAGAAAATAAATGCGTGGTGTAATGACTGGCAGTTATCTCTCAACATTAGTAAGTGTAACCTAGAATGTATAACAAAGCGAAAATCCTCATTATTGTACGAGTACAAAATAAATGCCCGTTCTTTGGAAGCGGTAACATGCGACAAGTATCTGGATGTGACTATTCGAAATGATCTCAAGTGGAACGATCAGATTACACAAGTAACGGGTAAGGCGAACTCTAGATTGCGGTTTATTGTAGAATCCTGAAGCGATGCAGTCCTTCAACAAAGGAAATTGCTTACATTACCTTATTTCGTCCAGTCAGAGTATTTTTCGTTTGTATGGAACCCTTACCAGTTGGGTCTGATTCAAGAGATTGAGAAGGTCCAAAGAAGAGCGGCAAGATTCGTGACTGGTATATTTAGCCATCGCGAGAGCATTACGGATCTCACAGAAAGTTTGAAGTGGGACGCACTTGCAGATAGACGAGCGCTAAACGGAAGGGGCTGCTCACTACATTCCAAAAGCCGATCTTCACCGAGGATGTAGAGCATATATTATTACCACCAACTTTCAAGTCGCGTAATAATCACTATTCAAAGATAAGGGGCGTTCAAACAGTCGTTTTTCCCTCACGCGATTCGGGAGTGGAACAAAGGGGTGATACATGACTTTGGCGCGAATTGTGCCATCCGCCACACACTGCTTGGTGGCTAGCGGAGTATATATGTAGATGTAGATGTAGAAATGTGTACCATAACATGTAAACTTCTTTTATGTCTCAGTAGGCTTCTGCTAAATCAACTGTTGCACACACAGCAATGATCTTACGGAACAGTTCTGAATTTACCATCCAGTGTGAAATGTTTATCATCTTTAGTCGAAAAGAATCTTTTTTACACTTTTATGAACAATAGTGCTTGGTAAAACTATGTAAAATGCACAGTAGATAAGAAACATAAAAGTAACATCCTGAGAAGGTAGATATAGAGGAGATGCATTGACTGAAACACCTAATTTTCAAAGGAGCCTTATTTTTAATGAAAATTTAGGTGCTATTCAATGAAACAGGCTTGATGTAGTGTTCGATAAGAAAATAGCTGTAGGAATGGCTATTCTGGATATATTAGTGACCCATATTACAGACTTTAATTATAGATTCATACGTAACAAGTTTCCAGCAAAGGATACAAAACTGTGTTACAAAGATATCAGGTGGGTTAATACTATAGGTATCCCTGAAAATAACCAACATAATATTTCATTTGAAAAAAAAAGGAAAAAATGGGTTACTGTAAGATGAGTTGAACATAGAAAATATTACTCAATGTTTCAATCTGTGAGCTAAAATTTATGCACTCAAGACAGAGCAAAGGATGTGAAACAGTCTTCTGTTAAAGTGTTAACCATTGATAACTATTGGCAATCAGTATCCAATCCTGGTGTTAAAATCCTGTACATTGCTTTCTTTCTTCCAACTAATCACAACTGACCATTTCATCACAACTGGCCATTACTACGTCACATATTCGATTTTTTAAAGGTGAATTAACACAAACCCATTACAGACTATCATAATGAATTTTAACACACTTCATAGATGACTCAACCCTTATTCGTATCTTATATTACTGAACTGTCTATAGCAGTCCTCTTCATTACCAACAAGTTGCTTATGTCACAGTATTCTGATATGCAAAATCTCTCGATGACACACGCAAAGAGGGCAGAAGCAACAAATAACTTACTTCTGCAAGTGCCTGACTCATCCTTTCAATACCTGTTTGTTGTCTTTATTAGCGAGTCAACATCTTCACAATCTCCAAGAATGTCATACATTACTGACTCAGGAAAAACTTATTTGTATGCTTTCTCAAACAGACAAGCCAGGACAAGTTAAGACTTGTTTCAACAAGCAAAAACTCCGTCAACGAATTCAGACTTGCTGGTAACTGTCTGCGTACCCAAAGGAATCAGGATGTGTGTCATATTACTCCAAGCCGAGTACAATGTATTGGCGAGAATCGTGAGCCACATAAAACTTTTTCCTGTGCTTTCCAGGTGCTTTACATCAAGCATTATTTTATCACGCATCAGTTAAATCATTAACCCAGACCCATAACATAAGTAGAATAATTAATGGAATGTATTAAAATATGGTTCAAATGGTTCTGAGCACTATGGGACTTAACTTCTAAGGTCATCAGTCCCCTAGAACTTAGAACTACTTAAACCTAACTAACCTAATGACATCACACACATCCATGCCCGAGGCAGGATTCGAACCTGCGACCGTAGCGGTCACGCGGTTCCAGACTGTAGCGTCTAGAACCGCACGGCCACCGCGGCCGGCTGTGTTAAATTAACCAACAAATCGTTCATAAACATTAGAACACAGTTGCAATCAACGAGAAAATTCAGATCGTTCAGATACTTTTAAGCATAACGTTATCACGCAAAATTCAGACAATTTTTAATAAGTCACACTAGCTGCTTGACAACTAATGTTTGGTGGTGCAACGGTAGCCAGCTGGATGCGTATCTCGCAAGTCTGTGACCATGTGTAATTTTAGCGTATCCGTCTGCCATTCTTCCGTTTGAAAAAAATTGCCACCAGCTCAAGTTTTGCGCAGTCTTATATCAGTGTTGGTTCTTAACCACGCCTTCCCAGACATCTTGCAAACGGCATATTTTCAGACACATTTGGTTTTTTGCATTTGCTATTGTGTACTTCCATTTATATAAGTTACTCGCTATTAATTGTGATACTTTCTTTGTGTATGTGAAACGTAATCATTCTTTACAAACGTTTTACCAACACACAAGGCAGTACAATAATAGCATTTGCCAATCACGATTATGAATATACGACTTCCACGAGAATAGTGGCAGTTGTTCATTGGTTTCGAGTGCTGTTGTTCAGTACAATAACAACACCGTCTTGTCTGCCGGTGGTTGGCGTTAAATAAGCTTTCTGTTTGTTGGAGGCCTTAAACTGAATAATCTGAATCTTTAAAATCGGCAGGTTCATTGACCAACAAAATAAAATAGTCTGAATATCCGCTCTGAAATTCTAGCCTCCCAGACAAGGCTACGAAAATGTGTACTTAAAAAGTTAAGTTAATCACTGTTTGGATTATAGTTGATTCACTTTCTTAAGTATTTCAATGATTAAGATATGAAAATGATCAAACATATAGTTTTATTATTATTTATTGATTACTTTTATTCACGCAAGACATACAGGTGTTAGCTGAAAAGTGAAGCCTGCGAATTTCTTATGCGAAGACTCTTGAGCATTTTAAAATAAAACAAACGTTATTAAGATTATACATCTTTACTCTTCATATCTACATATTTATTTCTCATCGCAGTTACCAGGGCGACGGACACATTTCTCCCAACGAATGACCAGCTTGTTGGTACTGTCACTGTGAAATGTTTGACACTGCTCACGGAGCCACAGCCTCACCTCTGTTTGCACCGCTTCATCACTACTGAAAGCCTCGACGGTGTTCTTTAAGTTCTGGGAGCAGGTGAAAATGGGATGGGCCGAAGTTGGGACTGTATCGAGGATGATCGATGGCAGTGAACCCAAGGCGTCGGATCGTTGCAAATGTCGCAGCTCTCACGTATCGTATGGCTGACGGGGAGAGCGCTTCATTTGTGGGCCAACTCTTAGTATCCGAAACTCGATTACAGTGTGCTGTTCCTCACACGTGACATAGCTACGTTATACACTGCCATCTTACACACTACAAGTCGGAAACCTGTAGCGGCACAGGTATGCAAACAAGTAGACATGAAGAATGGAGACATAGAATGTCAATAACGTTTATTTTATTGAAGAAACTTATGAGTCTTCACGTAAAATGTTGGGAGGCATTACTTTTCAGTACGGTTATCTACATTACTTTAGAGTGCATTCCGATAATATATATTTCAAGTAATGAGTTATTCTTTTGCTATGAAATATTTTTCAAAATATGTTTTAGGTAACCGACTAAATAAGCTGTAATGCTGAAGTAAGGCCTCGCAAAATCTATTGCGGAAGTGGTTTTCTTAAAATTATTGGTTCGCATAACGAGGAAAGGTTGTAGGACTAGTTAAGGAATCTCGAAATTTAAGTGAAGTCTGCGTACATCAGGAGTTTACTTGTTCTGTAGGCTTCAAGAAATTAACAACCAGTTGTCAGAGAGCAAACATATCCGAATATTCAGTTAAACACATCCAAAAATGACACTAACTCTATGCGAGGTACCAAACTGTACGTGGAATACTGCACGGAGAATAAGGCAACAAGATCCTTATCTGTGCAGCTCCCAAATTCAAAGTTAAAGAATCCAAAATTACAGTTTACAGTAAATCAACTCAAGTTGCAAATCAGAAGCACGGAAGTGGGTGAGCTACTCTGAATATGGATCGAGCCACTGCAGATTGTGAACTTACGTTTCCTCAAGAACAGCAAAGTGTGTTGAACTACGCCAGGTAGCCGCTAGGATGTGATCCCTTCCATTCACCTGTCTAGACAGTAGTCGGTCGCTGATTCCCGTCACTTATTAGTTCCTACGGAACTCCTCACTTTAAAAAAACTCTAAATGAAGGGACACCAGTATACTGTTGCCTATGTGACGGGCGAAAATTGTGGCCCGTAACTGTCCCACTCTGGTTGGATGGTTCTGTGGTGTGTTGACCATTGGTGTTCATGCAGAAAGGTAAAAATTGTGATGCTCTGTTATTCTCTTATCAGTGTAGGCAGCTGCAGCATTCACTCACCAGAGGAGGTGTAGGCAGAAGCCTGGCTTTGAAATGTCCCAGAGCTGGTCGCTACCCGACTTCTGCGAAAACTGTCCATGTCACCAAAGAAGGCACTGTTCACCTGTTGAGATCTACAGACTATAATCTGCCGAGGAAAGATGCCACGCACACATTTGTGGCGACGCACCACCCGTACACATGTATGTGGAGGGCAAAAGACTATTTTTCGAAGCACACAGCTTGGTCTTTCGGAATGGTAAGCAAAGTGAGATATATGCTGTGCATCAAGTTCAGAGAGGGCGGCATAAATTGAAATTGACAACGTTTTCTAGCTCTACAGGCCACTGAACAAACAAACAAAAAATGACAGAGGAGTTCACGATAGCTAAGGCAAAACGTGGTTGAGATTACTCTGTGGCAAAAAGTGGCTTCCAACAAATCCTAAAAACCAGCTTGGCTAGTATCGCAGAGCATTCTTCTTTGGGGCTGGTAGGCCAAAACTCTCATAATAACATCTGCAGTGAGTTCTATGAACACGCGAAACTCGAAATCCATTAATCCTCCTCATACCACACTCAAAACTTTACCTTTTACGATACAATATGATTCGCTACAGCCTCGAAAACTCTGCGACAAACGGTTTAAACTAAAGGTTTGTCCCAAAGAAAATTTACTTTCTCATCAGAAAACTTATGCCACACAACGTATGTACTAGATGTTAAAGAAAAGGAAAACAGTTTTATAGAAACGATATCAGTTTGTCTCCTTGTACCTTCTTCGAGCTACTGAATCAAAACTACAACAATGTTGTCAGAACTAACTGATAATTCTCGTTGATAATGACCTCACTTCAAAGTGGAAAAGAAAGGCATTGTGCTTGTGCGCTGTGTGTCTGCACACGAATTTTAAAATAAAAATTATCTTATGAGATGCATCTAACTCTGAAGTCCTACTCATCAGTTTACTCTTTATATACTGCTTAAGCCCACACGCACATGTACAAAACATAGTACCTCCAAGTCAAATCACAACACAGATTATGCTAAAACCTTACTCATAATCACTAGCAAGAACTTGCGGGTAAGGAGCATCTCTAAATAACTTACACAACAAACTCAAATTACACAACATAAACTAAAACTATTGTAACCATATTGGACAAAGAGATTGGAGCACGTTTACAAAAACCAAATGGCAAAACGTACAGGGAAAAGAGCTTAGATGACTCATTCTTCACCTTGCAGGGGAGGCAGTGGTTTCTTACAGCACCTTCCCTCTGTGTAGAAGAAACACTAATTTACATTCTTGACATTGCTCCTCTGCCATCGTATTGCCGCTTTCGTTATGTCCATGCCTGGCTAGCTGCTGTGACAGAAATGCCACTAGTTCCCAGATTCTGTGTTCTGGTTCTGTGCTCGTTAAAATCTTGGTTGAGTTGTGAGAGAATTGATGCCGTTTACAAATCTCCCGAGGATACTGTAGATAAGATGTTGCTGCCAGTGGAGGGGGCTTCTATGATAATTATGCGCTATGTTGTTCTGCAGCTGACCACTACAACTTTATTATCTCAGGTCCGAATTACGCAAAGGTAGTACACTGTCCGGTGACTGGCAATACTTTCATGATAATCTCTCCACTAATATGACTATTCATAAATTCTAAATTTCTTTGGAATGGCCAGAGGTTCGTCAGAGTGTCCTTAAATTGCCATATCCAGGTCTTACAAGGAACCCCTTGTGTACGAGGTCGTGAAAGGCCAATGATGTTTACGGCATTCGATGCCCTACATATTGTCTACCATTCAGGAGGTGGGACTAAAGGTATCCGATGGAGAACACAGCATGAGGCTACGGACCGTAGTTGAACTGCTTAGTAGACGATTAACTCACAACAGTGCTCCAGTGCTGGTGGTTTATACAAAGCAGAACAATGGAAACTTTTTTTTAAAAAAAAACAAAGCAAACAATGCATTATATCTACAACAACAGTTTCCGAAGTTGACATTTCGCCTGTAAATATTGACCTACTACCTCATGCACATCAAACTGCACGCCGCATCGTTCACAGTGATTTCAAAGGAATCAGTGGATGATCGCATAACTTCGAACAGTGCTACAGAACTGGAAGACGTAAGATAATGAAATTTCAAACAAAGCGTCAAATTGACGATGAACAGCAAACTGCGAATCGGCTCGAAACTTCGCAGAAGAATAAAAAAACTTATCCCATCGTTGAACTCCAAGCAGCCAGGATTTGAAGAGGAACCCTGAAAATTAAAGGTACTAAGAGAGTTGTATCAAGATCAGCTAACATCAATTTCTTAAGGCATTCGTATACAATTACGCCGACTGTTAATCTTAATAGCAAATCGGCTGAAATGTAATTTATAGTTCTCCATAAGGTTCTAGATGCTCTGCGCCCTACGATTCTTTCCCGTGCGCATGATGTTGCAAGGGCAGTAGGAAATATTTATGTCACAGCAAACAAGAGTGGGAAAATCGGCGTAATTGCTTTTGGCCAATAGTTGGTCAAAATAACCTGCTTTTGCTTGATGCCTGGTCTGCGTATCAAAATCTTACTCTTTTAGAGCAAACTATCCCTTCTGAAAACTGTGTGACATTGCAGTTCATATCACCTGAAACCACAGGACAAATTCAGCCTTTGCATGTTTTTTCCGCGCCTATAAAATATATTATCACACTATCTGAAGCAACCTCTTAAAGGATAGCCGGTTGCACTATAAGTTCGACAACAGACACTTTTCTATTTTGTTGCACGTCATCGCATTCCATCAGTTCTCATCACCCCGTTACACCAATATGATTCTATATGTATAATTTACCCGTCGTAAAGTGTTCGGATCTATTTTGATGCAAAAGGATTCCTGATGATTTATAATTCTAAAAATATTTGGTTTTAATAAATTGCCTTCATTGACTTAGTTTGTCTGTTTTCTCACAGAAAAATATATATTTTGGAGCCTTAGTTTGGCGTCCACAGAAGTAGTATTCTCAGGCTGTTCGGGCCTTCTTAGATTCTGTGTATTTTAATTTTCATTATTACAGCAAATTCCGACAATATTCGATTTGCCAACAATGGAACGTGTTTGCGTGCAGGAAAATGGGTATAAAGAGGTGAAGTCACTCATGCTTTGAACAACTGAATGTCTATTTCTGTGGAAAGGAAGGAAAGAGGACTGCGAGTCTTAGTTTCCGTCTGTAAACATATCAGTATTTAAACTGATCCACTTCTACTCAGTTCATTAAGTTTCTACCTTTACAATTCACATATGTTGGAAGTCGTTTTCTCAAGATAATGACCTCTTTCCAAGATGATGACACAGCAAACACATGATAGTGATGAAGTAGTTTCGGGGAATAAAGGCCATGTTTCCGAACGCAGTTCTTCATCTTCGTTATAAGGCGCAGATGATACACCAGAACAAGAAACGGTAAATTGTGCAATTATAACGTCAAAGGATAAATCAATTGAATGGAAGACAGAACCCGTACCTCAAATGGGACGGCATGCAACATGTAATATAGTTCACCTGACTCCAGGACCGCCACTTCTCGCATTACAAATGAATACTCAGCTTTCAAACTGTTCCTTCCTCCAGCAACTGAAAACATTATACTCACGCAAAAAAATGGCTCAAATGGCTCTGAGCACTATGCGACTTAACTTCTGAGGTCATCAGTCGCCTAGAACTTAGAACTAATTAAACCTAACTAACCTAAGGACATCACACACATCCATGCCCGAGGCAGGATTCGAACCTGCGACCGTAGTGGTCACGCGGTTCCAGACTGAAGCGCCTTTAACCGCGCGGCCACACCGGCCGGCATACTCACGCATTCTAATGATGAAGGAATGTGCTTATATGGAGAGAAGTGGAAAAAACTTATATGTTCTTGACCTAGATACTTACATAGGCCGGTTGTTATTAGAAGAAGTTTTTAAATCACATAATGAGTCTACTGAAAGTAAGTGGGATGAGTATAAAAATCGCCAAGTTTCCAGATCTACAATGTCACTAGAAACCACGAAAAAGATATCAAGAGTTATTCTGTTTGATAAACCTGAGACAAAGTTACAAAAACGATCAGTTGGCACCTATAAGGGATTTTTGGGAGAAATGTGTCGTGATATTACCTTAGTTATGTCCGCTTGATTAGCTGGCCGGTAACGTTTTTGCCTCGCATGCAAGCGGGCTCGGGTTCCATTCCCGGAGGAGTTGGAGATTTTCTCCGCTCGGGGACTGGGTGTTGTGTTGCCATCATCATTTTATCCTCATCACCGCAACGCAAATCGCCCAATGTGGCCTCGACTGAGATAAGACTCGGCGACCAAACATCCCCAGATGGGGCTTCCCGGCCAACGATGCCATACGCTCGTTATTTTTTTTCCCTTAATTATACAACCCAAATATGTTTGTTACAAAAGACGAACAACTGGTTGCATTCAGAGGGAACTGCCCTTTCCATTAGTATATGCCTAGTAAAACCGGCCGGTGTGGCCGTGCGGTTCTAGGCGCTTCAGTCTGGAACCGCGTGACCGCTACGGTCGCAGGTTCGAATACTGCCTCGGGCATGGATGTGTGTGATGTCCTTAGGTTAGTTAGGTTTAAGTAGTTCTAAGTTCTAGGGGACTGATTACCACAGATGTTAAGTCCCATAGTGTTCAGAGCCATTTGAACCATACTTTTTTTTTTTTTTTTTGCCTATTAAACCGGCAAAGTATCCAGTTTTGGGGAGGCCTACTTTTTGACTGTGAAACAAGTCATGCATGGAATATTCAGCCGTATACCGGGAAACGACCCGGTAGTGCCCCTGGAAAGGACCAAGGTCTAAGAATCTTGACTGACTTGTCTTATGGCTAAATGGGAATAAAATTAACTGCGACAAATTTTTCACCTTCTGCGAGCTAGGACAAATGCTGATGTAAATAAATAGCACAATGATTATAACAGTACGAAAAAGGGAAGCTTTCATCCCACCAAAACTATTGCAGACCAGGAGGATTCCTAATTACTCATACAACATTTGCTTTCACAAAGGACTCATCGCTTCCGTCATACGTCCCAAACAAAAGCAAGTGTGATACTGATCAAAGTGCTCTGGACAACGATGCAAAAGTCAGTCATGGTACCAAAAGAAAACCTCAAATTACACTACTGGCCATTAAAATTGCTATACCACGAAGATGACGTGCTACAGACGCGAAATTTAACCGACAGGAAGAAGAAGCTGTGAGATGCAAATAATTAGCTTTTCAGAGCAATCACACAAGGTTGGCGCCGGTGGCGACACCTACAACTTGCTGAGATGAGGAACGTTTCAAACCGATTTCTCATACATAAACAGCAGTTGACCGGCGTTGCGTGGTGAAACGCTGTTGTGATGCCTCGTGTATGGAGGAGAAATGCGTACCATCACGTTTCCGACATTGATATAGGTCGGATTCTAGCCTATCGCGATAGCGGTTTATCGTATCGCGACATTGCTGGTCGCGCTGGTCGAGATCCAACAACTGTAAGCAAAATATGGAATCGGTGGGTTCAGGAGGGTAATACGGAACGCCGTGCTGGATTCCAACGGCCTCGTATCACTAGCAGTCGAGATTACAGGCATCTTATCCACATGGATGTAACGGATCGTGCAGCCACGTCTCGATCAAAAAATGGCTCTGAGCACTATGGTCATCAGTCCCCTAGAACTTAGAACTACTTAAACCTCACTAAGGTAAGGACATCACACAACACCCAGTCATCACAAGGCAGAGAAAATCCCTGACCCCGCCTGGATTCCTGAGTCAACACATCGGGGCGTTTGGAAGACAACAACCATCTGCACGAACAGTTCGACAACGTTTGCAGCCGCATGGACTATCAGCTCGGAGACCATGGCTGCGGTTACGCTTCACGCTACATCACATACAGGAGCGCATGCGATGGTATACTCAACGACGAACCTGGGTGCACGAATGGCAAAACGTCATTTTTTCGGATGAATCCAGATTCTGTTTACAGCATCTTGATGGTCGCATCCGCGTTTGGCGACATCTCGGTGACCGCACTTTGGAAACGTGTATTCGTCATCGCCATACTGGCGTATCACCCGGCGTGGTGGTATGGGATGCCATTGGTGACACGTCTCTCTCACCTCTTGTTCGTATTGGCGCCACTTTGAACAGTGGACCTTACAAAATGTTCAAATGTGTGTGAAATCTTATGGGACTTAACTGCTAAGGCCATCAGTCGCTAAGCTTACACACTACCTAACCTAAATTATCCTAAGGACAAACACACACAACCATGCCCGAGGGAGGACTCGAACCTCCGCCGGGACCAGCCGCACAGTCCATGACTGTAGCGCCCCAGACCGCTCGGCTAATCGGGCGGGGCGGTGGACGTTACAGTTCAGATGTGTTACGACCCGTGGCTCTACCCTTCATTAAATCCCTTCGAAACCCTACATTTCAGCAGGATAATGCACGAAGTTGTCCAATGAATAGCGGTTTAGCGTCTGCGTTTCTTCTTGGTGTAGCAATTTTAATGGCCAATAGTGTATTTTAGACTACAACGCTACGAAAGCAGCTGTGGGCACATTAGACAATATGGTGACAAACGGATGGTCTATTGTTGTGTTCTCAAATATCGTCGATATATCTCCATATAGCCATTATGTGCTATACAAGGGAACTTACCCCAAAGGGCAGCAAACTTCCTACAGCGAAGAAGATTATTCCTAGAAACTCTTGGAGAGTGGCTAATCGATGCGGATATGAAGAAACAAGACATCTTCCAAGAGAAAATAAGAGAAGCATGGACTATCAGCTCGGAGACCGTGGCTGCGGTTACCCTTCACGCTACATCACAGACAGGGGCATGCGTGTGTGTGTTTGATCTTGCACCCTCTACATCTGAAGGAAATGATCCTAGGAGTCAGTAGAGAGGCAGATATGCATGTGGAAAAACCGATAACAAAAGTTCAGTGAAATGTGTCAAGTGTAAAAAATTCACCTGCAAGAAACAGCTTACATACACACGTAGAAACTGTTAGTGAAAGTTAGGCATAATGTAATGAAATCAGTGTATAAACAATTATAATACACGGTGTACATAAAGTCCGAGAACACTTTCAATTATTTATTGCACAAGAACCAAACATTGTGCAGATATACATATGTCATTTTGAAGAGAAACCCTGAAAATCTTTTTCATGTATACAGCCACAGCGTAGTTTGGTAATTTGCCTATAGTCAGCGCTAGTCGAAAACATGGCGAGTTCATGTGCGGAGTGAGCTTTCTGAGTGTTGGAGTTCGACATAACAAGTGTGCTACAGCTTTTCAACTGATGTTTAGAACCAAGTACGGTAAGAAGCCACTAACAAGAAAGGCCATTTACCACTGGCACTACAAATTCGTTACGATGGGTTGCTTGTGCCCGACAGGGAGATGCGGATGTCCCAGCGTGAGTGAAGTGAATGTGGAGCGCGTAAGAGAGACAGGTATGGCAAGAATTCGATTACCATATTGATGTCTGCCTCGCCACTCACAGTTCACATATAGAATGTTTGTATAAAAAAAAAAAAAAAAACTTCGAGAATTTCTCTTCAAAATGCAATATGTATGACACGTGTAGGATGTTTAGTTCTTGTGCAATAATTGAAAGTGTTCCCGAACTTTATGTACACCCTGTATTGTTGTACTATTCTTTTATGCAATTTGAATTTTTAATAAGTTAAAAAAACGGGTCTTTTTTGACCCGAACATCTGAAGTGTATGTGCAAAATAAGCACTGTAGCAAAGTTAAGAGCGGATACCTAGCTGAACATCCTGCACAGTTTGTAGCTCCCAAGGATTTCGCCCTCGATCTTCATGACACCAACCTTTGTTCTCGCTGTTGCACGCCATATTTCATTCGGTGCTCATGGTACAAGCTAATGGTTTGATTTGAACATTTCTTTAATATCGACGACTTACATACTGTGAAATGTTATACAGTCATCCGATAGAAGGTTGATCTCTGCACCTCCCGGACTCTCATTTTCTATTGCTCTCCAGATTCACATGGTGAGTCATTGTTGTTGTTGTTGTTGTTGTTGTGGTCTTCAGTCCTGAGACTGGTTTGATGCATCTCTCCATGCTACTCTATCCTGTGCAAGCTTCTTCATCTCCCAGTACCTACTGCAACCTACATCCTTCTGTATCTGTTTAGTGTATTCATCTCTTGGTCTCCCTCTACGATTTTTGCCCTCCACGCTGCCCTCCAATACTAAATTGGTGATCCCTTGATGCGTCAGAACATGTCCTACCAAACGATCCCTTCTTCCGGTCAAGTTGTGCCCCAAACTCCTCTTCTCCCCAATCCTGTTCAGTACCTCCTCATTAGTTATGTGATCTACCCATCTAATCTTCAGCATTCTTCTATAGCACCACAGTTCTAAAGCTTCTATTCTCTTCTTGTCCAAACTATTTATCGTCCATGTTTCACTTCCATACATGGCTACACTCCACACAAATACTCTCAGAAACGACTTCCTGACAAATCAATACTCGATGTTAACAAATTTCTCTTCTTCAGAAACGCTTTCCTTGCCATTGCCAGTCTACATTTTATATCCTCTCTACTTCGACCATCATCAGTTATTTTGCTCCCCAAGTAGCAAAACTCCTTGACTACTTTAAGCGTCTCATTTCGTAATCTAATACCCTCAGCATCACCCGACTTAATTCGACTACATTCTATTATCCTTGTTTTGCTTTCTTTGATGTTCATCTTATATCCTCCTTTCAAGACACTATCCATTCCATTCAACTGCTCTTCCAAGTCCTTTGCTGTCTCTGAGAGAATTACAATGTCATCGGCGAACCTCAAAGTTTTTATTTCTTCTCCATGGATTTTAATACCTATTCCGAATATTTCTTTTGTTTCCTTTACTGCTTGCTCAATATACAGTCAGTGAGTCTTTAGCAGCTATTATTTTTCTTGTCGTTCTTGTTAACACTTTCAAATGAGCCTTACTGCAGATTGAAGGGGTTCCTTGTTAATATGCAGGCCGCCTGCAGTTAAGGTGAGACATTTTCTTTGTGAAAAGAAGTGTTTATCTTCAAAGTCCTGTTCGTTGATGGACATGGACGATGATGGACGCGTTTCCCTCCCTACATTGTGTCGCTGACGGTGCGCCACTAGACACAGAATTATCACAAACATACCTTTTATTATTAGCTCGGACCCTACTCAATGCCGAACTTCGCAACTCGCAGCCGCTCAGTCTTCTTTCTTAGGACCCGTAAACCTCGTTTAAGTGAAGCAGACTCTTGTTTCCGAGAAGATCATGGGTTGTGTGGTTTCAGATTTAGTATGCCCCTTCCAAGCCTAGCTCGTTGAGAAAGCGAGTGGTTCTTCTCCTCGATTTTCTTCAGATTTGTCTCAGCCTGGTACGTTGCTTTAGACTACCTTAGACACTTCAAACCACTTTTTCCTCTACCGAATTAATATGACCATCGAATTCCCGTCGTAATGTTGTCATTACTTTTATGAACAGATTTCTGTCTGCTACCCCATTTTCTCTGCCGGTCTCAGATCGTTTTCTATTATCCTCGACTTTTCTATATGTTTCCTGTGTCTTTTTACTGTCTACTTTGGTTTTTCTCGATCTTTCTCCTCATTTTCTAGGATCTGCTTTGCCCACAATGGAATATCCTCCCATGTTGCCAGAGTCTGAACTGCTCTCTGCTACTGCCGATTCCGTTGCGCAAGTCTCACTCTATTCCCGCTGTTGACTTCGCGCTACGGTTTACTGGATTCCAGGTATCGCAGCCGCTGTTGACACCTCAACCAAACACAAATTTTTGATACCGCTTGCTCTGATTCCAACGAATCCTTCTGGCTCAACCCTTTCCTTGCTTCTTTAGGTCACTCCCGATTAACCTCATGAATGTATGGAAGAACTTAAATTGAAAATTAGCACAAAAAATGTGAAGACATAAATGTACGTGCAAGAATACCTTCACACAAAAATACAAAATCTTTACCTGCGATACAAAAAAAGCTTCATACGCAATACATCATTTTCACACGCAACGCAAAAATCTCAATATAATCCCCTGATATAGACGTACATACAAAATACTAACACACAAAAAACGTTTGCTGCTGCTGGAGCAAGCATATATGAATGGGGCAAAATAGTCGTTACAACTTTTTGTACCCGAAACCGTGTTTCATTGTGGCGTCCTAACTGCGGGAAACCCAGAGTAACCAAAACTAAGATCCTGGATCAGCGTTGACATGGAAGTTCGTGCTATGGTAGTTAAATTGTGAATTAATGTCAGCACATGTCCGGCTTATATTTCTAGGAAAGTGAAATCAACTCTCCCTAGTAAATAAAACCGTATCGTAGTAATACAAGAGTAGCGAGGGCAATGTTCATTGCTGTCACCCAACAGCAAATAAAACTAAATCGTACTGATGCAAGACAGGCAAGCTCAATGGTCATTGCCTTCAGAAAATAATAAGTGAATTATCCTTGTACTTGGCTATTGTGCACAAGGACAACACCGACACAGTGAAGTTAAGCAACTGGGTATACGACAAGTTATATTTATTTTTAATGGGTCACTTACCCAGGAAAAGTTGTAGGGAAAGTTAAAGGCTCTTGAAATTTAAGTAAAGTCCGGGTACAACAAGAGTTTATTTGCTATGTATGCTTCAAGAAATTAACAACAAATTGTCAGAGGAAAAAGTGATCCGAATATCCAATTACATACATTCAAGAATGACGCTAACTCCGCACGAGGTACCAACTTTACGTGGAAAATTGCGTGAAGAATAAAGAACCAAGAAACATATCCGTTCCGCTGGCAAATTCAATTATAAAGAATCCAATATTACAATTTACAATAAATCAACACAAGTTGTGTGTTAGAAACACGCAAGTAAGGGAGCTGCTAAGGATATGGATCACACTTCTACATATTGTGAACTTAGATTTCGTCAATAAATGTGCTGAACAACATCACGGAACCGCCAGGACGCGATTCCTCTCTAAACAGTATTCAGTCAACGATTCCCCTCACCTATTAGCTCCTACCCAAATCCTCGTTTCAGAAAACTCTAAATGGAGGGGACGAGAGTACACTATTGCCAATATGTCGAGTGAGAACAATGGCTCAGTTCATGAAAAATCAGAGGAGAGCAGACATAATATTCGTCCTTTTGTGTACAAGATGCACACTTTTAAAAACAAAGTTGGCACTTAACCAAAGCCGAGTTTTCATGATTGGTCAGCCCTACAGGGCAAGAACATAGTCAAGAGCGATGCTATTCTATTGGCTGAACCAATTATTTTTAGAGCGTATGCAACTGAGTCTCCAAATCTCGTCAGACTTTGCTGCGGCGTGTATTGCTCTTTGATGTTCATGCAGAAAGATAAAGTTTTCTGCTGAACTATTCTCTGAGGATTGTAGGGCGTCTGAGGTGTTCACGGGCCACAGGGGATGCAGGTGCCAGTGTAGCTATATAAAGCTGCGGATTAGGTTGCTACCTGATTTCCATAAAAACTGCCCATATCTCCAAAGGAGGCACTCTTCACCTATTTGGATTCACTGACTGCCTTTTGTTGAGAAAAGATGCCATAGACCCATTTCTTATGACACACCACCCCAACACCTCTGGAGATATACCCTCGATATACACAGGAAGGTCGGAAAGCGTTTGGAAAGCTTCTAACGGTATTGCACGGTAGGGTACGGCGGGAAATAACTGTTAAGAAAAAAATTCGATTTGTGTATGCCATTTCCGATTTAAGTAGCATTGAAGTTAGCTAATATGGTTGATGCATGTGTGAATTCAAGTGGCCTGTCAGATAAAATTTGTGTCAGTTGTTCTCATGGCGTAGAGAGACTGCTCAGTCGTTGGGTCGGGTTCAATCATTGCTACCATCCCATGTCTAATTTTTTCATCTCTCTCTTGTTTGCTTTTACGAAACCATATAAATAACATGTTTGGCCACACTGTTTCTGTCAGGCTGCCGGAACCTGCGCGAGCAAAGTCCTGATTTGCTAACTACAATGCTAATTAAACATGAAACGGTGTAAAGTATTTAATTTTTTTCTTAACAGTTATATCTCAGCGCAACCTAACCTGCACACCCTAACAAGCTTTTCAGACTGTTGCTGACCATGCATCACAGACAGTGTGTTATAAATCGATACCGACAGACTTCCATAGGTTTTGAAGGGTGTCTTGAAGAACAAATTGAGGATGGGAACCTGTGTCCGGAAACGTCATCCAACGACGCTATAGAGCGTCGAAACTATAGGCGCCGGTGCCTGCGGCTCGGCCATCCCTTCGGCAGCAAACGGGACTCTGTTTGCTGACGGACTTAGGTGGAACGTCTTGCGATGTTGTTCGTTATTCAGTGATCGCGACTGATGGCCACGATCGCTAGTGCAGAAAATGGAGCTAGGTGCTGCGAAGACAGGCCTCGTCTCCTGTGAATGACATGGTTCAAATGGTTCTGAGCACTATGGGACTCAACACCTGAGGTCATCAGTCCTCTAGAACTTAGAACTACTTAAACCTAACTAACATAAGGACATCACACACATCCATGCCCGAGGCAGGGTTCGAACCTGCGACCTAGAACCGCTCGGCCGCAACGGCCGGCTATGAATGAGATGCTCGGTTGCTTCTGTGGATGACGGTTTCATACACTGGTTTCCATCCATAATTTATTTTTCTAAGGAATCTTCAGATATTTCCAGTTTTTTCTGTTTTCAACGCTCTGTAGTGCCGTTGGATGGCGTTCCGTTCACGGGTTTCTATTCTCACTTGTTTCTCAAGAGACCCTCTACAACCCATGTAAGTTTACCATACACCCTGAATATGTACAAGAGTCATTCCTTTATTCATGCCAGCTGTGGTATATCTTGCGAACGTATGGAATCACCGTACTCGCTGTAAATACATCCGAAATCTCGCGGCAAACATCACCGAAATCTTCCGACAGATTGCGACCGAATGCAAGGATGGCTCGCAACCATCGCCTGAAACATCCAGTGTGTGGTTAGTCTTGGTACAAGATGAATCTTTCCTCAGCCACTCACCAGACCTCAGACCATGCGACTTCGACATCATTTTGCAGCTGAGGAAATCTTAGTGTGGGAGACGCTTTGCTAACAGGGCGAATGTTCTCACGGCGTTTCGGCGAGTGATAACACACACTGATGGCATTGCCAATAGAATTCAACGTCTTCCCCATCGTTGGCGACACTCTGTGATACGCTGCGGGACTATTTTGAAGCACGGTGGTTGATTTGGACGCAGTTTTGTTCCATTTCTAGTCAAGTATAGTAAATTAACACAGAGCTTCAATACTTACGTTTCATTTCATCGTTCATGGTGACGTCATGTAGTGGAACCGCATTTTGCCGGCCTGGGAGGCCGAGCGGTTCTAGGCGTTGCAGTCTGATACCGCGCGACTGCTACGGTCGCAGGTTCGAACCCTGCCTCGGGCATGGATGTGTGTGATGTCCTTAGGTTAGTTAGGTTTAAGTAGTTCTACGTTCTAGGGGACCTCAGAAGTTAACTCCCATAGTGCTCAGAGCCATTTGAACCATTTTTTGGAACCGCATTTTATGTTGGTATTCAAGTACACACTGCCATACTAGTTCAAAACACATCGTGGAATTTTCATGCTGTCTCATTATCGCAATATATACAAATTTGCCATGACTTATGGAATGACCCTTGTATTTACGCAACCAGCCACAAATACTTTTAAAACCACATTTTCTATTGCTTCTGCTTCTTCAAGATAATGTAAAGGTGCTGCAACGTAAACTGCACAAATTTTCGAGATAAATTCACAGTAATACCCTGAGACAGGAATAAAAAAATCATAAAAAAGACTACTAACTGAGAATCAGAACATGGAATGCCTTGGCGCTGAATTCAGCCCTAGCACACAGAAAACCTTCAGAAGTGGGGCAATGTAGCCCAATGCAGCCCAAATCATTAACTCAGCATCCGTCACCAATTTTTGATCAGTGTCATATTACAGCTTTCTTGAAGGCCAATGTCAGCGTGTAGCAAGTTCACCCAAGGGATGGGAAGTGAGAGGAGGGGAGGGGAGAGGAGGAAGGGGAGAGGAGCGGGGGGGAGGGAGAGGGAGAGGGGGAGATCATCCAATCTGAATCGAGGTTTCTACATTGCACTCATCCAATAGGAATTATTCGAGTTTTGTGTTTTGCAGTGTAAAGCCTTTTTGATCTTTTTGTGAGTAATTATTGTTTCTAAAAATTATTTGATCGATGGAAGCGGTGTCGTGACGCTGGCGTCGCACAAGCGTCACATCAGCGTCGACTCCGACACTGACGCGACGCTGCACCTACGCGACGCGCTGCTAACCCGCGAGTTTGCGCACGCACCGATTATGTTTTTCATGTTACGATGGCGAATCTCTCCTTAGCCCCACCGCACGCACGCGCGCGCGCGCGCGCACACACACACTCACACACATACACACATGTGGCGATCTCTTCTGCAAAAGTGGCGCCGCGCAGTTTTTGCGAACACACCAAGACGAAGTTCTGTTCTGGCGTTGCGAAGCCGGCGCATGCCATCTGACAGCAGTCGTACACGGAGAGAGAGAGACACTAAAAGAACTTATCCTGATAATCGAGATGTGTAAATGTAAATTAAACTTGAGCGTATATTAATTACATTGCACTGATTGAAGATCACACAGTCACTGTGTGGCGCTAGAGTCTGGAACCGCGCGACCACTACGGTCGCAGGTTCGAATCCTGCCTCGGGCATGGATGTGTGTGACGTCCTTAGGTTAGTTAGGTTTAACTACACTCCTGGAAATTGAAATAAGAACACCGTGAATTCATTGTCCCAGGAAGGGGAAACTTTATTGACACATTCCTGGGGTCAGATACATCACATGATCACACTGACAGAACCACAGGCACATAGACACAGGCAACAGAGCATTCACAATGTCGGCACTAGTACAGTGTATATCCACCTTTCGCAGCAATGCAGGCTGCTATTCTCCCATGGAGACGATCGTAGAGATGCTGGATGTAGTCCTGTGGAACGGCTTGCCATGCCATTTCCACCTGGCGCCTCAGTTGGACCAGCGTTCGTGCTGGACGTGCAGACCGCGTGAGACGACGCTTCATCCAGTCCCAAACATGCTCAATGGGGGACAGATCCGGAGATCTTGCTGGCCAGGGTAGTTGACTTACACCTTCTAGAGCACGTTGGGTGGCACGGGATACATGCGGACGTGCATTGTCCTGTTGGAACAGCAAGTTCCCTTGCCGGTCTAGGAATAGTAGAACGATGGGTTCGATGACGGTTTGGATGTACCATGCACTATTCAGTGTCCCCTCGACGATCACCAGTGGTGTACGGCCAGTGTAGGAGATCGCTCCCCACACCATGATGCCGGGTGTTGGCCCTGTGTGCCTCGGTCGTATGCAGTCCTGATTGTGGCGCTCACCTGCACGGCGCCAAACACGCATACGACCATCATTGGCACCAAGGCAGAAGCGACTCTCATCGCTGAAGACGACATGTCTCCATTCGTCCCTCCATTCACGCCTGTCGCGACACCACTGGAGGCGGGCTGCACGATGTTGGGGCGTGAGCGGAAGACGGCCTAACGGTGTGCGGGACCGTAGCCCAGCTTCATGGAGACGGTTGCGAATGGTCCTCGCCGATACCCCAGGAGCAACAGTGTCCCTAATTTGCTGGGAAGTGGCGGTGCGGTCCCCTACGGCACTGCGTAGGATCCTACGGTCTTGGCGTGCATCCGTGCGTCGCTGCGGTCCGGTCCCAGGTCGACGGGCACGTGCACCTTCCGCCGATCACTGGCGACAACATCGATGTACTGTGGAGACCTCACGCCCCACGTGTTGAGCAATTCGGCGGTACGTCCACCCGGCCTCCCGCATGCCCACTATACGCCCTCGCTCAAAGTCCGTCAACTGCACATACGGTTCACGTCCATGCTGTCGCGGCATGCTACCAGTGTTAAAGACTGCGATGGAGCTCCGTATGCCACGGCAAACTGGCTGACACTGACGGCGGCGGTGCACAAATGCTGCGCAGCTAGCGCCATTCGACGGCCAACACCGCGGGTCCTGGTGTGTCCGCTGTGCCGTGCGTGTGATCATTGCTTGTACAGCCCTCTCGCAGTGTCCGGAGCAAGTATGGTGGGTCTGACACACCGGTGTCAATGTGTTCTTTTTTCCATTTCCAGGAGTGTAGTTCTAAGTTTTAGGGAACTGATGACCTCAGCATATAAGTCCCATAGTGCTCAGAGCCATTTGAACCATCACACATTCACTACAGTGCAACGGCAAACAGTCTGAATATTATTCCTATAAAGTTTGGTACCCATACGATAAAGTATTTATTTGTGTGTTAGAACCCATTCATGCTTCCTTCTTTTTCCCACGATGTACTAAATCATTTGTACGACGTCTGTAACTGCACCCGTGGATGACATACACTGAAACAAACCTCTGATATAAGATCATGCTGTTTCTATATTCTGTAATGCTAGCCGAGACATGCATGTGTTGAGTACCAGTTGGAAATAAGATCGTAGCGTTTCAGTGAAGAGTAATAAAATCATTCTACATTAATAATAATGAAGCCACAATATGCCACAAAAATACATTATCGGTAAGTCACCACCCGACAGCAATCTGCTATGAGAGGCCACGTAAACGATGCCACTCATTTAGGCACAATATTATTTAAATGAAACAACAAGTTTACTGTTACCAGTCACCGTTTTATTTTTTCCACGACGCGTTTCGAAGGTTTAAACCTCCATCATCGGGTGGATTTACATTATTTAGTATTACATATGTGTGTGTGTTGTGTCACGATTTTGGAGGAACTTGTGGCACTGCCTCCAGTGGTATACATGTATACATGTGATGTGTTACGACAGCAAAAGGAACCTGTGACCACTGGAGGCAGTGCCACCAGTTCCTCCAAAATCGTAACACAACACACACACATATGTAATACTAACTAACGCAAATCCACCCGACGATGGAGGTTTAAACCTTCGAAACGCGTCGTGGAAAAAATAAAACGGTGACTGGTAACAGTAAACTTGTTTCATTTAATGTCAGTAACAGTCACGGTAAAGCCTAACCTAAAATGTTCGCATTTAAAGGATAATATTACTTCAATGTCACTGTATGACGGAATTTCGAGTACAACCACAGGATGAAACTCACGACGATGACGCATCTGCAGTGCTCTGTAACTGACTGTAAACAGCATTATTTGCTATGACATGGTTAGCCTTTTAAAGTTGGGTGGTGACTCACCGATAATATATTTTTGTGGCAAATTATGGCTTTATTGTTATTAATATTGAACTTTAAAAGGCTAACCATGTCATCGCCAACAATGCTATTTATAGTCAGTTACAACTTAAACAAGAGCACATGTAGATGCGTCATCGTCTTGAGTTTCATCCAGTGATTGTACTCGAAATTCCGTCATAGAGTGACGTTGAAGTAATATTATCCCTAGATGAGTGACATCGTCTGCGTGGTGTCTCATAGCAGATTTCAGTTTTATACCATGGAAACATACTCTCCCCGTCAGTGATACTAAGCAGTGCTCACCTCACGCAGGTCCATGCTGAATGTGCGCATGTGTTTTATCACATATAACGGTAAACAGTCTGAACTCAAGCATCGAAAGTTTAATTGCAATCACCCTGTAGGACCGCAATGAAACATTATCATCAGAAACAGATTGAAAGTAATGATTTGTATCATCGGACTGTTCTTTGAGCCAGCCGGTGTGGCCGTGCGGTTCTAGCGGTTCTAGGCGCTTCAGTCTGGAACCGCGTGACCGCTACGGTCCCAGGTTCGAATCCTGCCTGGGGCATGAATGTTTGTGATGTCCTTAGGTTAGTTAGGTTTAAGTGGTTCTAAGTTCTAGGGGACAGATGACCTCAGATGTTAAGTCCCATAGTGCTCAGAGCCATTTGAACCATTTTTAACTGTTCTTTGAGTTTCCGCCATCATCTGTTCCTCAGATCGATGCTTCACTTCACTATTCGTAAACAGTTCTATTTTCCGACAGCGACAGTACAGGGAGGTGGAGAAAAAACAATGATTAGAAAACCAGTCAAAGTACACGAATTATTTGCTTTAAATAACGCCCTGCAGTGGGAATAACGTTGTAATCTTTTTATTATATAATAATAATAATAATAATAGTAATAATAATACGCTGTCGTAATTGTTCACCAGACGGTCCGCATGATGCGAGGGTATGTGTGTGTGACAGAGAGATGTGACTAACCTCAAGGTGTGTGGTAGCAGAAGGGAAAATTTTTCTTTTCTTTACGCAGTTTAAAGATGCGTATATACATTTCTCTCGGTATAAACAAAAAGAGGGGGTGTGTACATAACATTGAAGATAATTCCATCATGAGGCGCTTGTGTCGAGTAGGGAAGACTTTAACAAGTGTATTTCTTACAAGCATCTGACAGAGGAATATATTCACAGTCGCCTAAATGTGGACTGGAAAGACATGATAAAGGGAGAGGGTATGACAGTTTATTCGTATTACCGAATAATCAGGAGCTCTGTCATTGGAATCAGGCCGTGCAGTGGTACAACAACTGTTCCCACTATCACAGCGTTTTTCTAAAGACAATGATTACTGTGCTTGATGCATGGTTTTACTGATGTATAAAAGAAGCAAAAATAAATAATAATTTCATACAAAATTGCATTATTCCTGGCAACAGTAGCACTATGAGCGAGGCATAACATGGATTTTATATGCACCAATCACTATAGTCTAGAGAGCGACAGAAAGAGAGAGAGGGGAAGGGAGGGAGGGAGAGATAGAGCGCGAGAGAGAGAGGATCAGAACAACGTGCTGCAGCACCTGTCGGTAAATATCCACACATCTCTCTAATTATTGTTATGTGTGTTCCGCGCAAAGTAAGATATGAGAGTTTGTTTGGACCCCCAATATCCTTATAAGATAAAAAGGATAGAAAAATGTCGTTGCTTAGTGTTTTAGTTATCGAGGCAATCGATGAACGCATGCTTATTAAATTAAGACATGATATATCTAGCTGTCTTGAAGTAAAAGAGAAGTATTACTTCTAACTACAGATTGTCTTCACCTGGCCACTCATATGACTAATGGGTTTGAATACTAGAAGACAAGTACGTAATCAGTTCCCGACATTTTTATTTAGTTTCATATACAAAAAACATTCACGGATAACGATCCTATCTTGGATATAAATTCACGAAAATTTTGTATCTGACGGACTGCGGTTCAGTGAGTCACCTAACATTAATGTGTCACCATGGGAATAGATGAAGGTATCCTCACAATGTTGTTGGTGTGGTCTCCAGACCTGAGACTGGTTTAATGCAGCTCTCCGTGCTACTCTATCCTGTGCAAGCCTCTTCATCTCCCAGTACCTACTGCAGCCTACGTCCTTCTGAATCTGCTTGGTGTATTCATCTCTTTGTCTCCCTCTACGATTTTTACCCTCCACGCTGCCCTCCAATACTAAATTGGTGATCCCTCGATGTCTCAGAACATGTCCTACCAACTGATCCCTTCTTCTAGTCAAGTTGTGCCACATGCTCCTCTTCTTCCCACATCTATTCAATACCTCCTCATTAGTTATGTGATCTACCCATCTAATCTCCAGCATTCTTCTGTAGCACTACATTTTGAAAGCTTCTATTCTCTTTTTGTCTAAACTATTTATCGTCCACCTTTCACTTCCATACATGGCTACACTCCATACAAATACTTTCAGAACCGACTTCCTGACATTTAGATCTATACTCGATGTTAACAAATTTCTCTTCTTCAGAAACGCTTTCCTTTCCATTGCCAGTCTACATTTTATATCCTCTCTACTTCAACCATCATCAATTATTTTGCTCCCCAAATAGCAAAACTCCTTTACTACTTTAAGTGTCTCATTTCCAAATCTAATTTCCTCATCATCACCCGACTTAATTCGTCTTCATTCCATTATCCTTGTTTTGGTTTTGTTGATGTTCATCTTATACCCTCCTCTCAAGACACTGTCCATTCCGTTCAACTACTCTTCCAATCTTCACAATACGTATAATAAAATAATGGTAGTTCCTACAAAAATGCTTTTACTGCAGCTGAATCAGGTCTCTGGCACACAGCACATGAGGAAAGCAGAAATCCACATTTAATACAAAAAACGATATGCCTACGCGTATTAACATTACTCCCAGTTCTTCGTGGAAGCAGATTTTGCAGTGTCGTGTAGTGCCAGAAGCTCTCGTAGTCACTTAGCTTTCTGACGCTGCTTTCAGAGGATATGATGGAGTTTTGATATTAACCACATGCCTCGCGGCAATTTTCAAACCTCTGTTCCAGCAAAATCTTTACCCTTTGTAGCAATTGCGAGGAGGCACTTGGAAAATCATACAGTATGTTCGACCCATGGATTATGTGTTTCTTCCCAGCATCTTAATCCTACTCCACAGTGGAATAATGCAGTTTGATCTCCATCACCAGTTTAGAAGACTCAAGCCTCACTTAGTTTGTCAGGAAGCTACTTAAAAGGTAACCGTCAAACATCAAATGATGTCAGCCTCGCACCATATGTTCTATATTTAGTGTAGTCTGTCCCAATGCGTCCACATCATTTGTTGAACTACTCTGCGTTACTGATTCAGGGGTTGAATGTGGAAGGATATCCATTATAGATGTACTCTCTCCAGAGACACTCTGCGCTCAGCTATGAGACACATTTTTTTTTTTTTTCTTACGACATGGGTGTAACCCAGCCACTTTAAATAACGATTATCACTCGAATTCGATGGTCTTTTCCTCATTTAAATTCCATAAGGATAACACTACCAGTGATTTTTAGTACACCAACCATTCCATGTGTGAGTTTTGGTATTCTATAGAAAAAAATCAAAGTAAGTCTCACATTAATTCCGCCATCGACATCGCACCTCACAATACTCCACCTCCACACTTATTGTGCAAAACGCTATACACAGTAAGATCAATAACACTTGATGCATAATATTATGACAACCGTTGTATGGAAGACAGTTCTAACCTATAAATCCAATGTCGATGGTAGATACGATGCTTACGCACACGACGAGGAGCATTTTGGCACGCACACACACACACACACACACACACACACACACACACACACGGTACAACTACTTAGCTACTTAGTTACGATTCATATTACAATATTGATTTTTTTATTTAGTTTCATACACAAAACATCATTCCCCATGGAGAATGATTCTAGCTGTGTTTTCACGTGGTTAAGTCCCTTTAGCTAGGTGTGAGAGAGGTGATTGGTAAACAACAGCAACTGGTAAGTACGAAGCTACTGTGACTTCGTAGGCTTTCCCGGCGTAATACGTCTTGAAAGTCTCTTCGGGGTTGTTGCCGGATTGTAAGATCAACATGACTGAATATTTCGGCGATCGAACTGTCCACCGTCTTCAGGAGAATGCTGCTGTTGCTGAGTCCCACTGTAAAGTGATGCAAAGGCTGCAAATCATCGGCCTAAATAGAATGCTGCTGTTCACGAGAAAATTTTATTTGAGCGACGCACCAGACATTGAGTTACGGCAGGTGGTAGTTGAAATAGATGTGTAATAGACTACTGCACATGGAGTGTCTATTCACCGACAAGTTCAGGCCAGACAACGTCGACATCAACATCGGTGTATTCACCAGCAGTGAAGATCCTAGTGCTTAAGTAGTTAGCGGTACAACACTGAAACTATTGCATCCTGTGACGGCGTATACTGTATTAGCAAAACGGCAAAGTGTTACAAACATCCGAGTGCTGTGTGATGCAATATGTCTTCCTGCTGACCAGATACATCCATTAAGTGACGATGTGAGTAACGTGTTCGATGATACCGCACGAGGTGTTCTGCAACATCGCCTGTGTGTTGGCTCCGAATTGGGTAACTTCATAGCAGCCCATGGACTAGTTTACATACATGATGAACGAAGAGTGCAAAAAAATTATTTCGTAAATACTGTCATATGGGAGATGGTTTTGGCGGAGGAAAAGTTAGTACATACTGAATGTATGCGTATATGCCCCCCATGAACCATGGACCTTGCCGTTGGTGGGGAGGGTATAAGATGAACGTCAACAAAAGCAAAACGAGGATAATGGAATGTAGTCGAATTAAGTCGGGTGATGCTGAGGGAATTAGATTAGGAAATGAGACAGTTAAAGTAGTAAAGGAGTTGTGCTATTTGGGAAGCAAAATAACTGATGATGGTCGAAGTAGAGAGGATATAAAATGTAGACTGGCAATGGCAAGGAAAGCGTTTCTGAAGAAGAGAAATTTGTTAACATCGAGTATTGATTTAAGTGTCAGGAAGTCGTTTCTGAAAGTATTTTTATGGAGTGTAGCCATGTATGGAAGTGAAACATGGACGATAAATAGTTTAGACAAGAAGAGAATAGAATCTTTCGAAATGTGGTGCTACAGAAGAATGCTGAAGATTAGATGGGTAGATCACATAACTAATGAGGAGGTATTGAAAAGAATTGGGGAGAAGAGGAGTTTGTGGCACAGCTTGACTAGAAGAAGGGATCGGTTGGTAGGACATGTTCTGAGGCATCAAGGGATTACCAATTTAGTACTGGAGGGCAGCGTGGAGGGTAAAAATCGTAGAGGGAGACCAAGAGATGAATACACAAAGCAGATTCAGAATGATGTAGGTTGCAGTAGGTACTGGGAGATGAAGAGGCTTGCACAGGATAGAGTAGAATGGAGAGCTGCATCAAACCAGTCTCAGGACTGAAGACCACAAGAACAACACATGCGTATATGAGATGAACCTGTAATAAATCAATTTCTTTCTACAATTTGTAATATGTATTTAATTCCATGTGAGTGGTTCGAAGACTCCTCAAGTAAAAGAAACCCAGTATGTTGCCCTCGACGACGAGTATCTATGAGAGACACGGGTATAGTCAGGAGTGCTCCAGGGTGGCGTGATAGGACAGCTATTTTTTCTACATAAATAATGATCTGGCGGACAGGTTAGGCAGCAATCTGCTGTTTGCTCATGATGCTGTGTGTACGGAAACGTGTCGAAGTTTAGTGACTGCAGGAAGATAAAAGATGACTTATAAATAGTTTTTAGGTAGTGTAATTCATGTCAGCTGGCCTCAAATGTAGAAAACTGCAAGTTAATACGGATGAGTAGGAAAAACAAACGGTAATGCTCAGATACAGCATTAGTAGTGTCCTGCATGACACAGTCACGTCATTTAAATATCTGGGCGTAGCGTTCCAAAACGGTATGAAATGGAACGAGCACATGAGGATTGAGGTAGGGAAGGCGAATGGTGGATTTCGTTCATTGGGAGAACTTTTGGGAAAGTGTGGTTCATCTGTAAAGGACGCTAGTGGGACCTGTTCTTGAGTACTATTCAATTTTTTGGAATCCGTACCAGGGTGGAGTAAAGGAAGACATCGAAGCAATTCAGAGGCGGTCTGCTAGATTTTCTACCAGTAAGTTCTAACAACACCAAAGTGTTACGGAGATGCTTCCGGAACTCAAATGAGAATCCTTCGAGGGAAGACGGCGAACTTTTCGAGGAAAACTATTGATTAAAATTTAGAAAATTGGCATTTGAAGCTGACTGCCGAACGATTCAACTGCCACCAACATACATTTCTAGATAGCAGTTTATCCTTCGCTCTGTTTTCGTGTGGAACAGGAAAGGATACAGCTAGTGGCGGGACGGGGCATCCACAACCAAGCACTGTATGGTGGCTTGTGGTGTATATGTGTATCTGTAGATGTACACACTACACACGCACTGTATGTTGGCTTGCAGTGTATATATGTAGCTGTAGACGTTGACACTACACATTTTATTATGCTTGCCTAGGAATACATGTATTTCGTTTTCTGCAATACGTGTAATAAACTTATAGTAACACTGGACTCGCATTCGGGAGGACGACGGTTCAATCCCGCGTCCGGCCATCCTGATTTAGGTTTTCCGCGATTTCCCTAAATCGGCTCAGGCAAATGCCGAGATGGTTCCTTTGAAAGGGTACGGCGGACTTCCTTCCCCATCCTTCCCTAATCCGATGAGACCGATGACCTCGCTGTTTGGTTTCCTCCACCAAATCAACCAACCAACCAAACTTATAGTAATTCCTGCAAATGAGCTCTTACTCTGGCTGAAATAGATCTCTGCTGCATAGCACACATTAAACCTCATTACGTTCTTGTATACTCTAAAGATGCAAGACGATGGCACACCTAGGCTCGTGATCATGATGTCATATATTCTTGTTGATGTAATCCAATTGTAAAATTTCAATACTTTTTGAAACACACTCTCCTCATCGTCGGGCTATTGGTCATGCAAAATCTTTGTGGATTGATAATACCGATTTTAGAATGAAGTGTGATAGTGTTGGTGTTCGTTGGGATTCAGACGTACCCGTTACTGGTACATACAATAGTTTAGAAGCTGCTAAAGCTGAAAAATACTAGTAGTACTTTCAAAGCATCAAGTCAAGCTGCTAAACATTTGCAAAATGTTGTTCCACATATTCGTGTCCAGGGTTCAAAACTTCCTAGTGAACTTTTGCGTGATAAGGAATGGAATATAACAAAGCCTGTTATTACCAGTAATCAAACAAAAGTACCAAGTACATAAGTAACTGCCACGCCTACTTCTACAGGGTGTTACAAAAAGGTACGGCCAAACTTTCAGGAAACATTCCTCACACACAAATAAAGAAAAGATGTTATGTGGACATCTACATCTACATCTACATCTACATCTACATTGATACTCCGCAAGCCACCCAACGGTGTGTGGCGGAGGGCACTTTACGTGCCACTGTCATTACCTCCCTTTCCTGTTCCAGTCGCGTATGGTTCGCGGGAAGAACGACTGTCTGAAAGCCTCCGTGCGCGCTCTAATCTCTCTAATTTTACATTCGTGATCTCCTCGGGATGTATAAGTAGGGGGAAGCAATATATTCGATACCTCATCCAGAAACGCACCCTCTCGAAACCTGGCGAGCAAGCTACACCGCGATGCAGAGCGCCTCTCTTGCAGAGTCTGCCACTTGAGTTTATTAAACATCTCCGTAACGCTATCACGGTTACCAAATAACCCGGTGACGAAACGCGCCGCTCTTCTTTGGATCTTCTCTATCTCCTCCGTCAACCCGACCTGGTACGGATCCCACACTGATGAGCAATACTCAAGTATAGGTCGAACGAGTGTTTTGTAAGCCACCTCCTTTGTTGATGGACTACATTTTCTAAGCACTCTCCCAATGAATCTCAACCTGGTACCCGCCTTACCAACAATTAATTTTATATGATCATTCCACTTCAAATCGTTCCGTACGCATACTCCCAGATATTTTACAGAAGTAACTGCTACCAGTGTTTGTTCCGCTATCATATAATCATACAATAAAGGATCCTTCTTTCTATGTATTCGCAATACATTACATTTGTCTATGTTAAGGGTCAGTTGCCACTCCCTGCACCAAGTGCCTATCCGCTGCAGATCTTCCTGTATTTCGCTACAATTTTCTAATGCAGCAACTTCTCTGTATACTACAGCATCATCCGCGAAAAGCCGCATGGAACTTCCGACACTATCTACTAAGTCATTTATATATATTGTGAAAAGCAATGGTCCCATAACACTCCCCTGTGGCACGCCAGAGGTTACTTTAACGTCTGTAGACGTCTCTCCATTGATAAGAACATGCTGTGTTCTGTGCTAAAAACTCCGGACATGAGTCCGGAAACGCTTAATTTCCATGTTAGTGCTCATTTTAGTTTCGTCAGTATGTACTGTACTTCCTCGATTCGCCGCCAGTTGGCCCAATTGAAGGAAGGTAATGTTGACTTCGGTGCTTGTGTTGACATGCGACTCATTGCTCTACAGTACTAGCATTGTTGGTGATGTCTTGATTGGGCCCCATGTTATTCAACCTACGCTCAATGGAGCACGTTATCATGATTTCATACGGGATACTCTACCTGTGATGCTAGAACATGTGCCTTTACAAGTACGACACAACATGTGGTTCATGCACGATGGAGCTCCTGCACATTTCAGTCGAAGTGTTCGTACGCTTCTCAACAACAGATTCGGTGACCGATGGATTGGTAGAGGCGGACCAATTCCATGGCCTCCACGCTCTCCTGATCTCAACCCTCTTGACTTTCATTTATGGGGGCATTGGAAAGCTCTTGTCTACGCAACCCCGGTACCAAATGTAGAGACTCTTCGTGCTCGTATCGTGGACGGCTGTGACACAATACGCCATTCTCCAGGGCTGCATCAGCGCATCAGGGATTCCATGCGACGGAGGGTGGATGCATGTATCCTCGCTAACGGAGGACATTTTGAACATTTCCTGTAACAAAGTGTTTGAAGTCACGCTGGTACGTTCTGTTGCTGTGTGTTTCCATTCCGTGATTAATTTGATTTGAAGAGAAGTAATAAATGATCTCTAACATGGAAAGTAAGCGTTTCTGGACACATGTCCACATAACATATTTTCTTTCTTTGTGTGTGCGCAATGTTTCCTGAAAGTTTGGCCGTACCTTTTTGTAACACCCTGTATAACGAAATCTCTTGATTCTTCTGCTGAAGACAATAAATATATAAGAAAGTGTTGTAATAAAGGAAAACATGATGTTGAGGATGTGGAAACAATTATTACAGGAGCTTTTTTGACACAATGTAATCTGGCTGATATTAGACAGAGACTAATATTTTAATTATTCAGTTAAGTCTTCATCACATGTATTGTAATTAATGTTCTGTTTACACATTGTCGTACTCCAAAAGTTTTTAATTTATTATTCTTACTTCAAGCACTGTGATTAATCATGGCAGAGCAACACATTCGTGTAAATGTACGAGGCCTGTTCAGAAAGTAAGCTCCGATTGATTGCCAAATTGAAACCACAGTGAACATCAGAAATGTTTTACTTCTAACAATTAGCTACACCTTTCAGCTACTTCTCTACGTAGTCGCCGTTCTGACTTAGACTTTTGTCATAGCGTTGTACCAACTTTTCAATAGCCTCATCATAGAAGGCAGCCGCCAGTGCTTTCCACCAATTCTCCACGCTGGCCTACACCTCGTTGTCTGTGTCAAAATGTTGTCTTCAAAGACAGCAGTTCATGTGACCAGAGATGAAACTCAGGGGGAGACAATTGCGGACTGTATTGTGGGTAATCTAACATTTCCATTTGAAAACGATGCAGGAGCATCTTCATTGCCCCTGCAGAACGCGGCTGAGAATTGTCGTGAAGACGAAACAGCACGACAGTTATGTAATGTTAGCTGCATAGCTTCAGGCGAAATTTCTCACCAGGCCCTCGTACTTGGCGGCATACACTATTTTCTAGACATCTTTACGCACTCACTGCGAGCTCAGAAATGAGAAGAGCGACGTGATGCTAACTGGGGTTATACTAGAGACACTACCCAACACATCTGTGCAAAGCTTTATCGAATTTTCATAGTCGTTTCCATTTCGTGACCGATCGGAGCTTACTTTCTGAACGCCCCTCGTACTTTTGAATGAGTTTGGTTGACCTGCTGAGACCGCAGCAGCAATCTATTATGCCTCTATGCACTCCTCATTCATAAAAAATGAACTTTGTTCCCCTCATTGTCCGATCGCTCTGGGTTATAAGTCAAATGATATCATATATTTATTCATTCAGGTAAATATTTCAGATCGCGGACGTCCGCCGCTCATACGGCACATACCAGCTGTACACCGTGGCTCAAGTTCATAGGCCTTGCCACACCCGCACGGGGTGTTGTCCATATTGTAAGTTAGTTTAAGTTAGATTAAGTAGTGTGTAGGGTTAGGGACCGATGACCTCAGCAGTTTGGTCCTATAAGACCTTACCAAAAATTTCCAATTTTCCCTGTTACACAGTGCTGTGCTTGCTAAAAAATTATTGTGCACGTGTACACTAGGTTCACAGCAGCGTGTCGGTGTTGGAGAAATGTGATAATCACGAGACCGTGCACAGCAGGTGATGTGCATCAAGCACTGTAACGAAGATTGATACTGCATACAGCTAGGGATTTTTAGTCGCCTGGCACTTCCACTCCCAGTTCAAAAGAAACACAAGAAGTTGTAGCCAGCGGACTTCTCATCTACATCATCATCTACATGGATGCTCTGCAAATCACATTTAGGTGCCTGGCAGAACGATCATCGAACCGCATTCACAATTCTCTATTATTCCAATCTCGTATAGCGCGCGGAAAGAACCAACACCTGTATCTATCCGTACAAGCTCTGATTTCCCTTGTTTTATCGTGGTGATCGTTCCTCCCTATGTAGGTCGGTGTCAAAAAAATATTTTTGCAATCAGAGGAGAAAGTTGGTGATTGGAATTTCGTGAGAAGATTCCGTCGCAACGAAACACGCCTTTCTTTTAATGATGCCGAGCCCAAATCCTGTAGCATTTCAGTGGCACTCTCTCCCATGTTTCGCGATAATACAAAACGTGCCACCATCCTTTGATCTTTTTCGATGTACTCCGTCAGTACTATCTGGTAAGGATCCCACACCGCGCAGCAGTATTCTACGAGGGTTGTCCACAAAGTAAGTTCCAACTGGTCGCGAAATGGACACCACAGTGAAAACCCAATGTAGCTTTGCACAGATGCGTTGGGTAGTGTCTCTAGTATGATCGTCAATAGCATCAAGATGCTCTTTTCAGTTATGAGCGCACTCTGAGCGAGTGAAGGTGCCTAGAACAACGATGTCTCCCGCCAAGTAGGAGGGCCCGCTGAGAGGCTTCGCCTTAAAGAACGCAGCCCAAATGGTTCAAATGGCTCTGAGCACTGTGCGACTTAACTTCTGAGGTCATCAGTCGCCTAGAACTTAGAACTAATTAAACCTAACTAACCTAAGGACATCACACACATCCATGCCCGAGGCAGGATTCGAACCTGCGACCGTAGCGGTCGCTCGGCTCCAGACTGTAGCGCCCAGAACCGCACGGCCACTCCGGCCGGCTGAACGCAGCCCACCTAGCACAACTGCCACGCACTTCCTTCTCCATGGCAATTCTCAGCTGCACACGGCAGGGGCAGTGAAGACGCTCCTGCAGCCTTTTCGATGGGAAGTGTTTCATCACTCACAACACAGCCCTAATTGACTCGTCCTGAGTATCATCTCTGTTCACATGAAACGCTGGATACAAAGACAACTCTTGGGCGCAGGCTTGGCGCTATATCCCAGAGTAGAGCATTATCAAAAGGCACAGGCGGCTGCCTTCTATGACGATGGTGTTGGAAATTTGGTATAACGCTCTGACAAATGTCTAAGTCGTAGCGGCGACTAGGTATAGAAGTACCTGGAAAGTGTAGCAAACTTCTGCAAATAAAATGTTCCTGATTTTCACTGTGGTTTCTATTTAGCCACCGATCGGAGCTTACTTTCTGGACAACCCTCGTAAAAGAAAACGAACAAGCGTAGTGTAGGTAGTCCCCTCAGTAGACCTGTTACATTTTGTAAGTGTCCTGCCAATAAAACGCAGTCTTTCCCCACAACATTTTCTGTGTTCCTTCCAATTGAAGTTGTTCGTAATTGTAATTCCTTGGTATTTATTTGAATTTACGGCTTTTAGATTAGACTGATTTATCGTGTAACAGAAGTTTAACGAATTCCTTTCAGAACTCATGTAGATGACCTCACACTTTTCGATATTCTAGTCAAATGTAAATCGTCGCACCATTCAGATATCTTTTCTAAATCGTTTTGCAATTTGTTTTGATCTTTTGACGACTTTATTAGTCGATAAACGACAGCGTCATCTGCAAACAACCTAAGACGGCTGTTCAGATTGTCTCCCAAATCGTTTATATAGATAAGGAACAGCAAACGGCCTATAACACTTCCTCATGTTAACAGATCGGCTGTCTAGAAAATATGGTGTGAAGCATTGACCTCTTTCCGAAATTCGCACTACACCCCGTAAGTGTGCTGCGTCACAGGCAACAAGCAGTGAGAATTTCCCCGTACATTACATGGTTGTAAATGGAAACATCGTGTCTCTCACACCTACTAAAAAAAGAAATCGAAGTTCTGTAAGACTGCGACCGCAGTGGTACCTATATCGGAAGATTCTAATATCGAGCTGAGACAGCTGACTTTTTCAAATCAGTATGCCTCTACGTGCACGATAACAATGCTGCCGATCTCGTCACCTGAACGTACAGACTTCGGACGAATTCAAATCAGTTTGTTATCGTCGGTCAAGTCGGCTAACTTTCTAACATACACAACATGGACTGTGAGAATCTCATAAGTTTCGTCCAAGAAAAGAGTTGGCGGTATCCTGAGGATGGAAAATGTCATAGTTGATACATAGTTTGGAATATATGGACTGAAAATGCCGCTTTATTGAAGACCAAAAATAGGCAAAATCTTTATCAGAAATTTTACGTGTAAATTATAATTTTTTCATGTGAGAAGGGTGACATATATTATGCTTCAAGTCACTGTAGAGGATCTTTTTGGGTTGTGATAGGTATTAGCTATCTTCATATTATTATTACTGTTTGCTGACGTTTTTAAGCCAGTATGGTGGTGATTCCGTTATGTGAGATGGTTTGCAAATGGGGAGTACCGTACATGATTCCACTTTTCAGTGTTTTATGTATTCAGAGTAGTTATTTTAAAATTTATGGTTCTCTTCAGGAATGAAAATAACTGAAGCGTAATTGACCTATGTTTATTTCGCTGTATTTATTTGAAGTCGTGCAGAGTGTTTGTAATGCTGAGAACATTTTTCTCTCTCGCCCCATCTCATATCTTCGTAAAATTTGTGTGATTTGTCCAACAACAGAGGAAAGAGTGTATAATACGTGCCACCTTGTTATCGTGAATCGTTCACACGCTTTCAGCGTCTTTTTAATATCAAAAGCTGCACAAGTCTCCGAGCACAGAGGCGTTGCGGCATCAACTGTACCCACGGAAATTAAAATAGGTGCCTCTCTGAACCCACTACAAATTGACGAAGGAGATTGTATTTACTATGACCAAACTGTCGCCCGACGTTATTGGATGGCCTACGTCGACGGTGTCCGACGTTCGTTGTCGGTGCCACTGTGAATGCAACCTAACGAATTATATCGTGGAAAGGTGTTACAAGGACGTATTGTGGAAGAAAAATAGCTGGAAATACGGACGTCAAAGCTTTTTAAGAGCAAACATAAATTATCTATCTGCAACGACATTTTGGAGCCTTCAAAACTCCATACAGCACTCTTAAGGTTAGTGTTAATTCAGAAGCTCAAACATTTCCCTTACTGTTCTTCTTGTTAAGATGCTTTGAAATGGAATGATCATATAAAGTTGATCGTCGGTAAAGCAAATGCCAGACTGAGATTCATTGGAAGAATCCTAAGGAAATGCAATCCGAAAACAAAGGAAGTAGGTTACAGTACGCTTCTTCGCCCACTGCTTGAATACTGCTCAGCAATGTGGGATCCGTACCAAATAGGGTTGATAGAAGAGGTAGAGAGGATCCAACGGAGAGCAGCGCGCTTCGTTACAGGATCATTTAGTAATCGCGAAAGCGTTACGGAGATGATAGATAAAATCCAGTGGAAGACTCTGCAGGAGAGACGCTCAGCAGCTCGGTACGGGATTTTGTTGAAAATTCGAGAACATACCTTCACCGAGGAGTCAAGCAGTATATTGCTCCCTCCTACGTATATCTCGCGAAGAGACCATGAGGATAAAATCAGAGAGATTAGAGCCCACACAGAGGCATACCGACAATCCTTCTTTCCACAAACAATACGAGACTGGAATGGAAGGGAGAACCGATAGAGGTACTCAAGGTACCCTCCGCCACACACCGTCAGGTGACTTGCGGAGTATGGATGTAGATGTAGATGTAGATGCTTTCTGTTAACTATACCAATAGCGGACTAGACTAATTTGTGATGGGATGATGTATGTAACAGGCAGATCCCACCCTAAATCTATACATATCTCCTTGTTCTACGTGTGTAATAATGTTAGGTGATGTACACTGAGGTGACAAGTCATGGGATAGAGATATACACATATACCGATGGCGGACGACCGACGACCTTGCTGTTTGGTCCCCTCCCCCCAAATCAACTAACCGACCGGTGACGGCAGTATCGCGTACACAAAGTATAAAATGGCAATATACTGGCGGAGTGATTCGTGTGAACAGGTTTCTGGAATTAACAGACTCTGCCCGCGGAATGATAGTTGGAGCTAGACGCAGGGGGCATTACATATTGGAAATCTTTAGGGAATTCAATACTCCAAGATCCGCTGTGTCAAGAGAGTGCCAAGAATACCAAATTTCAGGCGTTACCACTCAGCACGAACAACGCCGTGGCTGACGGTCTTCGCTTTACAACCGAGAGCAGCAGCGTTTGCGTAGAGTTGTCAGTGCTGACGGACAAGCAACACTGCGTGAAATAACCGCAGAAGTAAATGTGGGACTACCAGTCAGGACAGATCGGCGAAATTTGGCGTTAATGGGCTATGGCAGCAGACGACTGATGCGAGTGCCTTTGCTAACAGCACAGCAGCGCCTCTCCTGGGCCCGTGACCATATCAGTTGGACCCCAGATAATTGAAAAATCGTGACCTGGTTAGATGAGTTCCGAGTTCAGTTGATAAACGCTGATGATAGAGTTCGAGTGTGGCGATGACCTCTCGAAGCCAACGACTCAGGTTGTCAACAAGGCACTGTGCAAGCTGTTGGTGGCTCTGTAATGGTTTGGGCACATGTTTGCATGAAATGGACTGATCATTGTCCGGAAATAGTTATGTTCGGTTACTTGGAGGCCATTTTCAGCCATTCAGCGGTCTTATGTGCTGAAATAACGATGACATTTTTGTAGATGGCAATGCACCATGTCGCCTCGCCACAATTGTTAGCGATTGGTTTGAAGTAGTAACATTATGGACAGTTCGAACGTATGATCTGGCCACCCAGATCGCCCAAAATGAATCGCATCGAACATTTATGGGTCATTTTCGAAAGGTCAGTTTGTGCACAAAATCCTGCACCGGCAACACTTTTACAATTATGGACGGCTATAGAGCAGCATGGCTCTCAATATTTCTGCTGGAGAGTTCCAACGACTTGTTGAGTCCATGAAACTTCCTGGCAGATTAAAACTGTGTGTCGGACCGAGACTCGAACTTGGGACTTTTTCCTTTCGCGGGCAAGTGCTCTACCAACTGAGCTACCCAAGCACGACTCACGCCCCGTCCTCACAGCTTTACTTCTGCCGCTACCTCGTCCTCTAGCTTCCAAACTTTACAGAAGCTCTCCTGCGAACCATGCAGAACTAGCACTCCTGAAAGAAAGGATGTTGCGGGTACAGGGCTTAGGGCTTAGCCACAGCCTGGGGGATGTTTCTAGAATGAGATTTTCACTCTGCAGCAGAGCGTGCGCTGATATGCTAGTTCTGCATGGTTCGCAGGAGAGCTTCTGTAAAGTTTGGAAGGTAGGAGACGAGGTACTGGCAGAAGTAAAACTGTGAGTACGGGGCGTGAGTCGTGCTTGGGTAGCCCAGTTGGTAGAGCACTTGCCCGCGAAAGGCAAAGGTCCCGAGTTCGAGTCTCGGTCCGGCACACAGTTTTAATCTGCCAGGAAGTTTCATATCAGCGCACACTCCTCTGCAGAGTGAAAATCTCATTCTGGAAACATCCCCCAGGCTGTGGCTAAGCCATGTCTCCGCAATATCCTTTCTTTCAGGAGTGCTAGTTCTGCATGGTTCGCAGGAGAGCTTCTGTAAAGTTTGGAAGGTAGGAGACGAGGTACTGGCAGAAGTAAAGCTGTGAGGACGGGGCGTGAGTCCTGCTTGGGTAGCTCAGTTGGTAGAGCACTTGCACGCGAAAGGCAAAGTTCCCGAGTTCGAGTCTCGGTCCGGCACACAGTTTTAATCTGCCAGGAAGTTTCATATCAGTGCACACTCCGCTGCAGAGTGAAAAACTCATTCTTGTTGAGTCCATGCCATATCCAGTCGTTGCACTACGCCGGGCAAAAGGAGTGCCGACATGATATTAGGAGGCATCCCATGACTCTTGTCAACGCAATGATTAGGTATATCGACGCTTTTTCGGACCAAAGCAGTGCTTTCTATCACATTGGAGGCGAGAAGAAAATTTGTCTTTATTAATGTCTCGAAATTTTTTGATCATACACTCCTGGAAATGGAAAAAAGAACACATTGACACCGGTGTGTCAGACCCACCATACTTGCTCCAGACACTGCGAGAGGGCTGTACAAGCAATGATCACACGCACGGCACAGCGGACACACCAGGAACCGCGGTGTTGGCCGTCGAATGGCGCTAGCTGCGCAGCATTTGTGCACCGCCGCCGTCAGTGTCAGCCAGTTTGCCGTGGCATACGGAGCTCCATCGCAGTCTTTAACACTGGTAGCATGCCGCGACAGCGTGGACGTGAACCGTATGTGCAGTTGACGGACTTTGAGCGAGGGCGTATAGTGGGCATGCGGGAGGCCGGGTGGACGTACCGCCGAATTGCTCAACACGTGGGGCGTGAGGTCTCCACAGTACATCGATGTTGTCGCCAGTGGTCGGCGGAAGGTGCACGTGCCCGTCGACCTGGAACCGGACCGCAGCGACGCACGGATGCACGCCAAGACCGTAGGATCCTACGCAGTGCCGTAGGGGACCGCACCGCCACTTCCCAGCAAATTAGGGACACTGTTGCTCCTGGGGTATCGGCGAGGACCATTCGCAACCGTCTCCATGAAGCTGGGCTACAGTCCCGCACACCGTTAGGCCGTCTTCCGCTCACGCCCCAACATCGTGCAGCCCGCCTCCAGTGGTGTCGCGACAGGCGTGAATGGAGGGACGAATGGAGACGTGTCGTCTTCAGCGATGAGAGTCGCTTCTGCCTTGGTGCCAATGATGGTCGAATGCGTGTTTGACGCCGTGCAGGTGAGCGCCACAATCAGGACTGCATACAACCGAGGCACACGGGGCCAACACCCGGCATCATGGTGTGGGGAGCGATCTCCTAGACTGGCCGTACACCACTGGTGATCGTCGAGGGGACAGTGAATAGTGCACGGTACATCCAAACCGTCATCGAACCCATCGTTCTACCATTCCTAGACTGGCAAGGGAACTTGCTGTTCCAACAGGACAATGCACGTCCGCATGTATCCCGTGCCACCCAACGTGCTCTAGAAGGTGTAAGTCAACTACCCTGGCCAGCAAGATCTCCGGATCTGTCCCCCATTGAGCATGTTTGGGACTGGATGAAGCGTCGTCCCACGCGGTCTGCACGTCCAGCACGAACGCTGGTCCAACTGAGGCGCCAGGTGGAAATGGCATGGCAAGCCGTTCCACAGGACTACATCCAGCATCTCTACGATCGTCTCCATGGGAGAATAGCAGCCTGCATTGCTGCGAAAGGTGGATATACACTGTACTAGTGCCGACATTGTGCATGCTCTGTTGCCCGTGTCTATGTGCCTGTGGTTCTGTCAGTGTGATCATGTGATGTATCTGACCCCAGGAATGTGTCAATAAAGTTTCCCCTTCCTGGGACAATAAATTCACTGTGTTCTTATTTCAATTTCCAGGAGTGTATATAGTTTATGCGAATGATTTTTTCAACCTGATCGCTACAAGCACCAAGAGACATGCTGTGACTCGTTCTTTCATTACACTCCAGCCCGTGCTCCAGCCACGTGTGTATTAGGTTGGCGCGAGAGCGCACCCGTGTGCGCGCACTTTTGTGTGTGCGTGTGTGTATGTATGGGTGGGTAGGTGAGTACCAGCGCTGTATTTGGTCGACTTCTGGCATGGTTGTGTGCATTACTTTACGAATTACGTCGATATCTCATCCCAAAGCATTGTTGAAAGAAATAATGCAAGTCGTTCAGGTACTTGGCCCAGAATATGTCGAACTAAAATACGTAGTTTTGCATGGTATGTTCTTTCCCTCTTTACATCGAGGCATATCACTGAAGTTGTATGAAGAGACAGTTGGTGACTAGTAGTCCATCAGAATCAGATGTCACGGGCACGATCCAAGGACGCGGCTGTAGAGGCCAACTCGCAGTAAATCTGTCACATGCAGAGCGACGAGCGACATGAGTACATCGTGCGGCATCATGTGACATCGCTAGAACGGATAATGTTAAGTAAACCATCCATGTGTGTTCATGATGCAGACATTTTTAATTGAAAAAAATACACACTATTGTACTTATTCTGGTTTGATGGGCGCTCAAATCCTCAAATGGCTATAAAACTAGACTTGCCAGAGTACTCTCTATTGCTAAATCGATGTCACCCTCCCACGCTCCCGAGCCAGAAGAAGTAAAAAATCAGCGTTATTTAGATGTACATATCACTTTTCTCTAAATATCAAATATGCGGTTGTCTTGCATCAGGACGTTTTAGGAACTCACGGCCTCATTTTGGCGCCACCACCTTGGTCATTTCTTTGTTGCTCTGAAAACAATAATTTTCAGTCTACTTAACACAGAAATCACTTTCGATAGTTGAAAGGTATATCACCGACTAAATATGTAAACTTATTGTACGAGGGACGTTCAATAGTAATGCAACACTTTTTTTCCCGTCCAGTTTCGGTTGAGGAAATGCATAATTTATTGTGGGATGTCGAATAATCTTGCTTCAGCCCCTATAGTTTCATGAAGTGCCGATAGGTGCTGGCGCTACACGTAGCCTTCAAAATGACGTCTGTAACAGAAATGCGTTCATGGTAGAGCGCTGTCATTGAACTTATTTCGGCGGAAAACCAGAGCATCGCAGATATTCATAGGCGCTTCCAGAATGTTTACGGAGACCTAGAAGTGAACAGAAGCACGACGAGTCGTTGGGCTATTTGACTGTCATCATTGCGACTAGGTCGCACAGAACTATTCGACCTCCAGCTTGCCGGTCGGCACACAGCTGTGACTCCAGCAGTGTTGGAACGTGCGGACACTCTCATTCGAGGTGGTCAACAGATCACAAACAAACACCTCGCTGCTCAACTGGAGGTCTCTGGTGGTAGTGCTGACACACTCGTCCACCAGCTGGGATACTCAAAGGTGTGTGACAGCTGGTTTCCTCGTCGCCTAATAGAAGATTAAAAAGTGCAACGAAGGACTATCTGTGCGGAATTGCTTGCACGTTACGGGGGTGGTTGTGACAATTTTTGTCGAACATCGTCACACGCGATGAAACATAGGTTCATCATTACGAACCAGAAACAAGACAGCAATCCATGGATGGCGCCACACCACCCTTCTTCCGAAGGAAATGTTCAAAGCCGCACCCTTAGTCACGAAATTCATGGTGACGGTCTTTTGGGGCTCTGAACAGGTTATTCTGTCTGATGTCCTCCCCCACGGTGCAACGGTCAACTCTGAAGTGTACTTTGCTACACTCACGGAACTGAAGAAACGACTTCAGTGTGTTCGTCGCCACAAAAATGCAAACGAGTTTCTCCTGCTCCATGACAACACAAGGCCTCTCACAAGAGGAGCTGACAAAACTTACTGAACTGTTATTCCTCAAATGTTGATGATGTTAGGACAGCAACCAGCCACAATATTACTTTCAATTCCATTATTCAAAGGGTACCGTTACCGGTTTCGAATCGTTGTGATTCATCCTCAGACGGTTTACACGCTTTCTTTATGACATGTGGTGTGTTTTTTACAGATTAACTGTCCTAAGATATAAATAATACATAATTATAAACACGCCACACACAGATGGTTGCGTTACAGATTTTCGTTGCATGTGACTTACGTGAAACGTCGGTTTGGAGTGTTTGTTTCCATAACATTCGTCCAACACATGTAAATGCATTCCCACTGCATTCTTATTGTTGCACACATAAATTGTTCTCACTGAACACTTTAGATTTGTCACTGAGAAGATTTCTACCACACACCACATGTTTTGACACATACAAAGAGCTTACAAACATATGAGTATCACAGCTGCAATGATATATCGTAACATTTGACGATGATGCTTTAAGACTTGGTAACTTGAACAAATCAGCATTTGCATCCCATATTGCTGAAGAAAACCTTTCAGAGGGAAACATTGAGGACAACTTAAAAATTTTGCATCTAGTAGAAAAAGGAGCTACTATGAATATATTAGAAGAATTAGAAATACACACACACACAAAAACAGCACCCCAGACTATATCCTTAACGAACATAGAGTTAGCTAACACCCCTTTCCTGAAAAATTTCCAAAAATTACTGTCCAGCCTCCAAAGCCAATAATATTAGTACACCTATCTGCAGATCAAGTAGCAAATTTATATGTTACTATAATTCTCATGATGCTAAATGTAATTAAAATATATACTATTTTACCTATATATATTATAATTAATTTAACAATATCTACTCAAAAATTCAATGTCTCTGTACTAGTGTAAAAGGCATTACAGTTGCGTAAATCAATATATGATCCTTTCCAAACATAGGACATCATCGTCAAATGTTACGATATATCATAGCATCTGTGATACTCATATGTTTGTAAGCTCTTTGTATGTATCAAAACATGTGGTGCGTGGTAGAAATCTTCTCAGTGACAAATCTTAAGTGTTCAGTGAGAACAATTTAATTGTGCAACAATAAGAATGCAGTGGGAATGCATTTATATGTGTTGGACGAATGTTATGGAAACAAACACTCCATACCGACGTTTCACGTAAGTCACATGCAACGAAAATCTGTAACGCAACCATCTGTGTGTGGCGTGTTTATAATTATGTATTATTTATATTTTAGGACAGTTAATCTGTAAAAAACACACCACATGTCATAAAGAAAGCGTGTAAACCGTCTGAGGATGAATCACAACGATTCGAAACCGGTAACGGTACCCTTTGAATCAAGGAACTGAAAGTAAATTTGTGGCTGGTTGCTGTCCTAACACCATCTACATTTGTCTTCAAACAACTGCCACGGTCTTCATCATGTCATCATATGACAAAATTGCATGTTATTCCTCATCCACTCGGATCTCGCACCCTCCGAATTCCATTTTGTCGGCCCAATGAAGGATGCACATCGCGGGAAGCAGTACGTGGATGATGGGGAGTTGATTGGTGCAGGAATATGTTGGTTCCGACATCGACCAGTAGAGTGGTACCATGCGCGCGCACAGGCCCTCCTTGTAAAGTGATGTAAGGCCGTCGCATTGAACGGAGATTATGTTGAAAAGTATGCTATTGTAGCATTGAGTGGGAAATAATATGCTGCGTTTGAAAACGGAATTAAACCAACCTGCTTTGAGAAAAAAATGTGTTACATTACTTATCGAAAGTCCCTCATACTTGATAGATAAATATCAGCTGAATAATTTTTGCTCGAATTTTTAGTAGAAGTCAGGTATACTATGATAGGCTGTGTGTACTTTATTTATTTTTATTTATTTATTGTTCCGTGGGACCATATCAAGGAGAAGTCTCCATGGTCATGGAACGAGTCAATACATGAAATTATAACACGATAGTAGAAACAGATTAAATGAAATACAAGAAACGTATTCAGGCGACAATTCGTAAGTTTAAATAAAGAAAATCAACAATGTAACACTGGAATTTGCTTAATTTTTCAGCTCTTCCAGGAGCTCCTCGACAGAATAGAAGGAGTGAGCCATGAGGAAACTCTTCAGTTTAGACTTAAAAGTGTTTGGGCTACTGCTAAGATTTTTGAGTTCTTGTGGTAGCTTATTGAAAGTGGATGCAGCAGAATAGTGCACTCATTTCTGCACAAGAGTCAAGGAAGTGCATTCCACATGCAGATTTGATTTCTGCCTAGTATTAACTGAGTGAGAGCTGCTAACTCTTGGGAATAAGCTAATATTGTTAACAACAAACGACATTAAAGAAAATATATACTGTGAGGGCAATGTCAGAATTCCCAGACTATTGAATAGGGGTCGACAAGAGGTTCTCGAACTTACACCACATATAGCTCGAACAGCCCGTTTTTGAGGCAAAACTACCCTTTTTGAATCAGAAGAATTACCCCAAAAATAAAATATCCAAAACTAAACTATCCAAGTACTTTTGGAAATGGGAATATAATTTTAGTTATTTTCGAGATATCGACTCTGTCATCGTCCTTCATCGTCTCGTGAATGTATTCAAGGAAAACATATTGTTATAAAAATATTCTTCCTTCCTTCTTCAAAGCGAATAACTCATTACTTTCTATCTTCCTAATATGCTGTGTCTTTTCTGACTATGTTATGTGTTATTTTAATAGTTCATTACTGTCTATAAACCTTCTAGAGAGCCTTGGTACTATTGTTCTGATTGAAAACTTAGTGGAGGTTTGTGTCATTTTGATTTGAGGGTGAATAGTAAGTTGCATCAAGATTAGGCCTAATTCAGTATACTCAGATCATCAATCTGCTTGCATGCTTACCTTCGTATTTTTAGCTAAGACCTATTTTTTCCAAAGTTATGAGCCTGGTCAGGTTAGTTTTGGCAAGTGTTAATATCTGTTAGAATCCTTTGTCATCCCGTGAGAGCATTTAAACAAAACATATCGTTCTGCAGTTTAAGTGACTTATTTGTGCCTCGTCTCGCGCATCAGGTGTCGAGGACGGAACGCACCAGCTGGCGCTCAGTGCATAAATAAAGAAACACAGATTTCCATTTACATAAATTTAGTTAAACATTCAAAAGTAAAGATAGTTTAGGATGCAAAATAAGTTTTCGCCCGCAGTACTGAATACAATATGTTATGTTAGTGCTTGGTAGGCCCTCGTTCCTTCTTTATAACTCTTGCACTCTCATTGGTACTTATTCAACCAGATAGTCTGTTTGCATTGTAATTTTATGCCATTCCTCTAGTAGAGCGTTCTTTAGATCATTATTATTGGATACATGATGATTCATCATATTTTCATGGAGTACATTCCAGAAATTCTCTATTGGATTGATGTCTAGAGATGTTATACGTACAACAGCCGCAGCCTTGCCTTTAGAGCTGTTTGTTTGGGATCATTATCACGTATGAAAAAATAATCCTCGAAAAGAGCTACATTATTCACACTTTTGGATAAAAGTGGTTTTTAAGGATGTTTATGTAAACCTTGTGGTCCATACGTCCATCAAAAAACAAAAAGTATCCCCCACAGCATTTGCACTTACGCAGCCCCATACAAGTACTGCTACTTATTCATGTTTACCTGAAGCTGTTACATTTCTGTCTTCAAGTTCACAGTTCTTTTTTCTCCATATGTTACTCACTCATTTGACTTAAACAGCTCAAAACGACTGTCTTAAGCAGATGCAACCTTCTTCCAGAAATCAAATCCATCTCATTCTGGATCGCTTCATGACTAGTTTTCGTACGTTTTACTTAGATTAAACGTATATATAATATTCTTCACTGTACTGGTGGGTCTGCCAATGGTTTCTAAGATTTTGTGAAAGGGTTCTCTTTTTAGTATCAAACTAATGGAGATTTTCTCTCACTTCCTTTGTAGTTTCGCTACGTTTTCGACCTACATTCCTTAAATATCGCTCTATGTCCACTATAGTGGATAAAACACAGCTACATAAGGAAGGAGAGAGCGGTGTGTGTCAGTGCATTGGCATACATGGCATCTTGTTTGACATTAACTGGGGCATGATTTTAAATAACATGTATTTGTTCCCACATTAAACAACGTATGAACTGAAATAGTGTTTTATTTCTAGATGTGGATGTTAACCGATGTAAGGCAAATAATTATTGTTTGTTTCTTAGTTACATGTTTAGGATGGTGCTTGTTGTATTCTATCTGCTAAAATTGGATGAATACCTTTTTTGGGGTCAATTTATGTCCCAGCTAGCATTGCGACGTATACAAACAAGCACGTAACTACGTGTTTTGAACATACACCATCCGTGTGTAATTAAGCTTTTATTGTAATACATCTCGATTATGCGATTTTTTTTGTTATTGTCCACCAGTAGTATGTTTTCAGTGCGAAGTAGAACGGTGCGTTATTTAATCAGGTGCTTTGACAGTTTACTTTTCCTTCACAGCACTAAAGGCGGCGGAAGAAGTCTGAGGCCACAGCTACGAGATCGGCTCACGACATCGCGCAATTATGCAGATCAGTGTTTGAGCTATCTCTCTCGCTCCAGCGCACAGTTCTGGTATCGCGTTGCGCTGCCAAGGGGAATGACTCGTGCCAGTGTAACTCCTGGCTGCAATGGCAGATAAACAGCTGACGCGGAATTCTATGCTCGAATGTAATATTACTGTATATTCGTAGCTATAAAATTCGTGTACTTTTCATCATTTTGATCCATCCTCTATCCAGAAGCTCTAAACAAATCAGCGAATATGATAAAATGGCTGACTGCTATTAAAGGGAATAATATGGTGCTAATTACACTTCAATTGTGTTTAAGGATTTTGGCGTGACAGAGATATTTTTGTAAGACATGTGTGTGAGCCCGTGAGGAAGCAGACTCAAGATTAAACATTAGTCAACAATTGTTGTAACTTATGTGGTCAAATTAATTATCACTGTGTATTAAATATTGAGCAATGTACTACGGTATTGAAGTTTTTCTCGCAAAATTAATGCAAAGAAACAATACCATAAGCTACTGACACGATTGGGAGCACTTTAAATACATTTACACAAATATTTTAAATATAATTATTACACTATGCCCATAAATTACTTTAATGTTGCATAAGCGTTTGTCTAAATCAAGTAAACAACCTTAAAATTTCACAAGAACTTCTCTGCTACAGCTTGGTGTATGACATGAAACATTCAAATTTTTCTAGGTGTCTGTATCAGTGTTAAAGGTAATTAATTGACATCTACATTGCAGCGAAGTTAAGACTATTAAGATTTGTTCAGTCTACATTCAAAATCTACAGTAGATTACTACCGTATGCAGGGTCATGTCTGTGTAAATCACGTCTTTGTGATGATGACTCAACCACCTTTTCTTTGCTTTTTGGGTGGAACAAGGCATAATTTTAGCATAGAATGATTATACAATTAATGTTGTAAATAACTGAGTAGGATGGCCTGTACGATTCAATCACGTATTCAATAGTCCTTTGATAGCTCTGACTGTTTTCTTTTGCCACAGAAATACTGTTAGTGTCCAGTATAGTTTGCACAGAGAATAATACAAAGATGAAAATTTTAAGAGAGGAAAGTGTAGGACATGAGAAACTGTTTTCCACTTACAATGGTTCCTAATTTGCGAAGGATAAAACCACTTTCAGTAGCTTGCTGTATCCTTGCTGAATGTGTGCATACCATGTCCATTTGAGATCTAGTTGTATGACTAACATTCGTATTAACTCAGTTACTGAGTTTCTGATGGCAAATGTAAATAGCATCACCTTCAATGTTATTTAAAATATGGATGTGAAGATTAAAAAACCATTAAGGTTACTTATTATACGTACTGTCTTTCCCACCTTATGTACGGGGTCATATTCTGGAGTAATTTGGCAGCAGCTAAACCTGTTTTTAGAATATAATAATAGGCGATTAGAATCATAAAGGATATAAATCTAGAAACTCCTGTTTATCCCCTGTTTAACAGTTTAGACATTCTACATTTACTGTGTTTTTATAGTATGAAGACTGTAGTTTTTTTAAGCTAACGTAATGGGCAAGAAATAGCAGACTATTTGAACAGTGACAGTCTTCATCATAACAACGTTGTTGTAGTTGTTGTTGTTGTTGCTATTATTATCTTCAGTCCGAATACTGGTTTGATGTAGATCTCCACACTACTCTGTTCCGTATAAGCCTCATCATCTCCCAATAACTCATGCAACCTACATCATTTTGAATCTGCTTACTAGATTCGACGCTTTAATAGCATAAACAATACACAAAATAAGTAAGTTCCAGCAGGAAATATAAAACAACAAACAAAAAGTCACAAAGAAAGTAAGCGAAATGAGAATAAGCATGAGATATGTGAGTAGGCAAGCTTAGCACACGTCTTAGCAGCTACTTTCAGAATGATAAAACACTCGCAGCCAGTTTGTTCTCTGATGGCGGGTGGGTATGGTCACGTGATGTAAATTTCCGGTCAGAAACTTCAACGCAGCCAAGCGTTTTACTGCCACGAGACACTACAACGGCCACGAGATGGGCTCGCGGCACATCGCTCATTTGTGCAGATCAGCGTCTGCGCTATCTCCCTCGCTCCAGCACGCGATTCTGGCATCGTGTCGCGCTCCCACGCACCTTACGTGTCGTCATATCAGAGACACATACACGCGTGCACACCGCATCGTACAGAGCGTCTGATGAACCATCACGACAACGTACTATTTTTATTTATTATTATCAAACAAAAAACATTACGACAGTATTCCCACCGTAGTGCGTAATTTAAAACAAACAATTCGGCTACTTCGACATTTCAGTTTCTCGTATGATTTCTTTTCCCTCTGGGTCTCTGAATTGCTCCTGTCAGAAGATGGGGTGTTCGCTGCCTGTGTAGATCAGATGTCGGTGTCATATGTATGACCCAACCAAGGCCATCGCGACAACGGTGCAGGATATTCATCGCTAGTGTCAATATATCAGTCACAAAAGAACTCCTCGACACGTTCCATGCTGTACACTTGGTCCTAGAAATCTGTAACTCACGACGTGTACATTGAGTAGATCTGTAAGACTTCAAGATTCTTTGTTCATGGAAGATTAATCGTACCACCAGTCTGTTTAAACTTCGTGTACCACGCAACAATGCTCCTTCCGTGTTGTCTCGTGATAACACAGAATAACCCGCCATAAACTGCCGCTACAAATGGTTTCATCCCCTATTTAGCGTGTGTCTTGTTCTATCCACTCCATTTTTTTTATATACGTTGATCCACGGTTGGGAATATATGGGCTATTTAGCCCCGACCCATGTATAAACTTTCTCGTATTCGTATGCGCATGCGCATTCAAGTAACGTCCCTTGTCTTGCACATGTGCGTAGGTAGCGGGTCAGGCTTGTAAGTGAGCGACCAATTGTAGCTGCAGTTTATGACGGGTCATGGCTCATCGAACATAGGCCGGTGTGAGGTGGAACGTACACCATTAAGTTAAGTAGTGGTTTTGACTTTGTACATATGTACTGTTTGTGTATGCCTTTTCTTTTTGGTTTATAAAGGTATAGCTATGGTGTTTTTTTAATCATTGAAAAAGGTCTTCTTAGGCACTTGTGGGTTTTATTGTTGTTCTGAAGAAGGTGTAGTTATCTACGTCGAAACCTGGGTTAACACTCAACACTAGGTGTTTTTTTCGTAATCGAGGCGGGTTTTTAGCTTTTAGTATATTAACCAATAATTGCTGACGCCCTGCGATGTTGAAGGTTCTTAAATAAAAGTTTACTTAGTAATGTAGTATTCCTGACGGAACGTCAAACAACGGCCTGATATCTACCCACCAAATCTCAGCAACCACTCCTGTGATTTAAAACTACAGGCTATCGCGACCACAAGCAGCTCAGCTCCACCACCAATCAGAGGTCATCCAACCCAAACCTCTACACGAGTGTTACACATTGTCAGTCAAACTGGTTTCAAACACGAGTGCTGTCACTTAATGCTATCAGACACTATCAGACCAATTGTGTGATTGGATTGAAGAGTTTCTAGATAACAGAACGCAGCATGTCATTCTCAATGGAGAGAAGTCCTCCGAAGTCAGAGTGATTTCAGGTGTGCCGCAGGAGAGTGTCGTAGGACCGTTGCTATTCACAATACACATAAATGACCTTGTGGATGACATCGGAAGTTCACTGAGGCTTTCTGCGGATGATGCTTTGGTATATATAGAGGTTGTAACAATGGAAAACTGCACTGAAATGCAGGAGGATCTGCAGCGAATTGACGCATGGTGCAGGGAATGGCAATTGAGTCTCAATGTAGACAAGTGTAATGTGCTGCGAAACATAGAAAGAAAGATCCCATATCATTTAGCTACAATATAGCAGGTCAGCAACTGGAAGCAGTTAATCCCACACATTATCTGGGAGTACGCGTTAGGAGTGATTTAAAATGGAATGATCATATAAAGTTGATCGTCGGTAAAGCAGATGCCAGACTGAGATTCATTGGAAGAATCCTAAGGAAATGCAATCCGAAAAAAAAGGAAGTAGGTTACAGTACGCTTGTTCGCCCACTGCTTGAATACTGCTCAGCAGTGTGGGATCCGTACCAGATAGGGTTGATAGAAGAGATAGAGAAGATCCAACGGAGAGCAGCGCGCTTCGTTATAGGATCATTTAGTAATCGCGAATGCGTTACGGAGATGATAGATAAACTCCAGTGGAAGACTCTACAGGAGAGACGCTCAGTAACTCGATACGGGCTTTTGTTGAAGTTTCGAGAACATACCTCCACCGAGGAGTCAAGCAGTATATTGCTCCCTCCTACGTATATCTCGCGAAGAGACCATGAGGATAAAATCAGAGAGATTAGAGCCCACACAAAGGCATACCGACAGTCCTTCTTTCCACGAACAATACGAGACTGGAATAGAAGGGAGAACCGATAGAGGTACTCAAGGTACCCTCCGCCACACACCGTCAGGTGGCTTGCGGAGTATGGATGTAGATGTAGATGTAGATGTAGATGTAGAATGCTGGTCTGTCTCTGTTCCGGCGTATCGTCAAGGGTCGGCACGCCGATCGGAACGTTAGAGCAGAGAGGGTTGTGAAGAAGACGTCAGTCAGTTGCACGCCACTCCAGGGCGGCAATGCCCTCGACACGAAGAGGACATAAGCGCCGCGCCGCCTGGCCGCGGTCAGTTGAAGACTAAAGTGGTCAGCACGGAAGTAGAGTACTCAAAGTCACGGCCGCTGCCTGCGGCCAGCAGGGGCGGGCTGTGATTCTCCCGCCTCTCGGCTTTGTTACCATGTAGGTAGTGGTGCGATAGGCCAGAGCAGCTGAAAGCTCAATGTTACCGTGCTATATCGAGTGTTCACGTCTGGTTTCAGTGTCTTACTGTCTTTAAAAAGGTGTTTTGACGTGTATTCGATGGTGAACAACAGTGCAGGAGCAACGGCCTACTTGTAGTTCAGGTCCGAACGCTGTTGCAGAGGCAACAGGAAAAGCATGCGAAGTTCAGAAAAACGCGAAATCCCGAAGATTGGCTAAAATTTACAGACGCGCGAAATTTGGCACGGACTTCAATGCGAGATGCCTTTAACAGGTTCCACAACGAAACATTGTCTCGAAATTTGGTAGAAAATCCGAAGAAATTCTGGTCGTATGTAAAGTACACAAGCGGCAAGTGCAGTCAATACCTTCACTGCGCAGTGGCGATGGTACTATTACCGACGACTGTGCCGCTAAAGCGAAGTTATTGAACGCAGTTTTCCTAAATTCCTTCACCAGGGAATACGAATGGAATATTCCAGAATTTGAAACACGAACAGCTGCTTGCATGAGTTTCTTAGAAGTAGATACCTTAGGGGTTGCGAAGCAACTCAAATCGCTTGATACGGGCGAGTCTTCAGGTCCAGATTGTAAACCGATTAGGTTCCTTTCAGATTACGCTGATACAATAGCTCCCTATTTAGCAATCATATACAACCGCTCGCTCACCGATAGATCTGTACCTACAGATTGGCTCAAATGGCTCTTAGAACTATTTAAACCTAACTAACCTAGGGACATCACACACATCCATGCCCGAAGCAGGATTCGAACCTGCGACCGTAGCAGTCACGCGGTTCCAGACTGTAGCGCCTTTAACCGCTTGGCCACCCCGGCCGGCACACCTACAGATTGGAAAATTGCGCAGGTCGCACCAGTGTTTAAGAAGGGTAGTAGGAGTAATCCAACGAACTACAGACCTATATCATTGACGTCGGTTTGCAGTAGAGTTTTGGAGCATATACTGTATTCAAACATTATGAATCACCTCGAAGGGAACGATCTATTGATACGTAATCAGCATGGTTTCAGAAAACATCGTTCTTGTGCAACACAGCTAGCTCTTTATTCGCAAGAAGTAATGGCCGCTATCGACAGGGGATTTCAAGTTGATTCCGTATTTCTAGATTTCCGGAAAGCTTTTGACACCGTTCCTCACAAGCGACTTCTAATCAAGCTGCGGGCCTATGGGGTATCGTCTCAGTTGTGCGACTGGATTCGTGATTTCCTATCAGGAAGGTCGCAGTTCGTAGTAATAGATGGCAAATGATCGAGTAAAACTGAAGTGATAGCAGGTGTTCCCCAGGGAAGCGTCCTGGGACCTCTCCTGTTCCTGATCTATATAAATGACCTGGGTGACAATCTGAGCAGATCTCTTAGGTTGTTCGCAGTTGATGCTGTAATTTACCGTCTAGTAAGGTCATCCGAAGACCAGTATCAGTTGTTCGTAGTAATAGATGGCAAATGATCGAGTAAAACTGAAGTGATAGCAGGTGTTCCCCAGGGAAGCGTCCTGGGACCTCTCCTGTTCCTGATCTATATAAATGACCTGGGTGACAATCTGAGCAGATCTCTTAGGTTGTTCGCAGTTGATGCTGTAATTTACCGTCTAGTAAGGTCATCCGAAGACCAGTATCAGTTGCAAAGCGATTTAGAAAAGATTTCTGTATGGTGTGGCAGGTGGCAGTTGACGCTAAATAACGAAAATTGTGAGGTGATCCACATGAGTTCCAAAAGAAATCCGCCGTTGGAATTCGATTAGTCGATAAATAGTACAATTCTCAAGGCTGTCAATTCAACTAAGTACCTGGGTGTTAAAATTACGAACAACTTCAGTTGGAAAGACCACATAGATAATATTGTGGGGAAAGCGAGCCAAAGGTGGCGTTTCATTGGCAGGACACTTAGAAGATGCGACAAGTCCACTAAAGAGACAGCTTACACTACACTCGTTCGTCCTCTGTTAGAATATTGCTGCGCGGTGTGGGATCCTTACCAGGTGGGATTGACGGAGGACATCGAAAGGGTGCAAAAAAGGGCAGCTCGTTTTGTATTATCACGTAATAGGGAAGAGAGTGTGGCAGATATGATATGCGAGTTGGGATGGAAGTCATTAAAGCAAAGACGTTTTTCGTCGCGGCGAAATCTATTTACGAAATTTGAGTCACCAACTTTCTCTTCCGAATGCAAAAATATTTTGTTGAGCCCAACCTACATAGGTACGAATGATCATCAAAATAAAATAAGAGAAATCAGAGCTCGAACAGAAAGGTTTAGGTGTTCGTTTTTCCCGCGCGCTGTTCGGGAGTGGAATGGTAGAGAGATAGTATGATTGTGATTCAATGAACCCTCTGCCAAGCACTTAAATGTGAATTGCAGAGTAATTATGTGGATGTAGATGTAGCACTCCTCCGGTCGGTGCGTAAAGGGCGGAAAGAGTTTCGTAAACATTCGAACAATATCATATCGAATGTACTCAAGCTTTTTACTGATCTGGCCGACAATGAAGAAGCGAGGAATAACTTAAATTTTACGCAAATTCATAAACTTATTGTTAAAGGGTGTGGTGTCTCCAAGTCAACTGTAGGCCATACTAGCAAATCTGTGTCATTGGGAGAATTTCCAGACATGAATGAGTGTTTCGATTCTCCAAGAAAGGGATACGAACGTGAACGGAAATCAACCGACTCTGACGATTTTAACAAAGAGAACGTGCGTAGAACTGTACTTGAATATCACGACAGAGGAGAGTATCCAACGGCTACAAAAATACAGGCTGACCTCCGTGAAAAAATTAATTACTTGGCCTCAGAAATCTCCGTTCTTCGTCTTCTCCGCTCCGTCGGTTTCCGATTCAAGAATTGTAATGCCGGACGGAAATTCTTAACGGAACGCACATACATTGCAGCAGCAAGAGCTAAGTTTTTGCGTACAATGCACTTCTTGCGTGCTGAAGGCACCAGGCCTGAAGTGTACTTGGATGAAACTTGGGTTCCATAGAACCACACCAGTAAGTATATATGGCACGACTCCAAAGGAAACGGCGGTTTGAAAGTGCCTACTGGTAGAGGTGACCGATTAATCATCGCCCACGCTGGTTCATTAACCACAGGCTTAATAGCAGAGGCCAAACTTGTTTTCCGTAGTGGGAAAAGTTTTTTGCCAATCCGATTACCATTCAGAAATGAATGGAGAAGTTTTTAGGAATTGGTTTATTCGACTGTCGTCAGCGCTGGAAGGGGGTTAAAATGGTTCAAATGGCTCTAAGGACTATGGGACTTAACATCTGGGGTCATCAGTCCCCTAGAACTTAGAGCTACTTAAACCTAACTAACCTAAGGACATCACACACATCCATGCCGAAAGCAGGATTCGAACCTGCGACCGTAGCAGTCGCGCGGTTCCGGACTGAAGCGCCTAGAACATCTCGTCCATTGATGTCGGCCTGGAACAAGGGTCAATTATCGTGATGGATAATGCCAGTTACCATTCAACTGAGATAGAAAAGCTGCCATGTTCAAATTGGCGCAAGATAGATATTATGGTGTGGTTAAAGAGAAAGAATGTTTCATTTTCAGTCCATGAAACGAAGGGTGAACTCCTGTCTAAGGAAGAAATCGTACGTGCCAAAAAGACTCACGGATTAGATCACCTGGCAAACGAAATCTGACACCAAGTGGTACGTCTACCACCGTATCACAGCCAGTATAATCGTATTGAATTGATATGGGCCCAAGTAAAGCCAGAAGTAGCGAAAAGGAATACTACTTTCAAACTTGCTGATGTCGAGAAGCTCTTGACAATATTACTCAACAGGACTGGGAGAGGTGCATAAAACACGTAGAAGCATGGCAAGAAACTGATTTCTTGAACCAGGGTTTAAGAGACACAACAGTAGAATCTGTGATGATACACATGGCTGAAACAAGCGACAGTGAATCTGAAGACACGGAGCCAGAAGATCCGTCAGTTAGGTAAGAGCCGTCTATGTAAAAAGCTGACTTGATTTAAATGTTTGTCTATTCATTTCAGTTGAAAGGACATACTTCGAATGTTTTTCCCTTACAGTAGATGTCTGATAAATTTATCACAACTGGTGGTGATTAGTTTTCTCGAAAGTAACTGTCAGTTAAAATAAGACTATATATACTAAGGTGGTATCTGTTCTTTCGGACATGTCCGAAAGAACAGATACCATCTTAGTATATAAATAGTTAAGGCTCACCGGCCACTTGACCATCTTCTTCTTCTGTGCGAATGCACAAACAGTGCCCGAACTCTTACGGGAATCGGCAACACGCCGCGAGTAATGAGTATAATGGGCGGGGGCATTACGAATGTAGTGCGGGACAATACGTTGAGAATGTGGGTTTCGCGGGAGGCGTGTCAGAGATAAATTCCTGCAGTCGCGCTATCCTCTATGTCCTCGGTGGCTCAGCTGGATGCCGGCACGGTAACTCAGCGCGTTCGGTCAGGGGGTTCGTTGCCTTCTGTAATAAAAAAAACTGAGTAAATGGATTAGCGACGAACTGAAACGTGTGTCTTCCGACGTCCGCCCCGAGCAGATACAACGAACGAAAACGAACAAAATGAGATTATAAAAAAAATGGCTAGAGCGTCTGCCATGTAAGCAGGAAATCCCGGGTTCGAGTCCCGGTTGGGGCACACATTTTCATCTGTCCCCGTTGACGTATGTCAACGCCTGTAGGCAGCTAAGGGTGTTTATTTCATTGTAAAATAAGATTGTCAATTATGCATTAATTAACAACAGTTCTTGCTAAAAACCGGTATCGAATGTCTTTACATTCAGATATAATCTTACTGAATTTGGTTTACTTGTACATTCGAGATGTAACTCCTTTTTTTCATAGAAGGAGTTACTGGCTGTTTCGTAGTATTAGTAATGCAGTTCATAAAATGACAAATGTTGTGGTGGTTCTGTATAGACTGTATACATAAACAATGCAGTCACATCAGAACAGTCACAGCACCTATTCTTATTCTTCGAGAACAGCATAGAAATCTATGATACTTGACGACTTTTACAAAAAGCTAGAACGTAAAATTGTGCTACTTTAATATGACAGACGATAGTATCCGATGGCTAGGGAAATACAGGGTAATGTCCATGATAAATTGATTATTCTGGCCCGTCACTTCAATGCACTGTCTTCTCCGCCCACTTGATTTTTAATTCAGAAATTGTAATGATGGACGAGATTTGTAACAAAAGACAGGGACATTGCAGTAGTAAGAACAAGGGTTTTGTCTACCAAGCACATATTGCGTGCTGAGAATAATAGGCTTACAAAAATTTAGATAAAACTTGGGTTTCACAAATACTTTCGAATAAATATTTTGCTCGACTTCAGTGAAAATATTGGCTTCTAAATTAGTACAATTATTTTTGCGTAGGATATATTTGCGTTTTGTCTGATGGATGCAAGGACGAAGGATATGTATTTGCAGCCAGTAAAATATTTTCGGGAAGTAGGGAATATTCTCGGTCATATTAAGGAAAACAGTCCGAACAAAACTCTTGGCGACGGCCTACAACGACTCGCGCGTTGCTGCGCGCGGAATATCAAGGAAGTAATTGGCCTCTGTGCGTGATATGGTACAATAATGATATCTGAAATCTTACCAAAAATAATTTTGTAGTTTTCTTAACAACCTTCTAGGGGGAAGTTCCTCTACAGTCCTACAGAACGAAAATTCATCAGCGACTACATTTTTCGCTCCGCAGTCGGCAGTTTCACACATCTTATAACATTTTATTTTTTATCTTAGAATACTTTTATGTTTCTGGAATAAAAGACGCAGCATATGCATCTGTAAACTTTGAAGACGTTCATTTTTTTTCAGTCCAGTTACATTAGTGATTCTGTTACTAACACAGGTTGAAGTAAAAAATTATTTTCCTCCAAAATTTCTTGTAACGTTAGTTTTCATTTTTTTCCCAGCAGATAGTGAGAATTTTCTTTTGGAAAGTACTCCATCATATTGTAGACTAAACATTGCCGAATATTTTTTTTGAATTTCTACAAATATTTGAAATTATCACTATAAAAAGTTGACAATGCTGTAAGACGGCGAGATGACATTGAAGCCGTATTTTCGTGCCGGCCACTATAGCAGTTCGCCGACTTCGACAGCGGTATGAAAAATAGGCACTTGTACAGCAGCGACTTAGGAACAGTAATACTTGTCTTGTTTTGCGAATTGTATATACTGAAGAGATTGCTTATGTTGCATGTCTCCCTTTGCTTGCGACACATCATCGTAAATTCTCAAAGTTAAGTATTGTTATTTATTGTGTGTAAATAAAATTCATTAATACGATTTGCTGGAATTGTTGTCTAGCTATCTGAGAAGGCAGGTTTCCTAGGCACCCCATATTTGACGAACAGGCAGGATACAACAGTCTCAACCAATGTCCGAGTTAACAACGCGAAGAGATCGACATGCAGTGCACATTTAGAGCATGATACCTTAGAAAAAAATCATCTCTCACAGTGGTGTGTAGTGTGATCTGGCTGGTCGCTATTTTGCCTCTTTTTAAATGATGCAAAGAATGAAGTGCACCAAAGGCACAATCAGTCTTTTAAACCATGTAGCTGAGAGTGTAGTTCACCCTGGAGGTGGTTCTGCGATGCTTTGGGGTGCTTTTCGTATCATGACATGGACCCACTTTTTGTTGTTACCGTGAATGTGAACCAGGATATTTATTTCAACATTCTTAGGGGCAAAGTATTGCCCTTTCTTCTTCATGTTAATGGTGACTGTGTTGTGAACATTTCATGATTGGAAGCTGAAAACATCCTAATCATCTTCAATTTACGTAGTCCTGTCTTCCTTAGTTGCGTGTAATACGGTATATTGACAACATTTTACTTTTTGAACCGTCTGACTACAACTGAACGAAACACAATTTTTGTGCCATACGCGTTTCGCCTGTATTCTCTACTATGCATGTTTAGTAGCCTGGAATATGTACATATTTTTACCATTTAGTTTACATTTTGGGGCAATGTTCCTATAGGTTATAAACAGTTCTAGTTGTTGGTTTTTGCTATGATGTAGTAAAATTTGAAATTCTACTTACGGGCTGTGTGGACGATTTTTTACATATTATGTTTCTTTTCCATTTTTGGTGCCGTTTCTTTTCTTGTAATTGCCACTTGAGGTTTTTACCACATTTCACAGCATTAGAAACTGAACACTTGTTTCGATGGAGTGTTTTGGTTTGTGTTTCTGACTGTCAGATGTTATTACCAAAGATCTAATGTTATTGCTAACTATCGAGTGTAATTTTTGAAGTATCTGTGATCTGTTTGTGTAAGCGCGCGCGTGCGCGTGTTTGTGTAGTTGGCAGTAACATTCGATCTTTGGCAATAACATCCGACAGCTGGCAACACAAACTAAAACATTGCATCAAAACAAGTGTTCAGTTCCTAGTGCTGTGAAATGTGAAAAAAAACCGAAGTGGCAATTGTAAGAAAAGGAACGGCACCAAAAATGGAACAGAAACGTAATACGTGGAAAATCTTCCACGCAACCTGTAAGTAGAATTTAAAATATTACTTCATCGTAGCAAAAACAAACCACCTGAAATGTTTATAACCTATAGGAACATTGCCCCAAAATGAAAACTAAATAGTAAAAATATGTATATATTCCAAGCCACTGAAGATGCCTTGCAGAGAAGAAAGGCGAAACGCGTTTGGCACGAAAATTGTGTTTCATTCAGTTGTAGTCAGACGACCCAAAAAGTTAAAAATTATAAATATACCGTAACATTCTAATCCTACAAAAAATGTCTGAGATTGTCTGGAACAGCGAGATAAACGTAGCAGTCAATATAGATGCAGTATGGTAGCTCTAATGGATCTAGTCATCAATGAGTTGCTTTAGCTGGATATGGCATACCAAAAGGAACTTACAGACTTCCTTTTCCACCGAAATGAAGCCGTTATCAAGGCTTAGACTGTTTTGGCTTGATGTTTCCTGGCGGACTAATGTTTTTCGAGTTTTATATCTCGCATAGGGATCATGGATAGAAGATCATAAGATTCAGTGCAAACTCTTTGCACCTGAACCCACAAAAGAGCGTGGGTTAGCTACTTTCTGCCGCATTGGGTCCATAGTCTTACTTCCAACTGACTTTCGGCGACTGTGCACGTTCTGCGCCACATAATTCTCTTGTTTATGATACTGCTCGGTGCCAAAACATAGCGGCACATGTAATATTTGTAAAGACAAAGCACCATGCTGTCACCAGGTCGGTAGGTTGTAAATACGTTAAACTGAGGTGTTTTGGCGATCTGCTACTTACGGTTATTTTTAAAGGAACGTAAAATGTTTTATTAATTTTTTGAGATTATTACGTTTTTATGCCATAAAATATCAGTTGTAAACTGTGTAACATTTTGCTAGCATTTCTGTTAAATAAAGATAGAATAAGGACAAGTTTTTATTTATTACTGTTCTTCATAATGTCGAATATGTTGCAGTAACTCGGCGAACATTTACGCTAAAATAAACCCGGACTCGCACGATCGTGCTGATCCTCTAACCATCTATGTTTTTAGTGAAAGAATATTTTTACTGTTTTTCGTCGTCTAATACGTCAAAATACACAGAGAATTAAACTCAATTCTCCATTTTCTTAAAGAAAAGTGCTCATGGTGAAAAGAGAAACAGATAGTAATTTTCCCTATCTCAATACGCGAATGGAATACGACAGGAAAAAAAAAATGTTTTTTTTTCCACGACGTACTCTCTGCAATAAACCGTACAGTTTCCTTAGGACTACATATGTAAATGTACTGCCTGATCCTCAGCCTGAGAAAAAAAAATGAAGCACCATGAAAGAGAGAAGCAAACGAAATGAAATTTTACGGACTGAAAGGGTTTGTGATGATATTTCATTGATTGCAAAATCGAGTCAAATTGAAAAATAATTTGCAGTATAAGCCCACTTACCACTGTTAAGCTGCACCCTTTCTCGCTTGGATGCATCCATTGATTAGGTTTGCAATGGTGTCTTAAACCTGTTGTATCTCTCCTCGGGCAAGCTTGCCAATAAGTGTTGTAACTGTCCTGGATAGCGGCAGTAGGACGCAGTTGCCCGAGCTGAGCTCTGCATGTTCTGTCGGGGCCAGCTCTGAGGATCTTACTGGCCACGGGTGTAAATCAGTATCACACCGCAGTTCATAGAAACAAGCGTCATGTGTAGACGAGCATTATCCTATTGAAAAGTGACACCCAGGTTGCCGCAGTACACGTTCACGATAGTCACTCGGCGTAGTGCTGAAACACGGTTCGTCATTGAACGCAGTACGACGCAGTTCATCAGCAGTCCATGCTTTCAGTCCACTGCACCACGCAAAACGTAGCCGTTTGTGTTGTAGTGTTAATGCCACCCTAAGCATCGGACGGTCCAGCTGCTGCTACTCTCCAACCAACGGTGCACGATGACACAGAATGTTACAGGAAGTCCATTAATTGTTCTGGGATGGGAGGCGCAGATGTGAAGGGACTACGATGTGCTTGTTGCACAAAACGGCGGTCCCTACTTTTGGAGGTCAGAAGTGATCGGTCGGAGCGTAGACGACGAGTATGCCTGCCGTCACTTTCCCACGACATCAGGTCGCTGTCAAATCCGAAAGTCTCACAAATCTGGATATTGCATGATTAGGTCAACCAGCTCAATGGAGACCTACAATGAGGCACCTATCAAACTCTCAGAAGCTGATAACGGTGTCTCAAACTAATATGTGGCGTCTCCGAGTCGTGCACAAAGTCGTAACATCTGAAACTGTTCACGCCCTTTATACGAGGGGGGACCCAAAAGAAACCGGACTCCGAGGGCGCTGCCACTCGTAGACGTAGTACAGGGTTCTGACGCTAGATGGTGTAGTAGAGACCTTCATGAAACTGCTGTACAGACGGCGTCAGTGTAGAGCTGAACGTGCAAGTGTGGTATTGTGTTTCTCTGACTGTTGGCGGGTTACCCCTGCGAAGTCGTTATGGCAACTTTAAAAGAACAAAGAGTGTGTGTGAAATTTTGTTTCCTGCTTAAAAAAACAGCAACGGAGACACACCAAATGCTTCAGGAAGCTTTCCAGGAGGACGCTATGAGCCGCACACAGGTTTTCGAGTGGTTTGGGCTCTTTAAACGTGGTGAGATGTGTGTTGAAGACCAAGCTCGTTCTGGACGCCATTCAACATCGCGAAATGAGGAGAACATTGAAAAGGTCCGCCAAAAGATCAACGAGGATCATCGCCAAACGATCGACCAAAATTCAGCAGAGACAGGAATCAGTTGGAGCACGTGCCAGAGGATTTTGAGTGAGGATTTGCACGTGAGACGTGTTGCTGCTAATTTTTTTCCGCGCCTTCTCGCACAGGAGTAAAAAACCATCCTCATGAATGTGTGTCACGACTTGAAAACAGAGATTGCACGTGATCCAAACTTCTTGTACAAAGTCATTACAGGGGGTGAGGGTTGGTGTTACGGGTATGACCCAGAAACCAAGCAGGCGTCAAGCCAGTGGAGGACTCCCAACTCTCCCAAGGCAAGTGAGGTCAAATGTGAAGACGATGATCATTGTCTTTTTTGATGTTCGTGGAATTGTGCATCGGAAATTCGTACCCCCTGGCCAGGCCGTTAACCAGCACTTTTACTTGGATGTTTTAAGGCGTCTGCGAGAGGATGTGAGGAGGAAACGTCCGGAACTTTGGCGATCAAGTGACTGGTTTCTGCATCACGACAACGCTCCAGCACCAACGGCCTTAGGAGTGACCCACTATTTGGCACCTCAGAGGTGGTCTATCGTTCCCCACGCTCCGTATTCGCCGGACTTAGCCCCGTGCGACTTTTTCCTATTTCCACGAATGAAAAAAATGCTAAAAGAGGAGCATTATGACGATGTGGAGACGGTAAAACCAGCTTCGCAAAGGGCACTGGACAATATCAAACTTGAAGAGTTCCAAACATGCTTCCAACAGTAGGAAAAGAGACTTGACAAGTGCATCGCATGTAATGGAGAGTATTTTGAGGGTGATTAAAGTAATTTTGTAAAAAGGTTCATCAACAATTTTTATGACAACAGTCCGGTTTCTTTTGGGTCCCCACTCGTATACCCCTTACCAGGATTGGTAACAACAATAAACGCGAACATCACTAATGAACCCTGGTGGGCGGCTTACCTTTTACAGAGAAGTGCAACTGTAATTATTTACATAACCTTCGATGGTGTGTACGTCTACAAAGTTATACTGACATACGACCATGTCTTCTGGGTGTTTCACTTTAATTTACAGGCAGGGTATTGAGTGACAAGTATGATTACAGATAATGGCTGACTAGAGCTGAAATTTTAATGAACAAGATTCAGCAGGTGTTACCTTTCATGTGTTGCACGAGCGCACCCGCAGCGGCGAGCAGCCGCGCCGACTGCATGGCGGGATACTTGTCCAGCACTGCTCGCAGGATGCGAGTCACCTCGCCCACACACGCGTGTGCCTCCACGCGCTGGCTCTCCCGATCCACTGCAACAAGAAGCAGTACACCATCAGACAAACCACATCCGCAGTTCACATATCATTGGTATTAGCATTATTTTTGTGTAAATAGCTTTTTTTAGGATCCCGTCTTCTGACTGTTATGACGTTGGCCGCTGGTATGATGTTGGCCGCCAAGCTCTTCATCTCAAGCTAGGATTTGCACCTAGCGTCTACAGTTCTCACCCTCTACAGTTTATAACAACCCTACCACAACAAAGGTCAAAAATTAATTATGATTGTAGTGTTGCTCACGGCCGGCCGAAGTGGCCGTGCGGTTCTGGGCGCTACAGTCTGGAGCCGAGCGACCGCTACGGTCGCAGGGTCGAATCATGCCCTGGGGGATGGATGTGTGTGATATCCTCAGGTTAGTTAGGTTTAATTACACTGCTGGAAATTGAAATAACAACACCGTGAATTCATTGTCCCAGGAAGGGGAAACTTTATTGACACATTCCTGGGGTCAGATACATCACATGATCACACTGACAGAACCACAGGCACATAGACACAGGCAACAGAGCATGCACAATGTCGGCACTAGTACAGTGTATATCCACCTTTCGCAGCAATGCAGGCTGCTATTCTCCCATGGAGACGATCGTAGAGATGCTGGATGTAGTCCTGTGGAACGACTTGCCATGCCATTTCCACCTGGCGCCTCAGTTGGACCAGCGTTCGTGCTGGACGTGCAGACCGCGTGAGACGACGCTTCATCCAGTCCCAAACATGCTCAATGGGGGACAGATCCGGAGATCTTGCTGGCCAGGGTAGTTGACTTACACCTTCTAGAGCACGTTGGGTGGCACGGGATACATGCGAACGTGCATTGTCCTGTTGGAACAGCAAGTTCCCTTGCCGGTCTAGGAATGGTAGAACGGTGGGTTCGATGACGGTTTGGATGTACCGTGCACTATTCAGTGTCCCCTCGGCGATCACCAGTGGTGTACGGCCAGTGTAGGTGATCGCTCCCCACACCATGATGCCGGGTGTTGGCCCTGTGTGCCTCGGTCGTATGCAGTCCTGATTGTGGCGCTCACCTGCACGGCGCCAAACACGCATTCGACCATCATTGGCACCAAGGCAGAAGCGACTCTCATCGCTGAAGACGACACGTCTCCATTCGTCCCTCCATTCACGCCTGTCGCGACACCACTGGAGGCGGGCTGCACGATGTTGGGGCGTGAGCGGAAGACGGCCTAACGGTGTGCGGGACCGTAGCCCAGCTTCATGGAGACGGTTGCGAATGGTCCTCGCCGATACCCCAGGAGCAACAGTGTCCCTAATTTGCTGGGAAGTGGCGGTGCGGTCCCCTACGGCACTGCGTAGGATCCTACGGTCTTGGCGTGCATCCGTGCGTCGCTGCGGTCCGGTCCCAGGTCGACGGGCACGTGCACCTTCCGCCGACCACTGGCGACAACATCGATGTACTGTGGAGACCTCACGCCCCACGTGTTGAGCAATTCGGCGGTATGTCCACCCGGCCTCCCGCATGTCCACTATACGCCCTCACTCAGAGTCCGTCAACTGCACATACGGTTCACGTCCACGCAGTCGCGGCATGCTACCAGTGTTAAAGACTGCGATGGAGCTCCGTATGCCACGGCAAACTGGCTGACACTGACGGCGGCGGTGCACAAATGCTGCGCAGCTAGCGCCATTCGACGGCCAACACCGCGGTTCCTGGTGTGTCCGCTGTGCCGTGCGTGTGATCATTGCTTGTACAGCCCTCTCGCAGTGTCCGGAGCAAGTATGGTGGGTCTGACACACCGGTGTCAATGTGTTCTTTTTTCCATTTCCAGGAGTGTAGTTCTAAGTTCTAGGCGACTGATGACCTCAGAAGTTAAGTCGCTCAGTGCTCAGAGCCATTTGAACCATTGTTGCATTTTCGGGCAACAACAAAGTTATATTATGTTGCAGGTGTCATTAGAGCACGGTTAATAAAGTCATTTCTTGACATAATGGGTAAACTAGGCACTCATTTTTTCGTCTTTCCCACGCTGGTCTCGTTGTGAACTCATGGCTCAATCGCCGAAAATCTAGGTGGTGATGATTCCAAGCACGGATGCAAAGACGCCTAGGCGTTATTCTGCGATATTCAAAAGTTTTATAGATGTGTTTCATAAACCATTCTCGAAGATTAAACTTTTGCAAGTTAGGACAATGGTGATGTAAAATAGTAATCAGTACTCTTAATTTAAGTTACACTTCTGTTTTATTACTTTTTTTGCAATATCACGTAACTCGTTCCAAAACATCACTTCGCAATATAAAACATACTTGAAAATGTCTTCCTCACTGTTAAAGTTCACATTTCATAAACTGACTATAATTTGCGTCTTTTTAACATGACGACCAAAGCTTGACTCTCTAATAACCGCTTACGCGCCCAAAAATCAGAGTTACAAGTACGTCAAAGATCATAGTGACAAAAGAAAGAATACACATAAGAATAATATCATTGCAATATATACATATCGATGTATCGAAGTACCTCTACATTAATGAAATAAAATCTGAATTTTGTCACAGAAATATGTTAACTATTTTACAGAAACACAGTAGAATATTGTTGGTATCGAGAGGTTGAGGTGAGGTGCCGTAATGGTTACGTAATTCAAGTACCATTACAAGTTCCCGCATGTACCATGGGAAGTTATTCCTTGAACTCATGTCCAATCATCATGTCTCCTCTTGTCGTCAGTGTTCGCCACGTATTTCTTTCCTCGCCGATTATGCGGAGAACCTCAGTTCTTTTAGTGCCAGTCTACCAAATTTCCGACATCTTTCTAAAGCATTCCATCCCAGACGCTTCGATTCTCTCTTTTCCGGTTTCCTCACATTCTACGATGCACTTTTGTACAATTCTCAGAAATTTCTTATTCAGTTCGAGGTCAAAGTTGACAGTACTAGACTTGTAACTCTTCAGGCTTCACTGGCGAGATCTTTTCATGTGGAATAATCGGGTCTACTGCCGGATGCTAGTGTTGCTCAAGCACAGCGCTACCTGAGACTGCCTTATTGGATGATCTTGTCCAGTATTTATGCCCAGAGGGCGCTGGGTGCTCTCTCTGCCGTCCGCGTCCGCCTGGCGCTGCCTGTAATGTGTTGTCTCTTCCCCGGTGCTCCCTCAGACTGCAGAGAGAGCACCCAGCGCCCTCTGGGCATAAACACTGGACAAGATCCTCCAAAATACTGCCGCAACCAATCAACCTGTGTCAAGTGCGCTGGCAATCATGACAGCCACACATGCACAAGACCACGAGAAGATGCACCGACGTGCGTCCGCTGTCACGGACCGCACGTGGCCAGCTGGCGTGGCTGCAAGGCCTTTGCAGACCGCGCCAAAATCGACCAAACGCAGTGAGCTGCACCGGGAGAACATGAGAAGACCAAAACCAAGAGACGACGGAGAAGAAGACGCAAGAAGTCCTCACGCTCCTCCCCAGCGCAGAGGAACAAAGAGATGACAACAAGCTGCCCACCTGAGCGGACAGCCGCCCCCATTGCCAGTGAGAGTGGCAAAGGGGCTGACCGACAATAGACGACATCGGAAGGCGCCTGACCGCCGAGAAGCCGAAGACGCCGCAGTGGCAGAAAGCGGCTCACGAGAGGACAGCAACAGAAAAGAATCGCACGCATCCATCGAGGATGCGCTGAAAGAGGCGGAAACGCGCTTCAAGATCGCGCTGCATGCGGAGATGGAAGCTGCCTGCCTCAAGTTACGGGAGGCATTCGAGCGCAGACCGCAACTGACAGCAGCGGAGACGCAATCGGAAATGATGACCGATTGCTGCAATCGACCAAGCTGTGCAAACAAACCGCACCACACTGATCGACAAAGAAGTCATTACAGACAGCAGATCTATAGTTAACCTCGAGGTGATGGACGAGGCGTGCCCAAATCCCGCAGCGCGAAACAGGGATCAACGCAGCTGGCTAGAGTACCGCGCGGAAAGGGCAAGAGAAGAAGAAGAAGGTCGCCTCCGGGACGAAGAGGAGAAACGACGGCGCAGACAAGGATACTACTCCAACTACCGCTGCTACAACCGATACTGACCGGCAGGAGACGAATGAACGAGAAGAACCAAAACGAAACAACAAACAACAACCAAAGGTGACAACACCAGCAGCTCTGGCCGGGTTGCAGGTTTTCCTTAGGCCGTAAGGTAAATACCGGAGCTCTCCCCCGAACTTCCTGCAAATAAATTCCCAACTGGGAGATAAATTCCCCCCAAATTTCCATTAGCACACATGCAAACAAATAAAATAAAATAACCAGTGATGTCCCATGTACTCCCTCGGCCGAAAAAGAGCAAAGCAAGCTCTAGAAAGGCCCGCCTTCCCCTTATGGGAAGGAATGAAAAGTGCTAAAAAAAATCCTCCAATACGGCAGTCTCAGGTAGCATCTGAAGAAGCCAACGAGTTACGTGGCCGAAATATTGTGCCAGAGCGACACAAACATCCGGCAGTAGACCCGATTGTTCCACATGTCAGTACTAGACTTCTTTCGCCCTCTTCGCCTGTTCTTGTCTGCGTCTTATGTCCTCTTAGCTTCGTCCTTTATACGGTAGTTTGCTTCCAAGGCAGCACAGCTCCTTCACTTCGTGGTCCTCAATTTTGGTGTTAAGTTTATCACTAATTTCATTTCTGCTACTTCTGATTACTTTTGTATTTCTTTGGTTTACTCTAACCCCATGTTTTCTGCCCATTCATTATGTCTTGTACATTTTCCATTCACATTAATGTGACCACCTGTCAGAAGCCTAAATAACCAACTTTCGGAGCGCGAAGCGCAGCGAGACGCGCAGGAACAGAATCAATGAGGTTGTGGAAGATAGTGACAGGGAAGTGGAGCCATGTCAACTCCAGTGCCGCAGCCAGCTGCGCTAGGTTACTCTGTTGAAGATCTATAACGCCTACATCCCGGACGAGGTGGTCCCACTGATTCTCGATTAAGTCTAAATCTGGGGAGTTTGGTGCCCAGGGGTGAACGGTAAACTCACCCTGATGCTCTTCGAACCACACACTTACACTGAGAGCTGTGTGACAAGTTGCATTGTCCTGCTTCTAGATGCCATCGTGCTGAGGAAAAACATGTAGGAGTGGACGTGATCCCCTAGGATATGTGCCTATTTGTTTTGATCCATTTTGCCTTCCAGAGCGATGACATCGCCCAGGGAACGCTCTCCAACCTGGACCATTTCGCGGACTGTTACAAGGGCAGGAAATATATTCGCATTTGCGAAAATGAACCACTTCCAGCTGTATAACAGAATGGCGTCAATGTAAATTTGTACCGGACCTGGACACGGACCACGACTTCCCGCTTTATACGAGCAGTCATCTTAACCGCTTTTTCCCCTTTTATTTTCACTTTATTTGTTATTGTCCTCGTCATTTAGCCTACGCACACGTCACACGATACACCTCGAGGCCCCCAAGAAAGACAGGCCGCGGCGCGTACGTCACGAGGGTAGGCCTGAGCTCGTTCGCTCGCTTAACTCAGCGGGCAAAATGTGTTTCTAAACCTGTTAACTCACAACTGGATGTGTACGTACTAACGAGAATTGGATCTTCTACTGGGATCTGCTATTATGAAGTATTACTGATTACTAGTTGTACAACAAAATTTTAAATCAATTCTCGACATATATGGTATAACGGCTTGTTTATAGTATTTAGTCTCTTCTGCGTAACAATCCTCATTTCATAAAAGATGTGCTGCCTTATGCAACTGATAACCATTTTGGCCAGATTTTAATTATATTGTACCCCAGTGCAGGCGTAACAAATTATTAGTAGGCCTATGGACTTCTTATCATTGTAGAACTAAAAACAATAAGATCCCATAATAGTGGATTCCAGTAGAAGATGCAATTCTTGTTCGTACATACACACCTAGCTACGAGTTAACAGGTGTAGAAACGCAGTTTGTCTGCTGAGTTGAGTGAGCTTGGCCTACCTTCGTGACGTATGCACCGCGGCCTGTCTTTCTCGTAAGCCTCGACACACCTTCAATTTCTTAGTTGAATGCTTAAGTAACTTTTTTTTTTTTTTTTTTTTTTGTTACAGAGGGCTAACCCTCTTAGTAAATGCGCTGAGCTACTGCTCCGGCGCTGCTGCACCTTTCTGAACACGACTCTCACGTCCAGCTCCAAACTTCAATACGTCGTGCATGTGTCACACCTGTACTTGTACTTCCGATTAATGTTTATTTTTAAGTTGCAGGTCCGGTATTGGCCGATAAAAACTAAATTTCAGTGCCTGTGCTGTGAAGAGGTATGATGGTTCAAATGGCTCTGAGCACTATGGGACTTAACTTCTAAGGTCATCAGTCCGCTAGAACTCAGAACTACTTAAACCTAACTAACCTAAGGACATCACACACATCCATGCCCGAGGCAGGATTCGAACCTGCGACCGTAGCGGTCACGCGGTTCCAGACTGTAGCACCTTTAACCGCTTGGCCAGGTATGATGAAATGTTGCTTCAGACATACATGGATGTCCGAAGAAACAGGCACAACGGTGACTATAGCTGCTATGAAAGACAGGAAATATAATTGCAGTTGCGAATATGAACCACCTCCATCTGTATTCCTTCGGTCATGCACGCATCTCTGAAGGAACATTGACAACTGGTAGCCTATTCCTCCCCCAACTGTTTTTTAAAGTTACACTAGGAGAACGAAAATGTTACCGATACAGTACGCAGCAGTAGGCAAAATATGCTAAAAATATTGAGAAACAAATTTTATACAATGAATAATGTTTATGGAGATGTTTCAATAATTTGTTGGCTCTGAAATAGAAAGACAATCGCGACGTGTATGAGACACGATATCAACGAAACGTCGAATTGTAGAGATGGTTGAAACATACAGGCAAACAGTTTAGGAAAACAATGAAGCCCGAATGCATCCTGAAATACAATAACGGAATGAGTGAAAGTGATCATCAAGAATGATAGTCTGTTTCCCAACTATGAGACAGATTCTCAAAGGGTACGGCAAGCTTCTTTTTTTTTTTTTTTTTTTTTTTTTTTTTTTTTTTTTTTTTTGAATCGCTCGTCTTCCATATTTTGCATTCTTTATAAGTTGTATACAGTTAATCTTGCATTTCTGCAACTTGACCCAGCCATTGTCCGATACCAAAATAGATCACCAATAGCAAATATACGATCACTGCAGGAGGTGTAAGTGTAAGCGAAAGAAGTACGTTTACATATAGTGAAAATTGATACACGACTGTTAATTCAACGCAACTTTCGAATGGGTCCAAAAAATCAACGCAGCAATATCGTGAATGTAACAGCTATTTGCGACAGTATCGCTTCGTGTAGAGCTGAATGCAACTTTGTTTGGGAGTGAATAGGAAACTGTGCACTATATTAACAATTTTTAATTCATGAAGGAAGTTTTTTAAAATTACATACCGACGTGAGTTGTAACGGTCGTTGACTATAGTGAATGTTATTTCAGTGGCCGGTGCAGAGCAAAATGGTAGCGATTTTCTTAGCAACGAGTTGCTGTTTCAAATACTATATGACATTAAAAGCTCTCGTCAGTAGTTGAGTCACGAAATTATACAGTTATCGGGAAATAAAAAGGGAAAAAGAACACTGTTGCAATAAATTATTTGATGCTATTGGTAGACTGCGAACGGAGCTCAGCAATACATTTAATCATAGGCATGACGAAGTCCGAACGGATTTCAGTCTAAACATGATGGAAGCAAACCAGAAATTCAAGATGTTAAGACAGTTTGCCGAACAAAACAAACAAACGAAAACTTAAAATTAACAAGGCTCATAATAAAATTCGTGCCCAAGATAGTCAAGCTGCACACACAAATGGTGTTTGTAACAGTAACAAAGTGACGATTAGTAAGTGGCGGCGTTCAGACGCATTCCAATGAGTTGAATAACGAAGTATAAAAAATCTACCGGTAAGTTTCAGAATGCGAAAGGGCAATGAACGAAACAAATAAAAAGTTTGTACAGGAAGAGATTGATGCGGCACTATGTATAACAGATCGTAACATTGTTAAAATGCCCCAAGTAACCATAGACAACGCGATGACTACACAAAACGTTCAATAATATTAACCCAAACAACGTATTCATGCCGTTGCTTTTATCGAACAGTTAAAATATGTATTTCCGAAACATTATACAGATCAGAGTAACATAGATACGTGTACCACCTACATGAAAGGTGAAGCACATATCTGGGGTATCAATGCATCCTAAAATTACTCCACATACAAAGAACCTCAAATAGAATTCTTTAAAAGAAATTTTTTCACAAGAAAACCAATAATACATAAAATTATAAATTCTTCCACAGGCGATCTACGGAAGATATCATGGTACAACGCGAGAATATATGCTGAAATACTAGAATGACAATGCCTACGTCGATGAACCAGTTAAAGAGTAAGAAATTAATGTTAATTCAAACACTAAAGTTATGACTGGCGGTACGTGTAAAATGTTGGCACTCACGCCATATTTGAATTTGGAGCAATTGTGATTAATGATAGATCGAATCGAAGTCGTCGCAGCAGAATGGGAATAACGAGGAAGAAATAATGATGGAAGTCGAAATTGTAATACTAACCCACCATGAAGATAAATTCAAAATTGCGGAGAACCAAGTACATTCGATCGAGGAGACGACGACATGCAGAGATAGGACGAACGGATTTAATTCGAATCATCAATCAGATTACCCGATGCAGGAGACAGAGCATAGCATCAATACCCAGAACGTGCAAGTAGCATCCATGAGACCGTGCTGCTGCAAACTAAATTAAGTTTCGGAAACCTCATCCTCCGAAACTAATATCACAGGAAACGAGTCAGATATCACCATAAATATCATTAAATGCGAACGTATCACAGACCTGAAAGACGACCTGTACAGCGAGGAAGATGATGCTGACAAAGACACTTTTATTGTGGAAGTGAAGATTCGAAGAATAAGTATGGACACCATTGTGGACTCAGCGAATGAGACGAGTGCTATCTCGGAAAATTTATTCTGATAACTGAATAATCTAGCTCCATTCCCAACGTTTCCTGTTATTAAAGCAGATGTTTTCAGTGCTGTAGGTAATCGAAGCAGGCCCATCAAAGGTCAGCTAGTGCTAAGGTTCGAACTTGAGGAAGATGAGTACGAACAGATCATGTTAGGGTTATATGCTTAACATTGGTTTAGTCGTCGGTATTGACTGGTTGACAGAGATTAAACGTAAGATGGATTTGGAAGAGAGCTGTCCGCATATGAAGTCTGATAATGCAGTTACGTGTGAAGTACGGCTCAACATGTGGGCAGTGTATTAAGAGCAGAGCAAATAGTAATATAGCCAAGACACTTTTCCAATGCTTTTCTTAGTTCGCAGCGTCGTAGTTTTCAAAGATCATTGCTTCAAGAATTTTTTAAATTGTGTTTGACGTACTCGTCAACATGTAGACACTGTGTTGAAAAGCAGAGCAGCTGATGATATGTGACGAAGCACTGTATTGCATCGGTGACCAGTGTATCATAATGCATTAAAATGATTTTGAAGCACAAACATGTGTTTGGACTAAATCAGGGCATGTAAATATGAATATTAACGTATAAGTATAATGTAAATTTTGTGTCATTACTATTTTTTTCAAATGATAACTTTCAAACGACCATTAAGCAATATGATACACTACATTCTTTTGAGATAGTGAAATGTATATAGATATAAATACGATTTCTTACGACGCTTGACGTTTCCTATACATACGATCTAAACGTTACCCTACTTTCATCCATCTGTTCCCTACTCCAATAACTCCATCCGAACAGGCCTCGGAAGGCCCAACTCCAAGAGGCGACAATGGATGTAGACATGGAGGGGCATGTTGTCAGCATACCGCTCTCCCTGCCGTTGACAGCTTTCGTGACCACAGCCACTACTTCTGAATTAAATGTCTCCTCAATTGGTCTCTCAAGGGCTGAGTGCACACTGCTTGACAACAATGCTCACCTAGCCTGTCAGATCTGACAAGAACCATTGTTACTACCGTGGTAAGGTCGTAGACTCTCTGGCTGATGGTTATTATGAATATTCCTGTTGGCTCACATATATCTGGTCTGGGGCGTAAGTGCAGACATTTTTGTTGATGACTAATGACAGTATTGCGAACAACATTACATCAGTATTTACTTTCTTTGCAGACTAATAATTGTAGCTATTACGAGAAGAAAATGTTTAGTTTAGTTAGTACCTCCAAGTACACAAATAAGTCGTTAACGCTTATTTACTCCTGGACAGCAGCTCAGATATTGTAATGTGGACACAAATAAAGAATCCTACAGTGAGAAGAGTAATACACTTAGTAGTGCTGTTACAACCATGCAGAAGACATGAAATCATAAAGTTCGTGACGTGTTTGTTGAAAGACTGTTTGACACAAGAAAAAAAGGAACCAACACACTGATATGTGTACATATTAAGGTACGGCATATAAAATATCTCCTCCTAAAACTGTTATACCCTAAATACATATATGAGAACAACTTTTTTTCTAGATGGCCGCTGACACTTTCCAGCGATGCTAGGCATCCTTTAGTGTTCGCTGGCTGTGGGATGAGGAGATTTCATGGAAGTGGCAGGGTCTACTAACCAGCTGTCTTGCATGCTACCTATCCCAGTGAACTGACAGAGTGACTTTTTGAACATTAAAACAATGACAATGGTTGTTTACAAATGACGAAGAATATTTTACAAGCGAATCTGGAATTCTAGTTTTGCCAGGCCTAAGGAATTATGTGTGGAGCAGAAAACTAGATGGTAGGCAGCACAAATTGCATATGAACATCGCAGCGTGTCTACAACTGATCACCTTTTAGGGGGTGACAAGTCCTAAGGGTAGACTCAGTGTATAGTATTACAATGACGCGTAAAAATAGTTTCAAATTACATTAGATGTGATGTTCCCAGTTTCCTTCTGCTGCCTCCAGCCAATTAGAGTTTGGTACTAAAATGACATGCCAGATATGCAGTAAACGAATTACATGACAGTTTGAAAGTCAAATATATAGCCATTGTTTCCGTGAAAATCACATACCTCAAACATAATATTAAATTGAAACCAAAGTCAAAGTTATGCATTATTTACTGAAACATACATCTCTCTGGCGTAATATTCAAATGATTCCAAGGTCGAAGAGGTACATACACACACACATATTTGAATTTCAAAAATTCTTTACTCTTTGTGTTCTGTCTATATTCCATATGTAAGCAAAACGTTCCTGCTTAAACACCCTTCACGTAAATTAATGATTCCTCTCTGTTACCTCAGACTGAATATTATAGTGAAGCCAATATCAAAATAACGCGTATTTACCCACACATAAGAGGGCGTCCTGGCAAGTAATGCCTCCGATTTTTTATGTGAAAACTATTAAATATTTTTTAAATGTAACAAACGTTATTAACATTCTACACCTTTATTCTTCACGGCTACGTATTTTCAGCCCTCTGTCTCTACAGGGCTCCTAATTGCAGCGTTTAACAATACGATGTGTAATGTAACTATGTCGGTGCTGAGAATCAATGCGCTGTAATCGAGTTTCTAACTGCAGAAAACGTGCCTCCAATTGAAATCCATAGAAGAATGAAAGCTGTGAACGGTGATGATTGTATCGACATCAGTAACGTGCGACGTTGGGTTGTTCGTACTCCCAGTGAAGGAAACGGTGGTGCTAACCTCAACACGTGTAATACCCCATTTTAATCTGTTTCCAAAATTTAAAGAAAACCTTCGACGATTTCATTTTGATAGTGATGAAGCGGTTCAAGCAGAGGCGAGGTTGTGACTCCGTCAGCAAAGTCAAACATTCTACAGAGAAGGTGTCAACAAACTGGTCTCTCGTTAGGTGAAATGCGTTCATCGCCAGGGTGGCTATGTTAAAAATAAATATGTAGACTTGAAGAATGAAGACATAGAATGTTCGTAACGTTTGCTTTATTTAAAAATCTTCAAGAGTTTTGACAATATAAATTCGGAGGCCTTACTTTTCAGCACGCACTAGTACATACCTGTGTCGTAATATTAAAATTATTCCAATTTCAAAGATATGTATTATATATGTACACACATATATCTGCGTTTCAAACGTCAAATACTGTACTCCTCAAACATCTCTCTCATTCAAAGTAATCATTTCTCTCTATAGTGATCTCTGTCATCTAAAGATTCAGTCTGTCTTTCGCTCAGAGTGTCTACCATCCCCCATTGGGTTGTCACCATTCCAACTACATGGCTACCACTCCTCCCGGGTTGTCACAATTCCCCTTAAGTTTCCATCCAGGCACACTTAATGGCTAATGAGTAACAATTAAAAGTAAAAGCCTAACGTTTCATAATCTATATGCCATAAAGTCCAACACCTAATATGTAAAATTGTGTAATATTAAAAAATGACTCCAAGGCCACAGATATGCATTATTGCATTCCGTCAGAAAGGTGTATTTCATAAAAACGTTCATGATATGAAACCCACGAATGCATTCAGTTCTTGCCAGAGAGACAGCTGACTGCTGCATTATTCTCTGCTAAGGACGCAATTGAATGTCATCCTCTTCGCACTGTACAGAGGCGATGGGTTGGAGGGTTTTTCATATCCCATGGAGTTGGCTGCATATACACCCACTCAAAAAAAGAAAGGTTGTACACCTGAGGAATTATCCGAATGGGGCGCAAATCGGTAAATGTGATTCATATGTACAGAAAACAAATGGTTACAATGGTGAAGCCACGAATCTGTGACAAGTTGCTGGATGTCTACGCCTCACCACAGAACGTGAACGTCGGAGGCATGACTGCTCTGTACAGTAGGATAGGCGATCTGTGGCAGACCTGACGAGAGAGTACAATGATGGCGTAGCTGTGTTTTGAAGCACACCGTTAAGTACACATTATTGAACATGGGACTCCGCAGCAGACGACCCCTACATGTTCTCATGCTGACCCAATCACATCGTTAATTACATTTGCAGTGGTCAAGAGATCATTGAAATGGGCCACGGATAAGTGGAATGATGACATATGGTTGGATGAATCACATTTCCTGTTATATCTGGTTGATAGTCGTGCCCAGAATCGCCATCATCCACGAGAACGGCAGCTTGAAACATCCACTGTGGCACAAACAAATGCCAGTGAGGGCCGAATTTTTTATTGGGACATTTACCTTGGTTTGCATGGGATCTGTGGTAAAATTCGAAGGCGCAATGGGATCTAGGAGTAGATGGATACTGCTGGTTCTGCTGCAGGCTGCCCCAAGGCTTGGGGCTACCACCAATATCCATCTACTACTGCCAATTCCTTAACATACCATCACATCCGAAACTAATTTATTTAGTAAATTTAACTAAATCTAATGATCAATAAGAAAAGATCAGAAGAACTAATATTTTACTGACTATAAAATCATTAAAAATGTTGCACATGAAGAAAACATTTAATTTTTAAATAAAGGGATAAATCTTTTTAACAAATTCTAATAAAATATTTTATTTTTTAAAACTCTAATAAAACTTTTCCTTTGAAATTAAACCAAAAAATGTATCTAATGTGTGGGATGAATTTAAATTTGACATAAATATTTTAATAAATAAGAGAGCAAAATAGTCAAATGTAATACTTACAAAACCTGTTTTGAACCAACTTTCATAATAGAACATTTGAGAAGCAATAAACACATAGAGCATTTTGACTATATATTAAATTATAATAATGGTGACATGTTGTCCCATATAGGTGTTGCTGACTGCAGAGTCATATTCTGCCTGTTTATATATTTCTGTACTTGAATACACATGCATATACCAGCTACTTTGGTGCGTCAGGCTTAATTATTTTAATCTAAATATTTTAAATATTTTGCCATCCTATTTTTATCAAATTTTTTTTTATATTTATTGTTTGCTTTAACATATCTTTTACAACATTAGGATGTGCCATCTCTTGCTTCTTCTGCAATCATTGAATTTATGTCATAACAATGTAATAATTCAACTGTTCAATCAATCATTTTCAACATCACTTCAAAAGATAAACTAAGTGCTTTATAACACCAGGAGGGATCTAAATAAAATGTGTTTATATATGTTTTATGAAACTTGCAAAAAGAGCAGTTAATAATAGAACATTAATTTTAAAATGTAAGTCATGATATTCCCTATAATTTTCATATTAATGTGTTCTCGAATTAGTTTAGCATATTTAAAATGTTAACTAATATGACATTCATTTAATCATTATCAAATCCTTTTTTAAGTGCAAGTTTTGTTTCTTGAAATTTTTGCTAGTTGTCTATATAATCAGAAGGGTAAACTGCTTTTTTAGTTACTAAATTTCTTAGTTCTTCTGGAAAGAATTTGTTACTATTTTTCATTTGATTCTTGCTTAAATTGGAACAAAGTTCATCAAGGCCTGAAACATAAAACTAGATGTATCTGTACATCTCATTTCCAAATTTTTGGTTCATTCCTCAAAATTAATTATTTATTTTCAGTGTTTGCTGTAAATTGTTTATCTTTTTCACCATAACCAATTTCCTTTTGCAAATAAGTGAGAACACACTCTGATAAATTATGTAAATAAATTATTACATAATTGGGGGTTCAGTTGTAAATTAGAATTACAATTACAACACAAATTATAATGGTTTAATATATTTTCCAGTGAAATTATCGTCATGAAGATCTTGTTTATCATTTTTTGCATAATGTTTTCGATGTAAAGAACAAACTTAGGTGTATTGTGTATTTACTGCTTTCAGATATTAACTGTTTCATCTCTTCAATTTCAGATTAAATTTGCCCAATTCCTTCAATTTCTTTCTTAATATATACACTATTAATTATTCATGACAGTTTGGTCCTCTATAAACAACTGGATTCTTATAATGTCCATTTACATATTTAATATAAGAACAAGAACCCCTTGCTTCATGTTCTTGATATTTCTCTTTATTACCCTGACAATTAGCCATTTTTCATAATAAACAGTCAAAATCTGCATAAATAATAAAGCTACGATTGGACATAACTCACAACTTCTAGATTGTATGTATATACATTTTTTTGGTAGTTCTACTTTTATTGGTTTATTAATTAAACAATTCTTCTTTACTATAAAAAATTCAGTAAACACAAATCCCAAACACATTTTTGGTTCTCATTTTTAATAATTTGGCTAGAAACAAATTGAGATAGTTTGAATTATTTCCTTATCAAAATGTAATAAATTAATACATTTTGTTTTTTTTTTATTTTGTTATTTTTAATAGATTTACATTCTAATATTATCCTCTGGAGGAAATTTTCTCTTTGCAGGAATAAGCATTAATAGATACATTAATTTTAGTATGATTTTAAAGATAACATTAATTTCAACAGGGAACGAAATATCAGGTATTTTTCCTGTAAGTTCTGTAACAGAATCTTTATAATTACAAATTCTATCAATATTTTTATATTTGTCCATCCACTGGTCTTAATGCAGAAACTACTGCCTATAGGAGGAACTTTTTATTATTATTTTTTACAGTAACACAAGCCATTTTCCTTTATTTTTTCTGGTAATTTGATGTAAGACAAACCTCTTAATGAAATATATTTATTACTTGGTAATTGTAATTCAATAATTCTATTTAACATCCATCCCTGTCCCCATGTTTGAAAAGTAGAGATTTTTCTTAAAATATCTTTTTTCCCATTCCTAAATTATTAATTATATCGTTTTCTATAAGAATCTTATAATTATGAGTTTGATACCCGAATTCCACAGGCTTACTATTCATCTGCATTGTATACTCTCACAGTAAATTAAAATTTGTTTTCAAACTGTCACATAATTTAAGATTTTCTCTATGTGTTTTAATAATTTTCGTTTTTGCCAGATTCTACAAATATTTTGTTTCAAGTGAGCTATTAACATTTTCGAAATTGAAACTTCCTGGCAGATTAAAACTGTGTGCCCGACCGAGACTCGAACTCGGGACCTTTGCCTTTCGCGGGCAAGTGCTCTTCCAACTGAGCTACCGAAGTACGACTCACGTCCGGTACTCACAGCTTTACTTCTGCCAGTACCTCGTCTCCTACCTTCCAAACTTTACAGAAGCTCTCCTGCGAACCTTGCAGAACTAGCACTCCTGAAAGAAAGGATATTGCGGAGACATGGCTTAGCCACAGCCTGGGGGATGTTTCCAGAATGAGATTTTCACTCTGCAGCGGAGTGTGCGCTGATATGAAACTTCCTGGCAGATTAAAACTGTGTGCCCGACCGAGACTCGAACTCGGGACCTTTGCCTTTCGCGGGCAAGTGCTCTTCCAACTGAGCTACCGAAGCACGACTCACGTCCGGTACTCACAGCTTTACTTCTGCCAGTACCTCGTCTCCTACCTTCCAAACTTTACAGAAGCTCTCCTGCGAACCTTGCAGAACTAGCACTCCTGAAAGAAAGGATATTGCGGAGACATGGCTTAGCCACAGCCTGGGGGATGTTTCCAGAATGAGATTTTCACTCTGCAGCGGAGTGTGCGCTGATATGAAACTTCCTGGCAGATTAAAACTGTGTGCCCGACCGAGACTCGAACTCGGGACCTTTGCCTTTCGCGGGCAAGTGCTCTTCCAACTGAGCTACCGAAGCACGACTCACGTCCGGTACTCACAGCTTTACTTCTGCCAGTACCTCGTCTCCTACCTTCCAAACTTTACAGAAGCTCTCCTGCGAACCTTGCAGAACTAGCACTCCTGAAAGAAAGGATATTGCGGAGACATGGCTTAGCCACAGCCTGGGGGATGTTTCCAGAATGAGATTTTCACTCTGCAGCGGAGTGTGCGCTGATATGAAACTTCCTGGCAGATTAAAACTGTGTGCCCGACCGAGACTCGAACTCGGGACCTTTGCCTTTCGCGGGCAAGTGCAAGGTACTGGCAGAAGTAAAGCTGTGAGTACCGGACGTGAGTCGTGCTTCGGTAGCTCAGTTGGAAGAGCACTTGCCCGCGAAAGGCAAAGGTCCCGAGTTCGAGTCTCGGTCGGGCACACAGTTTTAATCTGCCAGGAAGTTTCATATCAGCGCACACTCCGCTGCAGAGTGAAAATCTCATTCTGGAAACATCCCCCAGGCTGTGGCTAAGCCATGTCTCCGCAATATCCTTTCTTTCAGGAGTGCTAGTTCTGCAAGGTTCGCAGGAGAGCTTCTGTAAAGTTTGGAAGGTAGGAGACGAGGTACTGGCAGAAGTAAAGCTGTGAGTACCGGACGTGAGTCGTGCTTCGGTTGCTCAGTTGGAAGAGCACTTGCCCGCGAAAGGCAAAGGTCCCGAGTTCGAGTCTCGGTCGGGCACACAGTTTTAATCCGCCAGGAAGTTTCATATCAGCGCACACTCCGCTGCAGAGTGAAAATCTCATTCTGGAAACATCCCCCAGGCTGTGGCTAAGCCATGTCTCCGCAATATCCTTTCTTTCAGGAGTGCTAGTTCTGCAAGGTTCGCAGGAGAGCTTCTGTAAAGTTTGGAAGGTAGGAGACGAGGTACTGGCAGAAGTAAAGCTGTGAGTACCGGACGTGAGTCGTGCTTCGGTAGCTCAGTTGGAAGAGCACTTGCCCGCGAAAGGCAAAGGTCCCGAGTTCGAGTCTCGGTCGGGCACACAGTTTTAATCTGCCAGGAAGTTTCATATCAGCGCACACTCCGCTGCAGAGTGAAAATCTCATTCTGGAAACATCCCCCAGGCTGTGGCTAAGCCATGTCTCCGCAATATCCTTTCTTTCAGGAGTGCTAGTTCTGCAAGGTTCGCAGGAGAGCTTCTGTAAAGTTTGGAAGGTAGGAGACGAGGTACTGGCAGAAGTAAAGCTGTGAGTACCGGACGTGAGTCGTGCTTCGGTAGCTCAGTTGGAAGAGCACTTGCCCGCGAAAGGCAAAGGTCCCGAGTTCGAGTCTCGGTCGGGCACACAGTTTTAATCTGCCAGGAAGTTTCATATCAGCGCACACTCCGCTGCAGAGTGAAAATCTCATTCTGGAAACATCCCCCAGGCTGTAGCTAAGCCATGTCTCCGCAATATCCTTTCTTTCAGGAGTGCTAGTTCTGCAAGGTTCGCAGGAGAGCTTCTGTAAAGTTTGGAAGATAGGAGACGAGGTACTGGCAGAAGTAAAGCTGTGAGTACCGGACGTGAGTCGTGCTTCGGTAGCTCAGTTGGAAGAGCACTTGCCCGCGAAAGGCAAAGGTGCCGAGTTCGAGTCTCGGTCGGGCACACAGTTTTAATCTGCCAGGAAGTTTCATATCAGCGCACACTCCGCTGCAGAGTGAAAATCTCATTCTGGATTTTCGAAATTTATAGTCTAATCTTTTGTTAAATGCTATGTCAACTAAATAACAATAAACAATTTTTCTATTTCTTTCTTCCACAATCACATTGGTGGAAAATAGTAATATTTTTTGAAATGTATTCTCTCCGCTATCGATTTGTTACCAAAACACATTGGTAGAAAGTGGGAATATTTCTTTTAATTGTATATCCTTGTTATTTTTAAATACATCATAACTATTTTCTATTTTATAATATAATAATCATTTCCAATTCTTCCTTGCCTTTCTTCCTTATTAAATATTTAATCATTAACCTATTCAAATGAATTTTATTTAATTAACAACACCCTTTTAAATAATTTAGTTAACAATATTCTTAAAGATCAACAATGGAGCAGTTCCTTTTGAAATATTTTTGAACCTCAATAAAATGTTTTATTTTTGTTCTCATTTACAAGGAAATAAACATTAGATTTTCTATTTTTTATATTTTTTTTATCGAAAGATGACAAATGTGAGAAATAATTTATGAGGAATTTTTTAAAATGTTATTAAATTTTTTTCTGTGTAAGTGGAACCCTTACTGATGAAGTCAGTTATGTTAACAGTTGTAATTTTTTTAAAAAGATTAGTGAGCTACAAATAAATGCTCTATATAACATTACAGGCTGCGAATATTTGAAAACTAGATATGAGGACAAAATTTGTATGGAGATCAGTAACAAATTTAAGATTATTTTGCCAGGCAGGTACTTGAAAATAATGAGTGGATGGGATATCCAATATTTTGAGGAAGTAAATATTAAACTGGTATACAAAGCCGTGAAGAAAACCAAAAAAAAATGTAATGAATTTCACGATCGGATATTTTGTTTTGAAATGTGCAGTTGTTCACAAATTCTTTGTGATTTTAACTGTCAATTTACATAGTTTTTAGATTTTTTCTGAATGGTAAAACCGTGGTCTGGTCGAATATATTTTGTATCCCTTTATTCTGAGATCTAATTTTTTTGTGCACAAGATTGTTTATTTTTATTTTCATTTATTAGATTCTGTTAAATTTGCTGAATAAATTAGATTGGGATACGAGGAGGTAATCGGGAATCAGCAGAAGTAGACGAATATTGCCAGTAGTTCCAGGCCTTGATGCAGCCTGAGGTTGAACTAGAAATATCAATCTACTCCTGTAGTCTACATCAACATTAGTGTGGACCACTTTTATGCCTTCATGCTTGATGTCTTCCCCGATAGCGATGGCATCGTCTAGCGGGATAACTGTCCATGTCACAAGGTCAGAATCGTGTTATAATGATTTCAGGAGCATGATACTGAACTCACATTGTTGGCTCAGCCACCTACTTTGCCTTATCTCTAACCGTTGGTACACATCTGGTGCCATATTCCTCTAGAAATCCACCTGCCCACAGAATCGCTACTGTATTTTACTCTGGGAATGGAACCTCACGCTATTAAGTGTATGGTCATAAAGTTTTGGTTCATCACTGGGTTTTACAGCTCTGACATGGGCTTATTATACACACTGAGTCAGCTAAGCTGTTCACCTCAAATTTGCACCCAATACCTTATGATTTGTTAATTCGTTTTCATCTGGATGAGTTGTTAGAAAGTCTTCACTCAACAACTAATAATCTCTTTTCACAGCTACATTAATTACAGTTATACTAGAATGAACTTTGCATTTTTCAAGTGGAACAAGAGTAATTTATGCTGTGGTGTCGTAGTTGCAAAAGAGACAAATTTATTTCGTATAAATGGTAATTATCCTTAATCCCGCAGGATTTTTCCATAAAGTTTATTTACTTCTAAATTATTTTGCTATCCACCTTGCTACATTATAATGATCTAAGGATCGGTTCTGTAATAGATGCATTGGCTTTAATATGCTGCTGTACGACCGACTGAAACGACATGGAAGCGAGTCAGGCTAATAGTCTAGGTCGTACATTGTCCACACCCAGATTAGTTTATAAAAGCGTTGGTGCAGTCGTACTCTTAAAGACCACTTGAGGTATTCTGAATATGCCTGACACACTTGAACTTTACATGGATGCCTGTAACATACTCGTCGAAGAGGTGTAAATTTGAAATTTTTAAAAGTACAGCAAGAGTAAACACAGAAAGTGAGGCTTAGCTTGATGATGATGACGATTGATTTGTGGGGTGCTCAACTGCACAGTCATCAGCGCCCATACAAAGTCTCAAGTTTTTTCACAGTCCAAAGTTTTACACAGTCCAATCGAGCCAGTGTCACGAATGATGATAATGAGGATGAAATGACGAGGGCAACACAATACCCAGTCACTGGGAAGAGAAAATCTCCAATCCGGATGGGAATCGAAACCAGGACCCCAGAGGCAGCAACGCTAGCTACTAGACCACGAATTGCGGACCCCTAGCTTGATAGCCAGACAGTCAGTGCTTTAGATGGAGTAAAGCGAAACTGATGTAGGCAAGCTAATGAGTCATTCTTCTCTAATATCTGACAGTGGCTAAAGAGAAGCCATGTCAAGTCTAGCCATGGCTTAACGTGTTCAATGGTGGGACATGGTGCACCGCTAGACACATCGCGTGATTCGAATCTCCGGTCAGGATATCTTTCATTAACTGTACTCGATAAAATAATGTTGATAACTGTGCAATTTGTGGCAAACAAGAACTTGTGGGACAGGTACGAAGGATATCGGCGAAACAGATTTTAGAGTACTTGAGGGATCAACACAAAAGTTTTATCTCAAGTACAGATCTACATCTACACCTACATCTACATCTACATCCATACTCCGCAAGCCACCTGACGGTGTGTGGCGGAGGGTACCTTGAGTACCTCTACCGGTTCTCCCTTCTATTCCAGTCTCGTATTGTTAGTGGAAAGAAGGATTGTCGGTATGCTATTGTGTGGGCTCTAATCTCTATGATTTTATCCTCCTGGTCTCTTCGCGAGATATACGTAGGAGGGAGCAATATACTGCTTGACTCTTCGGTGAAGGTATGTTCTCGAAACTTTAACAAAAGCCCGTACCGAGCTACTGAGCGTATCTCCTGCAGAGTCTTCCACTGGAGTTTATCTATCATCTCCGTAACGCTTTCGCAATTATTAAATGATCTTGTAACGAAGCGCGCTGCTCTCCGTTGGATCTTCTCTATCTCTTCTATCAACCCTATCTGGTACGGATCCCACACTGCTGAGCAGTATTCAAGCAGTGGGTGAACAAGCGTTTTCGGATTGCATTTCCTTAGGATTCTTCCAATGAATCTCAGTCTGGCATCTGCTTTACCGACGATCAACTTTATATGATCGTTCCATTTTAAATCACTCCTAATGCGTACTCCCAGATAATTTGTGGAATTAACTGCTTCCAGTTGCTGACCTGCTATTTTGTAGCTCAATGATAAGGGATCTATCTTTCTATGAATTCGCAGCACATTACACTTGTCTACAATGAGATTCAATTGCCATTCCCTGCACCATGCGTCAATTCGCTGCAGATTCTCCTGCAGTTCAGTACAATTTTCCATTGTTACAACCTCTCGATACACCACAGCATCATCTGAAAAAAGACTCAGTGAACGTCCGATGTCATCCACAAGGACACAGTGTTGACGATCAGTGGACGAAGTTCAAAACCATCGTACAATATGCATTAGATGAGTATCTGCCAAGCAAGATCGTAAAGAGATGGAAAAGAGCCACCGTGGTGCAACAACCGAATTAGAAAACTGCTACGGAAGCGAAGGGAACTTCACAGCAAACATAAACATAGCCAAATCCTTGCAGACAAACAAAAACTACACGAAGCGAAATGTAGTGTGAGGAGGGCTATGCGAGAGGCATTCAGTGAATTCGAAAGTAAAGTTCTATGTACTGACTTGGCAGAAAATCCTAAGAAATTTTAGTCTTATGTCATAGCGGTAGGTGGATCAAAACAGAATGTGCACACACTCTGTGACCAAAATGGTACTGAAACAGAGGATGACAGACTAAAGACCGAAATACTAAATGTCTTTTTCCAAAGCTGTTTGACAGAGGAAGACTGCACTGTAGTTCCTTCTCTAGATTGTCGCACAGATGAGAAAATGGTAGATATCGAAATAGATGAGAGAGAGATAGAAAAACAATTAAAATCGCTGAAAGGAGGAAAGGCCTCTGGATCCGATGGGATACCAGAGCGATTTTACACAGAGTACACGAAGGAACTTGCCCCCCTTCTTGCAGCGGTGTACCGTAAGTCTCTGGAAGAGCGTAGCGTTCCAAAAGATTGGAATAGGGCACAGGTCATCCCCGTTTTCAAGAAGGGACGTCGAACTGATGTGCAGAACTATAGACCTATATCTCTAACATCGATCAGTTGTAGAATTTTGGAACACGTATTATGTTCGAGTATAATGACTTTTCTGGAGACTAGAAATCTACTTTGCAGGAATCAGCATGGGTTTCGAAAAAGACGATCGTGTGAAACCCAGCTCGCGCTATTCATCCACGAGACTCAGAGGGCCATAGACACGGGTTCCCAGGTAGATGCCGTGTTTCTTGACTTCCACAAGGCGTGTGATACAGTTCTCCAGAGTCGTTTAATGAGCAAAGTAAGAGCATATGGACTGTGAGACCAACTGTGTGATTGGATTTAAGAGTTCCTAGATAACAGAACGCAGCATGTCATTCTAAATGGAGAAAAGTCTTCCGATATAAGAGTGATTTCAGGTGTGCCGCAGGGGAGTGTCGTAGGACCGTTGCTATTCATATTTATGACCTTGCGGATAACATCGGACGTTCACTGAGACTTTTTGCGGATGATGCTGTAGTATATCGAGAGTTTGTAACAATGGAAAATCGCACTGAATGCAGGAGGATCTGCAACGAATTGACGCATGGTGCAGGAAATGGCAATTGAATCTCAATGTAGACAAGTGTAATGTGCTGCGAATACATAGAAAGAAAGATCCCTTATCATTTAGCTACGATATAGCAGATCAGCAACTAGAAGCAGTTAGTTCTATAAATTATCTGGGAGTAGGCGTTAGGAGTGATTTAAAATGGAGTGACCATATAAAATTAATCATCGGTAAAACAGATGCCAGACTGAGATTCATTGGGAGAATCGTAAGGAAATTCAGTCCGAAAACAAAGGAAGTAGGTTACAGTACACTTGTTCGCCCATTGCTTTAATACTGCTCACCGGTGTGGGATCCGTACCAGATACGGTTGATAGAAGAGAGAGAGAGAGAAGATCCAACGGAGAGCAGCGCATTTCGATACAGGATCATTTAGTAATCGCGAAGTCGTTACGGAGATGATAGATAAACTCCAGTGGAACACTCTACAAGAGAGACGCTCAGCAGCTCAGTACGGGATTTTGTTGAAGTTTCGAGAACATACCTTCACCGAGGAGTCACGCAGTATATTGCTCCCTTCTACGTATATCTCGCGAAGAGACCATGAGGATCAAATCAGAGCGATTAGAGCCCACACAGAGGCATACCGACAATCTTTCTTTCCACTAACAATACGAGACTGGAATAGAAGGGAGAACCGATAGAGGTACTCAAGGTCCCCTCCGCCACACACCCGTCAGGTGGCTTGCGGAGTATGGATGTAGATTTAGACAGATGTAGAACTATCTCAACTGCAGCCAGTCTGAGTAAAGCTATTAGAGAAATAGCATATTGCCTATGGGAATCAAAACTAGTTTTGGAAGTGCTTTCTCTGAGGAGCGACGCAGGGATCAGTTCTGGGTTCAGCTATTGTTCCCGTTGTAGGACAGTGACATCTCGTCGTTTCCATCCTCTTGTAAATATTACTTCCGTACCAATAACATCCAGCTTTACTTAAGTGCCAGTCCTGAAGATGTCAACTCTGTCAAAGTCCAAATGATGATAACCTGTCTTCTGACTTCACCTAGATAAAAAAACCTGGGAAAATTTCAAAATCTCAAATAATTTTAGTGTATCACCAGAAATTACTTAGTCATAAATTTGGCAAACAGTTTCCCCCTACTGTTCTTGATGTTATGCAATATCGTACCAGAAAACCTTAAGTAAGATAAGTGTAACTTTAGATAAGAATCGCAACTCAGCAGAAAGCACTGATACCACGTGTAATCAAATTACCGCTTGCTTCAACATCATCGTGAAGTTTCGGAATACATTCCACAAGAAGAGAAACGGAAATTTCTGCAGTCACTCTTTCTGCTGAACCTGTATTATTGCGATATAACCCAGCAGGGCACAAGTATGCGTAGATATTTGCGCGAATCCTAAAGGATAAAATATTTAATGAGAAGGAAGCCCCCGCTCCCCCCCCCCCCCCCCCTCCTCCTATGTCAACAGTTGTGCCGCTAAGCTAGGTTCCCATACACTACTACATCGGCATATACCTACAAGATGATTAAGCTATGCTGTTCACCTCAAGTATTTCCGGAACAGTTTAAGATATCATCATTCTATTTCCATGCAGATGAACTATTAGAAAGTCTTCACTACGACGTACATGCTCTTTTCACAGCTATAATAATTACAGAGGTATTGGTGTAAACTTCACTTTTTAAGTGGAACTATAAGAACTTCCGCTGCTAATGCCGTAGTTCTAAAGTGACGAGTTCAACGGTATTTCACTATTCAAAACACGTTTACAAGCTTCGGAGTAATTACAATATTTAGACTTTCGAATTTATCTATTTCAAAATTAACCGATTGGTGTCTTACGCTTAAGTTCATGATCTTATACCCATACGACGAAATATGTCACACTGGATAAGGAAGAAACAGAGTAAATTAGTTTCTGGATGGGTCTCATCTTCAGAAATACAGTTTTCTTCATTTAACCAGACATGTTTCGCTAAAGTTAAAGCATAATCAGTGAATTTTTTTATTCCTTCTTGTTACCACTGCTGTGGTCTTATATCTTTTACATTGCAGTCGTTTTCCTTTCAAAGTTAGTTTTTTTCTGGTTTTCTCATTATTTTCACTGTTAAAAATTGCACTGTCAGTGAAATTTTACAAAGTGGTATTTTTCACAGTGAAGATAGTGGGGAAACCAGAAAGAAAGACAAACTGTGAAAAGAGAAAAACTGTTATGCAAAATATAAAAAGCCATAAAAACTGCAGCGTATGGTAACAAGAAATAAAATAAAAACCTACTGATGTAATTTCAGCGAAACATGCCTGGATAAATGAGGAAAAAAACTGTGTATCCCGCAAGGTGGTTCCCATGCAAATATAAATTTATTTTTAAACAGGTAAGGACACAAGTGCTTCAACATCAAGACGAAAGGAAAGATTGTTGCACCGCTGTGACACTGCTATAAGAAGGGAACAGAGGAAATGTAACTTTCATTCTGTCCTTTCGTCTAGACGTGTCGAGTGCTGGTTAGCCTGGAAAAATGAATGTCCTTCACAAACCAAAAAAAAACTAGCTATCCTACTTCTTTACTAAGAATGAAAAAAGAATATGAAGAGAACAGCTGAGCTCTACTCACGAAGGTATCTCGGCAGACGGTATCCAACAAGAATAACAATTATCAAATGTGCAAACAATCGTTATTGGAAGAGCAGCAGAGTATACTGCTTGACAACTGCTAAGGAACAGAGATAGTGTTGGACAGGAATAATCACAGGCAAAGTTGGACGACAAGAAACACAATAGATACGTGAAAGGTGGAGTGGTATATTTATTAGAAAAATGGTACAGATTTTACCACATGGGAAAGCAGGATAACAGACACAAATAACTTTCGTGTTTGACACACATCAGTCGCTCAACATAAAGATCTATATCAGGCTCTGAGTAATGAATGTGCCCACTTAGGGCACTAATCCACGTTTTCCACTAATTATTCATGCTGGCTACGAAACTGTTGAGGAGTCCTTGAGGGATCGTGTCCCATTCCTCTCTCAAGAGGGTTTTCGGATCTTCAACAGTTCGGAGAGGGAGTGTTCCTTTGGAGATACATCTGTCAAAAGCATTTTAGGCATTCCCTATAGGGATTAGGTCCAGCGAGTAGGCAGAGAATTCCATACGGTCAACATCTTCACTTTCCAGTGTGCATGACGAGTCAGTGGTCCTGTGTGGGCTTGCATTGTCGTCCATAAACAGAACGTCGGAACTTGTCCCGCCCCTAAAGAAATGGACATGATTCAGAATAATTTCCCTGCAATATCGCTGTGCTGTGATGGCTCCTCGCGCAAAGATGTGTAGGGGTGTTCGGCCATTGTGCATATTGCCTGCCCACATCATAACGCCTAGGCCATGTGGATGACGGATGGCGTTCATGAAGATTCAATGGTGCGGAACGTTTTCCCCTCTCTCTCCACACTAACAGGTACCCAGAATCACTCGCCACAGTGAAGCGGGAGAACATCACACTGGACCACCGTTGCTGACCTTAACTAACATGCTCTCTACACCAAAGAAATCTTTTTCGGCTATGGAGTGGTGGATGTGGGATGCTTTTAACAGTTTTACTAGCATACAGACCAGCCTGATTTAATCGCAGCAAAGTGTTTCTGGCAGAGACAGGTGTAGCGGTAGCGGATGCAAGGTCTGCAGCTATCTGCCTAGGAGTGAGATGCCTGTTTCATTTCGCCACTAGGGGTAAGTATCGATTCTCTCGCAGTGTGGTGGTCCGTATACTACCACCAGCATGCTTTCGAATAGCATTTCCATCTTAAGCGACCTTTTTTAATTGCGAGATGATACTTTTGGACACACCCATGATTGTAGTCACATTAGTGGCGCACTGACCGACTTCAGGCTGTCCAGCTGCTCGCCCACGACCGTGAGCATTCAAATGACGTCTCGTACACATGTTGCTGTACCACACGGATCGCCGCCCTATTTGGTTGCACAACAACCTTCGTCAAACACCGTACTGCAAGAACTGTCGAAAGCATACAGACCATTCGTGCACAGAATTACAGCAGTTAACACGTCCCACCCACTGCATTTGTTTTTATTGTCATTGATCGGGTGTTCCGTAGCAATTGGCATTTGTTCTGTACCAACCAGCAGTTGTTCCTTAGCAAATATCTGTTATTTATTAGCAACTGTCAAGCAGTGAACTACGCAAGGAGCAGTCCTGCAGCGAGCGATGCGAACGAATTCGATGATGCGGGAGCTGTTACTCATAATCCGCAGCTTCCAACCGTATCATGTGTCACTTCACCAGCAGGTAAATTATAGGGATCAGAACATGCAAGGGATACTGCCACTCTGTTTCCACCCGGAACCAAGACAATAGTTTCTTTCTTCAAGGAATCCGTATTGTTTGAGCAGGTTGAACAATAGAGGCAGTGGAGTGAGAACGGTGATGACTACGTGACTGATCCTTATTGCATGAAAGAAACCTTAACAGGTAAAAGATACACAGAATTATTATGGGTGGAGGTTACACTCAACAACCGAGCTAGGTTAACAATTGGCTCCTTTTACCGACCTCCCGACTCAGCAGCATTAGTGGCAGAACAACTGAGAGAAAATTTGGAATACATTTCACATAAATTTTCTCAGCATGTTATAGTCTTAGGTGGAGATTTCAATTTACCAGATATAGACTGGGACACTCAGATGTTTAGGACGGGTGGTAGGGACAGAGCATCGAGTGACATTATACTGAGTGCACTATCCGAAAATTACCTCGAGCAATTAAACAGAGAACCGACTCGTGGAGATAACATCTTGGACCTACTGATAACAAACAGACCCGAACTTTTCGACTCTTTAAGTGCAGAACAGGGAATCAGAGATCATAAGGCCGTTGCAGCATCCCTGAATATGGAAGTTAATAGGAATATAAAAAAAGGGAGGAAGGTTTATCTGTTTAGCAAGAGTAATAGAAGGCAGATTTCAGACTACCTAACAGATCAAAACGAAAATTTCTGCTCCGACACTGACAATGTTGAGTGTTTATGGAAAAAGTTCAAGGCAATCGTAAAATGCGTTTTAGACAGGTACGTGCCGAGTAAAACTGTGAGGGACGGGAAAAACCCACCGTGGTACAACAACAAAGTTAGGAAACTACTGCGAAAGCAAAGAGAGCTTCACTCCAAGTTTAAACGCAGCCAAAACCTCTCAGACAAACAGAAGCTAAGCGATGTCAAAGTTAGCGTAAGGAGGGCTATGCGTGAAGCGTTCAGTGAATTCGAAAGTAAAATTCTATGTACCGACTTGACAGAAAATCCTAGGAAGTTCTGGTCTTACGTTAAATCAGTATGTGGCTCGAAACAGCATATCCAGACACTCCGGGATGATGATGGCATTGAAACAGAGGATGACACGCGTAAATCTGAAATACTAAACACCTTTTTCCAAAGCTGTTTCACAGAGGACGACCGCACTGCAATTCCTTCTCTAAATCCTCGCACAAACGAAAAAATGGCTGACATCGAAATAAGTGTCCAAGGAATAGAAAAGCAACTGGAATCACTCAATAGAGGAAAGTCCACTGGACCTGACGGGATACCAATTCGATTCTACACAGAGTACGCGAAAGAGCTTGCCCCCTTCTAACAGCCGTGTACCGCAAGTCTCTAGAGGAACGGAGGGTTCCAAATGATTGGAAAAGAGCACAGGTAGTCCCAGTCTTCAAGAAGGGTCGTCGAGCAGTTGCGCAAAACTATAAACCTATATCTCTGACGTCGATCTGTTGTAGAATTTTAGAACATGTTTTTTGCTCGAGTATCATGTCGTTTTTGGAAACCCAGAATCTACTATGTAGGAATCAACATGGATTCCAGAAACAGCGATCGTGTGAGACCCAACTCGCTTTATTTGTTCATGAGACCCAGAAAATATTAGATACAGGCTCTCAGGTAGATGCTATTTTTCTTGACTTCCGGAAGGCGTTCGATACAGTTCCGCACTGTCGCCTGATAAACAAAGTAAGAGCCTACGGATTATCAGATCAGCTGTGGGGCTGGATTGAGGAGTTTTTAGCAAACAGAACACAGCATGTTGTTATCAATGGAGAGACGTCTACAGACGTTAAAGTAACCTCTGGCGTGCCACAGCGGAGTGTTATGGGACCATTGCTTTTCACAATATATATAAATGACCTAGTAGATAGTGTCGGAAGTTCCATGCGGCTTTTCGCGGATGATGCTGTAGTATACAGAGAAGCTGCAGCATTAGAAAATTGTAGCGAAATGCAGGAAGATCTGCAGCGGATAGGCACTTGGTGCAGGGAGTGGCAACTGTCCCTTAACATTGACAAATGTAATGTATTGCGAATACATAGAAAGAAGGATCCTTTATTGTATGATTATATGATAGCGGAACAAACACTGGTAGCAGTTACTTCTGTAAAATATCTGGGAGTATGCGTGCGGTACGATTTGAAGTGGAATGATCATATAAAATTAATTGTTGGTAAGGCGGGTACCAGGTTGAGATTCATTGGGAGAGTGCTTAGAAAATGTAGTCCATCAAGAAAGGAGGTGGCTTACAAAACTCTCGTTCGACCTATACTTGAGTATTGCTCATCAGTGTGGGACCAGTACCAGAACGGTTTGACGGAGGAGATAGAGAAGATCCAAAGAAGAGCGGCGCGTTTCGTCACAGGGTTATTTGGTAACCGTGATAGCGTTACGGAGATGTTTAATAAACTCAAGTGGCAGACTCTGCAAGAGAGGCGCTCTGCATCGCGGTGTAGATTGCTCGCCAGGGTGCGTTTCTGGATGAGGTATCGAATATATTGCTTCCCCCTACTTATACCTCCCGAGGAGATCACGAATGTAAAATTAGAGAGATTAGAGCGCGCACGGAGGCTTTCAGACAGTCGTTCTTCCCGCGAACCATACGCGACTGGAAGAGGAAAGGGAGGTAATGACAGTGGCACGTAAAATGCCCTCCGCCACACACCTTTGGGTGGCTTCCGGAGTATAAATGTAGATTTACATGTAGAAATTCTTACTGATACGCTACAAGCTCTTCTAGAGGAAGTACTACTTGCTACACATAAATGTATGTGGTAACACTATGATTGGTGACCCAGATCACTACCTGCTTCTTTCTAGGAAAGAGCTAACCTAACTCTTTCCTGGTAGCTGTATGAAACAAGAAGGTGTAATCAAATTATCTGCACGTTAGCTTGATTGGACGTCGCTAGACCTCTTTCTCTGGCCACCGTCTCTAAGATGCCATCCATCCACTAGTTTTGACGACTGAATGTGATTTTGTTGCAGGATTCTCAGACATATTCTCAGTTCGAATATAATGAATTTCCTTGAGACCCAGAAGTTGCTGTCCATGCATTAGCACGGCTTTTGAAAGCATCCCTCCTGCGAAACGCAACTCGCCCTTTTTTCGCATGATATCTTGCCAACCATGGATGAAGGGTATCAGATGGATGCCATATTCCTTGACTTCCGGAAAGCGTTTGACTCGGTGCCCCACTGCAGACTCCAAACTAAGGTTCAAGCATATGGGATTGGTTCCCAAGTGTGTGAGTGGCTCGAAAACTTCTTAAGTAATAGAACCCAGTACGCTGTCCTCGATGGTGAGTGTTCATCGGAGGTGAGGGTATCATCTGGAGTGCCCCAGGGAAGTGTGGTAGGTCCGCTGTTGTTTTCTATCTACATAAATGATCTTTTGGATAGGGTGGATAGCAATGTGCGGCTGTTTGCTGATGATGCTGTGGTGTACGGGAAGGTGTCGTCGTCGAGTGACTGTAGGAGGATACAAGATGACTTGGACAGGATTTGCGATTGGTGTAAAGAATGGCAGCTAACTGTAAATATAGATAAATGTAAATTAATGCAGATGAATAGGAAAAGGAATCCTGTAATGTTTGAATACTCCATGAGTAGTGTAGCGCTTGACACAGTCACGTCGATTAAATATTTGGGCGTAACATTGCAGAGCGATACGAAGTGGGACAAGCATGTAATGGCAGTTGTGGGGAAGGCGGATAGTCGTCTTCGGTTCATTGGTAGAATTTTGGGAAGATGTGGTTCATCTGTAAAGGAGACCGCTTATAAAACACTAATACGACCTATTCTTGAGTACTGCTCGAGCGTTTGGGACCCCTATCAGGTCATGTTGAGGGAGGACATAGAAGCAATTCAGAGGCGGGCTGCTATATTTGTTACTGGTAGCTTTGATCATCACGCAAGTGTTACGGAAATGCCTCAGGAACTCGGGTGGGAGTCTCTAGAGGAAAGGATGCGTTTTTTTTTCGTGAATCGTTACTGAGGAAATTTAGAGAACCAGCATTTGAGGCTGACTACAGTACAATTTTGCTGCCTCCAACTTACATTTCGCGGAAAGACCACAAAGATAAGATAAGAGAGATTAGGGCTCGTACAGAGGCATATAGGCAGTAATTTTTCCTTCGTTCTGTTTGGGAATGGAACAGGGAGAAAAGATGCTAGTTGTGGTAGGCGGTACCCTCCGCCACGCACCGTATGGTGGATTGCGGAGTATGTATGTAGATTTAGATGTAGAAAACGTCTCAGTGTTGCAGTATGTACAATGATATCGAAGAGACACCTTCAGTCTGCCCGGAAGTCCTCGCATCAGCTACTGTAAACCTACGCTGAGGTGACAAAAGTCGTTGGATAGCGATATGCACATATACAGATGGTGGTAGTATCGTGTACACAACGTACAAAAGAGCAGTACATTGGTGAAGCTGTCATTTGCACACAAGTGAATCATGTGGAAAAGCTTCGGATGTGATTATGGCCGCACGATAGGAATTAACAGACTCTGAACGCGGCATGGTAGGTGGAGCTACACGTATGGAATATCCCATTTCTGAAATTGGAACGAAATTCAATATTTCGCGATCCATAGTGACAGGATAACGCAGTAGCCGACGACCGAGAGCAGCTGTGTTTGGGTAGAGTTGTTAGTGCTAACACACAATAAACCGCAGAAATGAATGTGGGACGTACGACGAACGTATCCGTTAGTACAGTGTCGCGAAGTTTGGTGTTAATGGACTATGGCAGCAGACAACCGACGCGAGTGCGTTTGCTAGCAGTACAACATCACCTGCAGTGCATGTCCTGGGCTCGTGTCCATACGCTTGGATCACAGACGACTGGAAAATCGTGGCCTAGTCAGATGAATCCCGATTTCAGTTAGTAAGAGCTGATGGTGGGATTCGAGTGTGGCCCAGACCCCACGAAGCCGTGGAGTCAAGTTGTTCACAAGGCACTGTGCAAGCTGATGGTGGTGGATCCATAATGGCGTGGGCTTTGATAACATTGAATAACTGGTTCCTCAGGTCCAACTGAACCCATCATTGATTGGAAATGGTTACGTTCGGCTATTTGGAGACCATTTACAGCCATTCAGGGACTTCATGTTCCTAAACAGAGATGGATTTTTTTGGACGATAATGCGCCATGTCACTGGGACATAGTTGTTTGCAAATGGTTTGGGGATCATTCTGGATAATTCGAGCGAATGATTTGGCCACCCAGATCTCTCGACATGAATCTTATCGCATATTTATGGGACATGATCCAGAGGTCATTTTGTGTACAAAATCCTGCACCGGCAACTCTGTCGCAATTATAGACGGCTAATGAGGCAGTATGGCTCAATATTTTTGCAGAGGACTTCCAACGACTTGTTGACTCCATACCACGTCGAGCTGATGCACTACGCCGGGCAACACGATATCCCATGACTTTTGTCACCTCAGGGTACTATGCATTGTGCATTAAGATGGCGCAAGTCAGAGAACCTAATATTCGTACGTATTGTTCTGTCGGATTTTGGCAGAGCACTTTCACGACCTGCTGAACTGTGAACCACCTGAAGAAGACCTGGAAGTGGGGACTGACACAGAAGAGAGAGAGCCACGACCTCCAACCAGGGATGAAGTCGCACATGCCATAAGCGATATAAATAATAATAAGGCAACTGGAGAAGATGGTATAGCAGCAGAGATGATAAAGTGGGGAGACAACAAAGCAATAGACAACATGACCAACATAATTCACCAGATCTGAAGAACAAAGAAGTTGCCAGAAGGATGGAAGAATGCAATTGTAGTACCAATACATAGGAAGGGCGACAAGAGAGATGCAAACAACTACAGAGGAATATCGCTACTAGAGGTCGGATACAAGGTGCTGTCAAAAATATTGCTCAAGAGAGTAGAAGAACAGGTAGAAAGTACAGTTGGCCACTACCAAGCGGGATTCAGGAAGGGAAGAGGCTGTATAGAACAGATATTTATCCTGAAGCAGCTGATAGAACATAGAGCCTTAAAAAACTAAAAGGCAGTAATAACATTCGTGGACTTCATAAAGGCATATGACTCCATCGACAGACAGACTCTTGTTAGGATCCTGAAGAACATAGGACTTGATGGAACTACACAAGAACTCATCAAAGAAATTCTGATAGACACAAAAGCAAGGGTGAAATTCAGAGGAGCACTGTCAGAAGAATTTGAGATCAAGAATGGTGTCAAACAGGGAGATGCATTGTCACCATCGTTGTTCAATATAGCACTGGACGAAGTGATCAGGCAGTGGAGAGCAATAAACGAGGAAATGGGAATACCAAAGACCCATGTGGGGGACAAAAAGGACAACAGTGCTCAAGTGGACTGCCTAGCCTTTGCAGATGACATAGCAATAGTAAGTGAGACGGAAGAAGACGCAAAGACACAACTTGACAACTTAAGTAAAGTAGCCAGAAAGGTGGGACTGAAGATCGCTTATAACAAGACGAAGACATTAAATACCACTGCAGACTGGGAAACACCGGAAGGCACTGTGCAAATGGTGGACAAATTTAAATATCTGGGAGAATTTATAACAGGAAGGAACAGGAGCAAGGAGGGAATAACAGAGAGGATATAGAAGATGAGGTCAGCCTTCTGCATGTCGAGAGACATATACAATAAAAATAATATATCCACACAGGCAAAGTTACGCCACTACAAGGCAACGGTGAGGAATGCAGTATTATATGCTGCTGGGACGATGACACTAGGAAGAAATGGGACAGAACAACTAGAGAAAGAAGAGAGAAAAATACTTAGAAAAATACTAGGGAAGAATTGTACCAGAACATGAGAACAATATCCGGGGAAATCAAACTCAAAAGGGCAAGGTTTCCTGGACATGTAGTTAGGATGAGTATGGACAGAATGACGAAGAGAGTGTGGGAAACAACAGGGAGGACAAGGGGAAAGACAGGAACCAAGTGGGTTGTTGAACTTCGGAAGGACTGGTTGGAATTGGGGATCAAGGTCGAAGGAAAGGAAAATTGGAGGAACAAATATACACCGACCAATATGCCGGAGATCAATGAGAAAGAAGAATACAGGAAAAGATTAGAGTGTCACCAGTAGAGTCGACAGGAGAAACGAAAACTGAAGATCTCGGAAGAAGAGCGGGAGAGAAGGAGAGAAAGAATGAAGAGGTTCTGGGAGAAGAAGAGGAAAATGCAGTCCACGAAGGAGCTACCCGTGGTGCTACAGAGGCCGTAACGCAAGAAGAAGAAGAAGATTGTTCTAAAAGACCAGCAATAGAAACTCCAGTATTTAAAAATGTAATGCCTTTTAATTTAAAAGGATTTCAAGATTCTTACTTTATTTTTTAGGAATGGGGCTGTTGACGGTACTGGCCGTCTTCGGAAGGTGAGACCTACGAACATGATTTACGACTGAGACTTACGCATGAGAAATTTAAAGAAATTTACACACCGGCTGAAAAAGTCAATGTTGATGAATCCTTAATGAAATAGAAAGGGCGTTTAGTATATAGAGAATTTGATCTATCGAAAAGAGAGAGATCTGAATTAAAAATTTACAAACTATGTGAAGCAAGTACCGGTTTTTGTTACATTTTCGAAATAGTACTTGCCAGAACATAGGTGTTCACCAACGCACTGTACAAACTGGAGGTGGCTCCATAATGGTGTGGGCTGTGTTTATATGGAATGGACTGGGTCCTCTGGATATTCAGCTACTCATAAACGTCATGTTCCTAACAAACGATGGAACATTTATGGATGACAGTGCACCATGTCACCGGGCCACAGTTGTTAGCGTTTGAAAAACATTTTGGACAATTCGAGTGAATGGTTTGCCATCCGGTTTGCCCAACATGAATCCCATCGAAGATTGATGGGACATAATCGAGGAATCCCTTCGTGCACACAATCCTGCACCGGCAACAATTTCACAATTATGGATGGCTATAGAGGCAGCACGGCTCAATATTTCTGCAGGGAACTTCCAATGACTTGTTGAGTCCATGCTACGTCAAGTTGCTGCACTATGCAGGGCTAAATGAGGACCGACACGATATTAGAACGTTTCCCATGACTATTGTCACCTCAGTGTATATTGCTGTAGACGGTGGGAATTTCGAGCTCTTCAAGACAAAAATGGAGTTTTAAGGAAGTGTTTATGACCACATTCTTCTGTGATTTCATTTTTGTAGCTGTGTGTAACTGAGTATTTTGGCATCAAACCAACGACGTTAGTCTGTTATCTAAACACCTTTATACGTCAAATCCATATTTTACAAATAAGTAAGAGAAATAAGAGAAAAACTGTTACCGTAGTTAACTGTGAATCATCTCTAGGTGCCACGTCCTTTGCCTTCCAATTGGTGTGTTGGTCCAACCACATATAGCCAAGTGTGAATTTTCTCACTGTTTTGCTTTTGTAAATATACTTTCTTAACTGTGTGAAACTGGAGTACATCAGCATCCTGATGCGACAGTTCCGTATAACAACACCACCTTCCAACTAAGTCAGCAAATGGTTTCATGTTTCAACCATATAAATCCTGAGTTCAAAATACGATAATTTCTTCTTAACTACTAAACTTATTTCGAATAGTAGAACGCCGTTGAAATTGTCTTTTTAGAACTATGTTACCAGTAATGAAATCACTTTAGTTCCGTTTTAGAAAGGAATATTGATACCGATGTCACTTTAATTATTATAGGTATGAAATGAAATCATATATCATGTAGTGAAGACTTCTTCACAACTAATTTGGGTGAAATCAGAATTACGACGTCTGAAACGGTTCAGGAAATATCTGAGCTGAACAGCGTTGCTGAGTCACCCTGTGTACTGCGCAACTAACTGTACAGTGCTTGGTAGGGGGTACTTCACGTCAGTATTAACCATTTCATTAGCTTACTTAGCGAGGAAGAAACAGGCTGTCTACCTCTGCACGCACGCTAATCTCACATACTTCTTATTTATTCTCATAAGTTGTGACGGTAGTCGCCTACAAACAAACAGTTCTCTAAATTTTAAGCGATGTTGTTTCACGAGAACAACGTCGCCATCCTATCCAAGATACTCATTTAAGTTACCGAGCGAAATGGCGCAGTGATAAGTCGCTCATCTTGCTTTCAGGACAGCACCGGTTCAATTTCCCGTGCCACAATCCAGATTTGTGAATGCTGAGCTTTGTGATAATCGTTTAAATCGAACACAGGGATCGTTGCTTTGAAAAGCACACTGCCGCTTTCCTTCCATAATACAAACTTGTGCCTTGTCTCTAATGATCTCTTTATCGGCAGGACGTTCAATCCTAATGTTCTCTTCTTCTCTGTTAAGTTTCCTGAACACCCCTGTTAACTATCACTGACCTGTTACGATCCTAACACCACGTTAGTAAACTGTCTGTATATCTACTGTTACTCCAAATGCTGGAGTAGTACTCTGTAATTAGTCGCACTAACGTCTTATATATGGTTTCCCTGAGAGTTGCTCCGCCCTTTCTTAGAAGCCTTCCAACAAATCCAAGTCTTCCGTTTATCTTCCATACTGCTGATTTAACGCGTTTCCATCACTTCATTTCGCTTCCTCGTATTACTCATAAATATTTAAAAGATGTGACGGGATCCGGAAGCGAGTCATAAATTTAATAATGGGATGCTGACTGGTTCTTTCGCTTTTTTACGGACACTATTGTGCGTTTCTTAACACTGGAGAGTAGCTGCATTTCCATAGATCAAGTAGGAACTCTGTCGTCAGCGAAGAATCGGATAAATCGTTAATGTACATTGAGGCCAACTGTTGTCCTTCTCAGGCCTCCATGGGGTACAAGTGAGGCTAATTTCATTACTGTTTGTTAAAAACTCGTCCAGCCAGTCTTGTAGCTGTGAAGACAATCTGTAGATCGTATCCCGATTGTTAGTCGACAACTCGTTACAGAGTAGAACGCATTTCGTAAATCTAGGGAGACGGAAATTCTGTTGACTCACGTCCACTTTATGCAAGACATTGTGGGTTAATAAAACAAACCATGTTTCATTCGAGTAGTTTTTCCGAAAGGCGTGCAGAATACTTAAGAGAAGTTTTTTCTTACCCCTGTAACAACGACATAATGTTCGAGCTTAAAACATGCACTAATACCGTGCAACAGACAGATGTTAGATATATTGGTTTGTATTTCTGTTCATCCGTTATTTTATCCCATTTGCTCACACGAGTGACCTACGCTCATTTTCAGTGACGCGTAACTAGAAATATTCTCCATGTACGTGAGCTAGATAATGGGCTTATCTCGCAGCGTATAAATGTAATTTCCTATAGGATTTCCATAATGTCTTGATACCTTGTTCACATTGAGTAGTCTTAATTATTTCGCAATACCAGAAATGCTTATTTTGACATCTCTCATTTGTGAGTCTGCGCGGTACCCAAATGTGTGTGGTAGTATCCACAAGCTGAATATAATTCGACATTGCGGTTCCCTGTCTATTGCCTTCAGTTTCAACACCATACTGATCAACAATATATCCGACCGTAGTTTGGGATCCGTTCATTGACTTTCCATGTGAGGAGAACTTCTTAGTAATTTGTAATGCGTCCTTGGCGAGAATCTAACTGAGCAATTCTTGTGAATGCAAAAACTGCTATGACATTTTCCCTATTAGTTTCCCAACATTCTACTTTGTAGCAAAAACATAGCGATTTCTGTTGACGCCACATTCTCCGAATGCTACCCTTAAACTTAAGTAAGTCTTCTCCGTATTTTATTAATTTAATTGGGAAACGTTTATCTAATCCGGCATTATGGTATCTTTCAACTTAAATCACAGTTGTCCAGCCTTTGTTGGCTTTCTACCAAATATGCTGAGTTCATTGTTTAAGTAAGTTGTTAGTGATTGTCTAATAGTTCCACAAAACGCATATACTCTCGTAGCTTCATACCAAGGGGACAACAAGAAGGAGAAAAATTTACAATCGACTATAAACTCCAACCTCTTAGCGTCTCATGCCAACTACCTCGAAATGAACAAGTACAATGAGCCGTTTCTACCAGTCTTGTCCTTGAAGTCAGGTACTAATAAGTTTCGTGTTATAAGGCTCAAATAAAATACTGCAGAAAGTCTGTTATGGGACATCGCAGCAAATGACCCACATCTAAAAGCAAGGAGGAAGTAGGTCAGCTGTTTCTCCAAATCCTGCGATTCGGCTTCTGACAGATAACGGCAAATCAGGAAGAGTAGTTTCTTTTTGTTATAGTCTAATGTCCTGCCCACAGTGAAGAGTACGCCGAAAAAAAGAAACAGTAGAAAGAGTCATCGTAAATAATTTCTTGTTCGGTTAGAGGAATACCAGGTAAAGCTCCGTATCCCAAATGTGTTCATTTGGTGAAAAGTCCAGAGATCTCACAGATCAAAGAGCAGCGTGCAACGTGAATAACTGCGAAGTAAAAACGGAGCATACCACGGGGCACATAGTTGGAACTTTGAAGTATGTCAGAATCAGAAGACAATGGATCTAAAGAAGGCTGATTCAGAGTTGAAGCATTTCATGTGGTTGGAAGCCTGAGAAGGGCTTATTAATTCATATTGCTGCGGTACTATGCAGTCGCAAATTATCTAAGACATTTTATAACACAAATACAGTTCCTTCCAAACTAGATCTATCGTATCCAATATTCTGTCTCTAACTGGCATGGCAGTAGCTCTTATATATCATCCCGTACTCGCAAATATTTAAAATTGAAAATTACGAACATAGAGCTGATTTGCCTTTCAGTATTCACTTGAGAAATTTGTTAACATCGAGTATAGATTTAAGTGTCAGGAAGTCGTTTCTGAAAGAATTTTATGGAGTGTAGCCATGTATGGAAGTAAAACATGGACGATAAATAGTTTGGACAAGAAGAGAATAGAAGCTTTCGAAATGTGGTGCTACAGAAGAACGCTGAAGATTAGATGGGCTGATCACATAACTAATGAGGAGGTATTGAATAGAATTGGGGAGAAGAGGAGTTTGTGGCACAACTTGACAAGAAGAAGGGACCGGTTGGTAGGACATGTTCTGAGGCATCAAGGGATCACAAATTTATCATTGGAGGGCAGCGTGGAGGGTAAAAATCGTAGACGGAGACCAAGAGATGAATACACTAAGCAGATTCAGAAGGATGTAGGTTGCAGTAAGTAGTGGGAGATGAAGAAGCTTGCACAGGATAGAGTAGCATGGTGAGCTGCATCAAACCAGTCTCAGGACTGAATACCACAACAACAACATTCACTTGTTGTAATTATGCATTGTTTCCCAGAAGTAAAGTATATATAAAATATGTGCTTCAAAGACGCAGATCAGAAGTGAGTGAACCACGGCGAACTAGTAATAGTAGTAATAGCAGTAGTAGTAGTACTTTTATTCATCCGTGGCTAACTTTCACAAGGATGTAGTACATGTCTCTGTATTAAAATTTAATAACAAAAAAAAATACTTGAAATATGCAGACGTTTATGTACTTACAGGTGTTGTTTGACAAGGATGGAACAGATAGTCAGCCGTGGCATTATACAGGGTGTAAATTTTAAGTTGACAAACCAGAATAACACGAAAAATAAGCTTCACACAAAACAATTTGTGGAATCCAAAGTTCATTATTTTCGAGGGGGGCATCTGCTGGTGCTAAAATTAGCCCGCCACCCCAGTCCCCTGGGGGTGGGGCGGGAGGCAACCTTAAAATTTCAAATGGGAACCCCCATTTTGTACTGCAGAATCAGATTCTAAATTAAAAACTACGTACATTTTTCTTAAACATTTGTTTTGATTCTTGGTAGTTGGCGCTGTAATTAAAGAAAATCCATGTTCTCATTTTTGCGTGGAAAATGGTTACGGATTAATAAAAAATACTTATTTACTTCGTAAATTTTGATTCGCCAAAACTAAAACTCTTTCTCTCTCCCCACTGGGTGGGGTTTGAAAGAGAGGAATTAGAGTTTTACAAATGTTGACGCAAATATTAATTTTTTCCGCAGATTCGGATAAGTTTTGTTTGTTTCGTGGCCACACAACTTTTAATTATCAAACAAATCATCTGACTAGCTAACTAACTAACCAAACATCCTACGAAGTATATAAGTAATTTTTATTTATCCGTAACCATTTTGCATGCAAAAATGAAAACATGGATTTTCTTGCATTACAGCGGCAACTACCAACAATCAAAACAAACGTTTAAGACAAAATGTACGTAGTTTTTTTATGTAGAATCTGATTCTGCAATAAAAATATGGGGATGGCCATTTGAAATTTTAAAGCTGCCTCCCGCCCGACCCCCAGGGGCCTGGGGTGGCGGGCTAATTTTAGCAACAGCAGATGTCCCTCTCTAAAATAATGAACTTTGGATTCTACACATTTTTTGGTGTGGAGCTTATTTATCGATTTATTCTGGTTTGTCAACTTAAAATTTGCACCCTGTAGTAGGATCAGTCATGGAAATCTGGAAAGCCTTAATCAGGATGGCCGGATAAAGATTGGAGCTTCCGTCCTTCTGAACATAGGGTCAGCATTACTTCCTTCGGTTTATCCTCAGTGTGTAACAGCATGTGGCAAAGACGTTATTTAGTAATGTAAAGGCTAGCAGTACACTGAGCATTTCTCATTACCAGTTACTACACATACTGCACACTATATATTCACATTATTTCACGATGTAACTCTACTCACTCTATCAACTGACATCAGGACCATAGTGTCGATGTTTGGTTTTAATTTTGTGAGCCGCAGTTTCCAATTAGCTAGCTTGAAATATCGAGTCGGTGTCCCTCTATAATGAATGCGATGTTGCGCTCAGAAAGACGATAAGGTGTTAGTATTATAAATCGGTAAACTTTTGGAGTAAGGTTATCCAGGATTACTTCATAAGTGGGTTTATGCTGTTTTGTCAAAAATTTTAAATCTTATAAACAGCTCTGTCCGTGACCATGGAACGAGATGTAGACTGAACTTGTATTTACCAAGAAGGAATAAACATAAAACAGAAAACAGCATTTAATTTCGAGCGAAAGAAGAAAAGCAGAGTTTGAAAGTGTTATGTAAAATGGTAGATGATTTATTATTATTATTATTATTTACTGGTGTTCCATTTTTATCAAATCCCTAATTTGTGTTAATTAAATAATCGTTCTCTGTGTAGAATGTATTATATAACGAGTACGTCTTAACTGTCATTTTAGAAGTCCCTTTAATCTCTTTGAGCAATTTATCGTACAATTTGATCCCTCGACATTAAATGCTGTTTTGAGTTTTATATTTGTTACTTTCTGATAAATATAAGTTCAGACTACATCTCGTTCCATGGTCACGGACAGAGCTGTTTATAATATTTACAATTTCTGACGAAACAGCGTACATCTGTGTATGCAGTAATTAGCAATATTATTTTTGATGTGCAAAACTGATTGTTAAATGCCCTCACATAGTGTAGTTAAAATCCCCGGGGTACTGAACAGACGTTTACAGAGAGCTTGATTATTACCTTTGGTTTTATTTTTTCTGTACAAGAACGTCCACCAAGATATGCTCGCTGGACAAAATACTCGTCACCTCATTATAGAGGTGATGGTGTAGAACTGATACCAGGCGGTTATGTGAATCAGCGACGTGGAAACGTCACAGAATGGTATAAAGGAGCTATCGAGTTAGGACCGCGGACTGTTCCATGTCTCTCCAAGGAAAGCTATATTAATCGCACAGACGTAAAAAGGCAAAAGAAGGGTGGTCGTAGAACGATCCTAACCGACAGGGATCAGAGACGAGCATAACGCCTTTTCAGTGACAAGCGGTTTCAAATACGACAGGATTTACCGCTGTAGTTCGGTGTAGCCCCATCTCAACGAGTTCCGGGGAGTACGTACACTTTGGTAGTCACGAAACTTGCAAAATGATAATGCTCACAGCAGTACACAACGTTTTCAATGGACCAAAGAACAGAGAAACTGGACAGAAGTTGTCTGGATGTGTATAGTGGCGCGCAACGAGACGCATGTCGGCCTGTTTTCAAATTATTCAAGGCTTCGAGTGCAATAAAGCATTTAACCAACAGTGTGGAGGGTGTATCTCAGGCCGGCAGCTGTTCTGTGTTGTTTTGTTGGAGTTTTGGCAGCACACATTGAGCTCAATCACTCACGTTACTGCAAACATGAACTAGGATGTTATGTCGCCCGTTCTCGGTAGCCAAGTATTACACATTCGTCTACATCTTCATTATAAATGTGCTTTGGAAGCTGTTGTCTTCGAAGATGACACCTGCCGTCTTCACAGATGGTATGCACGCACATGTGTCATGCATCCTGCGTGCCTCGACTGGCTCTCTAAATTACCCGATCGTAATCCCACATGAGATATCTGGATAAACGTAGGAATCAATATCCTCACTGTTTAGTATCTTTGCTGGCTCTAATCATCAATGAGACCTCAAGAAATTTGTGGACTCTCTTTTCTGCTGAACTGAGGCCATTATCAAGTTTAAAGGCCATGTTAGACGGTATTACCGTTACGTCCCCTAGGGGTGACTAATGATTTTTATGATGTACTTTGAATGGACACGTAGCGATTGCGAAATTTAGTTTACAATGGGCCAATGTGGTATCATAGTAGCAAGAAGAGGGAGGAAATGTGGGACTACAGAAGGCAAATAGCGCGTGATTAGATAAAATGTATTTAAAGACTCGTGTCTAAGGGAACTGGAATGCCATTTGTCTAAGGTAGGTAACGGAGACTGTCTCACATAATGTTATTTGGAAAAACAAATATTTAGAATGACAGAATAAGGAGCACTTCCTGGTCAGTCAAGGATACGAACGCTGAGGACTGATGGTGGTGCAATGATCTTTTAGTTTATGTGTCTGTTTAACCATGAAGAGCACAGTTCTCTATTTCCACACGATTTCTTCAACACAATATTAGGTGAGAAATTTATAAAAAAAGTATGTATATCAGAGCTTGTTGCTGACAGTAATAATAAAGGAACAATTCCAGTCAGAGTTTTATGTTGGTTGATTGAGTGTTCCTGTTCATATAGTGCTGAGTGAAGTATTGTGCCTTTTGAGAAAATAAAATATATAAAATTATAAGTCAAGACTAGAGGTACTTTCGGTGAAGAACTCCGCCGAAAAAAAGATTATAAAAAGAAGTAACAGAAGCGAATACTAAAAATAGAACTGGTGCCCTCTGGCCAGATGAGTGCAAACAGGCCCATTCAAAAAGAGTGAAGCAATCTTGGATCCAGAAGAAATCGGAGCATCTTGCCACATGCAATAAGTCTTAACGTGCTGCGAGTCAGCAACAACGAATAAATAAATAATAATAAATGTAAAAGTGTAGAATACGAATAAAGACGTTAACTATATTATTCAGTAAGTTCCAACGTCTAAATTGTGACCAAGAAGGTTCACTTCCACATGTTTAGTGATGTTTTACAAATAAAAGTGAGGAAAGCACTAGGAATTATTGTGTACTATTATTTCAGTGCTAACACCGTACTATGAAACAAAAGGGTAAGCGTGAACTGTGATTTCGACTTTTAAAGAAGCCATGACTAAGGCATAACATTACTACATGGACACAGCATTAACGCAGAGGAACATTGTTTTGATTTCAGTTGCCATGAATACTTCATTCAACGTGTTTCCAACTCCCTCCGAATCTGGGGATAGCTTTTTGGAGCGTAAATCGCGGGGATAAGCGGTTAGAATCACGACAGTAGAATTAAATTTCGTTATTAGTATTTGGCCGACAAGGTGAAGAATTATGGTGGTTTACAGTTCGCATACACCAGACTTTGTAGCAGTGGAATGTGTTACATTCTGAGCTTGTTCTTAGAGTGCTATCCTGACTGGGATTTCCCATGGTCCCCTCACCTACGTAAGATGAGTGTCAAGTCAGTCTTGAAATACAAACCAATGTGACTGATTTGGAATACATGTTGCTAGTAGTCGAAACAAACTTAGCAACACGAGGGCCCGCCCTGATGTTGACAAGAATGTTTCGAGCATCGCCCTGAAGAAAAACATTCGAGACCATCGGTATGCTTCGGACGACGAAGTGATCTACTGGGTACATTCAAGATTCCGTAGTCTACTGCAAACATTTTTCCATGAAGGCATTCATCATATTGTCTGAGAGCGAGATGAAAGTATTAACAGTTATGGTGATTATTTTGAGTTAATAAACTAGTTACTTACCTTTTAGGGTTCCGTACCTCAATAGGTAAAAACGGAACCCCTGTAGGATCACTTTGCTGTCTGCCTGTCCGTCTGAGCGACCTAAGAACCCTTTTTCTCAGGAACCGTAAGACGTGTCAAGTTCAGATTTATGGCACATACGAACTTCCATGGTTCTTTCGCAGTGTAAAAATATTAGGCTTCTCAGTCAGTGCGATCAAGAGATACGGTCGTTTATGTCACATATTTTGATGATCGCAAACTCTGTCATGAAAACCTATAGGGCCTTCCCGTTCAGCCGGCCGGTGTAGCCGAGCGGTTCTCGGCGCTTCAGTCTGGAGCCGCGCGACCGCTACAGTCGCAGGTTCGAATCCTGCCTCGGGTATGGATGTGTGTAATGTCCTTAGGTTAGTTAGGTTTAAGTAGTTCTAAGTCTAGGGGACTAATGACCTCAGATGTTAAGTCCCATAGTACTCAGAGCCATTTGAACCATTTTGAACTTCCCGTTCATGTATAATCAAGATATTTGGCAAGAAACAAGGTTTCACAGCACAAGTAAAGGAAAGTATTTGAAAACTGTTAACTTTTAATTGTATCACACGAAAAAAATATTTTGTCATTTTTATGCTACTGTCTTTTTCTCAGGAATTACAATAACATGTGTGAAATTACTCAAACATTTGAACTTAAAAAGTTTTCGAACGTCTTGAAATTCCCGGGAGACACATATTGCTAGTAAAGATATAGGTACCAGGCAGATCTTCGAGATTCTCGATTCTGGAGATGGATGAACTGTTGTTGTTGTTGTTGTTGTTGTGGTCTTCAGTCCTGAGACTGGTTTGATGCAGCTCTCCATGCTACTTTATCCTGTGCAAGCTTCTTCATCTCCCAGTACCTATTGCAAGCTACATTCTTCTGTATCTGTTTAGTGTATTCATCTCTTGGTCTGCCTCTACGATTTTTACCCTCCACGCTGCCCTCCAATACTAAATTGGTAATCCCTTGATGCCTCAGAACATGTCCTACCAACCGATCCCTTCTTCTAGTCAAGTTGTGCCACGAACTTCTCTTCTCCCCAATCCTATTCAATACCTCCTCATTAGTTATGTGATCTACTTATCTAATGGTTCAAATGGCTCTGAGCACTATGGGACTCAACTGCTGTGGTCATAAGTCCCCTAGAACTTAGAACTACTTAAACCTAACTAACCTAAGGACATCACACACATCCATGCCCGAGGCAGGATTCGAACCTGCGACCGTAGCAGTCGCACGGTTCCGGACTGCGCGCCTAGAACCGCGAGACCACCACGGCGGGCACTTATCTAATGTTCAGCATTCTTCTGTAGCACCACATTTCGAAACTTTCTGTTATCTTCTTGTCCAAACTATTTATCGTCCATGTTTCACTTCGATACATGGCTATACTCCATACAAATACTTTCAGAAACGACTTCCTCGTTATCTATCTCCGAGTATATATATAATTAAGTTTGTATGGAGCCCTCAGATCACAAGTTCTACTCGTATTTTGCCAATTTTCCCATGTGTTCCATTTTAGTTTGAGTGCCCTTTGTACACTAGAATGAAAGTGAAAATGGTAATATACGTTTTGTATCATTAATTACTCCAGGGTTTGCTTTCCTGGCTGTTAGTTTTAGCTTACGGCAAATGGAACATTTGCAGCTGGACTTTTACTTCTTTTCAGTATTGCAGGTCACTACTTGGCAATGCACTGACAGTGTTCATAGTGGAATAGCGTTATGCGTCCACTGACCCCAAACTACCGTCATTTGCGACTTCAGTGGTGTTAAACGTGCGCTCACTGGAGGGCAGGGTGGAGGTCTGTTGTGTTTGCAGATGAACACTGGTTCCGCCTTGGTGTCAGTGATGGCTGTGTGTTGTTTATAAGGAGGTCAGTTGAAGGCATGCAACCAGCCTGTCTGCGTGCTAGAATCACTGGATCCACACCTGGAGTTATTGTCAGGGGTGCAATTTCGTATGACAGCAGGAGCATTGTCGTGGTATGAACAGCATTCCATGGGGTGTTTTCTAACCGGATAACGCTTGCCCATATACCGCTACTGCAACCCATCATGCTCAACAGAATTTAGACCTGTTGCCTTGGCCTGCTCGAACACCAGAGCTGTCTCCAGTTGAGCATGTGTGGGAAATCATCGGACGACAACTCCAACTTCATCCACAAATAACATTAACTATCTACATACTAAGATGGTATCTGTTCTTTCGGACATGTCCAAAAGAACAGGTACCATCGGTGACCATGCAGCTCGTTAGAATGAAATTACATTGAAATGAACACCCTTAGCTGCTTACAGGCGTTGACATATGCCAACGGGGACAGATGAAAATGTGTGCACCGACCGGGACTCGAACCCGGTATCTCCTGCTTACATGGCAGACGCTCTATCCATCTCAGCCACCGAGGATACAGAGGATAGCGCGACTGCAGGGATTTATCTCTGGCACGTCTCCCGTGAAACCCACATTCTCAACGTATTGTCCCGCACTACATTCGTAGTACCCCCACCCATTATACTCATTACTCGCGGCGCGTTGCCGATTCCCGTAAGAGTTCGGGCACTGTTTGTGCATTCGCACAGAAGAAGAAGATGGTCAAGTGGCCGGTGAGCCTTAACTATATACATATTAAGATGGTATCTATTCTTTAGGACATGTCCGCGCCGCGAATAATGAGTATAATGGGCGGGGGCACTAGGAATGTAGTGTGGGACAATACGTTGAGAATGTGGGTTTCGCGGGAGGCGTGCCAGAGATAAATCCCTGCAGTCGCGCTATCCTCTGTCCCCTCGGTGGCTCAGATGGATAGAACGTCTGCCATGTAAGCAGGAGATCCCGGGTTCGAGTCCCGGTCGGGGCACACATTTTCATCTGTCCCCGTTGACGTATGTCAACGTCTGTAAGCAGCTAAGGGTGTTCATTTCAATGTAACATTAAATATCCTTGTACTGACCGCCCACGTGTGGCCGGCATGAAATTCCAGCCCACAAAATGACATCCGGCACCTGTACAACACAATGCATCCACGTTTGCATGCTTGCATTCCACATTCTAGCGGCTACACCGATTATTAATGTTCTACAACTTCACAATTTCAATGGCTTATCTCGCACTTATATTAACCTGTGATCTTGCAATGTTAAGAACTTAAAAATATTACCTAGACAAATGTATTCCCAAAATTTCATTGCTCTATATAAATTATTTTTTGGTGATGCGATTTTTTCCGTAGTGCATATCGAAAAGATGTTAACAGATGACGCTGTAATCGCAATACGGAGAGCCTATAAATAGTGTGGCGCAGATCAGAGTAATCATTTCCATCGATGTAAAGTGGAAGGATGTTAGCTTTCCGAACAAAGCGAATAAAGACGTTGAAATCATGTATTCCGTTGAACATCTTTTTCCTGTATTGGACTACCACATGTTAGAGCCAAGTCCTATTGGAACAAGACGCAGTTTTCAAATACTATTTAACATTCCACAAGCATCGAATGTGAAAACCATTCGCAAGCTCTTCGCCAAAATCCGATGGACAAGCAGTGCAGGTGATAATCTAGCGGGGAATTTAGGCCTCAGGCAAACAGTAGTTACTCATGAAATTGATTAGCAAAATCCAAGGGTATCCGTCCAAAGAATTGCAGCAGAGACTTGTCTGAAGCGCTCCGGCGCATAGAAAATACTGAGAAAGATCCTACACATCTTTCCATTCAAAATCCAAATTCACCAAGGCCATACCTGTACGAATAGTGAGCCAGAGGAATGGCTTTTACAAAACAGATTTTCATAATTATTATAACGAAGGATTTGGCAGCATCTGGTTTACAGATGATGCACATTTTCACCTGAATGGAGTGGTAAATAAAACTGCAATTTTGGGGCACCTAAAGTCCACATTTATGTGAAATGATACCATTGTATTCTTCCAAAGTAGTTGTCTGGGCTGCGGTATGCAGCTGAGGCATTACTGGCCCTTTTCACATGCGAGAAACGATCACTAGGGAACTTAATGTCGCACATTTGGAACAATTTATTGCCAGACGGCAAGCGTTGTAGGATCGTCGAGGCACCGATTTGTTCATGCAAGGTGGGACTAGACCAATCGCAGCGAGCAGGTATTGTGACTGACAATACACAATTTTTTACAACACAACTTTTATTGATGTAAGTTCGCAAGGTTGATGCTGAACATACAAACGAAAGGTAACAATAACAAAAAAAGTCTCCTAATTGAGGCAAACAAAAGTTCACTTCTTATTTTCCACAAAGGTTCGTGGTAACACACTCACACACTAGTAACAGTCCAATTCCGAGACGAAGACGTAATCTTTGACGGTTGCAGTACACGAGGTCGGCATCTGGCGTGAACTGAACTTTGGGCCTGGTTCTAGCCCCTAAATAGCTGTCTCCAGCCAATCAGATTTCGGTATAGTGATACTTCCTCCAAGCCGTGGCTCGAGCTCCCACTGCTGGAAGTAGTGCTCGGAATGTCTGTTTCCATTATCTTGAGTGTAAATAGCCTGTGTTTACCATGGTGCTTTTGGGTACGCCTTTGGGCATAGACAACCTTGTCCTCTGTGGTGTTATATGGGTTGCCGGTCCTCAGGGGCCACCTTGGCTCCGGTATAACAACAGGTGTTTCGCTTTCTTGATGAATACTTCAGGAGTAGAGTCACTGCGTAGGATTATTGCAAATTTACTGGCGCAGGCTTGGATTAACCTCCATATTCGCGACATCTGACTACTTCTGGCTACTTCTTGTGAGCGTTGGTCCCAGGTGAGGGTTTCCCAGGCGATTATCATAGTCCCACATTAACTATACACCTCAGCTTCGAGCTATATGATATGAGGACCAGAGGGCACGAAGCGCACTGTTCTTATCAAGATTGTAATAAGGATAAAGTTACACCTTCACCATCCACGGAGGACGTCTTCCCACTAGCACTTCGTACATTCATGAAAAAAGTAAAAATTAAAATTAAAAATTTTTTCGATAATGTGCTTATCCAGTCGCAACGTTGGTCTGATAGCTACAGGTTTGTCTCTCTCTGGTCAGTTTGCTATACAGTTATAGAAGGTAGTTTACTTCATAACGTGTTATGAGCCTTTTGAGAGAGTTAATCTCCACTATACGCGTCATTGTGGGTTACGGAAACATCGATCGTGCTTAACTGACTTCGCTCTGGTTTGTCTCTGTGGTTCAGGAGATAGTAAACGGCGGAGCTCGTGCTGATGCAGTGTTCCTTGTCTTCAGGAAGGTATTCAATGTACTTTTACACTCTCGTACTGCGAACTACGCTGTCCAGTCACATTAATGTGACCACTATCTACGTTCGACGTCAACGAGCAGAAGCAATTCAAGGCGGCAGGTGGCAGGACTAGCAGTGGAAGGTATACGAAGCGTGTCCGGGAGACACAGAGAACAAAGCAGTCGTTGTCGTAATGCAGAAACGAAGCGATTTACCTGACGTCCAAAAGGGCATGATCATCGGCTTTCGTGCCAGTGGTGAAACACTCCCAAAACGACTACGTCTACATCTACATACATACTCCGCAATCCACCATACGGTGCGTGGCGGAGGGTACCTCGTACCACAACTAGCATCTTCTCTCCCTGTTCCACACCCAAACAGAACGAGGGAAAAATGACTGCCTATATGCCTCTGTACGAACCCTAATCTCTCTTATCTTATCTTTGTGGTCTTTCCGCGAAATGTAAGTTGGCGGCAGTAAAATTGTACTGCAGTCAGCCTCAAATGCTGGTTCTCTAAATTTCCTCAGTAGCGATTCACGAAAAGAACGCCTCCTTTCCTCTAGAGACTCCCACCCGAGCTCTGAAGCATTTCCGTAACACTCGCGTGATGATCAAACCTACCAGTAACAAATCTAGCAACCCGCCTCTGAATTGCTTCTATGTCCTCCCTCAATCCGACCTGATAGGGATCCCAAACGCTCGAGCAGTACTCAAGAATAGGTCGTATTAGTGTTTTATAAGCGGTCTCCGTTACAGATGAACCACATCTTCCCAAAATTCTACCAATGAACCGAAGACGACTATCCGCCTTCCCCGCGACTGCCATTATATGCTTGTCCCACTTCATATAGCTCTGCAATGTTACGCCAAAATATTTAATCGACGTGACTGTGTCAAGTGCTACACTACTAATGGAGTATTCAAACATTACAGGATTCTTTTTCCTATTCATCTGCATTAATTTACATTTATCTATATTTAGATTTAGCTGCCATTCTTTACACCAATCACAAATCCTGTCCAAGTCATCTTGTATCCTTGTAACAGCTGCACATTGCTACCCACCGTATCCAAAAGATCATTTATGTAGAAGGAAAACAACAGCGGACCTACCACACTTCCCTGGGGCACTCCAGATCATACCCTCACCTCCGATGAACACTCACCATCGAGGACAACGCACTGGGTTCTATTACTTAAGAAGTCTTCGAGCCACTCACATACTTTGGAACCAATCCCATATGCTCGTACCTTAGTTAGGAGTCTGCAGTGGGGCACCGAGTCAAACGTTTACCGGAAGTCAAGGAATATGGCATCCGTCTGATACCCTTCATCCATGGTTCGCAAGATATCATGTGAAAAAAGGGCGAGTTGCATTTCGCAGGAGCGATATGTTCTAAAGCCGTGCTGATGCATAGTCTGCAACTTCTCTGTCTCAAGGAAGTTCATTATTTTCGAACTGTGAATATGTTCGAGTCTGTAAACTGTCCGCGTGCTGCCATGGTTAAAGTATACCATGCAGGCAACAATGACGCTATTCAAAAGCGACGCCATAGCAACTGTGGCGCCTCACGGACGGTAGATGACATAGCTGAACGACAGCTACGGAGACGTGTTCGGGCGAATCTAAGTGTAACTGTTGAGCAAGTAATGGAAGTGCAACTATCGAGCAACTAACAAACTAGATGAACCAAGGACTACCAACAGTGTCTCGTCAACGACGTTTCAGCGAACTTTGCTGCGTATGGGCTGCCACAGCTGACACTTGGTTCATTCATCTATGCTGACTGTTGTTCATCGGCGACGAAGGCTGGAATTTGCATTTGAGTACCGCAACTGGACGTCCACTGAGTGGCGACCAGTAGTCATTTCAATGGATCACGCTTTATGCTCCATTGGACAGATAGCCGTTGGCATTTATGGCATAAAACGTCTGAAAGCAAACATGCAGGCCGGAGGAGTGAGCGTTATGGTCTGCGCAATGGTTTCATGGCATTTCATACGCGATCTTGCCACTGTGGGTGGCACAATGCATCAAGACAAGCATGTGCACTACTGAAGATTAAAATTGCTACACAAAGAAGAAATGCAGATGATAAACGGGTATTCATTGGATAAATATATTATATTAGGACTGACATGTGATTACATTTTCACGCAATTTGGGTGCATAGATCCTGAGAAATCAGTATCCAGAACAACCACCTCTGGCCATAATAAGGGCCCTGATACGCCTGGGCATTGAGTCGAACAGAGCTTGGATGGCGTGTAAAGGTACAGCTGCCCATGCAGCTTCAACACGATACCACAGTTCATCAAGAGTAGTGACTGGCGTATTGTGACGAGCCAGTAGCTCGGCCAACATTGACACAGACGTTTTCAATTGGTGAGAGATCTGGAGAATGTGCTGGCCAGGGCAGCAGTAGAACATTTTCTGTATTCAGAAAGGCCCGCACAGGACCTGCAACGTGCGGTCCTGTATTATCCTGCTGAAATGTACGGTTTCGCAGGGATAAGAATGAAGGGTAGAGCCACGGGTCGTAACACATCTGAAATGTAACGTCCACTGTTCAAAGTGCCGTCAATGCGAACAAGAGGTGAGCGAGACGTGTAACCAATGGCATCCCATAACATCACACCGGGTGATACGCCAGTATGGCGACGAATACACGCTTCCAGTGTGCGTTCACCGCGATGTCGCCAAACACGGATGCGACCATCATGATGCTGTAAAAAGAACCTGGAGTCATCCGAAAAAATGACGTTTTGCCATTTGTGCACCCACGTTCGTCGTTGAGTACACCATTGCAGGCGCTCCTGTCTGCGATGCAGCGTCAAGGGTAACCGCAGCCATTGTCTCCGAGCTGGTAGTCCATGCTGCTGCAAACGTCGTCGAAATGTTCGTGCAGATGGTTGTTGTCTTGCAAACGTCCCCATCTGTTGACTCAGGGATATAGACGTGGCTGCACGATCCGTTACAACCATGCGGATAAGATGCCTGTCATCTCGACTGCGAGTGATACGAGGCCGTTGGGATCCAGCACGGTGTTCCGTATTACCCCCCTGAACCCACCGATTCCATATTCTGCTAACAGTAATTGGATCTCGTCCAACGAGAGCAGCAATGTTGTGATACGATAAACCGAAATCGCGATAGGCTACAATCCGACCTTTATCAAAGTCGGAAACGTGATGGTACGCATTTCTTCTCCTTACACGAGGCATCACAACAACGTTTCGCCAGGCAACGCCGGTCAACTGCTGTTTGTGTATGAAAAATCGGTTGGAAACTTTCCTCATGTCAGCACGTTGTAGGTGTCGCCACCCGCTCCAACCTTGTGTGAATGCTCTGAAAAGCTAATCATTTGCATATCACAGCATCTTCTTCCTCTCGGTTAAATTTCGCGTCTGTAACTCGTCATTTTCATGGTGTAGCAACTTTAATGGCCAGTAGTGTATCTATCCTTGGAGACCATGTCCATCCCCACATGAAGTTTGTTTTTCTTTGGCACGATGGCATCTACCAGTAGGACAGTGCATAGTTTCACACAGAATGCAGCGTCATAGCGTGGTTCGAAGAGAACCAGGATAAGTTAGCCATACTTGCCTGGCCACCTAAGTGTCCGGATTTAAACCCAATCGAGAATCTATTCGACCAGGCTGTTTTGCCATGGATTCTCAACCAAGAAACCTAGAGCACCTGGCCACGGCACAGAAATCGGCATGGCTCCATATCCCTATCGGTACCTTGCGGAACCTCATTGACCCTCTTCTAACACGTCTCGCAGTGGCGCGCGTTGCAAAATGTGGTTGTGTAGATCTTTGCAAGTGGTCACATTAATCTTACTCGACAGTGTGCAACACAAATATGATTTCAGACTATACACACATCCATTACAGTCGCCTACATTCAACTCTTTTAAACACCACGAGGAAAGGGGCCATCGTGAGCGGAGGAAGGAATGCTCTACCACGTAGGAGGCTGAACAACATGTCGATGTCTCCTTTCCAGCAATGTCATAATGACCTTGCTTTTTAAGAACAAAATACGAGTCAGGAGATTCTCTGGAAAGTTTTGTAACTTTATTGAAGATTTTCTAGCTAACACAACCTTAAACATAAGGCTCAATGAGGAGTATTCTTCAGATATGAAAGTTGGTTTGGGTGTTCCGCAATGAAGCGTTATGGCTAAGTTACTGTTCACCGAGCACATAAATGATTTGGTGGACAACGCTATAATTTCCTTGAAGCTGCCAGTGAATACTGCTGCAGTAAATAGAAAAGTCACTTCGACAGATAATCGTAGTGAAACGAAGAAAAACCGTGACGCTTGGCGTAGAGACTAGCAACTGAACATAAACAAATGTAACTTGCTGCGCGTAAATAGGCGCTGGGATCTATTATTATTATTTGATTACCATATTGACGATAAATCATTGGAAACAGGCACCTGTATAAAATTTCTCATGGTATGGGGCCGTAGCAGCTTAATGTGAAACTAGTTTTAGGAAAGGTAGACACAGTGTTTAGATTCATTGTAAGAGTCCTAAAGAAGTATAATTCACCGATGAACGAGGTAGCTTACCAAACCCTCGTTCAACTGATTGCCGAATTTTAATTGTCAGTCTGGATGCTTAGCACGTGGTTGCTAAGACATTTTCAAAGAAGGGCTGTGGTTCAAAATGGCTCTGAGCACTATGGGACTCAACTGCTGAGGTCATTAGTCCCCTAGAACTTAGAACTAGTTAAACCTAACTAACCTAAGGACATCACAAACATCCATGCCCGAGGCAGGATTCGAACCTGCGACCGTAGCGGTCTTGCGGTTCCAGACTGCAGCGCCTTTAACCGCACGGCCACATCGGCCGGCGAAGGGCTGTGCGTTGCGTCACTAATTTGCCTTGTGAGCACGATAGTTCACGGAGATGTTGAACCAACTCCATTGTCAGTGACTAAAGGACATACGTTGTGCATCACGGATTTATTGGTAAAATTCCAGCTAACCACGTTTCAAGGAAAGTCAAGCAACAAATTATTTCTTCCCACATGTACGTCTGGAAATGACATTAACGGTAACTTGGAGCTTACACAAAGCAGTGTTGATATCGTTCTTCAGGCGCGCCTTTAGCGAATAATGGAACAGAAAAGAGGCGAAGGGTGTCTCTGTAAGTATGAATGTAGATGTAAATACAATTATTCCGTCAACTCTTACTTTTTCCAGGCAGAAAACGACAACAACCTGGGTGTAGCTGTCAACTGCCTTCTGGCTCTCATAACCAGTCACTAAGTGATATCAATGGTAATGCTACCGATGACAGCGTCATTACAGCGGAGTTACTGAATGCGTATTGCAAACAAGGGAAACTCCAGCATTGGTCGTGTGAATTTGGAACCGTTTTTATTATTATTGTATATCGATTTCAATCACAGAGTGATCATCTTCAGTGCAAGACTGAGTCCCGTCGGTTCACATAATCATGCACAAAGTATAACTTCAAACAAAGGGGTTTATCGTGAAGAATATGCCAACTAGCAGGTAAGATTCAAAATCTTACTTGCTAATTGGCATGTTTTTCATGATAAACACCTATGCCTATAGTTATTTTTTGTGCATCATTATATGAGTTCACAGGACTTAGTCTTGGCTGCAGATGATAACTCTGTGATTGAAATCGATAAGCAATAACAATAAAAAACGATTTCAAATTTATACGACGAATGCTGGAGTTTCCCTTGTTCGTAGTACCTATTGTGTGGTTGTGGTGCACCAACTCCCCAACGGAATATAATCTTACTAAATTTTGTTTTCCAATATTCCTTCACCAAGGAAGACCAAGGAAATATTCAAGGATTCGAATCAATAGCATCTACCAACATGAATAACATAGAGGCAGATGTCTCACGTATAGCGAAGCAGCTTAAGTCAGCCAATAACGGCAAGTCTTCAGGTCCAGATTTTATATCACTTTGGTACCTTCCAGATTATGCTGATACGATAGTCCCATACTTAGCAATGATATACAATCGCTCGTTTGACGGAAGACTCGTACCTAAAGACAGGAAAGTTGCACAGATCACGCCAATACTTAAGAAAGGAAACAGAAGTTGTCAGCTGAATTACAAATCCACATCAGTGACGTCAATTTCCAGTAGGATTTTGGAACATATATTGTGTCTGAACATTGCAAATTGACATGACAAAACGGTTTATTTACACATCATTATCACGGATTCAGAAAAGATCGTTCTTGTGAAACGCAACTAGCTTTTTATTCACATGAAGTAATGAGTACCATCGACAGGGGATCTCTAATTGATTCCATATTTCTAGATTTCCAGAAGACTTTTGACACTGTTCCTCATAAGCGACTTCTAATAAAACTACGTGTCAATGGAGTATCGTCTCAGCTGTGCGACTGGGTTCGTGATATCTGTCAGAAAGGTTAGTTCTTAGTAATCGACGGAAAGTCATCGAGTAAAACAGAGGTGATATCTGGTGTTCCCCCAAAGAAGTGTTATAGGCTCTCTGCTGATCCTAATCTATATGAACGAATTAGGAGACAATCTGAGCAACGCACTTCAGTTGTTTGCACATGATGCTCCCGTTTACCGTCTAGCAAAGTCACCGAAGGACAATTACAAAATGATTTTCATAAGATATCTGAAGGGTGCGAAAAGTGGCGATCGATAGTAAATAATAAAAAGTGTGAGGTCAGCCACTTGAATACTAAGAACCCGTTAAATTTAGGTTACACCATAAATCACCCCGGTCAAAAAGACTGTCAGTTGAACTAAATACATAGATAATGCAATTACAGTGGACTTAAACTAGAACGATCACACACAAAATGTTGTGGGGAAGGCGAACGAAACACTGCGTTTTACTGGCCGAACGCTTAGATGAAAGAGGGCTACTAAAGAGACTGAAATATTGCTGCGCGTTATGGGATCTCTACCACACAGGATTGACGGAGGACATTGAAAGAGTTCACAGACAGGGAGCTCATTTTGCATTATCGCAAAAAAGGGAAGAGAGTGTCATAGATATGATTCACTGGTTGGCGCGGCAATCATTAAAACAAGTGCGTTCTTCTATGCAGCGAGATCTTTTAACGAAGCTTCCATCATCAGCTTTCTCTTCTGAATGCAGAAATATTTTGTTGACGCCAATCTTCTCACACGGAAAGATTTAAGTTTTCGTTTTTCCCGCGCGCTATTCAGAAGCGGAACGGCACAGAAATAGTCTGAAAGTGGTTCGATAAACCATCTGCAAGGCACTTAAATGTGTCATTCTGGAAACATCCCCCAGGCTGTGGCTAAGCCATGTCTCCGCAATATCCTTTCTTTCAGGAGTGCTAGTTCTGCAAGGTTCGCAGGAGAGCTTCTGTAAAGTTTGGAAGGTAGGAGACGAGGTACTGGCAGAAGTAAAGCTGTGAGTACCGGGCGTGAGTCGTGCTTCGGTAGCTCAGTTGGTAGAGCACTTGCCCGCGAAAGGCAAAGGTCCCGAGTTCGAGTCTCGGTCGGGCACACAGTTTTAATCTGCCAGGAAGTTTCACTTAAATGTGAATTGCAGAGTAGACATATAGAGATATAAGTACTTGTAGATGCGGTCTCAAAGGGCTACAAATATCACGGTACTCAACCTCTTTGGGAAACTCGGGGTTATAGCAGATTACTCAGAAAAATCAGATAAAAGTAACGAAAGAGAAAGAATAACTTGCAAAGCTGTATACAAAGTATACAGAAATGTTAGCGAAACACGAGGAAGCGTAGAAGTTTACATACTCCACCTAACCAAAGCCTAACGGAGATGATAGATAAACTCCAGTGGAAGACTCTGCAGGAGAGACGCTCAGTAGCTCGGTACGGGCTTTTGTCAAAGTTTCGAGAACATACCTTCACCGAAGAGTCAAGCAGTATATTGCTCCCTCCTACGTATATCTCGCGAAGAGACCATGAGGACAAAATCAGAGAGATTAGAGCCCACACAGAGGCATACCGACAATCCTTCTTTCCACGAACAATACGAGACTGGAATAGAAGGGAGAACCGATAGAGGTACCCAAGGTACCCTCCGCCAAACACCGTCAGGTGGCTTGAGGAGTATGGATGTAGATGTAGATCAAAGTTTTGCGAGGCTAAACCAGTACGCTACACAATGCGCGACAAGGGAAAACAGCATTTAAATAGGTTAGAAAAGAATGGCGTAACTGAATCCTTCGCAATAGCAGATAAACCATGTGGTAAGATGTGGTGACTTCAAATCAACCGTGATTGCACAGTCGATAACAGATACGTATTCAATCCCGGGAGCAGAAGACGTAATGGCAAAATTAGGTAGCGGAAACTACTATTCACACATTATTTTGAAAGTCGCTTATCTTCAACTACCAGTCAACACGGAAAACCAGAATGCCATGATCATAATCACATATTTTGCTCTCTATGTATAGAATACCTTACCTTTAAGAATAATTTCTGCTCCGACGTTACACCCAAGATACTTAGAGCAGTTAATCAGAAAGATTCTAGGAGATAGTTCAGTAATATCAGGAGGTGCGATACAAGAACATTTAGGAGACTTACAAAAATTGTTTAAAGCACTAATGAAAGCTCAACTCTGCGTTAAAACGTAATTATTCTTCTTCTTTCAAGAAGAGGGAGAGTATCTAAAGCACGCAGCATCAGGTGAAATTATACGTCCAACCACCAACCACGTCCAAGCATTTGCAAAGCATCCAGTACCGAAAGAAGTGAAACAGTTGCAATCGGCGTTAGGTCAAACTGGATATTATAGAATATTCATTTCTGTGGCAGCCACAATAGCCAAACACAAGCTTCTAAAAAAAGGAGGAAAATGGAATTGGTTGAAGAACTGTCAAATGGTTTTTGATAAACAAAGATGCTTTATTAAATTCTAAATGTTAAGTGATGTATGACTCTAAGAAGCAGTTAATAGTTATAGGAACTGATGCAATGTTATCACAAAGAGTGGGAACGAAGGATTGACCTATTGTATTCATATCCAAGACTTAGAAATCAGTGCAGTAGACTTACTTTCAGGTAGAAAAAGATGTTGTAGCCCTCATATTTGTTGTAGAGAAATTTCGTGATTATTTTTACCAGCTATAAATTTTAGTAAAGATATTCTGTTCTGCAATACAGATTCCGCAAAAAAGTCAACAAAGTTTGCAAAGATGGTCATTGTTACTATCAGTGTACAATTATAAAATACAATATCATTCTTCCCCAAAAGGCAGCAGTGCAGATATCCTATCACGTTTACCAGCTGGCATAGAATTTTGACGCATTACCGTAAATTTGCTTTCAGATCGATGAAGTTGTAACAGGCCTGCCACTAGACGTAAAAGTGACGACGGAAGCAGTGACAGTAGTAGAGGTACTATTGAGAGTGAAATACTTAATGGAATCTAAGTGCTCGTGCTGTAAGTAGCAGCTAACGTACTCTGAATTGCTGCACTCCTTAAATCTGGCAATGTATATACACTACTGGTCATTAAAAATGCTACACCACGAAGATGACGTGCTACAGACGCGAAATTTAACCGACAGGAAGAAGATGCTGTGGTATGCAAATGATTAGCTTTTCAGAGCATTCACACAAGGTTGGCGCCGGTGGTGACACCTACAACGTGCTGACATGAGGAAAGTTTCTAGCCGATTTCTCATACACAAACAGCAGTGGACCGGCGTTGCCTGGCGAAACGTTGTTGTGATGCCTCGTGTAAGGAGGAGAAATGCGTACCATCAAGTTTCCGACTTTGATAAGGTCGGATTGTAGCCTATCGCGATTGCGGTTTATAGTATCGCAACATTGCTGCTCGCGTTGGTCGAGACCCAATGACTGTTAGCAGAATGTGGAATCGGTGGGTCCAGGAGGGTAATACGGAACGCCGTGCTGGATCCCAACGGCCTCGTATCACTCGCAGTCGTGATGACAGGCATCTTATCCGCATGGCTGTAACGGATCGTGCAGCCACGTCTATATCCCTGAGTCAACAGATGGGGACGTTTGCAAGACAACAACCATCTACATGAACAGTTCCACCACGTTTGCGGCAGCATGGACTATCAGATCGGAGACCACGGCTGCGGTTACCCTTGACGCTGCATCACAGACAGGAAAACCTGCGATGGTGTACTCAACGACGAACGCGGGTGCACGAATGGCAAAACGTCATTTTTTCGGATGAATTCAGGTTCTGTTTACAGTATCATGATGGTCGCATCCGTGTTTGGCGACATCGCGGTGAACGCCCATGGGAAGCATTTATTCGTCATCGCCATACTGGCGTATCACCCGGCATGATGTTATGGGGTGCCATTGGTTACACGTCTCGATCATCTCTTAATCGCATTTACAGCACTTTGAACAGTGGACGTTACATTACAGATGTTTTACGGCCCGTGGCTCTACCCTTCATTCGATCCCTGCGAAACCCTACATTTCAGCAGGATAATGCACGACCGCATGTTGCAGGTCCTGTACGGGCTTTTACGGATACAGAAAATGTTCTACTGCTGCCCTGGCCAGCACATTCTCCAGATCTCTCACCAATTGAAAACATCTGTGTCAATGGTGGCCGAGCAACTGGCTCGTCACAATACGCCAGTCACTACTCTTGATGAACTGCGATATCGTCTCGAAGCTGCATGGGCAGCTGTACCCGTACACGCCATCCAAGCTCTATTTGACTCAATTCCCAGGCGTATCAAGGCCGTTATTACGGCCAGAGGTGGTTGTTCTGGGTACTGATTTCTCAGGATCTATGCAACCAAATTGCGTGAAAATGTAATCACATGTCAGTTCTAGTATAATATATTTGTACTACACGTTTATCACCTGCATTTCTTCATGGTGCGGCAATTTTAATGGCCAGTAGTATATAACCGTTACAGCCACAACATGGTAACCTGATATCCTTCCCCCTTCCAGAAGTTACAAACCTTTGTCAGTTTCAGATGGGGACCATGTAAACTCTGGATAGGGAAGGAGAAGTCGCTGAATCGCTGACGTCAACCAGCACCAACACCCCACAGCAACCAGAACCCACTAAAGTTGAGTTCAGCAATTGTTGTGTCGAAGTCAGTATGGAGGTGGACCTCATCCACCTATAGAAGTAGCAGTAAAAGAACAAGATGCTCTCATCACTCCCTTCGTGAATCGTGAAGGAGGGGGTTGGGGATGGGAGAAGATGTGACAGCGAGTTGCAACTCTACTGCAAGATTGCCTTCTACACTCCTGGAAATTGAAATAAGAACACCGTGAATTCATTGTCCCAGGAAGGGGAAACTTTATTGACACATTCCTGGGGTCAGATACATCACATGATCACACTGACAGAATCACAGGCACATAGATACAGGCAACAGAGCATGCACAATGTCGGCACTAGTACAGTGTATATCCACCTTTCGCAGCAATGCAGGCTGCTATTCTCCCATGGAGACGATCGTAGAGATGCTGGATGTAGTCCTGTGGAACGGCTTGCCATGCCATTTCCACCTGGCGCCTCAGTTGGACCAGCGTTCGTGCTGGACGTGCAGACCGCGTGAGACGACGCTTCATCCCGTCCCAAACATGCTCAATGGGGGAGAGATCCGGAGATCTTGCTGGCCAGGGTAGTTGACTTACACCTTCTAGAGCACGTTGGGTGGCACGGGATACATGCGGACGTGCATTGTCCTGTTGGAACAGCAAGTTACCTTGCCGGTCTAGGAATGGTAGAACTATGGGTTCGATGACGGTTTGGATGTACCGTGCACTATTCAGTGTCCCCTCGACGATCACCAGTGGTGTACGGCCAGTGTAGGAGATCACTCACCACACCATGATGCCGGGTGTTGGCCCTGTGTGCCTCGGTCGTATGCAGTCCTGATTGTGGCGCTCACCTGCACGGCGCCAAACACGCATACGACCATCATTGGCACCAAGGCAGAAGCGACTCTCATCGCTGAAGACGACACGTCTCCATTCGTCCCTCCATTCACGCCTGTCGCGACACCACTGGAGGCAGGCTGCACGATGTTGGGGCGTGAACGGAAGACGGCCTAACGGTGTGCGGGACCGTAGCCCAGCTTCATGGAGACGGTTGCGAATGGTCCTCGCCGATACCCCAGGAGCAACAGTGTCCCTAATTTGCTGGGAAGTGGCGGTGCGGTCCCCTTGGGCACTGCGTAGGATCCTACGGTCTTGGCGTGCATCCGTGCGTCTCTGCGGTCCGGTCCCAGGTCGACGGGCACGTGCACCTTCCGCCGACCACTGGCGACAACATCGATGTACTGTGGAGACCTCACGCCCCACGTGTTGCGCAATTCGGCGGTACGTCCACCCGGCCTCCCGCATGCCCACTATACGCCCTCGCTCAAAGTCCGTCAACTGCACATACGGTTCACGTCCACGCTGTCGCGGCATGCTACCAGTGTTAAAGACTGCGACGGAGCTCCGTATGCCACGGCAAACTGGCTGACACTGACGGCGGCGGTGCACAAATACTGCGCAGCTAGCGCCATTCGACGGCCAACACCGCGGTTCCTGGTGTGTCCGCTGTGCCGTGCGTGTGATCATAGCTTGTACAGCCCTCTCGCAGTGTCCGGAGCAAGTATGGTGGGTCTGACACACCGGTGTCAATGTGTTCTTTTTTCCATTTCCAGGAGTGTATTTAGCAAAAAAGGATGTATCGGGAAGCCTATCCGCCAGGCGAAGGGAGACTGCAACATATATGTGTCCAAAATTAAAGCAACAAACGGAAATATTTCAGGATGGCGTTTATTTTGACACAAAACAATATGAACAGGTGACAGCAAAGTAGAAACAATGTAAAGAATTCAGAACGTAAACAGCTGCAACATGCATAATAGTAGACGAAAATGTTCTTCGTTTTTCCCAACTTAACTGATCTGCACACACATTCCGACAACTGGTTAATGCGCTCACTGTGGGGTGTGACCACCTCCGGCAGCAATGCGTGCCTGACAACGATGGAGCATGCTGTGAATAACGTCATCAATGTCATGTTGAGGCAATAACGAACATTCTTCCTGCGTAGCTGCTCGCAAGTCTTGAAGAGTGACTGGTAAATGCTGACGCGATGCAACCCGTCTCGCTAGTGCATCCCAGACATGCTCTGTGGATTCAAATGGGGGGAGCGAGCAGGTCACGCCATGCTTGCAGTATTTTCCGTTTCGAAGAAAAAATCAACCATTTGTGCCCTATGAGGTCCATCATTACGAAACCTGGGCGTCCAGAACCTCACAACAACGGTACATGAGGTCCCACGACCTTGTCACGATACCTGACAGCAGTTAAACCCTTCCGATTCACCAGTACAATTTCATGAAGACATATTCGAGTGATCAACATAATTCCTGCGCACACCTTTAGCAATCCTCCTCGACATCGGTATCTTCCCACAATGTTCGGATCTCAAAACAGTGTTCCACATGCGAATCCGTTGGGAACCACTCTCCAGACCAAATCGGTACTCATCTGTGGAAAGAACATTAGCCCACTGTTCCACTGCCCAGATGAATTGTTGACGACTCCATCCTAGACGTTCCCTTTTGTGAAAACGCGTCAGAGGCACACTTACAGCAGGTCTCCGACAATAAAGGCCACTCTGTCGAAGCCTTCTCTACCCTGTTTGTCTCGATACAACACATCCAGTGGATGCTGCGAGGACAGATGCCAATTGCTGCGCAGAAATAAGGCGGTACCATCGTGCCCTTACATAACGGTGCTGTCTCTCTGATGTTAAACGTTGTCGGCCCTCCTCTGATCTTCTTCATGCAGTTTCGGTCTCTATGAACTGTCGCCACATCTGAGAAATAAGAGAAAGATTCACGTTAAGCCATCGGGTCATATGAGTTTGTGACTGTCCTGCTTCCATAATTCCTAAGACCTTCTGCCGCAGAGAGTCTGGTAGGCGTCTTCTCAAAACTGCACTGTCTGTGACTGTGTACACAGGAATTGTGGATGAGGGACTTCCCAGCAAACACTACTCCGTTTGATAGATGCCCTGAAGTCAATCGTTGGCGTAGTTTTCCATTGACCGAAGTGCCTTCTTCCATGCAGAAAGAACAGATACCATCTTCTTCTTGTGTGCGAATGCATAAACAGTGCCCGAACTCTTACGGGAATCGGCAACGCGCCGCGAGTAATGAGTATAATGGGTGGGGGCACTACGAATGTAGTGCGGGACAATAACTTGAGAATGTGGGTTTCACAGGAGGCGTGCCAGAGATCAATCCCTGCAGTCGCGCTATCCTCTGTGTCCTCGGTGGCTGAGATGGATAGAGCGTCTGCCATGTAAGCAGGAGATCTCGGGTTCGAGTCCCGGTCGGGGCACACATTTTCATCTGTCCCCGTTGACGTATGTCAACGCCTGTAAGCAACTGAGGGTGTTCATTTCATTGTAATTTCATTCTAACGAGCTGCATGGTCACCTATGGTATCTGTTCTTTCGGACATGTACGAAACAACAGATACCATCTTAGTATATATACTACGTTGGACGCCGGGAATCACCACTTAGAATAAATAGGGCGCAGTTTCATACCACTCCGCAAACCAGGATATAAACCGCGTTCCGCAACTGAACGCGTAGTTGCAACACTGCCGAGTTCAGTAGTTCATCACAGCTTACTTGCCAAAGAGTCACGATCCGTTCGCTGAAAGAATCGCTAAACTCGTCGATGACGAGTCCGACTTTAAGTCAGCAGCCCAGAGACAATGCAAGACATCACCACGGAGCAGTGCATACGCCGGGAAAGAGATAATCGCCTTTACCCTTTTGGACATAAACTCTGAAGTGTACACTGGCACAGGCTAGGACTATTTGTACAACGATCACGTGAAGGTTTAGTATTTTTGCTACTGAATAATTCAGTGTTTTGGAGATGTGTCAGCAGTTGTGTCTGCGTACGTGACACTGTTTGCTAGGAGTGGAGCCCCTGTTCATACATGCATACCAGCGACACCTCATAGGCTGTTTTCAATGTACGGAAACTATAGTAGCCACATGGATTGGTGACTAAGTGAAATTATAACACAAAACCATTATTTTGTTTATTTCTACTCCCATTCAAGTTCAACTAATTGTGCCAAAATTTATTAAGATTCAGCAGATTTAGAATATCCTTGTGTTGGTACAGTATCAGAGAGTTAGCTGCTTCGAAACACTTTTATCCATGTTACCCGTAGATCACTTAAATTAAGCGCTTTTAGTCTTCTTTTCCATTTCTGCAGAACATACTAGAAGCATGTTGTGTCACCCTTAATCTCTTCTCAAAGTTCTCAGTTTATAGAATGAACAATAGGCCGTAGCACCTGCCCTTGCATACATCTTCTGTTATCACTTTCAGTGCCTGAACACTATGCCAAAGCAAGCACCACTTGCAGTTCAACGCAGCTGCAGATTGTTCCGTGGCTAAGCAATGACCAGATGCATACATGAATGTGAACAGAAAAAGCGAGAAATATGTTATTGCGACTTCTGGTTCACGGTAAGTACGCATTGTATGTCCCCTCCCGTTCTCTTCCATCCCTTCCCTCCCCACCTCTCCTCGTCTTATTTCCCGTCCCGCCGTCCCTTGCTGCTTTGTGTTTCTGTAGGAGACAGCTATCCACCACTGTTCACTATGTGTGTAAAAATATTTTGTGACACACACACACACACACACACACACACACACTCACACACACACAGACACACACTCACATAGCAACTCATAAAAGAGGCATGGAGAAAATTTATGTATGAAAGGAGGCAAATATTTGCTAAAGTAATTACAGTTCAACAACGCACATCACAAATGAATTATGCTGCAGAAATAATAGCTGGGCACCGTTACACAGGATGACAATTATTGAACTATATGAGAAAAAAACGTAAAATAGTTCCAAATTATGGCGTGCACACACTTTACTCAACATGTAAACGTCACTACAGATATTCAGGCTTAGCTTATGACATGATCGATATGCCTGCCATCATTGGCGATGGTGTGGCGTAGACGAATGGCGAAATTCAGCATAACCTCCTGAAGTGTCGGAGCATCGATATTGTCGTTGACCTCCTGAACAGCTATTGCTGTACACCATGTCTTTAATATAACCCCACAAAAAGGAGACGCATGTGTTCAGATTGGGAGAATATGGCGGCCAATCGAGGCCCATGTCAGTGATCTCTGGGTACCCCAGAACCAGAATGCGGTCTCCAAAGTGCTCCTCCAGGACATCAAACAGTCTCCTGCTTCGATGCCGTCGAGCTCCATCTTGCATGAACCACATCTTGTCTAAATCAGGGTCATTTTGGACAATGGGGATGAGATCATCCTCCAGAACCTTCGTATACCGTTAGGTAGTCACCATGCCATCAAGGAATATCGCACCGATTATTCCGTGACTGGACATTGCACACCACACAGTTACCCGCTGAGGATGAAGAGACTTCTCGATCGCGAACTGAGGACTCTCAGTCCCCCTAATGGGCCAATTTTGCTTATTGACGAACCCATCCATTGAAAGTGGGCTTCGTCGCTAATCTAAACCATATTCACATCAAAGTCCTATTCGTTAATTATATGGACAGTAGTGTTGGCGAAACACAACCGCTATTCCATAGCCCTGGGGTTTAATGGCTGATGGCTTCGAATTTTGTATGGAAAGAGATGCAGATCTTCAATAACATTTTGTCGCAGTGTCTCCCTGTTGATTCCAACCTGTTTTGCAACTCGTCTGATCGATTTCCTTGGGCTGGTTTGAAACACAGCGCGTATGTTCCCGATGTGTTCAGGCGTTTCATCCTTTGTGGTCGACCGACATAGCTAACACTGTCATTAGGAAACTACCAGTTCTATCAAACTTGCGAATCAAATTCTTGATTGTTAGCACACTTGTACCGGTTGTCTTCAGCTTGAACTCGGTCGCGAACTTCCTTTGAGCCGCAGCTGGGCTGCTATGACTCCCATAGTGGGCCGTCACAAGCTCCAAACACTCAGGCACGCTGTACCATGACATTTTCACGTACACATGGCCAACAACAACAAAGTGCGTGTGCATGCGCATAGTAATTGCCATAATGCCCCGCGGCCAGCCGTGCAGTTTGAATATCCTGATTCAAATCGTTCAGACGTTATGACTATTTTATTTCATATAGTTCAATAATTATCACCCTGTATGTTGCTTTGTATGTGTATGTGTAAGTGTGTGTGTGTGTGTGTGTGTGTGTGTGTGTGTGTGTGTGTGTGTGTGTGTGTGCGTGTGTGCGTGTGTGTGCGTATCACAAACTGTTAGGCATATAATGAACGACTGGACAGCTGCCTCCTACAGGAGCACAAAAACAGCAAATGATCGGTAATTGTGCCATGAGGCCGGGGGCAGGGGAGATGCGAGGAAGGATAGGGTACCAATGATCGGTGTAGTGTTATGTACATTTATTGAGAGCCATAAAATCAATTAACGTTCTAGTAAGGACATGAAATATGCATCCAAATTGTTGTTGTATTATCACATACAAGTGTGTAAAATATGGAACGAAATTTAAGATACAGTGCGGTATTTAACTCGAATGTATAAAGCCTGTTATACTACTCTTCGTTAACTAGCCATGAACACATTCCTTGGGGTTAATAAATATCGAGACGTTTACGTAATGGATTGTTGAAAATGATTTTTTAGGCTATAGAAGCACCGAAGTGTAGTGGCTTGAAATGTGTTCCCAATGAAAAATGTGAAACCGCTAGCGATTAAGCAGTCGTCACTGAAATGCAAGAAAACGTTGAAGCGACACATTACCACGCCACACAGTGATTCGATGTCTACAGCCCGCCATGAATTAACCAGAGGTTTTCATTACGAAACTGCTTATAACCTTGTAATCACAGACTTAAAACAAGATTACACAAGTTCCGACGTATGAATCAAAGATAATATAATAGGTCGTATTCGTAGTAAACACTGATCCTCCTCGTTAAGACAGATATCGGTTTTTGAGATGGAAAGCGAATAGATGTTGCGTGAACAGTATCCCAGAAGATATGAGAGAATGAAAAGCCATTACGGTCAAGAGTCCTATTTCACTGATGCTTGCTGCTTCATCAGCTATTGGAGAGGTTGCTTATTGTTAGCATTGATACTGAGATGGTAGTTTGTCTGACTTTGACTATGTGCATCATAGAGTGGGGCAACATAGAAATCTCGGCGTGTACCTCACGTATGACGAAGTGATATACACACATCAAAAATAGTTTTGCATCACCCCGGTTCCCAGAACTGCTGAAGATAGACGTTGACTGTGGATATTGTATCACAGACACAGTCCCTTTGACTGTTCAGGGATGTCACTAACCCCGCCCAAAGATGTAAACAAACCATGAATGAGCAGCGCCTATTAGATGGAGGGGTCCGAGAGACGATCAGTTCCAGTCATTCCACCAGGAATGAAGTACACGGTTCGTGTTGTCTGTAGTTCAGACATGGCCAGACGGTCAACACCAGCGGCGTCTGCATTGTTACTTAGTGCCAAGAAGGGCTCTCAACAAGGGAAGTGTCCAGGCGTCTCGGAGTGAACCGAAGCGATGTTGTTCGGACATGGAGGAGATACAGAGAGACAGGAACTGTCGATGACATGCCTCACTCAAGCCGCCCAAGGGCTACTACTGCAGTGGGTGACCCCTACCTACGGATTATGGCTCGAAGGAACCCTGACAGCAAGGCCACCATGTTGAATAATGCTGTTCGTGCAGCTACAGGACATCGTGTTACGACTCAAACGGTGCGCAATAGGCTGCATGATGCGCAACCTCATTCCCTATGTCCATGGCGAGGTCCATTTTTGCAACCACGACACCATGCAGTGCGGTACAGATGGGTCCAACAACATGCCAAATGGACTGCTCAGGATTGACATCACGTTCTCTTCACTGATGAGTGTCGCATATACTTTCGACCAGACAATCGTCGGAGATGTGTTTGGAGGCAACCCAGTCAGGCTGAATGCCTCAGACACACTGTCCAGCGAGTGCAGCAAGGTGGAGGTTCCCTGCTGTTTTGGGGTGGAATTATGTGGGGCCGACGTACGCAGCTGGTGGTCAAGGAAGGCACCGTAACGGCTGTACGATACCTACATGCCATCCTCCGACCGATAGTGCAATCATATTGGACGCATATTGGCGAGGCCCCCATCGTGAACATCTTGTGAATGACTTCCTTCGGGATAACAATACCGTCTGACTAGAGTGGCCAGCATGTTCTCCAGACATGAACGCTATCGAACATGCCTGGGATAGATTGAATATGGCTGTTTATGGACGGCTGTGACCCACCAACCACTCTGAGGCATCTACAACAAATAGCCGTTGAGGAGTGAGACAATCTGAACCAACGGTGCCTTGATGAACTTGTGGATAGTATGCCACGACGAATACAGTCATGCATCAATGCAACAGAACGTGCTACTGGGTATCAGAGTTACCGGTGTGTACAGCAGTCTGGACCACCATCTCTGAAGGTCTCGCTGTATGGTGGTATAACATGCAATGTGTGGTTTTCATGAACAGTAAAAAGTATGGAAGTGAAGTTTACGTTGATCTCTATTCCAATTTTCTGTACAGGTTCCGATACTCTCGGAATTGAGGTGATGCAAAACATGTTTTTGTGTGTTTATAATACTGTATATTCCATCACATGCCCATCGTCTATATGCTTAAATGTTTCCAACTCATCAATTAACGGGATGCATGTGAATCCACTGCGCTTCACAGGTGTCGAGGTGCAACAGGTGCTACATGCACAAGTTTCTGTTAGGTTGCACGCCCTAGGTTAATATAAAGACAATTTATTGGAAAATATTCACGTTCTCATTTCAAATGGTTCAAATGGCTCTGAGCACTATGGGACTTAGCTTCTGAGGTCATCAGTCCCCTAGAACTTCGAACTACTTAAACCTAACTAACCTAAGACATCACACACACCCATGCCCGAGGCAGGATTCGAAGCTGCGACCGTAGTGGTCGCGCGGTTGTAGACTGTAGCGCCTAGAACCGCTCGGCCACCCCGGTCGGTGTTCTCATTTAAGTGCACGATGAAATTCTGTTGCACTGCTCGCAGAACTTCCTATGGCGTGGCTCATTTAATGGTGAAATAGTTTCCATGCATGTCACTACCAGCGTGTACTTCTTCACCCTGACAGACTCCCTGTTTAGAATATTGTACTTGGTTCTACAGTCAGATAAGGCGATGACTTCATGAATCATTTTCATTCAAAGTCCATAACGACCATGTATGGGCACACATCAACCAATGTAGCACAAGAATCACAATTTCAGTAAACACTTTCCCTGAACATTTGGCAGGGGTTATCCGTGAGATTTTAATTTGGCAAAACGTTTTTCCTGCATGGATATCCGGATATTTGTATCAAAGCTTTTTGAATTACATCCTGCCGGAGTTTCCGGTACTTGAAGATTCGCTGCTAGATCTACGCAGCCGGATGTTAAACATGTACAGTGGTGCACCAGCACGCTTTAGTAATACAGCGGAGCATTAAACGACTGAAGAGTACTGAGAACGATTTATTAGCATGAGGCGGATCAGTAGGTTGAGAACCGTGATCACTAGATTTAAACTCAAATGTCTTCAGCTTGAAGGATCACTTGAAGACACAGGTGCGTACAAACGTAGTCGGCAGCCTAAATGTAAAGGAACTCTATCAACAGGGAAAAGACAATGGCAGAGAACCCATCAGTACTCTAATGTGAAAGTCCACTTTCCAGAAGACTGTGATGAACGGATTGGACAAGCGGTAAACGATTTTTACAGTCAATAAAATTGTGCGGGATGGCGCAATAGTTAGCACACTGGGCTCGCATTCGGGAGGATGACGGTTAAAATTCGCATCCAACCATCCAGAACCGGGATGAGCACGGTCCATTTCCTTCAGCATCCTTCCCTAAAAAGAGCTTGTCCTTCATTTCTAATTATTGCGCTGTTGAAGGGACATTAAACCCTTATCTTCCTTCCTTCTTTTTACCGCAAATAATAAGAATGCATATCTGCAACAGAAACTTCACTAAAGAACTCAACAGGATAGGCGTACGAAACACCCCAAACTGTTCGTGAGACTCAGTAACAGTGATTTAAACACCACATTGTCTTCGCGTAAGTGGTATAAGAATCAGCAAATAACTCTATACAAGTAGCTAAGCAAATTGAAACATCAGTTTTCTAACAATATCACCACTTCATACGCTTCAGGACATAGACTGTAATCTAAACATTTAATTATCAGCTAATATGTGCTCTGAAAACACTAACATAACTGGGGGCCGAACCGCAAAATAAACCCGTTTTGGGTGTGGAGCGACGGTGGCGTGGATGGACTGCTGTGGCCTATTGCGGGGTTGTGAACCTGTGAGGGCTACGGTGGGACGAAGCCTCTCCGCCGTTTTTAGGTCCCCAGTTTAAGTGCACAATACACAATACAACGCCATTCCTTGCAGAGATTTATTTATTTATTTATTTACACTTCAGGTTCCCTAGCACCAAATTGAGGAGCAAATCTCCAAGGTCATGGAACATGTCAGTACATGGAATTACAACACAAGAGAACATATTAAAATAAAATGTTTATGAATTTGAAAAAAGTCAATCCATAAGTTTAAGTAAACGCAATCAACAATGCAACAAGAATCAGCTTAATTTCTCAAGGAACTCCTCGGCGAATAGAAGGAGTGACCCATGAGGAAACCTTCAATTTCGGTTTGAAAGTACGTGGCTCACTGTTAAGATTTTTCAATTCGAGTAATAGCTTATTGAAAATTGATGTAGCAGTATACTGCACATCTTTCTGTACAAGAGTCCGATCCAAATGCAGGTTTGATTTCTGCTGCGTATTAACTGAGTGAAAGCTGCTTATTCTTGGGAATAAGCTAATATCGTTAACAATAAATGACATTACGAATTATGTATATTGAGAAGCAAACGTCAAAATACCCAGACTTTTGAGAAGGGGGAGACAAGAGGTTCGTGAACCTACATCACTTATTGTCCGAACCACCCGTTTCAGAGCCAAAAATATCCTTTTAGAACGGGAAGAGTTACCCCAAAATATAATACCATACGACATAAGCGAATGAAAATAAGCAAAGTAGACTAGTTTTCGTGTCGAACGATCACTCACTTCAGATACCATTCGAATAGCAAAAATGACAGCATTAAGTCTTTGAACAAGATCCTCAATGTGGGCTTTCCACGACAGTTTACTATCTATCTTAACACCTAGAAGTTGGAACTGTTCAGCATCACTAATCATATGCCCATTCTGTGAAATTAAAACGTCAGGTTTTTTTTAATTGTATGTTAGAAACTGTAAAAACTTAACCTTACTGTGATTTAACGTTAGTTTTTTTTCTACAAGCCTAGAACTTAGGTCATGAACTGGTCTATTTGTAACCAGACCAATGTTGCGCACAACATCCTTTACTACCAAGCCAGTGTAATCAGCAAACAGAAATGTTTTAGAGTTACCAGTAATACTAGAGGGCATATCATTTATATAAATAAGGAGCAGGAGTGGTCCCAACACTGATCCCTGGGGCATCCCCCATTTGACTGTACCCCAAGTCACAGCCATTCTGAACATTTTGACTAATGACCTTTTGGCTGTCTGTTGCTAAAGTAAGAGGTGAGCCAATTGTGAGCTACTCCCCATATTCTGTAATGGTCCAACTTCTGGAGCAATATTTTGTTATCAACACAATCGAATGCCTAAGTTAAATAAAAAAAATACGCCTAGCGTTCGAAACCTTTTGTTTAACCGATCCAGTACCTCACAGAGAAAAGAGAATATAGCATTTTCAGTTGTTGAACAACTTCTAAAGCCGAGCTGTACATTTGATAGCAAATCTGGTGATATAAAATGATGAATTATCCTTACATACACAGCCTTTTCAATAACTTTAACAAACACTGATGGTGTAGAAATAGGTCTAAAATTGTCTACATTATCCCTTTCCCCCTTTTTATAAAGCGGCTTTACTACTGCGTACTTTAATCATTCAGGAAACTGACCATTCCTAAAGGAAAAATTACAAATCTGGCTAAATACAGGACTAACATGTGCAGCACAATACTTTAATATTCTGCTAAGCACTCCATCATATTCATGAGAGTGCTTAGTCTTCAGTGATTTAATTACTGAATCAGTCTCGCCCTTGTCCGTATCACAGAGGAGTATTTCAGACAAAAATCTCGGAAAGGCATTTGCCAAAAAAGATATATGATTCCCTGTAGAAACTAAATTTTTATTTAATTCCCCAGCAATGATCAGAAAATGATTGTTAAATACTGTACTTATATCTGATTTATCAGTAACAGAAATATTTTTACTACGAACTGTCTTTATATACCTTGTGCTGCTGACCAGACACTTACATCACAACTGACCTTATGGTTTTAATTTTATCCTGTGAATTAGCTATTCTATTTGCGTACCACATATTCTTTGCCTTCCTAATAACATTTTTAAGCACCTTACAATACTGTTTGTAATGGACTACTGTAGCTTGATTGTGACTACTTCTAACATTTTGATGTAATTCCCGCTTTGTTCTACATGATATCCTTATCCCACTAGTCACCCACCCAGGCTGCCTGTTACTGCTGGTACTCCGTTTAGAACGTTCTAATGGAACGCAACTCTCAAGGGACATGAGAAATGTATCAAGGAAAGCATTATGTTTATCATCTATGTTGTCGGCACTATAAACATCCTGCCATCTTGTTCCTTGACAAGGTTTAAAAAACTCTCTAATGCTGTTGGATTAACTTTCCTACATAGTTTGTAATTAAATATGACATTGGTTTGAGTACAAAAGCCTTTTAGTGTTAAAATTTGTGCATCATGGTCTGAAAAGCCATTCACCCTTTTATAACAAAATTCCCATCTAGTAATGAAGAATGAACAAAAATATTGTCTACGGCTGTGCTACTGTTCTCCTGCACTCTAGTGAAAAAAAAAACAATATGCACCAGATAATATGAATTTAGGAGATCTACCAACATCAGTTTTCTTGCACCACCATATACAAAATATATATTGAAGTCGCCACATATTACTGATTTCTGGTACTTCCTACAAAGTGAATCAAGAATCCTCTCTAGCTTGAGCAGAAATGCTCCGAAGTCAGAGTTAGGGGACCTATAAATAACAACAATTAGGAGTTTAGTTTTACTAAATTCAACTGCCCCTATACAACATTCAAGTATCTGTTCAGTGTAGTGCAGTGATACGTCTATGGACTCAAATGGAATACTGTTCTTTACGTACACTGCCACTCGCCCACCCCGCAAGGAACTCCCTGAGAAACAGCCAGCTAATCTGTATTCTGATAAAGGAAGCCTCTGAATTGTCAAATTATTTAAGTAGTGCTCCGATATACCAATAATTTCAGCGTCAACATCTATAAGCCATTCACTAACTTTATCTCTAATACCTCTTATATTTTGATGAAATATGCTAATTCCTTCTCTACTTGGAAACATGACGTCTTGTGAAAGTGAGCCCTTACTTAGAGGAACTTCCTTTAAGCAGGTATACCTATCAACTGATTTCAATCTAAAAGGGTGCAACTCTAACACCAACTACTACAGGAATTTTTCCATCAGTAATCCCACCATCACCCACTACACTGTTACCTGTAAGCTTTGCCGGCCTCCCTTTCCCATACCTATTGAGGTATAGACCATGCCTAGTGAAACCACATCTACTGATAGACCCAACTGGCACAACTGAAATGTGACGCATGTCAACTGCCAGTTCCTATTCCCCACCGCCCTTCACCCTCCTCAACATATCTAGTTCCTCCTTTGCGCGTTGTAACTGCACCTGAAGGGCACAGATCTTACCCTCCTACTCCTTTATCAACTTATTTCACTACAGATTCTGTTCTCCCAGGAGAGGATCTCGCTAGAATGCCTACTGGCTTCCCCACTGCATTCTCCCAATGAAAATACTTTGAACAAATCCCAAACCGTGACCTATACTCACAGAACTACGACAGAGGCCACGCTTCTCACTCATAGCAAAATTTTACAATTACTGAAAAATACTGCACGTCTACGTTACTAAGTTCAGTTACACTAGTGGAACTATTTATAGAACTAACAATAACTGTCTCGAGATTCTCTGTCTACTAAGAAAGCAACTACTTATATTAATACTACTACATCACAGCTAATACTAATACCAATAAAACTTCACAAAATTGTCAGCTAAAACCAAAAATTCAAGCGGCCACTGGAACACTCAATGAAGTTAAAACACTAAATGAAAACTATTCTCTAAAATATTTCATTACAAACAATTATAAACGTCAGCTGAAAACAAGAGCATAAAATTTATTACAACGACTTCAACGCACAGAAAACTCTAAAAAACACAGCGAGCGAACGATTCCAAAAGTTTATTACATCGTTATTTCTCCACAAACAGCACGAATCACTGCTGAAAACTATTAAATTTAATAACTGTATAACAGTGCACAAATAACTTAGCTTTACAATCGCATGTAATTACACTACTGAGGCGTGAGGCTTGGACGAACTACGAAGCACACTCGCGAATAACAGACCACTCGTGTCAATAACATAGGAAGAAAGACTGAGATTAATGAAAATTAACTAATAAGTTACTTTTACAGCATATATTAACACAAACTTTAAAATAAGTAACTGATGACTAATACTTTATCAAATATCGACGAGCAATTTCAACAGCAGTCCAGCACACGTGACGTCACACCAAAGAGACGTTGGACATTTCACATTAATACATTAGCAAATTGGCCTGCTTAATTCTAGAGCTGTCAAGGGCAAGCTCACACACGGTAGCTCCTTTATAACATTCTTACGTCCGTCTATCTTACTGCGCTAATTCCACAGAACAGCCTTGCGCATACATACCGCTCCACTGCCACGACTTACACTATGTGATCAAAGGTGTCCGGACACCTGGCGGAAAATGACTTACAAGTTCGAGGCGCCCTCCATCGGTAATGCTGGAATTCAATATGGTGTTGGCACACCCTGAGCCAAGATGAAAGTTTCCACTCTCCCAGGTATACGTTCAATCAGGTGTTGGAATGTTTCTTGGAGAATGGCAGCCCATTCTTCACGAAGTGCTGCACTAAGGAGAGGTATCGGTGTCGGTCGGTGAGGCCTGGCACGAAGTCGGCGTTCCAAAACATCCCAAAGGTGTTCTATAGGATTCAGGTCAGGACTCTGTGCAGCACAGTCCGTTACAGGGATGTTATTGTCGTTTAACCACTCCGCCACAGGCCGTGCATTATGAACAGGTGTTGGATCGTGTTGAAAGATGCAGTCGCCATCCCGCAATTGCTCTTCAACAATGGGAAGCAAGAAGGTGCTGAAAACATCAATGTAGGCTTGTGATGTGATAGTACCACGCAAAACGACAAGGGGTGCAAGCCCCCTCCACGAGAAACACGACCACACCATAACACCACCGCCTCCGAATTTCACTGTTGGCACTACACATGCTGGCAGATGACGTTCACCGGGTATTTGCCATACCCACACCCTGCCGTCTGATCGCCACATTGTGTACCGTGATTCGTCACTCCACACAACGTTTTTTCACTGTTCAGTCGTCCAGTGTTTACGCTTCTTACACCAAGCGAGGCGTCGTTTGGCATTTACGAGCGTGCTGTGTGGCTTATGAGTAGCCGCTCGACCATGAAATCCAAGTTTTCTCATCTTCAACCAAACTCTCATAATACTTGCAGTGGATCCTGATGCAGCTTGGAATTCCTGTGTGGTGATCTGGATAGATGTCTGCTATTATACATTATGACCATGTTCAACTATCGGCGGTCTCCATCAATCAACAGACTAGGTCGGCCTGTACGCTTTTGTACTGTACGTGTCCCTTCACGTTTCCACTTCTCTATCACATCGGAAACATTGTACCTAGAGATGCTTAGGACTGTGGAAATCTCGCGTACAGACGTATGACACAAGTGACACCCGATCACCTGACCACGTTCGAAGTCCGTGAGTTCCTCGGAACTCCCCATTCTGCAATCTCACGAAGTGTAATGACTGCTCAAGTCGCTGATATAGAGTACCTGGCAGTAGGTGGCTGCACAATGCACCTAATATGAGAAACGTATGTTTTTGGGGTGTCCGGTTACTTTTGATCACATAGTGTATGTCAGTGATGAAAGGTTACGTGACTGGCTAGTGTAAGTTTCACACCATCTACAGCGCTGCAAATCGACCTGTGTGCCCTTATCACGGGGTGACTAATATTATGTCTTGTGAGATTCTGTCAACATGAAAAGTAGGGGATTTGAACTGCTCCTCCTGATTAGGAGTGCAGTGGCTTAACCGTTGCTCTACGTCGCACAGTGTTTTTTACAGACACATTTGAACAGCCAACACATATCTCTTCTCCGTCGAGTTCGTCGCTGGCTACTCTTCGCTGTCAACCTGTGCACGCACATCTACACAAGGACATCAGTTGCAGTGGAAGCACGAAATGTTAAACGTCACGACACTGCAGATAGCGCGGTAGGACCACGCGTGCTGGTGAGCTCTCAACACGTGGTGGCACGCAACGTAAACGAAGTACGTTCCCGCGCTACCACTACGAAACTAACAGTCGAGACTGACTTGAAAGGAAAACTAATTTCTGTAAAAGAAGGTAACCCGTCAAATCACAGACTTTTTATGAGAAAAGAAGCTATCCAGCCATTGCAACGTACAGGATGATTCAACTAAGATGGTAATCGCAATTATTACCAGAATCGTTTAAATTATTGTAATTCTGTTTCAGCAAGAATTACAACTCAATTTATGTCAAAAAAAGTGTTGTTTGAAGGGCACTGCAATGCTACACCAAACTTAAGAAGTCAGTCTGTAAACGAAGCGAACGAAATAGGTTTTATGACTGCTGTTGCTCGTAGTCTGCACGTCGATTTAAATCTACATATGTACTCTGCAAGCCATCGGAAGGTGAAAGGCTGAGGCTACTTTATAACGCTGCTTGCGACTCTCTTGCCTGTTTCACTCGTGAGTGGAGCGAGAGACAACTGTCTATCTACTTCTATACGGCTCTTGATTTCTCTCGTCTTGTATTTCCCGTCCTTGCGCGAGATGTATCTTGATGGCTGTAGAAGCTTTCTGCAGCCTCTCACAAATGATAGTTCTCTAAATTTTCGTGATACTATAAACTTCAAGCAGCAGGCGTTCACAGCGTCTATAAATTCTTCAGTAACAGCTTTTTGCCAAAATAACGTCTTCTTCCTTCCAGAGATTCTCACTTCAATTCATGGAGGATACCCGTAATAACCTACAGTTGAAATCTACAAATAAGTAATCTAGCAGCACGCCTCTGAACGGCTTCGTTGTCTTTCCACAGGGTGAAAAGTATTTAAACCGACAAACTCTGGGAGGTTGTAGCGTACATCAAAACAGATATTTTTCCTTAATGTCATTTTTCCCTATGAGGATTATTTAAACCGGAGGAGGCTGTATTACGCTCTTCAGTTGTTAGAGGCCATATTACGATCTTCAGTTGTTAGAGGCCGCATTACGATCTTCAGTTGCTAGAGGGCGTATTACGCCCTTCAGTTGTAGGCAACTGCTGTACACCAGTGTAGTAGTGCATTGTCTCTGTTTACTAATTGAGCGATACACCTGGAGTGAGTACACTAATATGGCTGGTCTGCGTGAGACCGGGTCATTTGGCAGATTACCTGGACAGGGACGCAGTCGCACGGTAAGAACGCTGCAATGGGGACGAATCAGTAGAATGTAAGAACAATCCTTCGACAGCTATTGTTACGTCCATTTCTCTTACAGCGTGTCCACAACCTGGAACCAGTTGATTATCCACCCAGAACACAATTTTCGCAGTGGTACCTGGAACAGTGTGAAATGCATCCTACATTTCCATCCTCTGTGTTGTTTACCGATGAAGCAATGTCCGGGGGTGATGGAGTCTTCAACATGCACAATTCGCATGTTTTGAGTGAGGATAACCCACATGCCGCAGTTACTAGCGCTCATCAAGTGCGGTTCTTCGTCAATGTTGTTGGGGACTGTTTCCGTGGTACTGTTACAAACTATGCAGAAGACTATATGTATCAATTTGAGGTACGGAGCCCGGTCTTGAAACGACAGAGTCGTAAGATACAATCTAAAATCGTTTTGATACCTTTGACAGTCCAATAGATGAACCGGTACTGTTGTTGCTAAGTATGGAGGGAGTAACTTTCAGAGGTAGTAATATGGACGAGAACAAGAAAAAGGTCTAGTAAACATGGCTCTAAAATAAATAGATTAAGAGTTATGGGCATTAGTTCAGTAGAACAGATGTGTTTCGCAGGGGCGGAATTGAATAAGTGCTCATTGCTCTTAATTCATACATTTTGGAAACCATATTTTCAGCGCATTTTTTTCTTGTTATGATCCATGCTAACTCCTTCAAGAATATGGAAACCACATAACTTGCAGTAGAAGATACGTGCTTCACAGCAACGAAGATGAACAAGTGCTCATAGCTCTTCAGGCACGCATTTTGAGAGCCCATGTTGACCAAACATTTTTTCCTTGCTTTCGCCCGCTATACCTCTTCATAAATGGTTCTGAGCACTATGGGACTTAACATCTGAGGTCATCAGTCCCCTAGATCTTAGAACTACTTAAACCTAACTAACCTAAGGACATCACACGCATCCATGCCCGAGACAGGATTCGAACCTGCGACCGTAGCGGTCGCGGGGTTCCAGACATAAGCGCCTAGAACCGCTCGGCCACATCGGCCGGCTATACCTTTTCCTACAATCACACCGGTACATGAACAAGTACCAGTACATTTATTACGAGGGTTGCCCAGAAAGTAACGCATGGTATTTTTTTTTAACAGCTCTTTATTGGATATAATGAGAATTACACATACTAAAGAATGGTGTTTTATCTTCACGTGAGCTCCCGAGGCCAACTGCACGGCGTCCATGGAGACGAGGCGCACGCCGGAGCTTAAGCTAAGTCTTGGTGTTGACTTACATTACTGGCCATTAAAATTTCTACACCAAGAAGAAATGCAGATGATTAACGGGTATTCATTGGACAAATATATTATACTAGAACTGACATGTGATTACATTTTCATGCAATTTGGGTGCATAGATCCTGAGAAATCAGTACCCAAAACAACCACATCTGGACGTAATAACGGCCTTGATACGCCTGATCATTGAGTCAAACAGAGCTTGGATGGCGTGTACAGGTACAGCTGCCCTTGCAGCTTCAACACGATACCACAGTTCATCTAGAGTAGTGACTGGCGTCTTGAGACGAGCCAGTTGCTCGGCCACCATTGACCAGACGTTTTCAATTGGTGAGACATCTGGAGAATGTGCTGGCCAGGGCATCAGTCGAACATTTTCTGTAGCCAGAAAGGCCCGCAGAGGACCTGCAACATGTTGTCGTGCATTATCCTGCTGAAATGTGGGGTTTCGCAGGGATCGAATGAGGGGTAGCGCCACGGGTCGTAACACATATGAAATGTAACGTCCACTGTTCAAAGTGCCGTCAATGCGAACAAGAGGTGAGCGAGACGTGTAACCGATGGCACCCCATACCATCACGTTGGGTGATCCACCAGTATGGCGATGACGAATACACGCTTCCAATGTGCGTTTACCGCGATGTCGCCAAACACGGATGCGACCATCATGATGCTGTAAACAGAACCTGGATTCATCCGAAAAAGTGACGTTTTGCCAGTCGTGCACCCAGGTTCGTCGTTGAGTACACCATCGCAGGCGCTCCTGTCTGTGATGCAGCATCAAGGGTAACCGCAGCCAAGGTCTCCGAGCCGATAGTCCATGCTGCTGCAAACGTCGTCGAACTGTTCGTGCAGATGGTTGTTGTCTTGCAAACGTCCCCATCTGTTGACTCAGGGATCGAGACGTGGTTGCTCGATCCGTTACAGCCATGCGGATAAGATGCCTGTCATCTCGACTGCCAGTGATACGAGGCCGCTGGGATCCAGCACGGCGTTCCGTATTACCCTCCGAACCCATCGATTCCACATTCTGCTAACAGTCATTGTATCTAGACCAACGCGAACAGCAGTGTCGCGATACGATAAACAGCAATCGCGATAGGCTACAATCCGACATTTATCAAAGTCGGAAACGTGATGGTACGCATTTCTCCTCCTTACACGAGACATCACAACAACGTTTCACCTGGCAACGCCGGTCAACTGCTGTTTGTGTATGAGAAATCGGTTGGAAACTTTCCTCATGTCAGCACGTTGTAGGTGTCACCACCGGCGCCGACCTTGTATGAATGCTGTGAAAAGCTAATCATTTGCATATCACAGCATCTTCTTCTTGTCGGTTAAATTTCGCGTCTGTAGCACGTCATCTTCGTGGTGTAGCAATTTTAATGGCCAGTAGTGTAGTACTTATGTACCAGATTTTTAAAATGTGACTACGCCTATTCAGGCTGTTTTAGTTTTATTTCTAGACCATGTGCTCTTACAAAAATTATAGATTCAGGTATATCTTCTGAAGAAGACTCAATTATTTGGGCTGAAAGCTAGGTAAATGTTGGTTTCATGACCGCAATAGAGTCTGATAGTTTCTTATACATCTTATATATTTTATCTGCACATCCTATTTTTCCAAGTAATCTCCATCCCATTCTATGGCCTTTCTCCAGCGCGAAACGAGGGCGAGTATGCCCTTTTGGTACCAACCCTTGTCCTTGTGGCGGGGAGCTTCACCGTGTGAATCACCTCCAGGAGCGGCGCCAACTGCCGAGTCGCAGTGTGTCAGTCCTCGCGAATGATAACATCAGATCGCTGCAACATGTCAGGTATGACAGCCATGGATGGTCTCCCCTGCTGGAAATCGTCGAGCTCCGCCGAACCGCCTTCTGATGACCTCACTCTCCGTGCACAGCGACTAACAGTACTTCTGTCGACAGCAGATGCTCCATAGACGTTGCACAAGCGGTTGTGAATATTTCCCACAGTTTTTTTTGTTTTCCTTCAGGGGTGAGAAATTCCATGTCGGCACATTGTTTGCAACGTACATCACCTACAGGCGCCATTTTGAAACTGTCCTGCAGCTACGCTATCTATCAGAAGTGATGGAAACTTGGTGCGCTCATTCAGGAGACTTCAAATAATAGATAAGTAACGTTTCGCATTCGTATCATTGTTTTCGGCTGAGAAAAAAAATACGGTGCATTACTTTCTGGGCAACCCTCTTACATTCTAGTTATAAGGACGATTTTCACTTATAACTTTCCACTCGGTAATTTCCAGACCAGGGTCTCTTACCTCGAATTGATACTTATACTCCTTTCCATCATCCCTGAAATCGAGCAGCGCTCAAGAACGTATCGCAAAAGTGTCTTGTATGCGAACTGCTTTGTATATGAGCTACAAGTTCCTAGAAAACTCCCAATAAATTGAAGTCGATCATTCTCCTTCCCTATAACTAACCTTACGTGCTCCTTCAGTTCATCTCGCTTTGCAATGTTACGCCCAGATATTTTATTAAATAATGTTTAGTTAAATAATAGATGTCAAGGAAGTAATGGAATAAATCCTTTTACATATCAGATGTGAACTTTTGCAGGCAAACAAATTGTTATGGATAGAATCACAGTTGAACAAGACGTTTCATAAGTTTATTTTCTGTTTCTCATTTTGAGAAGAACTGATATGGCTTTTGTTGTTTGTTGGTATTGTTGCTATCCAAACTGATTTTCTCAATCATTCTTTTTCCGGTCAAGTAGCTCTAATTTTCATTATAAACCTAACGTTTTTGTTTTATGAATATAAATATTTTTGTAGACAAAGCGTTGCATACCGTAGATTTAATCATAAGAAAGATATAATTTCAACTCTTTGAATAAAAAAAAGATTGTAGTCGTATCGTAGTTGTTGTTGTCTTCAGTCCGAAGGCTGTTTTTATGCATCTCTTTATGCTAGTCCATCCTGTACAAGCCTTTTCTTCTCTACATAATTACCGCAACCAACATCTATTTGAACCCGATTATTGTGTCATTCCTTGGTCTCCCTCTACAATTTGTAACCTCCTCCCCCCCACCACATCTTATCCACCCCCGCCCCACCCCCCCACCCCCCACACACACACCTATTTAAATGCTTGATGCTTCAGAATGTGTCCTACCAATCGATCTCTATTAACACTCAACCTGTGCCATAAATTTCTTTCTTTTACTATTCGATTCAATGCCATCCTAATCCGTTATTGGATCTACCAATTAATCTTCAGTATTCTTATATACCACAACATTTCAAAATCTCCTATTCTCTTTTTGCATGAACTGCTTACTGTCCAGGTTTCGTTTCCATAAAAGGCTACACTCAAAATTAATACCTTTAGAAAGACTTCCTAACATTTAAATTTATATTAGACTTTAAAAAGTCCCTATTTCTCACTAACACTTTCCTTGCTATTGCCAGTATGCATTATATATCTTCTTCGGCAAACACTAGTTGTTTTGCTGCCCAAATAGCAAAACTCTTATTCCCTCAGCATCATTTGGCTTCATTCTGCTACATTTCATTACCCGAATTCTCATTTTATTGAAGTTCTTCTTATAGTCTCTTTTCTGGACACTATCCATTTCGTTCAGTTGCTCTTCCAAGTCTTTAGCCGTCTCTGACAGAATTAAGATGTCATCGGAAAATTGCAAAGTTTTTATTTCTTCGTCCTGCACTCTAATCCGCTTTCGAAATTTCTCCTTGATTTCCTTCACAGCTTGTTCAATGTAAAGATTGAATAACTTGAGCGATATTCTACAACCCTGTCTCACTCCCTTCTCAACTATGCCTTCCCTTTAATGTCCGTCGACTGTTAAACTAATGTCTAGTTTCTGTTCAAGTTATAAATAACCTTTCGGTCCTTGCATATTATCGTCTCTAATTTCTAAGTTCCCTAGAGTGTAGTTCAGTCCACATTTTCAAAAGCTTTCTCTAAATTAACAAATGCTATGGATTTAAGGTTGTCTTTAGTCAACCTATCTTCTAAGGTATATCGTAAGGTCAATATAACCTACATTTATTTTCTCCGGAACCCAAATGATCTTCACCAAGGTCGGCTTCTATCAGTTTTTCCAGTCTCCTGTCAATAATCCGTGTCTATGTTTTGCAACTTTTCCAGCCACGACTTATTTAACTGATGGTTCGATATTATTCACACCTGTCAGCATCTGCCTTCTTTGGATCCGGATTTATTACATTTTCCTGAAGTCTGAGGGTACTTCGTCTGTCTCGTATATCTACACACCTGTTGGTATAGCTTTGCCATGGCAGGCTGCCCTTAGGATCTCAATAATTCAGAGGCGAACGTTGTCCACTCAATGGGCCTTGTTTTCAATTACTTCTTTCTAATTGTTCTCGCAGTATCAGATCTCCCATCCCATCTTAACTTATTTTGTCATAGCTTTCTATAATAATATCCTTAGGTTGAGAACGAAGTTTTCGCTATGGCACTGTTGTTTATTTATTTATTGTTCCGTGGGACCAAATTAAGGAGAAGTCTCCATTGTAATGGAACGAGTTAATACATGAAACTATAACACGATAGTAGAAACAGATAAAATGAAATATAAGAAACAAATTCAGGGGACAATTCGTAAGTTTAAATAAAGAAAATCAACAATGTAACACTGGAATTTGCTTAATTTTTCAGCTATTCCAGGAGCTCCGTGACAGAATAGAAGGAGTGAGCCATGAGAAAATCCTTCAGTTTAGACTTAAAAGTGTTTGGACTACTGCTAAGATTTTTGAGTTCTTGTGGTAGCTTATTGAAAATGGATACAGCAGAATACTGCACTCCTTTCTGCACAAGAGTCAAGGAAGTGCATTCCACATGCAGATTTGGTTTCTGCCTAGTATTAACTGAGTGAAAGCTGTTAACTCTTGGGAATAAGCTAATATTGCTAACAAAAAACGACATTAAAGAAAATACATACTGTGAGGCCAATGTCAGAATTCCCAGACTATTGAATAGGGGTCGACAAGAGGTTCTCGAACTTACACCGCACATAGCTCGAACAGCCCGTTTCGGAGCCAAAAATACCTTTTTTGAATCAGAAGAATTACACCAAAATATAATACCATATGACATAAGCGTACGAAAATATGCGAAGTAGACTACTTTTTGTGTTGAACTGTCATTTATTTCAGATACTGTTCTAATGGTAAATAATCTTGCGTGTCAGTTGAGGGGAAAACCTCGAGCTTTCGACGATTCCCTCCATCGTCTTCGTCAGGAGCAACTGACTATCAAAACTGCTGCTGTGGTCGCCTTACATAATCCAAAGACGACTTCTGATTGGTCAGTAATTACTTCATTCTGCCGCAAATGGCTTCAATGTCTGTGCTGGCGGTGCCATCGCTCCCGCCGTAGTGTAAACATTGCGACGAATATCTCTGGCTCTCTTCGGCATCGAGAGTTCAACTTCATGCACCGCTAAGATTATATCCTCTGTCTAGGTTGAAGATTTTCCCGCACATTCTTATTTCTACAGTTGGTTTAATTACATACTTCCAGTACGTAGGTGCCTGGGACAAAACCTTTGTTTCGTCAAACAGCATTTTATGTTTCTTTGTGAGGCTATGCTCAGCAACTGAATACTTCTTCGGTTCTCGATTTTTATTTGTCGCTGATGTCCTGTACAGCGGTCGACAACGGTGCGGATGGGTTGACCAATGTAATTACCGCCGCAGTCAGAAGAGATGTTGTATATCCCAGGGATCCATAGGACGAGATGGCCTTAACGGAGCGTAGCATCTCCTTTATCTTCTTAGGAGGTTGGAAAATAGATCTGATACCTTGTCTTCCCAGGACTCTACCTATTTTGCTGGATGTAGTTCCGCAAAAGTGAACGAATGCAATCGGTGGCTTATGACGTGAATGTTCAACATTTTCATGTTTCCTTTCCTTGGAGAACACTGGTGAGTTCATATCACGTAGCCCTTAGCCGTTCTTTCGGAACACATACTCCAAATGATTAGTTTCGGAATCCAAGGGTTCCTCGTCAGAAACAGTTCTTGGCCTGGGTACCAGTACATTTAAAGCTGCTCTCTTCTGGACTGGGTGGTCAATACGCTGGGCATTAAGAAATAAAACAGTGTGCGACGGCTTGCGATACCCTGAGTGGTCGAGACGTCCATCCAACTTTCGTTGTACCAAAACATCTAAAAATGGCAGCCTTCCCTCATTGTCTGCCTCGACGATGAGCTGGATATCCCTAGGTTAGTCCAACTTATCGTGGTATCAGAAAGAAAACCTTATGTCTTAGAAATAAAGCGAAAATATATTTGTTGCATTGTTAGTTAGAAAAGCTCGTATCTCAACTAGTAGTAAGCCAGTGACGATCTATGTGCTGGGCTCTAGTGAGCAAAAGAAAAAAAAAAACGATATTAAGCGACAAAACCAACCAACACTTTTCTGAGATACGAGGTTTCCGTTAAAAATGGACGTTATGTAGACCCTCTGTATATTCCTTCCAACTTTTAGCTTTTCCTTATATGCTGAGTACAGGTTTGCCATCTGCTCTTTATGTACACACAGTTGCTAATCTTCTCTCCAACCATCTCTTTCATTTTCCTTCAGACAGTAATTATATTTCCCCTACTTTAAATGGCTGACATCGTCAGAAGGAGAGCGATCTCTGTATTAACGTAAAAGAGCTTCAAAAATAGAAATTTTATTGCTCACATTACAGTTGATGCATATCCAGATTACTGATTTGCCATCTTCAGTTCATCGGATACGTAAATTAGAAAGCCACTACATGTACATTGCCGTCTGGCCACTGAAAACGTGGAGGTGAACTCACAGAAAAGACACTACCATGCAACACTAAGTACATTAAAAAAAAAGCCTTAACCGTTTCAGCAAGACACTGAGGTGTCAAATGCATCTAATAGAGTATTAAGACTGCTGTCAGATGTGTGTATGTTGATAACCGTCTCACACATATGACAACAGTAAAAATGCTCCAGTTCATAACCACAATGCTGCTACGGTCACAGGTTCGAATCCTGCCTCGGGCATGGATGTGTGTGATGTCCTTAGGTTAGTTAGGTTTAAGTAGTTCTAAGTCTAGGGGACTGATGACCTCATATGTTAAGTCCCATAGTGCTCAGAGCCACTTGAACCATTTGAGCTCTAGCTGATGTATTTGACACTTCAGTGCCTTGCTGATACATTTATCCGTTTCATTTAAGTGTACTTAGTGTTGCATGAGAAGGTCTTTTCTGTGAGTTCTACTCCACGTTTTCAGTGGCCAGATGGCAATGTGCCACATGTAGTGGCTTCATAATTTACGTGTCTAATTTTCTGAAGATGGCAATATAACTTTGCCGAAACTAGTAATCGGGATATCTATCAGCTGCGATCTGGGCAATAAAACTTCTATTTTTGAAGCTCTTTTACATTTCTCCTACTTACGTATATTTTTACTGCCTCGCATTTGTCCTCTAGTCAGTCCCTCCTAGCCGTTTGGTACGGTGGTTTCGACCTCTGTATTCCCACCGTCTATTCCATTTGCTGCATTTTTTTGTGTTTTGTCCTATCGCCAATTAAATTCGATATCTCCTGGGTTATCTAGGGATCCCTGCTAGGCGTTGTTTCTTTAATTATGTGATCCCCTATTGTCTTATCCCGCGTCCGGCCATCCTGATTTAGGTTTTCCGTGATTTCCCTAAATCGCTCCAGGCAAATGCCGGGATGGTTCCTTTGAAAGAGCACGGCCGACTTCCTTCCCTGATCCGATGAGACCGATGACCTCGCTGTTTGGTCTCTTCCCCCAAACAACCCAACCAACCCAACTGATGTTCATCACTTCCCTTCCCTCTATTGTCTTACCTGTTTCATATCTCAAAGCTATCCATTCGTCTTCAGTTGTATTTACTTCCCCTATTTCAGTCCAACTGAAACAGTCCTTCTGAAAATCTTAGTAACTTTTGATTTCTTCAATTTATCGTGGTCCCTGCCATTTTGCAATTTCTTCAGTTTTAGTCTGCAGTTCATAGCCAATAAAATATGGTCAGATTTCACATCTGCGCCTGGAAATATCTTACAGCTTAGAATCTGGTCTCTAAATCTAATCTTCAGTATTAACAGGTCCCTTCCACTTATACAACCTTGTTTCATGATTCTAAAACCAAGAGATAACGATGATAAAATTATACTGTTTTAAAAATAGTGCCAGATAGCTTCCTCTTTCATTCCCCTCCATCATTCCCAGTTCTCCTACTATTTCTCCTTCTCTTCGTTTTCCCACTACAGAATTCTAGTCACCCATTACAATTAAATTTTCTTCTCAACACATATATACTCCCATTTGATTTTGTATTTATAACACTGTACTCACCCGACCAGAAGTCCTGTTCTTCATGCCACTACACTTTACTAATTCCTACAATACCTAACTGCAACTTATCTCTTTCCTTTTTTCAGTTCTCTAAGGTATCCAACCGAGTAAGTGATCTAACAACCCACTTTCCGCTCTGTAGAATACCAGCCTTGTTTCCTTGCTGAAAATATGCTCGTGAACAGTCCCCGCCTGGAGATTAGAATCAGGGACTATTTTACCTTCGCAATATTATACTTAAGAGAATATCATCATCACTACGTCATACAGTAGAGCAGCATGCCCTCGGGAAGAAAAGAGCACGGGTGTAGTTTCTCCTTGCTTTCTGTCATTCGCAGTACCAGCACAGCAAGGCTATGTTGACTAATTTACAAAGATTATATTGTCATTGTATTGACTGCCATTGTATTGACAGTCATCTGTCATCAGACAACGAAGATGTGGAGGTTTTATGTCTGTTCTTTGGAGGACTGCACTTTTTTCTAAATTTTTTATCAGTTTACCCCAGTCTTCGCATAATAATACACTGTCATCTGCTCTGAACTGCTGAATAATTCCACGTAAATAGGTACCAAAGTCCTGGGTATTTCGCTCTATTTTAATATCTTGACTTTCCACTTCGTCTGTCATACTGAAGTCTTTGCGCGGAATATCTTCCTTTTCGAAAGCGGGCTGAACTTCCGCTTTTATTTTGTCATGTTGTTTGTCCTCCTTTTATTCTAGAGATGGGTTTTTGCTGCATCAGCGTTTTCGCTCATCTGTGATGCCATAACAGGTGTAAATGGATATCTTAGATTTGTTTCTCGTAACAGAATTTAAATTTTATGTCCCCATATAATATACTGGGCAACGGCCTTGCCGCAGTGGATACACCGGTTCCCGTGAGATCACCGAAGTTAGGCGCTGTTGGGCGTGGCCGGAACTTGGATCGGTGACCGTCCAGCCGCCATGCGCTTTTGCCATTTTTCAGGGTGCACTCAGCCTCATGATGCCAATTGAGGAGCTACTCGACCGAATAGTAGCGGCTTCGGTCAAGAATACCATCATACGGCCGGGAGAGCGGTGTGCTCACCCCACGCATCCTTCCCTGAGGATGACACGGCGGTCGGATGGTCCCGGTAGGCCACTTATGGCCTGAAGATGGAGTGCTTTTTTTCCATATAATAGTCTAATCTCAAGGAAATTAGACGCAGAAGAGAGTATTCGCCAGCAGCAGAAGCAGTAGTTTCTGTTTAGACGCAGGATTTAGTTTAATTTTTGTCAGGTGCTTCTGCGAAGAAGTGAATTGAATCTGTGCGTTCTACTGTGTTGTATACTCAACACTGAGGTGACAGAAGTCATGGGGTACCTCCTAATATCGCGTCTCATCTCATATTGCCCGGCGTTGTGCAGCAACTCGAAGTGGCATGGACTCAACAAGTCGTTGGATGTCCCCCACAGAAATTTTGAGCCATGCTGCCTCTGTTGCCGTCTATAACTGCGAAAGTGTTGCCGGTGCAGGATTTTTTGCATGAAGGAATCTCTCGAGTATGTCCCATCAATGTTCGATAGGATTAATGTTGGGCGATCTGGATGGTCAGACCATTCTCTCGAATTGTCCAGAATGTTCTTCAAACCAGTCGCTAACAACTGTGGCCCGGTGCCATGCTGCATTGTCATCCATAAAAATTCCGTCGTTTTTCGGGACTATGAAATCCATGAATGTCTATAAATGGTCTCCAAGCAGCCGAACATAACCATTTCCAGTCGATGATCGATTCAGTTGGACCAGAGGAGCCAGCCCATTCCATGACAGCCCACACCACTGTGAGGCCCCCACCAGCTTCCACAGTACCTTGTTAACAATTTGGGTCCATGGCTTCTTGGGGTCTGCGTCACACTCGAACCATACCCTCAGCTCTTACCAACTGAAATCGGGACTCATCTGACATAGTCAAGATTTTCCAATCGTCTGCGGTCTGTCTGATATGGCCACGAGTCAAGGAGAGGCGCTGCAGACGATGTCGTGCTGTCATAGCCCATTGACGCCGAATTTCACCAGACTGCAGTAACGAATACGTTAGTCGTACGTCCCACATCGATTTCTGCGGGTATTTCACACAGTGTTGTCTGTCTGTTAGCACTGATAACTCTTATGCAAACGGCGCCGCTCTTCGTTGTTAAGTGAAGGCGGTCGGCGACAGCGATGTCTGTGGTGAGAGATAAGGCCTGAAATTTGGTATTCTCGACACATTCTTGACACTATGGACCTCGGAATATTTAATTCCCTAACGATTTCCGAAATGGAATGTTCCATGCGTCTAGCTCCCACTACCATTCCGCATTCAAAATCTGTCAATTCCCGTCACGCGGACAGCATCAGGTAGGAAATTTTTTCACGTGAACCACGTGAGTATAAATGACAGCTCCGACAATGCACTGGCCTTTTACGTCTTGCGTACGAAATACTGCCGCCATCTGTATGTGTGCATATCGCTATCCAATGATTTTTGCCTCCCCAGTTTATACTAACTTCCTGCAAATTTTTGGTGAATGTCAGTGCATTTGCATAGCATCAACTGACTTTGGAATGCAGTAAAAAAAAAATTAATATAGGAACAGAACTTAGAATGCACCCATCAACAGCTTGTATTAACGTTGTATAGCTTTTGGTATAGACTAAAATTGATTGAATGTTGATAACGACTGCGGCTGTTGTGTACGGGTGCAGCGGAATTGGTCACGGTTCGTTAACATCTGGAAACTGTGGTTGCCTCATGCGACAGGCTGTAGACTGCTGTCCTGGGCTGCGGTGGCGATGGGGCAACTAAGACGATTGCTTTGGCAACTCTGGTCTTGTACTGTCACTGTTATCCCTGATATCGCAGTGCCTTGCGATGCGTACGTCCCGGCCCGTTGACACTTACCTGACGGTTTTGGCGAAGAGTGCTGGGATCGCGAAAATCTGACCGAGAGATTGTTTCCCTACGCCTTAAAAACGGGTTTGAGGTATTCCCCATCGCTGAAAGTACATCTGAGCCAGCATGGGACACCTGTTCTGTTGGTACTATGGCCGATCTTCCTGGTAAGTCCGAATTGCCGGGCAGTCACGCCCGCGCTCTACCGGAAGCAAGTGAGTGCACCAAGTGCACCCGGATGCAAATCGTAGCTCATGTCGGCACGAATGACACCTTGGTTCAGAGATCATCCCCTCAGTTCCTACAGATGGCTGGCTGCTTTGATGAAGACAGCTCTCCTCGTTCATAGGGTGGAAACAGAGCTAGCGTTTCCCAGAACCGATCGCGGTCCTTTGGTTTGGAAAGGAGTGGAGGGATTGAACCAGAGACTCTGACGATTCTCTGACGATCTGGGATGCGGATTTCTCGGTGCGCACTTTAGGGTGGAGAACTGTAGGACCCCCCCCCCCCCCCCCCCCCGAGATCTGGGATGCGGATTTCTCGGTGTGCACTTTAGGAGGGTGGAGAGTTGTAGGACCCCCCCCCCCCCCCTCTCCGACGACTTGGGATGCGGATTTCTCGGTGTGTACTTTAGGGTGGAGAATTGTAGGACCTACCCGACAGAGAAATTCCTTGACAGGTACGATGATATAGGTTCTTATTTCTGACTGGGAAGGATGCATCTACATCTACTTCTACATTTATACTCCGCAAGCCACCCAACGGTGTGTGGCGGAGGGCACTTTACGTGCCACTGTCATTACCTCCCTCTCCTGTTCCAGTCGCGTATGGTTCGCGGGAAGAACGACTGCCGGAAAGCCTCCGTGCGCACTCGAATCTCTCTAATTTTCCATTCGTGATCTCCCCGGGAGGTATAAGTAGGGGGAAGCTATATATTCGATACCTCATCCAGAAACGCACCCTCTCGAAACCTGGAGAGCAAGCTACAACGTGATGCAGAGCGCCTCTCTTGCAGAGTCTGCCACTTGAGTTTGCTAAACATCTCCGTATCGCTATCACACTTACAAAATAACCCTGTGACGAAACGCGCCGCTCTTCTTTGGATCTTCTCTATCTCCTCTGTCAAACCGACCTGGTACAGATCCCACACTGATGAGCAATACTCAAGTATAGGTCGAACGAGAGTTTTGTAAGCCACCTCCTTTGTTGGTGGACTACATTTTCTAAGGACTCTCCCAATGAATCTCAACCCGGTACCTGCCTTACCAACAATTAGTTAAATATGATCATTCCACTTCAAATCGTTCCGCACGCATACTCCAGATATTTTACTGAAGTAACTGCTACCAGTGTTTGTTCCGCTATCATATAACATACTATAAAGGATCCTTCTTCTATGTATTCACAATACATTACAGTTGTCTACTTTAAGGTTCAGTTGCCACTCCCTGCACCAAGTGCCTATTCGTTACAGATGTCCCTGCATTTTGCTGCAATTTTCTAATGCTGCAACTTCTCTGTATACTACAGCATCATCCGCGAAAAGCCGCATTGAACTTCCGACACTATCTACTGGGTCATTTATATATATTGTGAGAAGCAATGTTCCCATAACACTCCCCTGTGGCATGCCAGAGGTTACTTTAACGTCTGTAGACGTCTCTCCATTGAGAACAACATGCTGTGTTCTGTTTACTAAAAACTCTTCAATCCACCCACACAGCTGGTCTGATATTCCGTAGGCTCTTACTTTGTTTATCAGGAGAAAGTGCGGAACTGTATCGAACGCCTTCCGGAAGTCAAGGAAAATGGCATTTACCTGGGTGCCTGTATCTAATATTTTCTGGGTCTCATGAACAAATAAAGCGAGTTGGCTCTCACACGATCGCTGTTTCCGGTATCCATGTTGATTCCTGCAGAGTAGATTCTGGGTTTCCAGAAATGACATGATACGCGAGCAAAAAAACATGTTCTAAAATTCTACAACAGATCGATGTCAGAGATATAGGTCTATAGTTTTGTGTATCTGCTCGACGACCCTTCTTGAAGGCTGGGACTATCTGTGCTCTTTTCCAATCATTTGGAACCTTCAGTTCCTCTATTCCCGTTAATTAAAGGAAGTTGCATTCGCCATGGCAGTTCGGTGAAGGAAACTGTTAATACACAGTATCTGTCAGAAGTACCCAGACACCCCTACGTAATGTGGAACTGCCCACCAGATGTCACGAGAAACGGTCTCCCCAGTACAAAGGGAAGCAGGAACTGTTGCACCATCAGTCGAGAATGAATAACAGCAGAATGGTTTGATCTGGAGAGATTGGTGACTCGAATGTGGACTAGACTTTGGGTGTTAGCTGAGAAACAGATCTATCAGGTACATTTCAACCCTTCTGAAGCTGCCGAAGTCGACTGTTGGTGATGTGGTTGTGAGCTGTATACACGAAGGAACAATCACAATTAAACCAAGACCAGGGTGACCTAATGTACTGACGGACAAGGACTGCCCAGCATTGAGGGAGTTTTTGTAAGAGATCACATGAAACCAGCCGAAGGAATGACTCGTAAGTTCCAAAGTTCTATCAGTAGTCCAGATAGCACAATCACTGCACGTAGTGAGTTAAACAGAATGGGCCGCAATGGTCGAACAGATCCTCGTAAGCCACGCCTTTCTGTAGTCAGTGCTAAGCGACGCTTGAGGCGGTGTAAAGAGTGACCCCACTGGAAAGTGAATTACTGGAAACGCGAGTTTTGGGGAGGTGAATTACGCTATACCCTGTGGCAACCCGATGAAACAATTTTGGTTTGGCAAATTCATGAAAACGTTACTTGAGATTAAGTGTAGTGTCAACAGTGATGCACAGAGAAGGTGGTGCTACGGTATTTTGTCATAGTTAGCGTATGGTCCCCTTATAGCGATTAAGAAAACACTACAAGCGGAAGGATTTGATCACAATCTACAACATTGGCTACTGCGTTTATAAGTGGAACAATTCGGAGAAGATGAGGGTATCTGCGTGACAGTGCACCCAATCATAAAGCAGCATCTATGAGGCAATGGCGTGTGAAGAGTAAGATTCCTGAAATAGACCAGGGAAGCTCAGGAGCACGACCTGAACCTAAGGGAACATCTCTGTTATGAGTCGATTTCGCTGCAGGGCCCAGCGTCCAACATCACTGCCTTCTCTGGTTTCGGTCTTGAGGATGAATGAGCTGTCAGTCCTCCAAAGACATTCTTCAGACACATCATTGAAAGTTTCCCCAGAAAAAAAATGAAGATCAGAATTTTACTCACCGTCGATAGCGCATTCATTAGAGTCGGAGCATAAGTTCAGATTACCGGAGTACGTGCAGGGAAGTTGGCCGTATCCTTTGATGAAGGAATCATCCTGGCAGTTTACCCGTCCAGTTTAGGGAAATCATGGAAAATCTAATTCTGAATGACTGGACGGAATTTTGACACGTAGCCCTCTCCAATGCGAATGCGATCTACTAACCATTGTCACAACTTGCTCGATCCCTAGCAGAGTTGAAACCCTCAGAAAGGCGAAAGGTGAATACACCCCTCAGATACTTTTGATCAGATAGTGTGGTATTAGGTAACTGCAGGAGCGTATGTGGGAAGCTCCCAGAAGAAGTCTCGCTTACAAACGGTTGTAAGACTGCCCACTTAGTGCTATCGACAGAAAGGTGGCTGAAACCAGATCTTAATAGATATGAAATTCTAAACTAGTTGGAATGCATATTGCAAAGATAGGCTGGACGCCAATGGTAGGAGAATGTTTATATTCGAGAAAGATACGATAATATCTAGTAAGGTAGTAAACATTTCCAAAGTGAGATAATTCGGGTGAAGGTAAACGTTGAAAGTGGGTCAAACATGATCATCGGATTTCTTTATACATCCCCTCTCTCAGGAGCAGCAGTAGCTGGTTATTTAAGGGGAAACTTAGAGAATATTTCGCGTATAAATTCTGATAGCGTTGGGTAGATATTTCAACTTAACAGCTATAGACTGAGATTCAAGTGATTAAGGCGTTTAGTAGAGACAGGGAACTATATGTAATTATTCTAAGCGTCTTATCAGAAAATTATCTTGACTAGTTAATCAGAGAACCGTCTCGCGAAGGCAACAGGCTAGATCTCCTTATCACCTACAGGCCAGAACTTTCCAAATGGCTCTGAGCACTATGGGACTTAACATCTGAGGTCATCAGTCCCCTAGAACTTAGAACTATTTAATCCTAACTAACCTAAGGACATCACACACATCCATGCCCGAGGCAGGATTCGAACCTGCGACCGTAGCGGTCGTGCGGTTCCAGACTGAAGCGGCCACACTGGCCGGCTAGAACTTTCCAACTCCGTGTAGAACAGGAAATGGTTCAAATGGCTCTGAGCACTATGAGACATAATATCTGAGTTCATCAGTCCCCTAGAACGTAGCACTACTTAAGCCTAAGGACATCACACACATCCATGCCCGTTGCAGGATTCGAACCTGCGACCGTAACGGTCGTGCGGTTCCAGACTGGAGCGTCTACAACCACTCGGCCACAGCGGCCGGCAGAAATAAGGATCTAAAGAAAGGTATGAATCCATTTCTGCTTGTTACTGTTGTGGTCTTCAGTCTTGAGACTGGTTTGATGCAGCTCTCCATGCTACTCTATCCTGTGCAAGCTTCTTCATCTCCCAGTACCTACTGCAACCTACATCCTTCTGAATCTGCTTAGTGTATTCATCTCTTGGTCTCCCTCTACGATTTTTACCCTCCACGCTGCCCTCCAATACTAAATTGGTGATCCCTTGATGCCTCAGAACATGTCCTACCAACCGATCCCTTCTTCTAGTCAAGTTGTGCCACAAACTTTTCTTCTCCCCAATTCTATTCAATACCTCCTCATTAGTTATGTGATCTACCCATCTAATCTTCAGCATTCTTCTGTAGCGCCACATTTCGAAAGCTTCTATTCTCTTCTTGTCCAAACTATTTATCGTCCATGTTTCAATTCCATACATGGCTACACTCCATAGAAATACTTTCAGAAATGACTTCCTGACACTTAAATCTATATTCGATGTTACCAAATTTCTCTTCTTCAGAAACGCTTTCCTTGCCATTGCCAGTCGAAATTTTATATCCTCTCTACTTCGACCACCATCAGTTATTTTGCTCCCCAAATAGCAAAACTCCTTTACTACTTTAAGCAACAATAAATAGATTTAACGCTACCTGGATGGCGAACATGAATATTTCATCTCCATTACTGACAATGCTGAGCGCCAATGGACGAAGCTCAATAGTATTGAAACTTCCTGGCAGATTAAAACTGTGTGCCCGACCGAGACTCGAACTCCCGAGTTCGAGACTCGGTCGGGCACACAGTTTTAATCTGCCAGGAAGTTTCATATCAGCGCACACTCCGCTGCAGAGTGAAAATTTCATTCTCAATAGTATTGTACGCTACGCTTTAGATAAGTATATGCGGAGCAAAGTTATGAGGAATGGGGAAGACCCGTTGTGGTTCGACAGCCGCGTTGGAAAGCTTCTAGGGAAGCAAAGAGAACTTCATTGCAAATTTATCCCTACCAAAAATATCACAGGCAAACAAAAGCTAAACGAAGACAAAACTAGCGCAAGGAGAGCCATGCGTGAAGCGTTGAACGTAATCGGAAATAAACTTCCTCCGTCTGACTTGACAGAAAATCTGAAGTGTTGGTCTAATTTTATATCAGTAAACGGATCGAAGTCGTCTTTCTAGACACCTTGTGACCATAGTGGCATCCAAACAGTGTATGACACAAGAAAGGCATACTAACTCCATTTTCATAACTGTTTCACGCAGGGAAATCACACTGTAGATCTTTCTCTAAATCGTCGTACGAACGTCAGAATGACATATCCCGAAATAAGTGACCATGGGACAGAAAAGCAAGTAAAATCGCTCAACAGATGGAAGCCCACTGGATCTGAGGGGATAACAATGTGTTGGACATAGAGTATGCAAAAGACCGTGCCCTTCCTCCAGCAACAGTATATCGTCGATGCGTCCCTAATGACCAGAAAAAAGCCCACATCATTCCCGTTTTCAAGAAGGGTCGTCGAACAGACACTCAAAACTGGCATCAGACTGTTGTAGAAATTTGGGACATTTTTTATGCTAAAGTGTTATGACGTTTCTTGAGACTGAAAATCTGCGTGGGAATCGACAGGGTTACAAAAAACAGCGATCGTGTGAAACCTAGCTCGCTCTGTTCGTCCGCCGGCCGTTGTGGCCGTGCGGTTCTAGGCGCTTCAGTTTGGAACCGCGTGACCGCTACGGTCGCAGGTTCGAATCCTGCCTCGGGCATGGATGTGTGTGATGTCCTTAGGTTAGTTAGGTTTAAGTAGTTCTAAGTTCTATGGGACTGATTACCTCAGAAGTTAAGTCCCATAGTGCTCAGAGCCATTTAAACCGTTTTTCTGTTCGTCCATAAGACCCAAAAAGAAATAAATACCGGCGCCCAGGTCGATGCCGTCTTTCTCGACTTCTGTTCCAGCATACTGATTACATGTTAACTAAGGTCGTTGGCGTTTAAGTGTCTACAGTGTGCTAGAATATCGATTTCTAACGATTTACGTGAATGATGTTTATATTGGTAATATTTCACGTAATTTACATCATTTCACGTCTTGCAGAGCTTGACACTCGTCTGATTTTGCTGTATTTCTACATCGAAAAGGCGTATTATTGACGACGACATGTATACATGTCAGAGGGTTTTAAAGTCTGACATGTGATGAAGTAATGTCTTTTGTAGCACCGCTTGAAAATAGCACTAAGGCTGAAATTGCGATAGCGAAATAAATAATTTCTACAGCCGACGGCGAATATGATGTCCTTAAAAAAATTCTACATGACTGTGAACCCCGACCATGAGAAGCCAGTCAGCCATTTTTGTATTATTACACAATTGCAGAACAATCGCTGGAAGCAATAACATCCATAAACTATCCGGCAGTACACGTGCGGAGTGATTCAAAGGAGAACGGCAACATAAATGTAATCGCAGGTAATGCAGATGGCAGACTGAGATTCAACCGAAGAATCATCACGAAGGGTAGTCCACTCACAAAGGAGATAGTTTAGAAAACCCTCGTTCGCCCTATACTTGAGTATTGCTCGTGAGTATGGAATCCGAACCAAATAGTGTTGCTAGATGAAATAGAGAATATCCAACGAAGAGTACCGCGTTTCGTTACAGGTTCGTTTAGTAAGCGCGAAAGCGCTACGGGGATGCTCAGCCAGCTCCACTGACAGGCGCTGCGAGATACACGTTGCGGGCTTTCTAATAATGAAATGAAATGAGATGTTGGTGGCCCTCAACTATGACCCTCCGACTCAGTATTGAAACATTAAAGTTTTGGCTGGTTTCGTTGTCTAGAGGCGGCGATACGTAGTTGCCGCATTACAGGCCAGATACTGCTGAGTCAACATTTTACGATAAGAATACACGCAGGAATCGAATGGTCGAAGGTTTCTATCACTCGGCAATTGCGAATTATGAATGTAACATATAAATTTAGAAATGAAAGATCGCAATTGAATTAAATCTGCAAGTACTATCTTAACGACTTTAAATAAAAATGGTTCAAATGGCTCTGAGCACTATGCGACTTAACTTGTGAGGTCATCAGTCGCCTAGAACTTAGAACTAATTAAACCTAACTAACCTAAGGACATCACACACATCCATGTCCGTAGCGGTCGCTCGGTTCCAGACTGTAGCACCTAGAACCGCATGGCCACTCCAGCCGGCCGACTTTAAATGATGACTACGATAGTAGAAGTATTTTTGAGAATGCGGTATATTTCTGCAAAGCACTTATTGGTGTCGATGGTCCAGCAATTAAATAAAATATAAGTTGAATTTCAGGGAAACAATAGATTCCTACAGCATGTAATTCGTTGTGAACAACAACACAGCTCGCGAGATGTTTACTTCCGAACGCACACTACGTCTTCATTGTAGAAGCCACGGAAACCTCAGAATGCACAAGAAGGCACTCCAAAGTGTTTCTATCTGCCGCGACCACGCGCAAACTGCTCCACTGTCCAAGACTTTCCCGTGTCCTGTGCTGCACTGTTCCGAACTGCGCACTGCCCAGAACTCCCTCGTGTCCTCTCCGGAAGCGATGCTCCTCCCCAACCTCCATACGTCTCTCTTAGTAACGAGCGCTGTAATTGGCTAGAGCGCTCCCTCCATGTCTCAAAGCCAACGTGCACTCACAAACATATTGAAACATATACCAAATACTATATTTAAATTTAAATAACTCGAAATTAAATAAATATTCCTGTGGCTGGACCATAAACACACTCAAACATACATTATTAAATACATAAAACAATTAAATAAACATATATCAAAGGAATAGCAACAAAAGGTAGGCCGGTAGCCTAATGTCTCTGTGCTTTCTAAAACACACTAAATATTTAACAAATTTCTTCATGAATAGTATATATCGGATATAAACAAAGACATAGATGTACAAATATATTTATAAGCATGCTGCTACCGTTTTTTCGTGTAACTGTGGAGTACTTACGGCCTGACGCAATCAATAGTAATCGGCCACTATGACCTCCCATAACTCAAGTACTATTTAAGATACATGAGTGTAATTCATACCAATTTAGGTTCATATTAATAGCTTTCTAAAGACACGTAGATCGATGAAATCGGATGATTCGTTTAGATTTTGAAAATTCGTTTCTGGGTGTTACTTATATAATTTACCGTCAGATACTTAACTTTAAACTAATAAAGATACTGAAATCTGATTACACCATCAGAATTGTCGTGCAAATAATAGTAATGTACATGTTTATTTTTGAGTTATCTTGATTCATCTGGCTACTGTTAATTTCTATACGCACTGTGTTTCACAAAGTCCGCCATCTTTGGCACTCCCGACATAGACATCTCCTTCATCGACACAAAGCACCGTGCTCGTCACAGCGGAATTCCCAGCCAAGCGGCTGGACCGGCCGTTGTGCGGCATCACGCTGTTGCTAAGTAAACGTTCGGGACTACGTGGTTGCTGCCGGGCCGCGGCTCTGAAGAACGTTCTGTGCGGCCACGCCAACTTGGAATATTTTCAGGGCGCCACAATTCGCCCGTTACCTCACAACGTTGTGCCTCACGGTGTGATTTCCGAGGGCCTAGGTTCCTAAAAGAGTTAACCAATATACAGCTTTTTCTTACGTGCATCTCTTTAAAAGTCTGTGAAGGTAATATTAGAGACATTAGAATACCCTCCGCCACACACCATGAAGTGACTTTTGGTGTGTAGATGTAGCTCTACAGGGTGAAAAGTATTTAAACCGACAAACTGTGGGAGGTTGTAGGGGACATCAAAGCAAATATTTTTCCCTAATGTAATTTTTTCCTATGAGGAATATTAAAACCGGAGGAGGAAGATTTATCTGGCGGCAAATTAATTAAACCAACGAACACTTTCACACTTTTCTGTGACCAAGAGACAACACATTGACACAACCCAATTTCAATTACAGTAGATTTTCAAAAATGCCTCCATTGACACGTAAACAAAGGTTACACCGTCGGATCATGTTCTGTCTGACACGGGCAAAAGCCCCAGGAGTTTCCTGAATTGTTCCTGCTGCTGGGCAGCAACCAGAGCCTCTTCTGATGCCACAGGAGTTGCGTAAACAAGGTTGCGCATCTCTCCCCACACAAAAATGTCCAGAGAAGACATATCTGGGGATCGAGCAGGCCGTGGTACAGGACCACGTCTGCCAATCAAGGTTTCTGGGAACCGTCGGTCCAGGAATCGACGCACACGACGACTGAAATGTGCCGGCGCCCCGTCATGTTGGAACCACATGCGTTGTCTTGTAGGGAGCGGGACGTCTTCCAGCAATTCTGGCAATGCTCTGGCGAGAAAATTGTAATAGTGCCTGCCATTTAATGGCCTAGGTAGCAGATACGGCCTAATTAAACAGTCCCCAACAACAATGAGCCACACATTAACGAAGAACCGCACTTGATGAGCGCTAGTGACTGTGGCATGTGGGTTATCCTTACTCCAAACATGCGAATTGTGCATGTTGAAGACTCCATCACGCCCCAACGTTGCTTCATCGGTAAACAACACAGAGGATGGAAATGTAAGATGCATTTCACACTGTTTCAGGAACCACTGCGAAAACTGTGCTTTGGGTGGATAATCAACTGGTTCCAGATTGTGGACACGCTGTAAGTGAAATGGACGTAACAATCGCTCTCGAAGGACTGTTCTTACATTCGTCTGATTCGTCCCCATGTTACGTGCAATTGCACAAGTGCTAATCGAAGGATCCCTCTCCACATGCTGCAAGACAACTTCCTCAAATCGCAGCGTTCTTACCGTGCGACGGCGTCCCTATCCAGGTAATCTGCTAAATGACCCGGTCTCACGCAGACGTTGGTACACAGCAGCAAAGGTCGTATGATGCGGGATACGGCGATTAGGATACTGTTGTTGACAAACCCGCTGTGCAGCTCGTCCGTTGTGGTGTGCTACGTAGTACGCACCAACCATATCAGTGTACTCACTCTTGGTGTATCGATTCATTAGTAAACAGAGACAATGCACTACTACACTGGTGGACAGCAGTTGTCTACAACTGAAGAGTTTATGTAATACGCCCTCTAACGACTGAAGATCGTAATACGGCCTCCACTGGTTTAAATAATCCTCATAGGAAAAAATGACATAAGGGAAAAATATTTGTTTTGATGTCCCCTACAACCAGAGTTTATCGGTTTAAATACTTTTCACCCTGTATAATCGGTTTAAAGATGTGTCCGTATTCGGAAGCGTCATTCATCCTCGCGATAGACCACAGAAACTGCAAGAGGGAATGTCTGCCCACTGTAACGCTGACGGACCGCAGGCAGAAGTCTTCGCAGTGGCACCGACTGGCTTCAGGACGTTATATGACCTTTAACGCATTGTTGTCTGTCGTTTTTATGGACTGAATTTGACAAAGATTGAAAGGCACGTAGGGGCACTCCTAATACAGCTCCGTAAAGTATCACTTTCAATATGTTTTGGTAGAACGGCATTGTTTCAGCCTACATATGCCAGACCGTTTTTTCTGTTTATTGCTGTGCAGCACAACTACCAATCGCTAGTAGAGTATTGGCTGTGCATTGAGCTGACAATAGCTATGGGATAGAGATATGCACATACACAGAGGGCTGTAGTAAAACGTTCCAGGCTATAAAAGGGCAGAGCACTGGCGGAGTTGACAGTTGTACTTAAGTGATTCACGTGAAAAGGTTTTCGACGTGAACATGGCCGCATGATGGGAATTAACGGGCTTTCAACGAGGAAAGGTAGTTGGAGCTAGACGCATGGGACATTCCGTATCGGAAGTCGTTAGAGAACTCAGTATTCCAAGCTCCACAGTGTCACGAGTGTGCCGAAAATGCGATGTATTCAGGCATTACCTCTCACCACGAACAACGCAGTGGCCGACGGCCTTCACTTAACGACAGAGAGCAGCGGCACTTGCGTAGAGTTGTCAGTGCTGAAACACAATCAACACTGCAGGAAATAACCGCAGAGTCAATATACGACTGGAAAACCGTGATCAAGTTAGATAAGTCACGATTTCAGTTGCTAAGAGTTGATGGTAGGGTTCGAGTGTGGCCAGACCACACGAAACCGTGGACACAAGTTGTCAACAAGTCACTGTGCAACCTAGTGGTTCCATAATGGTGCGGGCTGTGTTCACATGGAATGGACTTCGTCCTCTGCACCAACTGAACCGGTCAATGACTGTAAATGATCCTCTTCGGCTACTTGGAGACCATTCGCAGCCATCCGTCGGCTTCATGTTCTCCAACAACGACGGAATTTTTATGGATCACAATAGTTCATGTCACCGAGTCGAAGCGAATGGTTTGGAGAACATTCTGGACAATTCGAGCGAATAATTTGGCGACCCCAGTCGGCCAACATAAACCCCATCGAACAATAATGGGACATAATAGAAGGTGCAGTTCGTGCTCATAGTCCTGCACCAGCTACACTTTCCCAGTCATAGACGGTTTTAGAGGCAGCATGGCTAATATTTATGCTTGGGACTTGCAACGACTTGTTGAGTCCGTGCCACGTCGAGCTGCTGCACTATTCCGGACAAAAGGAGGTCCGACACGATAGTAGGAGGTATTGCGTGACTTTCGTTACCTCAGTGTATCTCATTAGATTTTCTTCGAGCTGCTCTATCGAATTGGAACATAAAATTTCAAATTTAAGAAAGTTTTGTTTCTGGCAGGAATTGGTTTAATACAGCTCTCAACGCTCGTCTGTCATGTGGAAACATCTTCATCTTTGCATTACTACTGTAACGTACAACCATTTGTACCTGCGTACTATAGCCAAGCCTTGGTCTCCCTCTCCAACTTTTATACCCCATACTTCCCTCAATTATCATACTGGCGATTCCTTCGTGCCTCAGGGTGTTTGCTGTTAACTGATATTTTCTTTCAATCAACTTCTTCCACGAATTCGTTCTCTTCCCACTTAGATTCAATACCTCTTCATTATTTATCGAAGTTACCCTTTTAATCTTCAGCATTCTTCTTTGGCACCACATCTTGAAACCATCTATTCTCTTCTTGTTTGAGCTGTTTATCATCCACGTTTCACTTCTGTTCAAGGTTACAAATCAGACAGATAGTTTGCATTTAAATTCTTTCTACTTCTGACACAGTCAGTTACTTTTTTGCCTAATGGAAAAACTCATTTGCTACCTCTAGTGTCTCATTTACAATTTCTTTCTCTCGATCTCTCTTGATCTGACTACTTCCATCAGCTTTTTTACATTTTTGTAGATGTTCATCTCATAACCTACCAGGGGCGTTTGAAAAGTCCGTGCAAAAATAAAAACTACTTACGTGTTTGGGATAAAACTTTTTTATTTTTCGATATAGTCTCCTTTTAGACTTATACTCTTCGTCCAACACTGTTCTAATTTGTTCATTCCTTCCGAATAACAGATATTGTCCAAGTCTGCAAAATAGCTATTAGTTGCTTCTATCACCCCTTCGTTTGAATAAAATCTTTGTCCCGCCAGCAATTTCTTCAAATTGGGGAACAAATAGTAGTCCGAGGGAGCCCAGTCTGGAGAATAGGGGGGATGTGAATTGAGTTGGAATCCTATTTCCATTAATTTTACGACCACAACTGCTGAGGTGTGTGCTGGTGCATTGTCGTGATGGAAAAGGACTTTCTTGCGATCCAATCGTTGGCGTATTTCTTTCAGCCCGGTTTTCAAACGGTCCAATAACGATGAATAATATTCACCTGTAATAATTTCACCCTTTTCCAGATAGTCGATGAGGGTTATCCCTTGCGAATCCCAAAAGACAGTCGCCATAACCTTTCCGGCCGAATGAATGGCCTTCGCCTTTTTTGGTGCAGATTCTCCCTTGGTAACCCATTGTTTAGATTGTTGTTTGGTCTCAGGAGTATTGTAATGTATCCATGCTTCATCCACAGTAAGCAAACGACGATTAAAGTCCTACGGATTCTTCCTGAACACCTACAAACCATACTTGCATCACTTCACATGATTCCGTTTTTGGTCAAGGGTGAGAAATCGTGGATAGCTCTCTCATGTTCAATTGTTTATGCAAAATATTATGTACCCGTTCATTCGAGATGCCCACAGTACTAGCAATCTCACGCACCTTAACTATTCTCTCATCCATCACCATATCATGGATTTTATCAATGATCCACAGGGCGTCCAGAAAGTTCAGCATCACTTGTGCCCATATGGCCACTCCGAAAATTTTTAAATCACTTGTAAACTGTTTTAATCGAAGGTGCAGAGTCACCGTAATGTTTATGAAGCTTCTCCTTAGTCTCCTGAGGCGTTTTGCCTTTCATAAGGTAATGATTAATCACCACACGACATTCTTTTCCGTACATTTTTTGACACTCACTCGACTTCCTCGATTCACACGAATTCCAAACACAAATAAATACACCAGTATGGCTGAAACTCGGTGTGCGTTCTTTCCAAAGATGCTACTAACTAAATATGACCTCGATACGCACCGGTGATGCCATCTCTCGGACTTTGCACGGACTTTTCAAACGCCCCTCGTATTTTCAAGACACAATCCGTTCCATTTAACTGTGGTCCCCAGGCCATTACCGTCTCTTACGGAAATACATGGTCATAGGAAAAATCGAAGGTTTTATTTCTTCTCCGTGGACTCTAATTGCCGCTCCTATTTTCTCCTATGTTTCCTTTACTTCTTCCTCACTGTAAAGATTGAATAACATCAATGACAGGAAATAACTCAGTCTCCGTCGCATCTCAGCTGCTGCTCTCCTTTCATGTCCTTCGAGACTTACAACTGCAGCCTGATATCTGTACAAATTGTAGATAATCTTTCTTTCCCTGTTTTCTATTCCGGCTACCTCCGAAATTAAATATTGCAAAAACGGAACAGTAAAAATATTCAGAAACACCGTAAAAATGTGCTTGACGGCAGATAGAAGAATCACCCGCTATATCTATGGCTAATGAATTGCAATTTAAATCTTCACATTCTAACCTAACGAGAGAAAAAATGTAAACTAACACCTTGTCCCATCAGGGCCTCTTTAATTGGTCGCGTATTTCTGTGGATAATTTCCTATAATGTTGCCAATTGAAAGACTGCAATATCTGCTAATGTCTTCCACTGGAAAGTTCTTGGCATCGTTATACTAATTTGTGTTGGACAACAGATCAGTTCAGAAGATAAGAAAGAGTGCCCCTCCGAAACGTCAGACAAACTGAGCGAAATAAGGGTTCTCGGAAGTTGAGACGGCTCCACTGCAGTGCAGACCCCGTGCGTTTTCGCTGTAATTCTCGCCGATTATAATCTTTTCCTAAATGGGCTTGGTACGAAGCTTAGAGGAACGACACGCACTGCCATAGCGATCGCGTGCTTTGCCGGTGGGCTTACAGACTGCCGTGCCCGGGATCCATCACTCGCTTCTGCGGCCAGCGATCCTGCTATAGCCACGCCCTGCCTACAGCATTCCCAAATTTAGTTTTCGTTTCCTGCTTCAGCGCGTGATTTTTACTTTATCTGATGCTCCAGAATACCGATATAGTCTGTTGCACGCCGACTGCAATGTACTCATTTCTTTGCCATTTGTTAGGAAAATTCCAATGCGTAGCAGTCCACTAGCCGAGAAATAAAAAGTAGCTAAAGAACACAACAAAATCAGAGTTTCTTGAAATCAACCAAAAGAACGCCATTTTCGTACCAGCAAACGGTAGCCACAAAATTTCGCCACGAGTAAGAAGATCGGTTGAACTTTTTCAGTTTTGACGAAGCGGAAAGAGCCCGTGTATTGAGTGTTATTTTGATTCTAGCGTCGGTGTAGGTCTGTAGGATATTCAGGTCTCTTTGTCCACAACAATGTTGGAAAACAAATCGGAAGAATACCGCTCGTCCGCTTGACATTCTTGGCTCTTTGTGTTGGTCGATAGGCACTTGCGCTGCCACATTGCACCCAATTTGCGAGATCTGAGCGTTCCATGGCAAATGTTAAATAGCGGTGAGTTCAGTATGAGAAAATTAATCATCTAGAGCAGCAATTGTCAGTAGAAGAGGTGAAATGCCAAACGCTCTAAGTGCCAAACCTGACATTTGTCAGGGGAATCATAAATAAATTTATATCTTTTTGTGCATACTTGTTTGTATCCCAAAAGTTGAAACGATATTCAGATACCACAGAATTATGTTGCTCACCATATCACTGGAAAATATAACAGGACAAATTAGAAAATAAATAATTTATTGAGAACGTTCCAGGTGCCAAGCCAGGTAACTGACTGATTCTAAGTGTTTACGAGAAGGTTTTTGTTTCAAGTGCCATTAATACTGAGGCACTAATTTTTATATGTGATAATATAAGTACAGAAATACAGCAGTATTAGGAATGTAGCAAACAAAAACCATTTCGCGTTACTTTTAGATATTTTACCAGATAAAAACAACATGAAATTGGAAATAAAATCTTTCCGAAGTTATGTGACTTTCTACCCTCATTGTTTATCGGAAACTCTACCTTTTATCTTTATCTTTGCATACTATTCTTCACATACATGTTGTTCTGTGTGTTTAAATCTCTAACTCTATCTTACTGTCTTTGAAACTCACATTATCGCCATCCATTACAAAGATGTTTTATTGATTGAACGAAAGCTTATATACATTATTCTTACCACACAAACTGTGCGTGAACTAAATGGGGGAAACCTTGCCGCTTGACACTTTGAGACCCAGAAGAAGCCTGTCTGGCAGAAAGATCATGCGCCATCTAGTAATGAATTTCTGAAACATTTCCTCTGTGATTTTATTATTCGAATATCACTCACATCGTGTTACGTGGAAAGTTGGCACTTACAGTACATAACGTTTGACATTTCCACTATTCTATTGTCGATCAAATAACAGCTTTTGGTGCATTTACTTCTCGATTTCGTTGGTCTGGTTACTTGTCCATCCATTCGGCTCATCGTGCGTGTACACACGGCCACTTAATTCGAAACAACCAATGTCCTGCAGACTTTCTATCATTAAGAACTGTAAGCCTATAATCATCCACGAACTTCAGCTCGATCTACCATTATGCCCAGATGAAATGGAACCACCACCAAGGATCAAGAAGCCAGGAGTACCAAAGAGGCTGATATCCACGTTATACGGTAAGAAAATTATGTGGTTCACTGCAGAAGTTTAAAGCAGTGTGAAAAATTATCTTATTCGAAGCAATATTCAACAGATATTATCATTTCGTGAAGATCTTTGGATGAAACCGTATATTGATAATAAGGCTGAGAAAAGTGTGATGAGGTAAATAGAATTAACATTGTTTTTGACAAACAACATAGCTGTATGAATGGCTATTTGAGATATTTCTCAGACGCTTCTTGTAGATTTGCATTGTGGGTATATGTTGAACAAATTTAAGGCAAAAAGTATTCGAATGTGTTGCATTGACACATATAACTGAATATGTCATGTAATTATCTCAGATACATAAACATTTCATAAAAATAGGTGGATGTGTGTACGTACGTTTCACATCTCCTAAACCATTGGACTGATTTCAACCAGGCTTCGAAGGCATAATCCTTACTGTCAGACAACAATCGCTGTGGCGTAAGAACCAATTACCTACCATAGTTCAGGATGTATGACGTCATAAACAATGAGATGTGTTAAATACTGCCACATTGTGCATGACGTTTAAATGTTTTACTCCTTTGATACTATTTACATTCGCAACACGTTTTGCAGACAGTATCCTCATATGCTGCTGAACGTACGTACACAAATATGTCATTTACGACACAGAGTAGAACAGCTATGACGTCATAAACACTGTGATGCGTGGAAAAAATGCAGCATCATGCATGTAAATTTAATACATTTATTACTTGCTAAACAGTTCTATCACACCTGGCAGCGCTTTTGACAGCTACGAAGCGCCAACGGCTATAGGCGAAAACAATAGTCGCCTATAGAGCTACGAAGAGGCGTTGTCACAGAAACGTCTAAAAAATCACATTTTAGACTTGCGTTTGCCACTATAGTTAACAAGTCACAGGGGCAGTCTAATAAGTGCTGTGAAATGGCTTTGATATCTCTATGTTTATCTCATGGTCAACTTTATGTCGCTTGCTCAAGGGTGGGCTCACCCGAGAATTTAGTCATTGTAGCTTCTGGACACGTAGGTAACTAGAAATATTGCTTACAATGCACTTCTGCAATAACTAAACATTACAGAGAATTTGTCATTTGCATACTGTATTTCTCTTGGGAGAGTCAGTCCTGACAAAACTCTACCATCTGGAGAGCAAGATGTATGAGACAGGCGAAATTCCCTCAGACTTCAAGAAGAATATAATAATTCCAATCCCAAAGAAAGCAGGTGTCGACAGATGTGAAAATTACCAAACTATCAGTTTAATAAGTCACAGCTGTAAAATACTAACGCGAATTCCTTACAGACGAATGGAAAAACTGATAGAAGCCGACCTCGGGGAAGATCAGATTGGATTCCGTAGAAATGTTGGAACACGTGAGGCAATACTGACCTTAAGACTAATCTTAGAAGAAAGATTAAGGAAAGGCAAACCTACGTTTCTAGCATTTCTAGACTTAGAGAAAGCTTTTGACAATGTTGATTGGAATACTCCCTTTCAAATTCTGAAGGTGGCAGGGGTAAAATACAGGGAGCGAAAGGCTATTTACAATTTGTACAGAAAGCAGATGGCCGTTATAAGAGTCGAGGGGCATGAAAGGGAAGCAGTGGTTGGGAAGGGAGTGAGACAGAGTTGTAGCCTATCCCCGATGTTATTCAATCTGTATAAAAAACTTTGAAATTCACCGATGACATTGTAATTCTGTCAGAGACAACAAAGGACTTGGAAGAGCAGTTGAATGGAATGGACAGTGTCTTGAAAGAAGGTTATAAGATGAACATCAACAAAAGCAAAACGAGGATAATGGAATGTAGTCGAATTAAGTCGGGTGATGCTGAGGGAATTAGATTAGGAATGAGACACTTAACGTAGTAAAGGAGTTTTGCTGTTTGGGGAGAAAAATAACTGGTAATGGTCGAAGTAGAGAGGATATAAAATGTAGACTGGCAATGGCAAGGAAAGCGTTTCTGAAGAAAAAAAATTGTTAACACCGAGTATAGGTTTAAATGTTGGGAAGTCGTTTCTGAAAGTATTTGTGTGGAGTGTAGCCATATATGGAAGTGAAACATCGACGATAAATAGTTTAGACAAGAATAGAATAGAAGCTTTCGAAATGTGGTGATACAGAAGAATGCTGAAGATTAGATGGGTAGATCACGTAACTAAGGAGGAGGCATTGAACAGAATTGGGGAGAAGAGGAGCTTGTGGCACAACTTGACTAGAAGAAGGGATCGGTTGGTAGGACATGTTCTGAGACATCGAGGGATCACCAATTTAGTATTGGAAGGCAGCGTGGAGGGTAAAAATCGTAGAGGGAGACCAAGAGATGAATACACTAAACAGATTTAGAAGGATGTAGGCTGCAGTAGGTACTGGGAGATGAAGAAGCTTGCACAGGATAGAGTAGCATGGAGAGCTGCATCAAACCAGTCTCAGGACTGAAGACCACAACAACAACACATTTCTCACTTTGGATACTTTACTCTTATACATTTGTAGCCGGCCGCGGTGGTCTAGCGGTTCTAGGCGCGCAGTCCGGAAACGCGCGATTGCTACGGTCGCAGGTTCGAATCCCGCCTCGGGCATGGATGTGTGTGATGTCCTTAGGTTGGTTAGGTTTAAGTAGTTCTAAGTTCTAGGGGACTGATGACCACAGATGTTAAGTCCCATACTGCTCAGAGCCATTACATTTGTATGGTATACATCTTTCTTTGTAAAATTGTTTCACAATTTCAAAGGTGTTTCCGTGAATACTGTTATATCTCAGGATAGCGTTCCCGGCGGACACTAAAAATTCGTACAAGTTCCACCTTGGCAGCTCCCTGAAGGCAAACCGTCTGTGTCAGTGATCAGTAGGCTGTCGCTACGGAAAATGTTGAGCAAGTTGCGGCCAACACGGAAGTTATGGCAGAACTGTGGAACGACTGAGCGCCCAAGACTGGGAGCTAAGCATAATGTCATCATGGAAGCTGAGAGACGGCGTCACACTAGTGACAAAGCAGAGTTTCGTTCGGAAGGTTAGGCACAAAGCAACAATAAATATTCATGTGTCGACCCAGCAGGAAAGAGCCTCTGAAACGTGAAGCTGCGAAAGTCTCAAGCCACTAGCAGAGCTGACAGCGAGAAAAAACCAGGACACATGATGTCATAGCCATCCCAACCGCCGCAGAGCACAGGGGTAACACCAACATAAATACCCCACACTCCTTAACAAGTGTCTCAGTTGCTAATTGCTCAGTGCTTATTACAGACTGCCCAGTGTGTATTCTGAGTCCTTTTGTCAGTTGCAGCTGTGCAGTGATAGGGGAGGCTGTGGAGGTCGACCCTCGGCACACCTAGCTGTCTTGTGTGTATGTGTGTGTGTGTGTGTGTGTGTGTGTGTGTGTGTGTGTGTATGTGTGTGTGTGTGTGTGTGTGGTTTGAGGTTTTCTGGCGCTAACAGCATGGACATCAGCGCATAGAAACGGGAAAACATGCGGTGAAGGGACGAAGACGGACAGCGAACAAGGAGAGCGGCTAAAAGACACAGGCCTGACGCAGTTCCAAATCCTGACATACAAAGGCAAAACAAGAAGAGAAGAAACGCACTAGAAAAGGAAAGGAAACACAAGGAAAAGAGAACAGAAATCGAAGTGAAACGAGTAGGTAATCGTGACTGGCAGACCTCTTACCTAAAACCTGGGTGAGCCAGTCACCCAGCAGCACATTAAAATCCTCTCCCTAAAATCCGAGGCAACAAATTGGACAGGACACAAAACCGTAAGACCTTAGCCACAGTCGTTGCGTCGTCTTGCAAAATAGAGGGCAAATCCGGTGGCAAGGAAACCACCGCCCTCTGGTTAGAGAATAAAAGACAATCAAGTAAAACGTGGCGGACAGTAATCTGGACGCCACAAGCACTGCAGATTGGGGGATCCTCCCGCCGGAGTAAAAAACCATGCGTTAAGGGACTGTGCCCGATGCGGAGGCGAGTGAGGAGAACCTCATCCCGCCTGCATGACTGGTAGGACGTACGCCACGGCCGCGTGGTGGTCTTGACCAGACTCAGCTTATTTTCACCGACTGCCAGCCACTCCTCTTTTCATTGACGCAAAATACGAAAACGCAAAAGGGAGGTAACAGCATGGAGGGGGACGGCACATTCAACAACGTGAGGGAGGGAACATGCAGCTTTGGCAGCCACATCCGCCAACTCGTTTCCCCTAATACCCACGTGCTCCGGCACCCAGCAGAAGGAAACCTCCTTCCCATGCTGTTGCAGGTGGAGTAGGGCATCATGGATGTTCTGGACGACCGTATCCACTGCCTACAAATGTTGCATGGTCTGAAGGGCATTCAGGGAGTCAGAACAGATGAGAAACTTAAGACTGGGAACACATCTCATCTGCTCCAATGCCCGCAAGATCGCAAACAATTCGGCATCAAAGATGGTAAACGCCGCAGGAAGCCTTAACTTGACGACTCGATCAGGGAAAACAACAGCACAACCAACGGAGTCCCCCTGTTTAGAGCCATCCGTAAATACTGGTACATGATCGGGATGCTGGTTTAAAATATCGTAAAATAAAGAGGTAAAAACAAACGCAGGAGTGCAGCTCCTCCGGTACTCTGACAAATCTAAAAGGACGCTGGGCCTCTGGAGCATCCAGGGAGGCAGGCGTGTAAAACCCTGGAGTTGGGGTGCCACACGCTCCACACCAAGGGACTCTAGCGAAAGCTTGGCACGAATCACAAATGGTCTCGTTGCCCTGGGACGACAGGAAAAGAGATGTTCCATAGGCGGGCGGGCAACGGTAGGGTACGCAGGGGAGGCAGGACAGGCAAGGAATTGACACACACTTTTCGCACCATGAGGAGTTTCCGCCGGATGGCGAGCGGCGGTTCCCCTGCCTCAGAAGACAGGCTGGGGATGGGACTGGTACGGAAGGCACCAGTGGTCAGCCTGATACCCTCATGGTGTACTGTGACAAGAATCTTCAGATACGAAGGCCTCGCTGATCCATACACGGTGCATCCATAGTCAAGACGCGACCGGACGAAAGCTGTCTGGGATCGTCTCTAGAACCACGAGTTCGTTTGGAAGGACGCTGCTGGTGTCGGCTGCACTGTAAACTTCTGAGGCAATGCTGATTGGGAGCGGAGGCCGCCATCACTCTGCAAGCTTGCTAGAGACTTGACCTGCGTGAACTGGACGCTGCCCGTCTTCCGCCTTCTAGAGGGGCAGCACTGCTGCTGCTCTTCCTCATCCCAGAGCCGACATCCATGCTGCTTGCTCCTGTTTTCCTAAAGAGGGGCTGAGAGACGACCCCTGCGTGCCAACGAGTACTTCAGGCAGACATCAATCGAGACTTGTGAGTGCAAATCTTTGACGTCAATGAGAGCACTTTGGAGACGGATACGTAGAGCTAGAGTCTGCCAACGTCCACTGGTCGACGGATGCCAGTGACAGCAACCACCACCGGACGCTTTGCTGCGCTGGTGGCACTACTAGTCGAGCGAACGCTGCTTTCCACTGCTGACGAGGCGCTGCTCCGTCGGTCCGGCTGAGGCACGGCACTTGGGCAGACAATTCTGTATTAGCCGGCCGAAGTGGCCGAGCGGTTCTAGGCGCTACAGTCTGGAACCGCACGACCGCTACGGTCGCAGGTTCGAATCCTTCCTCGGGCATGGATGTGTGTGATGTCCTTAGGTTAGTTAGGTTTAACCAGTTCTAAGTTCTAGTGGACTGATGACCTCAGAAGTTAAGTCCCATAGTGCTCAGAGCCATCTGAACCACTTTTCGAATCCTGTATTACTGCCCAGTAAGTGAGTTGTTGCCAATGATATTTCCTTGGCACTCTCGAGCATAAATAGGTCCTCGCCACCACATCCCACACAGCTCTCTCCTGACGACTGTAGGAGTCTCGGACAGAACACCTACACTACTGGCCATTAAAATTGCTACACCAAGAAGAAATGCAGATGATAAACGGGTATTCATTGGAAAAATATATTATACTAGAACTGACATGTGATAACATTTTCACGCAATTTGGGTGCACAGATCCTGAGAAATCGGTACCCAGAACAAACACCTCTGGCCGTAATAACGGCCATGATACGCCTGGGCATTAAGTCAAACAGAGCTTGGATGGCGTGTACAGGTAAAGCTGCCCATGCAGCTTCAACACGGTACCACAGTTCATCAAGAGTAGTGACTGACGTATTGTGACGAGCCAGTTGTTCGGCCACCATTGACCAGACGTTTTCAATTGGTGAGACATCTGGAGAATGTGCTGGCCAGGGCAGCAGTCGTACATTTTCTGTATCCAGAAAGGCCCGTACAGGACCTGCAAAATGCGGTCGTGCATTATCCTGCTGAAATGTAGGGTTTCGCAGGGATCGAATGAAGGGTAGAGTCACGGGTCGTAACATATCTGAAATGTAACGTCCGCTGTTCAAAGTGCCGTCAATGCGAACAAGAGGTGACCGAGACGTGTAATCAATGGCACCCCATACCATCACGTCGGGTGATACGCCAGTATGGCGATAACGAATACACGCTTCCAATGTGCGTTCACCACGATGTCACCAAACACGCATGCGACCATCATGATACTGTAAACGGAACCTGGATTCATCCGAAAAAATGACGTTTTGCCATTCGTGCACCTAGGTTCGTCGTTGAGTACACCATCGCAGGCGCTCCTGTCTGTGATGCAGCGTCAAGGGTAACCGCAGCCATGGTCTACGAGCTAATAGTCCATGCTGCTGCAAACGTCGTCGAACTGTTCGTGCAAATGGTTGTTGTCTTGCAAACGTCACCATCTGTTGACTCAGGGATCGAGACGTGGCTGTACGATCCGTTAGAGCCATGCGGATAAGATGTATGTCATCTCGACTGCTAGTGATACGAGGCCGTTGGGATCCAGAACGGCATTCCGTATTACCCTCCTGAACCCACCGATTCCATATTTTGCTAACAGTTATTGGGTCTCGACCAACGCGAGCAGCAATGTCGCGATACGATAAACAGCAATCGCGATAGGCTACAATCCGACCTTTATCAAAGTCGGGAACGTGATGGTACGCATTTGTCCTCCTTACACGAAGCATCACAACAACGTTTCACCAGGCAACGCCGGTTAGCTGCTGTTTGTGTAAGGGAAATCGGTTGGAAACTTTCCTCATGTCAGCACGTTGTAGGTGTCGCCACCGGCACAACCTTGTGTGAATGCTCTGAAAAGCTAATCATTTGCTTATCACAGCATCTTCTTCCTGTCGGTTAAATTTCGCGTCTGTAGCACGTCATCTTCGTGGCGTATCAATTTTAATGGCCAATAGTGTATAATACATGGGTATGAAATGTTTTCAATATTACATCACCAACACAGTTCATTTTTATATTTTCGTTTCTAATAGAAACTTGGCAAAATGAATACCAGGGAGTGCCGGGTAGTAGTTTGTGTGTGTGTGTGTGTGTGTGTGTGTGTGTGTGTGTGTGTGTGTGTGTGTGTGTGTGCTTGCAGTGTTCTTGCGAGGAAGGACCAGTATCCAAATTTTACAATTTGTCCCGATCTGCGTTATTTATTACGTCGACTCGGTCACTATACACCCAGAAAGCGCTGCACAGCGATTGCCTGCAATATACATTCATCACGAACCACTCAGCTAATCGATTGCATCCCATCTATGTGATTTTTCCCCCCGCTTCAGATGTCCTGAATGTGGAAGGGTGGCCCTCGGTCTTCTCAGACCATAGCGTTTATGTGCGCACAATCAACCTGTGATGTCAAACAATATGGCGCAGTCACGGTCAGTCGAAACTTAACGTTGCCTATATACAGGAACTGGACTGTTGACGAATAGTCATGAACACATGGGAAACCTGTGAAAGACGCATCACACAATAGATGTTCATACTTCTATGGTGGACAGTGTAGCAAGGAACGAATGCATTGGCTACGACATACGACAGAATTTTATTAGATGATACTGTGGAACCTTATGGAGTACCTGACATCCTTGGAACGTCAGGTGAAGGTTCAATGCGTCAAGTATAAGATTTTGGACCGTACTTGGCGCCGTTTGGAAGGCATAGTTGTCGGACAGCATCAACGGAGAACCTCGCTCAGTCTATCATGTCGTCGCAGATCTCAGACCACGTCGACAATCATTGACTCATTCTTTAGATTTACCTGACAAACGACGGCTGTTGGTACTATCGGACATCGCAACAGCCTTCAAAGTTCACTTTCGTCACTTCTATCGTGAGGAAGACCCTAATGTTGTCACACTTACAGACATACCAAAGACAGTCCATCGTACCATTGATGGTTCGACGCTCTCCCTGTCAGCAAACATTTCCACTGAAGGCATCACTGGTATGCTCGCCAGGGAGGCTCTCAGCCAATCGCCAGGACCAGACGGACTGCCGTTACAATTTTATAGGACCTTTAAGGACTAGATGCTGCCGCGATGGAGGGAAATGTACGAGGAGCTACTGCCCCTTACGATACCACTACCACCACCACTGTATTCCTGAGAGGTCCGATACCAAACCCTGTGGAGGCATATGACCGGACAGCTATCAGCCGCGATCACTTTACTCAACTTAGGTTTGAAGATTTTTATGCAGCTCCTCATGATGTGTCTCAGACGAGTCCTGTACCAGGTCCTGTCGCTCCTGCAGACGTTGTTGGGCGGAGATAATATAAAATCAACGCTCTGTGATCATAGGGACGTCATCGTCATTGAAACAGTCTGTCGGCTGCAGAGAGCCATGATACCCATCGACCTCGATCAAGTTTTATGATCGTGTGAACCACACCTCCCTCGCCAAGGTCATGAAAAGGATGGCTTTTTCACCTGCCCTCGTCGTCATAATCGTGCACCTACTTTGTGACTCTTCATCAAGGGTGACGGTAAATGGACGGATGACGACGCCCATACCTATCGCACATTCAGTCCAACAAGATTGTTCCCTTTCAGCGATTATGGACCATTTCTCTGCCGCCTTCAGTGTCGTTTAACAGAAGTCACCCTGCGGGTACACACATTCAAATGCCGTCCCTATGCAGACGTCCTCGTCTTCGTCATACGCACCAATGAGGAGGTTTAAGAGACAGCACTGTAGATCAGTCAGGCAATAATGGAGCGGAGCAGGCAGCCATATGAATCTCGACAAATTCTACGAGATGACCATTGGATGTAGACTCACAAATGAAAGTGTGGCTCCATTCAGGACGATGGAGACGCTATGCTGTCTGGGAATAGTTTTCACTCGAGACTTCCGTCACATTACGGCGATCAGATTTTGGCACCTTCTTCAGAAGTTCAGGATGGGCGTTAGAAGTCAGTTGTTGTGAGCAATGGACATGTTCGAAAATGTGCAGTCTATTAACATTTATATGGCATTCCGCATGACACACACCACACAAATTTTGCCTTTCTCCACAGTGATGGCGCATCAGATCCAAACAGCCTTCCGTTCTTTTGTCAGCACCGATCACGTATTCAAGATCAAGTATGACAGCCTCACATTCCCTAAGCAAGAAGAGGGTCTCGCCCTGGTCAACGTCCATGCGTGTGATCTTTACGTACATACAATCTTGAAGTTACGGAATCACAGCCTAAGCAGTATCATTGGACTTTTGGTCGATGGACTCCCACCTAATTACCTTAACCGCCGTTCGCCGTGGCCCACATTGCATCAGTGCTATCACATATCAACCTTTTTCTTCTTGAGTATAGTTATGTCCATGGAGACCTTCCTCGCATTAGGGCTTCCCTCAAGTGAGATATTTATCGCCTCTTCATGCGGACTCAAGCTCGGAATGCTGTCGAAGGACGTCACTCAGAGTTAAGTTGCCGGCGGAGTGGTACACAGTTCATCAACCGTACCTCACCACAGAAACGAGCTGCACCTGGTACATTGTCCTGAACTGAAAATGCCCTACGGGACACAAACATCATGCCTGAGGTATAAAGTGGACGACACGAACGGACACCGGCTGTTCTGTGGTGTGGCCCTTTATCTACGGGTGCCAACGCACATGATCGTCCCCGAAATGCTCCTCTATCCTGAGGCGAGTATTTTCCGCCATCAAAGATGCGTGAGGTCACCTGGATAAATGGTATGGCTGTCCCTTATCTTTTCAGAAATGGATCCAAGAATTTGATCGATTTTTGGTGCTAACACGACACCACATAATGAGACGACACGCCATATACCAGTCCACTTTTGTTAACTACTTCCAACGCATCCTGCAGTTGGAACTCCCCAGTGAGAGAGGCTAAAAGGTGTACCTGTATTCTCATGATCATCAAAGGTTCGGCGTTGTTTTCGGAATGCATGTCCCCAGCCGGCGTCTGCAGTCTTCAAAACGGGTGGTCCCCGATTTGTTTTTGCGCACTAGGAGCATCCTGGAGTTATTTTTCCCGTTTGCTACGTTATTTAAAGGAGTTTTCTGTCATTCTTTTTACACTGTATAATTTAAAAAATTAAAAAAAAGTTTAGGCGACTGCTCGTGTAAAGCGGGAAATCCGGGATTGAATCCCAGTCCGACATCAATTTTCATTGTTGCCATTCCATTAAAGCTGGAGGTGAATGATATCTGCAACTGTGAATACATTTCATATCTGTAACGGGATCTGTTGCTTTGAAGCCGAGTGGCATTTACAGTAACCAGACGTAAGCAAGAGGACATGTGATATCTCCTGTTCCTGTGTGTTTACCGTGATTATTTTACTACAAAATGTTGTTAAAAATGAATCTAACATAGAAATAAGACCCAAATACCTTACAGTCGTATAACTTCCTCGACGTCCACCGATATTTCGAAAGATGAACATCCCGTTCCTTTCAATGCACAAATGCAAAGACAGATTATTATGCATGACAATTTTAAGTTTCCATTGGTGGATCTCCTCCAAACGGAAAACAAATATTGCGTACACGCAAAGATAAAACACACAGTAAACAACTAGCGCCATAAAACGACCATAGATGGCGAACGTCAGATGTTATCAATAGTGGAATATTAACCTACAACAGGTGAGAAAGCAGCACTGACCCTGTACCTTTGATGTTTAACCAGCGTGGGTAGTATGTCGACCAGAATTTAAATAATTCTTTCCGTCTGTATTTATAAGGTAACTTACCACTTCAGTCTTAACAGTTTCCTTAATGACACTGTTCCAGTAACTGGAAGTACTGAGCAGAATCGATGTGTCATTTTAATTTTATTCCATCGGATGACCGATACCAAAGTCATGTTTTACAATTGGTGATTTGCCCTTCTGTGGTAAGTGTGTGTGATAATTATGCTGCATACAACGATCCTCCACGATCCTTATGTTCTGACCAATACGGTAGAAACAAACCTTACGAAAAAATCATGTTTTTCAGCAACCAAAAGAACTATTATCTTAGCCTGAAGTCCAAAAAACACACTTAGCAGTGTGTGTCTCCAGAGTACCACGAATAATATTGGAAATATTATGCGCTTGAAGTTAAAAATCAAAAGCCTTCGGCACCATCCCACGATTCTCATGATTCACAATTGGTCTATAACGCAATGCATGTTCTGGCAAAGATAACACCAAGATGGACTAACTCAACCGACAGGCTTTGACAGTCTGAGGTGAAGTGAACTCAATGAACAAAGGTACGAAATACCGGTTCACACTGAGCTGGATGACTACAGATATCGGTCTGAAGATGCAAATCAATGTGAGTTGGCTTCGTATAAACAGTATGTCCCAGTGTACCATTATCTTTCCACCTGTCCAACACATCAACGAAGGGAAGTTCCGCTGGACTACAGTCTACATAAATTTAGAAAACTATTTTACGAGGTAAAAAGTGGACTCTGTAAAGTAAGAGAATAAACAGTAAAATAGTGTCAAAAATATTTAATTATTCAGAAGTTAATACCTGTACGGTACCTCAAAGCAACGACGGATATACAATATCACTTTGATAAGACTACATGTAATATTAGTTATGTTGTTTTCATGTGCTTCGTGGTCTATGCCACCTTCTTATGTTCTTGGCTAAAAATAATTTCCTGTCATTGTAGCCGCATTTCGTAAGTACCTGCACTAATTCGTGGTTTATTTCTTGTGAGATGATGCAGCATTACTTTAAGAGACGTTGCTGGCTTCTTGTTTGCAAGTTCATATTAGATACACAGACAGTAGGACGTAAGTCAAGCTCCCTGTATTGCAACTGGTATTGCCTCTTTAAGGTTTCGGTCAATCCCTTCCTATTTGGCCTCACTGTGCTCACTGCATAAAGAACACATTCATGTAAAAACATCAATAGACAAAAAGAAGTAAAGAAATGATCGAAGCCAAAAGACCGATTAGATTTCATGTGAAAAGTCTCAGTAGCACACCGAGTTATTGAAGACAACAGTCAGAATCTTCTTGCCCCCGTCGTGCAATACATGTGTGGTAAACAACGAAATAAAAGCGAATAGTATCTTCACTGGTCTTACTTCTCACAAAAGAATGAAATAAGTAGCGAAACAGCCTCTACGCAATACAGGGTGTTGATTTTAACTGAAGACAATGAAATATTTTGAAAAGTGCAAAACGGATCAAAGAAAGTTAAAATTCCAGTTTGTTTGTCTCGGAGGGGACGCCCAGCGATACCACCGTGTCCCGTACGTGGGAGGCGGGAGAAAACTTTGAAATCTTTAGTGGGAACCCCCGTTTTTTATTGCAAATTACGATTCTACTTGAACATCTACATATCAAACAGGAGACTATTCGACGCGCCACTGTGGCAGTGGCTCGAGGCGAACGATACTCTACTTTTCCAATTAGTATTCAAACGTAGTACCGCCAACTTCAATACATTTAGTGATCCACTTTCCAAATGATCGTACACAGGACAGAAGCATATCTATGGGAATGTGAGCCCAGCTGTTTCTGATGTGTTCGACCATGTCTTCACGACCTGTTGGCACTTGCTGGTACACCTTATCTTTTAAATATTCCGACAGACAGAAAGCTGCCGACGTCAAATACGGCGACCTCGCTGGCCAATTAATAGGGCCCCAACTGCCAGTCCACCGACCAGTGTAAACACTGTCTAATCTCTCCCGCGCTTCAAATGCGTAATGAGCTGGGCAACTGCCATGCTGAAACTACATAAGTTGTCGAATGTCCAGGGCAACGTCCTGAAGTAGTATCGGTAGTTCCCGTTGCAAAAACGTTCGATATTTGCGTCCATTCAGCGTACCGTCAATAAAATACGGACTAATGAGTTTTTCCCCCATGATGCCACACCATGCGTTAACCGACCAAGGACTTTGATGGTCAACTTGCCGCAGCCTGTGGGGGATTGCCTACACTCAAGTAATGCACGTTATGCCGGTTAACGCTACCATGGTTTGTGAAAGAAAAAGTTCAGATGTGTGTGAAATCTTACGGGACTTAACTGCTAAGGTCATCAGCCTCCAATCAGAAATTATGAAATACTGGTCTGATCTACCTTCGCAGCATGGAGGTGAGATCCCACGTGCCACTGGATATTCAAGGACCATTGAGTAGCATGTCGTAAATTACGATTGGGTAAACATTTCTACTCCTCCGATTATAGCGCCATCTATGGCAAAGCGAAGAAAATGTTTCAGATGAAACGTATGCAGATTTTTCCGTAGAACCGTAATGTGCAATAAAAAACGGGGGGTTCCCATGGGAGATTTCAGAGTTGTCCCCCACCACCCCACGCCTAGGGTGGGGTGGCAGGTTTAGTTGGTGTCGTTGGATGTCCCCCTCCTAGACGAACAATTTTAAATCTAACTTTTTTTGATCCAATGTATAGTTTTCGAGATATTTGAATGTCTTCAGTTAAAATGGGCAACTGCCTTGCCGCAGTGGTTACACCGGTTCCCGTCAGATCACCAAAGTTAGGCGCTGTCGGGCCTGGCCAGCATTTGGATGGGTGACCGTCATATCTGCCAAACGCTGTTGGCAAGCGGGGTGCACTCAGCCCTTGTGAGGCAAATTGAGGAACTGTTTGATCGAGAAGTGGTGGCTCCATTCACGAAAACTGGCAACGGCCGGGAGACCGGTATGCTGATCCAGTGACGACTATCGACAGAGGATAACACTGCGGTCGGTCAGCAACGTTGGGCCTTCCCACACCTGTTAGGACGGAGTTTAATTTTTTTTCAGTTAAAATGAACACTCTGTATACTCGATGCACCTCTGAAGTAACAAAGCGAAACTCCGCGCCTTTGGTGCCACAAAATTGGCCTTTTATCTTCCCGTGGCTCGTAAATCCAACAACATGTGGCAGCATTACACAGAAATGGGTCATTCCTGTCCCTGTAGGCACTAGTTTGCGAATAGTACTTCCAAACCTTATTAAATATCTGTCATTGTAGCCAATAACCTTTATTATGACCTTATTACGATCCGTCATTACAGTTTCAAATACGCATGCTCTCATGTGTTGGTTCCTGTAATAGGGCTTGGGCAGAGCATATAGCTTGACATCTGAAAGCAACACTCTGCCTTTGTTTGGGGAAAAGTTCTCCAGAGCGACCGAAACGTAACTACTGCCTCTGTGGTCTGCTTTAAATCGTATTCTGCCGGCTAACTCACAGAAGTAGACTCTTCAGTAATGAATGGGTGGGATATTTCAGTATCTCTAAGGAAACTTTAGTTATAACAAATAACACAGTATGGACTCGATACCTAATTTGTGATAAACCTGAAACAATCTCTGTTTTCTTCGCGTATGGATACCTGCCTCCAGTTGTCCAAACTGATACAGAGTAAACCTGATCCTTATTTTATTCGTCGTTTCTAATAGATCGTGTTATGGTATGTCCATTTATCGACAGCATTTTCACCCATTCTACCAGTAGTGATCAAACACATCTTTTTAAGTTAATTTAGACCCACAGTACGAAGTAAAGTGGTAAACTAGTATTCAGTCCTCCTTTTCCTTAGCGTTTCTCTCGCCTGATGGCAGAGTCCACTGAGTGCATTCGCTGTCTGCATTTTGTTCGATCGTGGGGCATGTCTTGATGAAGATTTACAGCCTTGTGCTGAGTATCGGTCCATCGCTATCTTGGTCGTCCCTTGGGTCTCTTTCTCATGACATCTGTTGCCAGGCTGCCTTTGCTATAGTATCGTGCTCTGCGCGCAGCATATGTCCAGACAGTCACTGACAGCTTTCTAGCATTTTCTTCTGGATCGGTGCGACCTCAGTAAGTTTCCTGGTAGTATCGTTCGAAATGCGATACGGTCGAGTAATGCCACCTATCCATCTAAATATTTTCTTTCTCATGACCAACACAGAGCCGTAGGGACCGACGGGGCGGTCGTTCGTCACTTCTTGCAGGCCGCTGCGTCCTTGCGTTTGTAAGTTGGCCATCGCTAGAGATTGTAGGACCGAGACACTTAAAATTTGTTAATCTTGGTGGAGCTTCTCCGTCGACCTTGATGGTCCCAATTTCTCGTGTATCTGATATCATACACAAAATTTTCTTTTTGTTGAGCCACAGGCCATATCGAGCTAGTCGGCCGTTCTACTCTTGTGTTCGGCGTTGGAGGTTAAACTTGTTCTCCGAAGCCAACAGGACATTATCGACATAGGGAAGTGTCCATGGTAGTGGCATGTGCAGCTCTGATGTGACGGTGTCCGTTACAAGAATGAGCAGCAGGGGTGATAAGGCCAAGACTTAGTGGACTCTTAACTGTGATGCGAAAACCACAGGATATTCATGCAGCTGCTTGGGCGTAGCTCGTCGGTTCAACACACACAAGCTGTACCCTGTTGATAAGGTACTATGGAATGAGCTGTTCTCGAAGCGCTAACCAGATTAGGTCATGAAGTATCCGATTGATAGCCTTTTCGACTTCTAGAAAACCGAGGTGCAGAAGCTTTCTCTTTGTGCGTTGTTTTTCAGCCAGCAACCGTACAACATGGATTGCTTCAGTTATGTCACAGTTTTCACACATCCGGTTTGGCTACCTATGATTTGTGCTATTTCGCGAATCCCTTTGTCGAGAATGCGTTCGAAGACCTACATCACGTGGCTCAGTTATCTGATTAGAACACTCAGCCGGGTTTCTTCTCTTTCTGAAGATTGGTATAATGATGCTCCGCTACCAGTCTGTTGGTACTCGACCTTCTCTGATGGTGGTTGACAATATCTGTTAGACAACCTGCCGCAATTTGCTGTTGAGAATATCACAACTCTGCTGGAAGATCGTCGGGGTCAGTGGCTTTCTCTCCCTTCATATCTTTCAGAGCAGCCTCGACTTCGCCACTGTTAATTTCGTTCAGTGGTCCTTCAACAGCTGACGTGTTTCGTATTGGTGGATAGAGAGATTTCTCGGCCGAAATTCTCTCCAAGTAGCTCCGCCAGCGTTCCCTTGCTCACTCCCGGTCGACCAGCAGCTTGTCCATTTCGTCATTGATGTCGTTAACACGTTGGATACTTCCGTTTTTGGATATTTTGATGTGACTGGTCGATTTATGCCTCTCTCTCCTTCACGTGTGATAAGTTTCGCGTAGAGATCTGAATACTTGTCTGCTGTTGTGACTGCAATGACCTTCTTCCCTTCTCTGCGGACTTGTTTGTAGGTATTCCAACAGCATAGCGTTTTGTCTTCAACAAACTCGTGGTACAATTTTTTCTTGCGTATGGCATCCTTAACATCATCATTCTACCTGCGAATGGGACAGGAAAGGAGACGACTAGTAGTGGTAGAGGGTTCCCCACCTTGCACCATAAAGTGGCTTGCGGAGTATATATGTAGTTATAAATGTAGATTCAAAAGCCACGTGTGTTTGTAGATCCTTCATCTGGGTAGTTTCGTTGTTCCGAGAATAGAGCGTACGGCGTCATCAGCACAAACCTTCAGATTAGTCCAGCTGTCCTCAACTGCCGCGCGGGATTAGCCGAGCGGTCTCAGGCGCTGCAGTCATGGACGGGCGGCTGGTCCCGGCGGAGGTTCGACTCCTCCCTTGGGCATGGGTGTGTGTGTTTGTCCTTAGGATAATTTAGGTTAAGTAGTGTGTAAGGTTAGGGACTGATGACCTTAGCAGTTAAGTCCCATAACATTTCACACACATTTTTGTCCTCAACTGTGGTAACTGGTGGCACTGTAAATTCTGTCATAAGGTCAGCCTTCTTCTTCTTGAAGTGCCATCATTTTATTCTTGTTGGACGATTTCTGGCAGAGTACACTGATCACAATGTTTTTATTTTGAGCTTACAGATCACTGGTCTGCGTTGCATCGAAACTTTTGCGTCTAGCACATATTTAAGGTTCCGAGATCTTACTAGGAAATAGCCAATCTGAGTTCGAATTACTTTCGTAAGTGATTAGGTGAGTTTAACATTTTCTGAACCAACTGTTCAAAATGACCTGATCGTGAGTTTTCGTATAATCAAGGATTCGCTGCCTATCATCGTCCTTCTGTTCATATCCACGCCGACCATGGGCGTCATGATCTTTTCCTTGTTGGACATGTCGATTCAGATCACCGTCGATGATGAGACAGTCTTCTGCTCGGACTTCAGCAGTCTTCTCGCCTAGCAATGCCCAGAAGGCATTTCTGGTTTCCGCGCTCTGGCCGGCTTGTGGAGTACACGCATTGAAGAAGTGTACTTTTAGTCTGTCTGCAATGTAGAAAATTTTTCTGAGGCTATCGTCGTAACGTTGCACCTCGGAGACAGAACCATCAAATTTCTCTGATATGACAATACTGACGCCGTTAGTTGTTCCGTTGGTTCTGTTACATAAAAGTTTGTAACCGCAACTTATACGAGTGTCATATGACACTTGCCAATTCTACCTTGTTTCTTGTACTGCACAAACGTCGATGCACCTCTTTTAGAGTTCCTTAGCTGCTTCACTACATCGACTACTCACAGTTACGGCCTTCAATAACGAGAGACAGAATGCGAGGGCTCGCTTGTTCAGCCGTCGCCGACCTTGCGACGGTAACCCCTTCATAATTGCCATGCTGATTGGACCCCGACAACACACTTCGCTTACGAGGGACAATCTAACCATGGCACCGAATCCTTGGGGCAGCATTTCCATAGTCACATGATAGTAGTCTTTACTGCCGGCTTGTCACAAAGTCTGTCGCCAAGCATTTTAGAAGCTTCAGTCAGCACGAAGTTAGGGTGCTCCTGAATGGAGGAGAGACACCTTTTGTAGCCGCTCTTCTGGAGAACAGATGCTGCGTTTCTTTCTGACTTATATGCCATTTGGAACATCCCGATGGTCTCTATCTCCGCTGTAGTTGTCATTTAGGACTTCTTTTTTTGTTGAAGATGGTTCAGCCTCCCTTTCCGACGTTGACGTCTTACAAACCGGACTCTTCCGTCTTGACCAACCTACCTGAGAAGTAGAGACTGGAATATGAAAGACGCCCTAGGCCTCGACTCCTAATAGCATCGGAGTCGTGAAAGAAAAAGAAGAGACCGAGGATGTCAAGACAGGAGGGATGAAAAGAGAGGAGCCTGACGTAAGTAAGTGAAAGCAATACCATAGTCCACGCGAGACGTCGTGGTCGCCAGCTTCATATTCACTACGTGTGAGTCCCTGGGGTAGTAGTATTCAGTGAATTATAGAACTGATAACAACTGGATATAGCCAAACAAAGGTCGCGTGAACCTCCAGAGACCATCAGTTTTGTATATCTTTTCTGGATCCCACATCCAATATGACTTCAAAGTTGATTCACAAGCTATTTGCTATGTGTGGAGTATTTCTCCGATTACGTAAACACAAATGTGTTTCCTGGAGGCTGCTGCAAAATTTTTTTCTATAGACACTTGTTCCTCGGTGCTTCTACATCTACACTGTGCCGATTTTCTTTTCTATTCCATTCGCGCTTTTAGTGAGGCAAATATAACTGTCCCTATGCGTCTGTATGTACCTGCCCTAATTTCTCTAACTTTATTCTTGTAATCCCTACGTAAGATATACTATGCTGGCGAGATAACGGTCGCACTTTCTACTTCGAATTTTCTAAAGGTACCCAACAGCATTCCACGAGAACAACTTCATCTTTCTTCCAGGGTATTTCTCTTAATTTTCCCGAGCATTTGTGTTACACTTTCGTGAGGGCTATACCGACCTATGGTGATCATGTCTCTGAATTCCTACAATGTTGGCTGTCATGTCTTTTTGATAACGACTTCAAACAGGAACAATAATATTGGCCGCAGTAGTGTCTTATATAAGATTTCCATTACAGATGCACTGTATTTTCCTAGAACACTTGCAACACAGCCAAGCCTTCCATTCGCCTCCCTGATACTGATTTTATGTGTTCTTACCATTTCATATCTTTTCGGAAGTTGTCCGCAAATGGAATTACTTGGTAAGTCCTGGAGGATAGGAAATCTTTTCCTGTGCTGTCGGCACGCTTATGATACTGCTACTTCTCATCGCTGAAACATATACGAGTTCAATTTCCATTGTAAATTTCTTTATCAGCTGTAGATACTTGTTTCATCAGAGATCAACAAAACTGATGGGGGTAATTATTTCAGCAGATTTCTTAAGAGATATCTATGTACATTTCCAATTTAAAATTATGAACGGTTATAGTGGCGTACGCAGTTTGCTTTCGGCCCCCATGTGTAATCAGGAGTGCGTCTAAATGAGGTTACAGCTGACGGAAAAATTCAAAAATTGCTATTTCTTTCCACATTCACTTAATTAAAGATGATGTAAGTATTGTAATTGTATTACACACCGGAAATTCACGAAGTGTAAGGAGATTGGCGGAGAAGTAATGCTAAAAATGAGTCGCTCCTGAGAGAGAAGTTGTTATTTAAAGGAAAATCGAAGTGTTTACTTCCAGTCGATTTCGACGGTATTAGGTACAGAACACAAGGTAAGATATTGGGAGGAAGGAGAAGGAATTCTGCTGTGTCAGGCTGAAAAATGTAAATGTCGTATGGCAATATTAACTGCGATATCTCATGGGATGGTTTCAGCCGTCTAGCCGAAGGGCTGTTCTTCCACCGCCCACATTGGCCCCTTTCCTCGCAGATATGTGAGAGTTATCTCATACGTGCTTGCGGAGTGTGAATGACTGTAATGGATGTGTGTACAATGTAGTGTTAATTTTGTGTTGTATGATGATGTTGATGACTGAAGCGAGACAGTGAAAGCCAGTCCGGGCAAATAACCTATTATTCTCTGATAGCACCAAGCGGGCCATGATCATTCAAACTTGCTTATACCTAACCATCAATATCCAGAATGAATTTTCACTCTGCAGCAGGGTGTGTGCTTATATGAAACAGCCTGGCAGATTAAAACTGTCTGTTGGATTGGGATTCGAGCCGGGCCAGATATCCCAGGTTCCAGTCCCGGTACGAGACACCGTTTTAATCTACCAGGAAGCCTCGAAGAACTAGTTATTCGAATTTTTTGTTAGGTAATCGAACTTTGAGTTCTGGGGAGTCAACTGTCTTATTGAAGAACTAGTGAATGTTTTGCAAGTACATTCCTCAACACTTCTACACAGTGGTTTCACTGAACTCAATTCAGATCTTCCTAAGGCTAATACAAACTACTAAAGTACCGTATGTTGCATACACCAGTTTCCTTTGAGAATGCCATAAATATCAGGAGGGCATGCCATTCAGTAACTTGCCCCAAGTGTAACAGAAATATCTCAGTTATAAACAGATTCTTACTCCGTGGTCTGTTGTCTGGCCCATGAAATATGTATATCACTGAGATAGAAACACCAAATACAGCAATACTGGAGAAAATCGCAGCATTGTTATACATCAGATAACAATGTCTGCTCTATCCATTCATGTAAACACATGCAGGTAGCACCACTTCATGCGTCGTTTCACCAAGTGGCGGCCATACCGCCCATTATCCATCCCTAAGCCAACCATTCTTTTGTATCCAAAGCTACTTTATTACTAATTTTATTTCACACATGAATATGGACACTAGATTCGTTTTATACGGATGACAGTCTTCTAATCACTTATGACATACATTTTATTGAGCTCGTCTTTAAAATTAATATCCAATAAATTTTTTTAATACTGAGGTCAGCCAATATAACTTCAACATCAGCTGGGCCCGCCAAGGTAGTGTTCGCACCCCGGCGATGGGCAGGCTAGGACCGCTCCTGTCTCCAGAAATTTCTGCGTAAAGTACTTCTCTGTAAAAACTAATGTGGCAGTATTACTTCAGTAGACTGTTTTAAGAGCTTCATCCTGTCTACGCAGTATCGGTTTCCCTTGCGTGGTGTGCACGAAGGAGATGAATGCTAGCACGCCACCCACTAGGGAGAAGGCGTCCCGGAGGTTTATTACGCTGCTCAGAGCTGCCGGTGCAGCGTTTAAATAATGCCGAAGGCACGGTAGCCACGTCTGCTGTCCGCTACACAAAACCACACACTGTCAGCCCACCACACTTCAGCGGCACTTATGCGCTTGTGAAACATTTGCTATATACAGCGTCACCACAGAAAGTATAGTATTCATCTTTGTCGTTACAAAAGTGAATGACAAGAGTACATTGTTTATGTATTCTGTCACATAGGCTGGACCTAGAAAGATACAAAATATTTCATTAACACATCTCTTTCTACATCTTCACTTGAGCCGGCCGGGGTGGCCGAGCGGTTCAAGGCGCTACAGTCTGGAACCGTGCGACCGCTACGGTCGCAGGTTCGAATCCGGCCTCGGGCATGGATGTATGTGATGCCCTTAGGTTAGTTAGGTTTAAGTAGTTCTAAGTTCTAGGGGACTGATGGACTCAGAAGTTAAGTCCCATAGCGCTCAGAGCCATTTGAACTATCTTCAGTTGTTTTGACATACACTCCTGGAAATTGAAATAAGAACACCGTTAATTCATTGTCCCAGGAAGAGGAAACTTTATAGACACATTCCTGTGGTCAGATACATCACATGATCACACTGACAGAACCACAGGCACATAGACACAGGCAACAGAGCATGCACAATGTCGGCACTAGTACAGTGTATATCCACCTTTCGCAGCAATGCAGGCTGCTATTCTCCCATGGAGACGATCGTAGAGATGCTGGATGTAGTCCTGTGGAACGGCTTGCCATGCCATTTCCACCTGGCACCTCAGTTGGACCAGCGTTCGTGCTGGACGTGCAGACCGCGTGAGACGACGCTTCATCCAGTCCCAAACATGCTCAATGGGGGACAGATCCGGAGATCTTGCTGGCCAGGGTAGTTGACTTACACCTTCTAGAGCACGTTGGGCGGCACGGGATACATGCGGACGTGAATTGTCCTGTTGGAATAGCAAGTTCCCTTGCCGGTCTAGGAATGGTAGAACGATGGGTTCGATGACGGTTTGGATGTACCGTGCACTATTCAATGTCCCCTCGACGATCACCAGTGGTGTACGGCCAGTGTAGGAGATCGCTCCCCACACCATGATGCCGGGTGTTGGCCCTGTGTGCCTCGGTCGTATGCAGTCCTGATTGTGGCGCTCACCTGCACGGCGCCAAACACACATACGACCATGATTGGCACCAAGGCAGAAGCGACTCTCATCGCTGAAGACGACACGTCTCCATTCGTCCCTCCATTCACGCCTGTCGCGACACCACTGGAGGCGGGCTGCACGATGTTGGGGCGTGAGCGGAAGACGGCCTAACGGTGTGCGGGACCGTAGCCCAGCTTCATGGAGACGGTTGCGAATGGTCCTCGCCGATACCCCAGGAGCAACAGTGTCCCTAATTTGCTGGGAAGTGGCGGTGCGGTCCCCTACGGCACTGCGTAGGATCCTACTGTCTTGGCGTGCATCCGTGCGTCGCTGCGGTCCGGTCCCAGGTCGACGGGCACGTGCACCTTCCGCCAACCACTGGCGACAACATCGATGTACTGTGGAGACCTCACGCCCCACGTGTTGAGCAATTCGGCGGTACGTCCACCCGGCCTCCCACATGCCCACTATACGCCCTCGCTCAAAGTCCGTCAACTGCACATACGGTTCACGTCCACGCTGTCGCGGCATGCTACCAGTGTTAAAGACTGCGATGGAGCTCCGTATGCCACGGCAAACTGGCTGACACTGACGGCGGCGGTGCACAAATGCTGCGCAGCTAGCGCCATTCGACGGCCAACACCGCGGTTCCTGGTGTGTCCGCTGTGCCGTGCGTGTGATCATAGCTTGTACAGCCCTCTCGCAGTGTCCGGAGCAAGTATGGTGGGTCTGACACACCGGTGTCAATGTGTTCTTTTTTCCATTTCCAGGAGTGTATATACTCAGCAAATCACCGTGCAGTGTATGGCGGGATACTTCGTACCAAAATGATCGAATTTCTGTTCGACTCAGTGCTGAGAGAGGAAAAAATGATTCCCTATATTCTGCAGTAAGCTACCTAATCTCTCGCATCTTATACGTATGCCCCGTACATGCGATATTTGATGGTAGAAGCAGAATTTTCACACAATCTTCTTCGAATTTACCCAGAAATGCTTTGCAGTACATCTCATCTTTGTTCCAAGAATTCTCGTTTAAGATACCTAAACATTTGAAACACTGTGATATAACTATTTGCGTACCGGATTTTATTTCAGTGATCAGTAATTTATTGTATCCAATCATGCACGCGATAAACGCGGCTGAATTAATATTTATATAACAACAATCGGGCAGCATGTGAAATCCAAATCATCGTAGTAACTTCCCCCTTCTATCACCTGCGAGCAGCCTAGATTACTAGTTCTTTTACATCATGATTCTTGTTAAACGTATTTGAAATGATAACTTTGTCTTCCCATCGTTCTTTTAAAATATACATTTTTATATTTTATTTAACGTTAAAGTACCAAACAAGAAGAATTTATAGTTTCAGTAAAAAAAAATTGTAAATTTGTAGCAACTGCATTTATGGGAACGCTGTGTTAATTGATGCTGGCAGTCTACTATGTAACAGTAACTTCAAGTCAGTGTGGTGTAATTCGTGAGTGTACACTAGAGAAACGTCCGCCCCGATAGCTGAGAGATCGTCAGCACGGTAGCTCAGCGTGTCCTGTCCGAGGGTTTGCCTGCCCTCTCTAATAATAATAAAACTGAGCGAACGGATCAAAGAACAACCTAAACGAGTGTCATCGGACGTCCGCCACGAACAAATTCAACGAACTATATAGAATAAAATAAGATCAACGGAAAAAAATGGTCAGCGTGGCGGACTGCCGTCCTAAGGGGCACGGGTTCGATTCTCGGTTGGGTCGGGGATTTTCTCCACTCAGGGACTAGATGTTGTGTTGTCTTCATCATCATTTCATCCACATCCGGCGCGCAGATCGTCCAATGTGGCGTCGAATATAATAAGACCTGCACCAAGGCGGCCGGACCTGCCCGTGGTGGTGGTGATTAGTGTTTAACGTCCCGTCGACAACGAGGTCATTAGAGACAGAGCTCATGCTCGTGTTAGGGAAGGATTGGGAAGGAAATCGGCCGTGCCCTTTCAAAGGAACCATCCCGGCATTTGCCTGAAGCGATTTAGGGAAATCACGGAAAACCCAGCAATCATGTGGAAAATGGCAGCAGGACAAGTACTACGTCAACATGTGAGACGAGCGGCCATTTGACCAAATGCAGCAATGTATAGTGAGTTATCAGTAACTCGGATTATGAATAATTCCTTACTGTAAAATATGAAAAAGATGCTGCCATTTATTGTGTAATGATTTCAACATGCAGGATGTATGTCGTGTACCTTGTTTTCATCGTATTTTTATTTGAAGAGGACAAGCCCACTGTGAGATACGAAGCTATTGTTCCTAAGGCCAGCTCTCTCTGGTTATTCTGTTGTTAAAATCATTAAGTTGTACCGTATTTGCTGTTTTTATGAGGTCATTAACTTTCAGAGCGAATTCTTCAATAACTTTCTCATTTTGATGATTTCAGTGAACCTGTGACCTAAGAAAGTTGTTCTTGTATTCAATGTATCATGTTATTCAGACGCAAAATAATAATTAAATATTCGTTGACTATAATTTGGATATGTATGAGGAAGTTAGAAATTACATTTTTCAAATTTCTAAAAGCTCTTTTAAGGAAAGGTGTCTAGCATGTTCAGATTTAAACAGTGAAATAAGTTAACGAATTTTTATCTATTCCAACACAGGTATAACCAGTCGCTTAGATCATCTATACTCGGTCGTACGGTTTAATTTTTACCTCTGGCTAACGAACGATATTGCGGAAGTCACTATTACTGTTCACTAAAATAATTACTTACTGATACTTAAACTGAAAGCTATTACAATATTTTTACTACGTTATAGAGAAATGAAATATTAGTTATATCATGTTTATTTATCATTGATTCATATTTAATGTGATGTGTGTACGTAAATCAGAAGTAGAGTATGTTTTTTGCCCTTATGAAATGCATCTTGTGGCTAGTGAAGAGATGTACCTACCAAAAACATTACAGAAAGTCTAAAAAAAAGTATTAACAAATATTGAGTAGCTATATGAATGCGTATAGCTTAAGAGTTGTAAAACTACCGTAGGGTACAGTAGACTATCGTAAGTAAGCGTAGACTGTGGTAGTTTTCTTAGTCGCCTTGGTCAATTAAGACTGAATCTGTGTTACCTGTACGATAGGTGTCGTGCATACCCATCGAATATTACCTCATATCGAACGCTTTGTTTACGTTTGTGATCTGTGTCTGACTTGATTCCGTAGATACCGCAGGCGGTGAATCATCTAGAAACTGAGTGATGATTTACAAAGGGCGGCGTAACCTACGAAACATTTTTGTTCTATATAGTTATCCACCTGCCGGTTACATGAAAATAAACAGTATTTATAACAAAATTGAAACTGTCAGTGTTTTACTCGAAAATTGTTGATTTATGATATGAAAAGTAGGATGATGTGGTGAAAACTTGAAAAAATACAGATTTATCACACATCGTTAGAAACACAATTTTCTCAAAAAAAGGGATAAAATAAAAAACACGCAGAACAAAAATATATGGAACATAGCTTCAATACAGCCCACCCGGTTGGCCGTGCGGTCTAATGCACGGCTTTTCGGGCGGGAAGGAGCGCCGGTCCCCGGCACGAATACGCCCGGCGGATTTGTGTCGAGGTCCGGTGAGCCGGCCAGTCTGTGGATGGTTTTTAGGCGGTTTTCCATCTGCCTCGGCAAATGCAGGCTGGTTCCCCATATTCCGCCTCAGCTACACTATGTCGGCGATTGCTGCGCAAACAAGTCCTCCACGTACGCGTACACCACCATTACTCTACCACGCAAACTTAGGGGTTACACTCGTCTGGTGTGAGACGTTCCCTGAGGAGGTCCACGGGGGCCGAACCGCACAATAACCCTGGGTTCGGCGGAGGGGTGAAGTGGACTGCGGTAGTCGTCGTGGGGTTACGGACCACTGCGGCTGCGGCAGGGACGGAGCCTCTCCGTCGTTTCTAAGTCCCCGGTTAACATAACATAGCTTCAATACATCGTCGAGCTTATATAAAACACGTTTCTCTGCAAAAGCAACTTTCGCATTTATCAATACCAACGCGAAAAGGTTACCTTTGATCATGGTGAATAGTATATGATTGAATACAAAATAACAACTATTACTTATATATCTTATTATGTTTATGCACATGAACTGCACTTGCAACAAAAACAATTGTTTGGTTGCATAAAAGGGCTGAAGTTATGCGATCAAGTAAGTTTTCTTACTTACAAAAAGCAATTAATGTTCTGTAAGGAAATAAAATACACAATGAACTAACACTGAATGATGTGTGGTTCTAATTACGTGCAAAACAAGCAACCAACCAAACAAAAAAACAAAGAGAAATAGTCGGTTCCTAGTTCCTCCTTTACATATTCATTTGTATTTTTTTCCCTAACAATGCTACCAATACTAGAGTTAATTCTATCACTTACTACATCACTTATTACTGTACCAAAATACCCAGCCTTAGTTTTCTTACAGCGCAGTTCTACGAGGGGCGTTCAGAAAGTAAGCTCCGATCAGTCGCGAAATGGAAACGACTATGAAAATCCGATAAAGCTTTGCACAGATGTGTTGGGTAGTGTCTCTAGTATAACCCCAGTTAGCATCACGTCGCTCTTCTCATTTCTGAGCTCGCAGTGAGTGCGTAAAAATGTCTAGAAAATAGTGTCTGCCACCAAGTACGAGGGCCTGGTGAGAAATTTCGCCTGAAGCTATGCAGCTAACATTACATAACTGTCGTGCTGTTTCTTCTTCAAGACAATTCTCAGCCGCATTCTGCAGGGGCAATGAAGATGCTCCTGCATCGTTTTCAAAGGGAAATGTTAGATTACCCACAATACAGTCCGCAATTGTCTCCCCCTGAGTTTCATCTCTGGTCACATGAACCGCTGTCTTTGAAGACAACATTTTGACACAGACAACGAGGTGTAGGCCAGCGTGGAGAATTGGCGGAAAGCACTGGCGGCTGCCTTCTATGATGAGGCTATTGAAAAGTTGGTACAACGCTATGACAAAAGTCTAAGTCAGAACGGCGACTACGTAGAGAAGTAGCTGAAAGGTGTAGCTAATTGTTAGAAGTAAAACATTTCTGATGTTCACTGTGGTTTAATTTGGCAATCAATCGGAGCTTACTTTCTGAACAGGCCTCGTAGTACAGCTGAAGTCTTAAGTCCATAGAAGACATTTATACAGCAGTGAATTTTACTTACGAGTTTTATTATTATTATTATTTCTCTTTGTTAACTGGATAACAACTACCGGCCTTCTACATTTAACTGCCTTCTTAGAATCTGTCTTACAGTACGCATTGTTGTTTCGTAAAGTATCCAGTATATACTTTCGACCTAGTTACAGCACGGATTACATGCGGTCTTGCGTTATCCTGTTGAAAGGTAATGTCACAGAGTCCTCGAAGATTGAGCACAGTCACCGGTCTTCTTAACACGTCAAAAATATTATGCCTACAGTCCAAATTACTGTGCGGCTGGTCCCGGCGGAGTTGTCGAGTCCTCCCTCGGGCATGGGTGTGTGAGTTTGTCCTTAGGATAATTTAGGTTAAGTGGTGTGTAAGCTTAGGGACTGATGACCTTAGCAGTTGAGTCCCATAAGATTTCACACACATTTGAACTTTTTTTTTTGTCCAGATTACCTGCTATGCAAACTAGTGGTGATCGTGCCGTGTACCCAGTAGTATCCCATATCACTATGCGGGTGCTGGATCCGTATGGTGATGATGAACGTAATTTCTCGGAGCCTCCACAGAAGGATACGTCCATTGTGATACTGTATCCAAAACTGGGACATGGCTGAAGAGTCGACATGGTGTCACTCCTGTGTTCAGTGTGTCGTTGATAGGACCGCTTGTCAGAGCGCCTCTCTCTGATGCAACCTGAAGGGGATCTGCAGCAGTGATCGCCGTGCTGACATTACGTGGTTCTGCAGACGTCGTCACATTGTTCGCGTGGATACTTGTCTCGTTACAAACAAGCCCATTTACTAACGCAATTTGCGTGCCGTGGTTTTAAAATCCTGTACAGCCAAGCGAAAAATGTCTCTCATATTGGTCCCATATCACTTGAGCTCTCTGAAGTGCTGATGACGTTGAGAACTGCCCGCCTGCACCCATAAATTTTATATTCGTATGACAGTCGCGGGATCCCGACTAACGTGACCAGTAATATCGCGGAATGATAAACAGCATCCTTCATAGGCCACAATTCTGCCGTCTCCGAACTGCGACACTGCCGGTAAGCGTTCATCTTCTATACAAGAGGCAAAACTCGACCTCCTGAGAAACAATCGACATTCAAATGTTATCTCTGAATGAGAAATCCGCAGTGTAATTTTCCTTATTTAGATGATATAGAGGGCGTTACTCCGAACCATGCTTTTCAGTTGCGCTGAAATGCTAATAACTGCATATCCAAGCATGTAGCATACTACACGCCGGTTTAACGTTTATTGCATGCCGGTTTCATTGGGATGCAATTTTAATGGCCAGAAGTATTCTATGGCAGTTTTTGAGTCATCTTAATTCATGTCAGTAGTTAGAGTACTCTGTCCAGGTTTCCTTTTCGCATTAGTTTCAAGAGTGTTTTCAGTTTCAGCATCTGTTTGGTAAGTTAGATTCTGGAAATCCAGTCTCATTTCCAAACTCGACCTCGAATATGAAGACGTGCAGACGGTTCACTGGACTTATTTCCCTACACTCTGTGTGTTTGGACGCTGATACCAAGCCGTTCTCTTCCTCCACGACACTTCATATGCTTCTGTATTATATACGATTTCCCAGGAGGAATGGTCAGTATTCAGGGATATGGCAGGCTAGATCATTCGAAGCAAAGATGTCTAGTAAATGTGGGATCTAAAATGCATACCTAATTAACCATCAGCACTTCTTCATCTTCGATACAGTGAAACAAATTTCTTCTACTAGAAGCTCTTTGCTTTCCATATTTTGAGAGGTGGTAGGATGGACCAAACAGTCTATTAAGTGCATACCTTAAGAGCTATGTGCACTTATTCATCTTCGCTAACGTGAAACACATTTCATCTACTGAACAAGTGCGCATCGCTCTTAATGTAGACGTTTTGGGGCCCATGTTTACTAGATTTTTCTCTTAATTTTTATCCATATTACCTTCTCCCAAAATATGGAGAGCAAGGAGGTTGTAGTGGAAGAGATTTGTTTCACAACATCGAAGATGAAGATGTGCTCATAGTTCATAACGTATTCATTTTGGAGCCCATGTTTACTAAACTTTTTTGCTTCGAATGATCGTAGGTGTCATATTCCTTAATATTAAACTATTCTCCCTGAGACACTCTGTATAGTAAACGCTCTCTCATTTGGTTGTCTACCACAATGACTGAAGCTATTTTGCTCGAGAAGCCATATTTCACATCATCGAAATGCCTCGCAGACAGAAGTGATCTGAAGCTGATCTCTACATTCTGCCATTAAGGTCACATAAGTTGGGCATTTCAGTAGACCAGTAGACCAAAGGTGGATAAATCAGTGGCTCCACAATCATGGCTGGGTTAATATTTTCTCTGGATTCTGAATACACATTCTGGGTGTTGTAATCATTTGGGGAATGTGACTACTTACTCATCGAGGAACAAAATGATGATGTGTACGGTACTGTGATTATACTTAGTTGTTATCTTTTATGCTGAATACTAATATATTCGTGTTCTGTAATTTTTCATGTAAATAGAGCGAAAGTAAATGAATGAGAGTAGGTACTGCTTTAAGCAGTCGCAGGGCGGAGGAAAGAACGTATTCCCCGAATTTAAACGAGAGGTCGCCGCTTCAAGTGAACAGCTATAAAAATTATTGTTGCAATACCACCCTAATGAGAATAATCGCCATTCGTTTCGTTGATCCAGTTTCAGAATCGATGGAAGGAGGAGGTGCTGTTGCAAGAAGTGTGATGAAATTCACAATCATGGCAATAAATGAGGCCTAAGGCTCTTGGAACACACGTTGGACGCTTCTACGTTGGTAATGTTGCGAAGTGAAGCAGACGATTATTCGCAGTTAGGCACAGAATATTTCAATAAGTCAGGGAAAGTATTTTTATTCTTCACAAACAAGTGTCAAATTAGGAACATAACCAGGTGGCTCATATGTAGTAGTGGAAAAAATATGTAGTAGTGGAAAAAATATCAATGCAGACAGTACATTAAATTTTCAGTTCTCGTCAATTAGTTGGTTAGTTCGCAAATTGAAAAGGATTTTAGAAATTTGCTGAGAAAAGCATTAAAATGAAGTCGCAGCTCTGAGGGGTCTGATTAACCTGGTAAAGCAGAAATAACAGTGAACGTCAGGAATTACACAGCAGAAGGCACGTAACGATAATTTATTCTTTATCATACACAGATTGCCGGCCAGAGTGGCCGAGCAGTTCTGGGCGCTACAGTCTGGAACCGCGCGACCGCTACGGAGGGAGGTTCGAGTCCTGCCTCGGGCATGGATGTGTGTGATGTCCTTAGGTTAGTTATGTTTAAGTAGTTCTAAGTTCTAGGGGACTGATGACCTCAGAAGTTAAGTCCCATAGTGCTCAGAGCCATTTGAACCATACACTATTGGCAACTGGGGAACGTAAGACCGCACTGAACTACTGCTGGATTTAAGAGCATCAAACATACACTGATGGAAAAAAATTTTAACAATTAGATAGAGTTGGGTGACACAAACGGAAGTTCGCGTTTCTGCATCAGAAAGCCGATGTCTATTCAAATTTAGCGCCAGTGGCAAAGACTGGCGCTAGTAGCGCCACTATGAGGATGCAAATCGTATTGCTTTAAATACGCGCTATAACAGTCGTGAGCATTAGTTACCCCTGGGACTGCTTCTGATAAGTTTATCTTAGTCAAGAATGTCTTTGAGGCGACAAAGGCGCCATTATAAACACCTCACTGAGTTTCAACGAGGTCATGTAACAGGGCTACGAGAAGCTGCGTTATTGCAGAAAGACTTGGCAGGAATGTAGCCACTGTATATGAGTCCTAGTACCGGTGCTTTAGAGAATGTACGGCCTCAAGAAGACCGGACTCCGGACGGCCACGTTTCACTATCGAGGGGTTCAAAAAATGGTTCAAATGGCTCTGAGAATTATGGAACATAACATCTGAGGTCATCAGTCCCCTAGAACTTACACCAACTACTCTGGTCTTGTACTGTCACTGTTATCCCTGATAGCTCAGTGCCTTGCGATGCGTACGTCCCGGCCCGTCGACACTTACCTGACGGTTTTGGCGAAGAGCGCTGGGATCGCGAAAATCTGACCGAGAGATTGTTTCCCTACGCCTTAAAAACGGGTTTGAGGTATTCCCCATCGCTGAAAGTACATCTGAGCCAGCACGGGACACCTGTTCTGTTGGGACTATGGCCGATCTTCCTCATAAGTCCGAATTGCCGGGCAGTCACGCCCGCGCTCTACCGGAAGCAACTGAGTGCACCAAGTACACCCGGATGCAAATCGTAGCTCATGTCGGCACGAGTGACGGCTTGGTTCAGAAATCATCTCCTCAGTTCCTACAGATGGCTGGCTGCTTTGATGAAGACAGCTCTCCTCGTTCATAGGGTGGAAAGAAACAGAGCTAGCGTTTCCCAGAACCGATCGCGGTCCTCTGGTTTGGAATGGAGTGGAGGGATTGAACCAGAGACTCTGACGATTTTCTGACGATCTGGGATGCGGATTTCTCGGTTTGCACTTTAGAGTGGAGAATTGTAGGACCTCCCCCGACAGAGAAATTCCTTGACAGATACGATGAGATAGGTTCTCATTTCTGACTGGGAAGGATACTATCCTCGTTAATTACAGGAAGTTGCATTCGCCATGACAGTTCGGTGAAGGTTCAAAATGGTTCAAATGGTTCTGAGCACTATGAGACTTAACTGCTGAGGTCATCAGTCCCCTAGAACTTAGAACTACTTAAACCTAACTAACCTAAGGACATCACACACATCCATGCCCGATGCAGGATTCGAACCTGCGACCGTAGCTGTCGCGCAGTTCCACACTGAAGTGCCTAGAACCGCTCGGCCATTCCGGCTGGCACTACCGAGGGGGAATACCATAGTGTTCGGCGTATTGTTTTGGCTGATCATACTGCATCTCCTAGCAGCGATTTGAGCAGTAGTTGCAACCACAGTGAAGCAACGACCTGCTACAAATCGGTTACTTCGACGTAACTTCGAACCAGACGGCCTGTAGCGTGCATTCCACTAACCCCAAACCATCGCTATTTGCTACTTCAGTGGTATCCAGGGAGAGCTCATCGAAGGGCTGAGTGGAGGTCTATTGTGTTTTCTGAATGAAGCTGGTTCTGCCTCGGTGCCAGTCATGGCTGTGTGTTAGTCGGAGGCTAGTTGAGGGCCTGCAACCAACCTGTCTGCGTGCTAGACATACTGGACCTAAATCTGCAGCTAAGGCGTGGGGTGTAATTTCGTATGACACCAGCAACACTCTCATGATTATCCCACACTCTCTGACTGCAAATTTGTATGTCAGTCTGTTGATTCGACCTGTTGTGCTGACATTCAGGAACAGCGTTCGAGGGGGTGTTTTCCAACACGATAACTCTCGCTCACATACCGATGTTGTCATTCAACATTCTCTACAGAGTGTCGACATGTTGCCTTGAGCTCCTCGATCACCTCATGTGTCTCCAGTCGAGCACACGCAGGACATCATCGGACGACAACTCCAGCGTCATCAACAAATAGCATTAAGCGTCCCTTTATTGACCGACCAAGTGAAACATGCATGAAACTCCAACCCACAAACTGACATCCGACACCTGTACAACCCAATGTTTGTGTTGGGGATTGGCAAGACAGCCAATCCACTATGAGGAAGCCGAAAGGCACGCGTTTAAGCTCACGCAGGCTGGCGTGAGGTCTGGAACAGGACACGGAAATGAGACTAGTAAAAAACGTACGTAGCTTCTGGAATACTTAACTTTAATCCATAATTGGTGAACATCGCTCTTGACGGTACATGTTTTACAGCATCAATAGTAACTGGTAATGGCGCCTTGCTAGGTCGTAGCAAATGACGTAGCGGAAGGCTAAGCTAACTATCGTCTCGGCAAATGAGAGCGTAATTTGTCAGTGAACCATCGCTAGCAAAGTCGGCTGTACAACTGGGGCGAGTGCTAGGCAGTGTCTCTAGACCTGCCGTGTGGCGGTCGGTCTGCAATCACTGATAGTGGCGACACGCGGGTCCGACGTATACTAACGGACCGCGGCCGATTTAAAGGCTACCACCTAGCAAGTGTGGTGTCTGGCGGTGACACCACAGTTAGCATGTCTGCATGCTTGCATTTAACATTCTGACGGTGACGCCGGTTATTCATGTACCAGCAATTGACATTTGCAATGGCTTATCTCGAGTTTACATTAACCTACAACCTTGCAATGTTAGTCAATTAAACTTGTTGGCCGAAGTATCATTACTTTATATATATATTTTTTTTTTGGTAATAAGATTCTGGTTGCTTTGAAGCGCATAAATGAAGCCGCGGTACATTTCGAAATTAGGTTATATGACAAACGTAGTTATTACCAACGTCCCTAAACAGGGCCATTAACGAAAATACGTAGATTGTTATAGTACGGACGAAGTGAAACCACACAGTGCGCGAGACCAGCGGTTGGTGCAGTGTGGTTGTTGCATGGCTTACGACCGGACAACGACAGCCGTCTGATAGTAATGCTTCAAGCTACTGTGCAGTATATAATCTTACAATTTGGACATCGAAAACTTAGATACATGATACAATTGTTCTTTTATAAATGTAAAGAAATATTAAAATCTTCCAGAAAACTTTTGGTAGCCGCATAGCTTTAGTAGTTCCTTTATTACAGGATCATACAGAACCAGTTTTGCGATTACTTTTTAGCATCCTTTAATCTACATCTACATCCATACTCCGCAAGCCACCTGACGGTGTGTGGCGGAGGGTACCTTGAGTACCTCTATAGGTTCTCCCTTCTGTTCCAGTCTCGCATTGTTCGTGGAAAGAAGGATTGTCGGTATGCCTCTGTGTGGGATCTAATCTCTCTGATTTTACCCTCATGGTCTCTTCGCGAGATGTATGTAGGAGGGAGCAATATACTGCTTGACTCCTCGGTGAAGGTATACCGGGTGATCAAAAAGTCCGTATAAATATGAAAGCTGAATAAATCACGGAATAATGTACATAGAAAGGTACAAATTGGCACACGCGCTTGGAATGACATGGGGTTTTATTAGAATCAAAAAAATTCAAACGTTCAAAAGATGCCCGACAGATGCCGCTTCATCTGATCAGAATAGCAATAATTAGCATAACAAAGTAAGTCAAAGCAAAGATGATGTTCTTTACAGGAAATGCTCAATATGTCCACCATCGTTCCTCAACAATAGCTGTAGTCGAGGAATAATGTTGTGAACAGCACTGTAAAGCATGTCCGGTGCTATGGTGAGGCATTGGCGTCGGATGTTGTCTTTCAGCATCCCTAGAGATGTCGGTCGATCAACGATACACTTGCGACTTCAGGTAACCCCAATGCCAATAATCGCACGGACTGAGGTCTGGGGACCTGGGAGGCCAAGCATGACGAAAGTGGCGGCTGAGCACACGATCATCACCAAGCGGCGGGCGCAAGAGGTCTTTCACGCGTCTAGCAATAGGGGGTGTTTTTTTGGTTCTAATAAAACCCCATGTCATTCCAAGCATGTGTGTCAATTTTTACCTCTCTATATACATTATTCCATGGTTTATTATGTTTTCAAATCTATACTGACTTTTTGATAATTCTATCAGCAATTTATCGTAGATCGCTGGAAGAACGTAAAGTACCTAGCGACTGGAAGAAAGCGCAGGTCGTTCCCATTTTCAAGAAAGGTCATAAATCAGATGCGAATAATTATAGGCCTATTTCGCTTACGTCAATCTGTTGTAGAATAATGGAACATGTTTTGTGTTCTCGTATTATGACGTTCTTAGATAATACAAATCTCCTTCATCATAACCAACATGGATTCCGCAAACAGAGATCATGTGAAACTCAGCTCGCCCTATTTGCCCAAGAAATTCACAGTGCCGTAGACACTGGCGAGCAGATTGATGCCGTATTCCTGGACTTCAGGAAGGCATTTGATACGGTTCCGCACTTACGTTTAGTGAAAAAAATACGAGCCTACGGAATATCGGACCAGGTTTGTGACTGGATTCAGGATTTCCTAGAAGAAAGAACACAACATGTCATTCTTAACGGTTCAAAATCTGCAGATGTAGAGGTAATTTCGGGAGTACCGCAGGGAAGCGTGATAGGACCTTTATTGTTTACAATATACATAAATGACTTAGTTGACAACATCGGTAGCTCCGTGAGGCTATTTGCAGATGACACGGTTGTCTACAAGAAAGTAGCAACATCAGAAGACTCGTACGTACTCCAGGAGGACCTGCAGAGGATTAATGCATGGTGCGACAGCTGGCAGCTTTCCCTAAACGTAGATAAATGTAATATAATGCGCATACATAGGGGCAGAAATCCATTCCAGTACGATTATGCCATAGGTGGTAAATCATTGGAAGCGGTAACGACCGTAAAATACTTAGGAGTTACTATCCGGAGCGATCTGAAGTGGAATGATCACATAAAACAAATAGTGGGAAAAGCAGGCGCCAGGTTGAGATTCATAGGAAGAATTCTAAGAAAATGTGACTCATCGACGAAAGAAGTAGCTTACAAAACGCTTGTTCGTCCGATTCTTGAGTATTGCTCATCAGTATGGGACCCTTACCAGGTTGGATTAATAGAAGAGATAGACATGATCCAGCGAAAAGCAGCGCGATTCGTCATAGGGACATTTAGTCAGCGCGAGAGCGTTACGGAGATGCTGAACAAGCTCCAGTGGCGGACACTTCAAGAAAGGCGTTACGCAATACGGAGAGGTTTATTATCGAAATTACGAGAGAGCACATTCCGGGAAGAGATGGGCAACATATTACTACCGCCCACATATATCTCGCGTAATGATCACAACGAAAAGATCCGAGAAATTAGAGCAAATACGGAGACTTACAAGCAGTCGTTCTTTCCACGCACAATTCGTGAATGGAACAGGGAAGGGGGGATCAGATAGTGGTACAATAAGTACCCTCCGCCACACACCGTAAGGTGGCTCGCGGAGTATAGATGTAGATGTAGATGTACATATAACTAATGCAACAATGTGCTGGCATTTGTTCATTTTTCGTCACTTCTCAATACCTGCGGTTACCAATGCTCATGTACACTGCCTGCGCTTGTTACTCATTGGAATCTTTGATGTTTCATCTCATAACCATACAATTTAGGCGGTCCTGGCAATTCGAACACAGTCCGAACGTCGGGAGGCCGCGTATTTTTAACGAAATAATATTTAATTAGTTATATGTATACATCTCAGATGCGATTAAATCATCGCGAAGCCGGTAGTGTATGATCCTGTAATAGAGGATCTACTAACAGCTAATGCGGCTACCAAAAGTCAAAAAGTGGTTCAAATAGCTCTGAGCACTATGGGACTTAACTGCTGCTGTCATCAGTCCCCTAGAACTTAGAAGTACTTAAGCCTAAGGACATCACACACATCCATGCCCGAGGCAGGATTCGAACCTGCGACCGTAGCAGTCGCGCGGTTCCAGACTGTAGCGCCTAGAACCGCTCGGCCACTCCGGCCGGCCTACCAAAAGTCATTTAGAGATTACTGCTGTAACCTTATGGCACCCTGAATTTTTATTAACCTAGCCAGAACCGCCTTACGACCAGTGATGAATGCTGCAGGCTTACCGGCGTTGGTGGAGCCGGAGGCGGGTGCGATGGCGTGTCGCAGGCTGGCGAGCGCCTCCTTGAGGCTGCGCACGTCTGCGGTGAGTGCTGCCATGTCCTCCGCCTCTGTGCCGGAGCTGGGCTCCGAGCACGAGCTGCTGTCCGCATCCCCACCCCGTTCGCTCATCTGCAACAATAACAAAACATTGCAATCGCGTCAAAAACTACGCTGACAGAAATGGAGAATGTGGTATCGTACAGAGATCGCGTTGCCACACCAAAGTTGGCAACACGAATGATACCACCGAGGGCTCACTGCAGTCCGCAACGAAGTATGGGAAGTATGGGAAGCGCTGCTGAAGACCACGCCTTTCATATCAGCTCTGCAGCGACCTCACGTCGAGGTTAATACAGTGTGTTACAAAAAGATACGGCCAAAATATCAGGAAACATTCCTCACACACAAATAAAGAAAAGATGTTATGTGGATATGTGTCCGGAAACGCTTAATTTCCATGTTAGAGCTCATTTTAGTTTCGTCAGTATGCACTGTACTTCCTCGATCCACCGCCATGATTTCATACGGGATACTCAACCTGTGCTGCTGGAACATGTGCCTTTACAAGTACGACACAACATGTGGTTCATGCACGATGGAGCTCCTGCACATTTCAGTCGAAGTGTTCGTACGCTTCTCAACAACAGATTCGGTGACCGATGGATTGGTAGAGGCGGACCAATTCCATGGCCTCCGCGCTCTCCTGACCTCAACTCTCTTGACTTTCATTTATGGGGGCATTTAAAAGCTCTTGTCTACGCTCCCCGGTACCAAATGTAGACACTCTTGGTGTTCGTATTGTGGGTGGCTGTGATACAATACGCCGTTCTCCAGGGCTGCATCAGCGCATCATGGATTCCATGCGACGGAGGGTGGATGCATGTATCCTCGCTAACGGAGGACATATTGAACATTTCCTGTAACAAAGTGTTTGAAGTCAAGCTGGTACGTTTTGTTGCTGTGTGTTTCCATTCCATGATTAATGTTATTTGAAGAGAAGTAATAAAATGAGCTCTAACATGGAAAGTAAGCGTTTCCGGACACATGTCCACATAACATATTTTCTTTCTTTGTGTGTGAAGAATGTTTCCTGAAAGTTTGGCCGTAGCTTTTTGTAACACCCTGCATAGCGTCGAGCATGGAACAACTCGCCCAGTTCGAGATCTCAGCTTCAACAGTTAACATCATACTCCAGGACCAACGTGTCGGTAAAGTTTCAGATTAACTTGTAGTGTTGTTAATGTTGAACGTTGTACCTCAAGAGAACGGTTTGTTGGTTAGTGCATCAAGTTAAGCTTTGCCAGTCTTTGTGTACCGCAAGTCTCTAGAGGAACGGAAGGCTCCAAATGATTGGAAAAGAGCACAGGTAGTCCCAGTCTTCAAGAAGGGTCATCGAGCAGATGCGCAAAACTATAGACCTATATCTCTAACGTCGATCTGTTGTAGAATTTTAGAACATGCTTTTTGCTCGCGTACCATGTCGTTTCAGGAAACCCAGAATCTACTCAGTAGGAATCAACATGGATTCCGGAAACAGCGATCGTGTGAGTCCCAACTCGCTTTATTTGTTCATGAGACCCAGAAAATATTAGGTACAGGCTCCCAGGTAGATGCCATTTTCCTTGACTTCCGGAAGGCGTTCGATACAGTTCCGCACTGTCGCCTGATAAACAAAGTAAGAGCCCACGGAATATCAGACCAGCTGCGTGGCTGGATTGAAGAGTTTTTAGCAAACAGAACACAGCGAATAGGCACTTGGTGCAGGGAGTGGCAACTGAACCTTAACGTAGACAAATGTAATGTATTGTGAATACATAGAAAGCAGTGAAGCGCACAGCACTTCTGTTAATACCATTGATGAACTGGATCAGGATATTACAGAACCTTGTCAAGATGATCCCGGATGTGGAACGTCTCCTTTAACAAGTACGAGTGTATAGTAAATTGTAACATATAACGCGCTGAAGTCGCATTGCTTGTCGCCTTAAGGTAAGCCATGAGTGAAATTTGAGTTTATTAGATGAAACCTTAATCGAAAAGTTTACTTTTCAGATGTAACTATACTAACAAGGACAATATTTCGCACTGATAGCAGTTGTGGCTCGGAACCACATAAACGCAATTATCTCGAAAACGGCTTGTTTGCCGACCGATGTTTAGCGGAATGGTTTTGCTTCTGGTGTCGTATATTTATCGCCGCGTCAGTTTTGGCTATTAATTATGATAAATTATGTATATCCTCTGTACAACTACTGTCGTCTCTTGTTTTGCTACCCCAACAGCAAAACTCATCAACTGCATGGATCAGTCCATATCTTATAAAATTCCTCCAGCAACATTGAGTTAAATTTATTACACTCAGTTACCGTTGTTTTATTCCAGTTCATTTCATGATACCTTTTCAAGACTCTATCCATTCCAATAAATCGATCTTCCAGGTCACTTTTTGTCTCTGACATAACTACAGTGTCAACGGTAAAACATTACTTTTCATTTCTTTTTCTTGAACTTTCAACCCATTTTTAAAAATTTCTCTAACTCCCTCGTTTTTTAACTACTGCCTCTCTTACAGGCCCTTCAACTCATATAACTGTAGCCTAGTTTCCGTAAAATTTTTAGATAATCTAACGTTTCCTATGGTCCACTTCCACTACCTCCTTCTACATAACAAGGGTTTTCTTTTCTTTTGGTCATTTAAATATGTGTCCCTAATTATTACATGCCATGTAGGCGCCCAACTTGTACATTGTACAAATGTAATATACACTCCTGGAAATGGAAAAAAGAACACATTGACACCGGTGTGTCAGACCCACCATACTTGCTCCGGACACTGCGAGAGGGCTGTACAAGCAATGATCACACGCACGGCACAGCGGACACACCAGGAACCGCGGTGTTGGCCGTCGAATGGCGCTAGCTGCGCAGCATTTGTGCACCGCCGCCATCAGTGTCAGCCCGTTTGCCGTGGCATACGGAGCTCCATCGCAGTCTTTAACACTGGTAGCATGCCGCGACAGCGTGGACGTGAACCGTATGTGCAGTTGACGGACTTTGAGCGAGGGCGTATAGTGGGCATGTGGGAGGCCGGGTGGACGTACCGCCGAATTGCTCAACACGTGGGGCGTGAGGTCTCCACAGTACATCGATGTTGTCGCCAGTGGTCGGCGGAAGGTGCACGTGCCCGTCGACCTGGGACCGGACCGCAGCGACGCACGGATGCACGCCAAGACCGTAGCATCCTACGCAGTGCCGTAGGGGACCGCACCGCCACTTCCCAGCAAATTAGGGACACTGTTGCTCCTGGGGTATCGGCGAGGACCATTCGCAACCGTCTCCATGAAGCTGGGCTACGGTCCCGCACACCGTTAGGCCGTCTTCCGCAAACGTCCCAACATCGTGCAGCCCGCCTCCAGTGGTGTCGCGACAGGCGTGAATGGAGGGACGAATGGAGACGTGTCGTCTTCAGCGATGAGAGTCGCTTCTGCCTTGGTGCCAATGATGGTCGTATGCGTGTTTGGCGCCGTGCAAGTGAGCGCCACAATCAGGACTGCATACGACCGAGGCACACAGGGCCAACACCCGGCATCATGGTGTGGGGAGCGATCTCCCACACTGGCTGTACACCACTGGTGATCGTCGAGGGGACACTGAATAGTGCACGGTACATCCAAACCGTCATCGAACCCATCGTTCTACCATTCCTAGACCGGCAAGGGAACTTGCTGTTCCAACAGGACAATGCACGTCCGCATGTATCCCGTGCCACCCAACGTGCTCTAGAAGGTGTAAGTCAACTACCCTGGCCAGCAAGATCTCCGGATCTGTCCCCCATTGAGCATGTTTGGGACTGGATGAAGCGTCGTCTCACGCGGTCTGCACGTCCAGCACGAACGCTGGTCCAACTGAGGCGCCAGGTGGAAATGGCATGGCAAGCCGTTCCACAGGACTACATCCAGCATCTCTACGATCGTCTCCATGGGAGAATAGCAGCCTGCATTGCTGCGAAAGGTGGATATACACTGTACTAGTGCCGACATTGTGCATGCCCTGTTGCCTGTGTCTATGTGCCTGTGGTTCTGTCAGTGTGATCATGTGATGTATCTGACCCCAGGAATGTGTCAATAAAGTTTCCCCTTCATGGGACAATGAATTCACGGTGTTCTTATTTCTATTTCCAGGAGTGTAGTTTTACATGGTTTCTGATATAACTACTAAGTCTGCATCTATCTCAATGCAACCTCTCGCCTTAAGATGCGACTTTTAAGTATTCAATTTATAGGCTACCATTCTTTGCAGCCTACGTAGATTCACAGTGTATCTTCTCCAAACAAATGGCTCTGAGCACTATGGGACTGAACATCTGAGTTCGTCAGTCCCCTACAACTTAGAACTACTTAAACCTAACTAACCTAAGGACATCACACACATCCATGCCCGAGGCAGGATTCGAACCTGCGACCGTAGCAGTCGCGCGGTTCCGGACTACAGCGCCTAGAACCGCATGGCCACCGCGGCCGGCTTCTGCAAACCAGTGAAAGGAATACAGTGGTGTATATTTTCCTCGGGAGAGACTACTTTTGTCACAAGTGACCGATATTCTTGCAAAACATCAGACCAAAATATTTTTAAGCAAAACATTACACATGCCGTCAAACAATACAGCCTGTCAAAGAACAAGATCCTATAATATTAAGACAGATGTTAGTCACACTAAAATGAATGGTCACAGCATAAATTTATGTACAGTGTAATTAGGCCCAAACATTCATAATTAGGAGCTTATGTTGCATTTTTACAAAGGAAAAGTTACACATAAAATTGTATATGCATGATAAAACATGATAAAAAGTGGCTGTGTGATTAAAATAACACAGGATTAGGAAATACCAAAATTATTTAAGTATTCAGCTTGTATCAGCGTATATCTATAAAGTCTGAAAGTTAGAAGAAATATAATACCTGACGATAAAAGTGTTGCACACACATGACATGCTTGGATGTTAATGAAACTTCGTACATGTACTCACCATCAGTTCGTATGTAAATGAATACAGTTGTAATTCACTGGAAAAATTTGAGTGGTCACCAGGGTGCACTAGTGCTCTTCGTGTTCTTTGTTGTTACCAGGCCTATTTGGGAATGTAAGGGGCGCGAGCAGTGTTAGATATTAAGTGGTTACTGTGAAGGACATGGAGATACGGCACACTCATGTGAGACAGTGTTATAAGCACCCAATCTAACTGCTTTCAGGGAGTGGATGAAGAGTTGGAGACATTTGAATGTTCGGATTTTTGCTTTAGAGGTTATCTTGAGGTTATCAGGGGTGAGCGAGCAAAAGAAGTTGTGTGACATTATTGTCAGGATCATCTGTTGTGGTGTTACTCTTATATTTTACCCTTAATATAAATAGTGAGTTATTTGTCATGTACACACTGTCTCCGTAAGCAAGATATCCCAGTCAGAACCACAGTAAACTTCGGAAAAACCCCCAGATACAACACTGACGAACATTACGTTGAAATACTACTGTCTGAAGACTTCAAAGTTCTAGAAGACAGAACAATTACATACACTACAAAACAAATAAAAAATTAATAAAATTCTATACATAGCAACACTTCTCTCGTTCAACATAAAAAGCATGTTTTCCAATACACCAGTAACCGAGATAAATGATATTAGAGGAAAAATCTGAAGACATACACCCAAAAACCTGATGGACAGATTAATAAAATACTGCCATTATTACTGCTTAAATGATACAAAGCTACACACATCAAACAACGTTTTGCGTCAACTTGGTTCCGAGAGTTCCGGAACCTGTACAGAAAATTGGAATAGAGATCATATAAACATCATTTCCGCCCTTTTTATTGCTTATAAAAACCACACATTGCATGTTGTACCACAATACAGCGAGACCTTCAGAGGTGGTAGTCCAGATTGCTGTACGCGACGGTACCTCTAATACCCAGTAGCACGTCATCTTGTACTGATGCGTGCCTGTATTCCTCGTGGCATACTATCCACAAGTTCATCAAGGCACTGTTGGTCCAGATTGTACCACCTCTCAACGGCGATTCGGCGTAGAACCCTCAGAGTGGTTGGTGAGTCACGTCGTCCATATACATCCCTTTTCAATGTATGACAGGCATGTTCGATAGGGTTCATCTCTGGAGAACATGCTGGCCACTCTAGTCGAGCGATGTCGGTATCAATGGTTCAAATGGCTCTGAGCACTATGCGACTTAACTTCTGAGGTCATCAGTCGCCTAGAACTTAGAACTAATTAAACCTAACTAACCTAAGGACATCACACACATCCATGCCCGAGACAGGATTCGAACCTGCGACCGTAGCGGTCACGCGGTTCCAGACTGAAGCGCCTTTAACCGCACGGCCACACCGGCCGGCTGATGTCGGTATCCTGAAGGAAGTCATTCACAAGATGTGCATGATGGGGGCGCGAATTGTCGTCCATGAAGACGAATGCCTCGCCAATATGCTGCCGATAAGGTTGCACTAACGATCGGTGGATGGCATTCACGTATCGTACAGCCGTTACGGCGTCTTCCATGACCACCAGCGGCGTACGTCGGCCCCACATAATGTCACCCCAAAACAGCAGGGAACTTCCACCTTACTGCACTCGCTGGACAGTGTGTCTAAAGCCTTCAGCCTGACGATTGTTTGGTCGAAGGCATATACGACACTCATCGGTGAAGAGAACGTGGTGCCAATCCTGGGCGGTCCATTCGGCATGTTGTTGGACACATCTGTACCGCGCTGTATGGTGTCGTGGTTGCAAAGATGTACCTCGCCATGGACATTGGGAGTGAAGTTGCGCATCATCCAGCCTACTGCGCACAGTTTAAGTCGTAACACGACGTCCTGTGGCTGCACGAAAAGCGTTATTCGACATGGTGGTGTTGGTGTCAGGATCCTCCGAGCGATAATCCGTAGGTATCGGTCATTCATTGCAGTAGTAGTCCTTGGGCGGCCTGAACGAGGCATGTCAACGATAGTTCCTGTCTCTCTGTATCTCCTCCATGTCCAAACAACATCGCTTTGGTTTACTCCGAGACGCCTGGACACTTCCCTTGTTGAGAGCCCTTCCTGTCACAAAGTAACAATGCAGACGGGATCGCACAGCGCTATTGACCGTCTAGGCATGGTTGGACTACAGACAACACGAGCTGTGTACCACCTTCCTGGTGGAATGACTTGGAGTGATCGGCTGTCAGACCCCCGCTGTCTAATAGGCGCTGCTCATGCATGGTTGTTTACATCCTTGGGTGGGTTTAGTGACATCTCTGAAAAGTCAAAGAGACTGTGTCTGTGATACAGTATCCACAGTCAACGTCTATCTTCAGGACGTCTGGGAAGTGGGGTGATGCAAAACTTTTTTTGTGTGTGTATTTCCAATTCAGCAAAATATTTTATTTACAAGAGGATGGATTAGTAATGGGTTACCTAGTTTCAGAAGCCTTAGCAAATTTAGAACAGGCTATTTTTACAAAAATATTTTCAATGGAGTACAACTCGTACTGTTTCAGACAAATGGGTGACATCTGCTGCTTAACAGGTGAATCACAAACAAAAAATGGATACTGCTATTAACAAATTATATAAAATGATTAAATTCGCAATACAAAGAGAACATTATAATCGAATTACATTCCCAGGCAATACAGTCAATAAATGAAACAACATACACGTACCTCAAATGTACCATAAACTGCTAACAACTGACGGTACCATACACTAAACTTCGTAACACCCGAACTCACACAAAGGAGCAGTACTCCGGCTTATGCTCCGTATACTCAACGTAGTATCACTCACGAATGAAAATTATTAACGAGAACTAGCCATCATAATGCACATAATGAGAAACAGTGGATAGAATATGTAGGGAATCAGCATACTCACGCCTTATAAAATTCACATCAGTCTCTCCATTGTGTGCCAGCCTAGTCCGCTGTAACTAGCTCTGACGTCATAAATATTGCGCAATACTTTAAAATGAAGTAAATAACCTGAAGCGTTTCTAGCAGGTCAGGAGTAATACAAAATCAATATGTGTTGGATATCAGTTCAATAACTTTAACCATTTTCGAAATTTGGATGTTTTTCTGTAAAAATCATTGGCGCAACAGAAAAGAGCTAGAAACTTAAAAATTTATATTTAGATTCCTTTTGCATAATAATTTAGTAGAAACATTATTCTGGACCTCACAAATTAAAATTTTACTTGAAATTCATGATTTTCTGGTTTTTGTCTTAGAAATTAAGGAAGCAAGATAGATTAAGTAGACGAATAAATAAAGCTAGGATGTTTACATTTAAGTAGTATGGAGATCCGCTATAATCATAAAAATGTGAGAAGTTTCAACAGAATCACTATAAAACTATAGCTATAGCCTATCTCCAAAGAGCAAGTTCAGAGATCGACTACTGCATGTAGTGTCATTAATTTAATTCTCTCGCCCAAAATATTTGACTTAGCCACGTCAGACTTATATTATGATTACTTACTTGTGTGCTGATTGCACAATTCAATTGAAAGCTTTATCGGCCATCAAGGAAGCAATGATTTATTCGATAACTTAAAGTGGTGCATTACTAGCCAACCGGCTAGTCGGGAGAGCAGGTTTGATCAGGCATTCCCTTAGCCGTCCGCACCGTGGCTTTATATGTAAGAACGCTGTGAGAGAGGAGAAGGCCCCAGTTCTCTCCAGACGCTGATTAGCGCACCACCTGTGTCGGGAGTCGCGTCGCATCGGTATTGTTGTATAAACAGCCGCGGATGCAGTAATAAGTTTTTCGGGATATGCGTAACCATGAAATCGTTTTCGAGTGAAGTGTTAATTTTCGGATGACGTTAATCATATATCTTTAGTTTGCGTATGTCGTATTTTCACGTGCCGCCGCAGGACAGACATTCTACCATTTTTAGTGTGGCGTTTGTTGAACATTATCATCAAATTATCGCGAACATTCACTTAAACATTTAATTTCAACAGTTATAGTTGCATCAGTGCATTAAGCTCTGAACTGCTCTGGTAGTTGGATTGTGTGGATTCTTTTTGGTCTGTGACTTTCAGAATATAGTGAACATTTTAGAGAGAATGGTTTTTGATTATGAATCCCAGACAATCTCCTAATTCCTCAGAGCTATAAGCTGTAGCTTTAAATGTATTTCTCAGATGAAGTGGGCACTAGGAATTCTAACTACAGGCTTCACGTTTTGCTAATCACTTTCTGGTTGCCAATATTGTAGTTAGAGAGCCTGTGTTGAGAACGGCAAACAACAGCATAAATACAAAACATTTATTCTATTATTTCCACCCGCTGCCCCACATATGTTGCTAATCAGCCAGGAAACAAACTGAGTAAAAGTGAAAGTGCTTTTTAAATATTCGGATTCGGAAGTGAAATGCGACAAGCAACTGAGCAATGGATCAGTGATAGACTGTGTTACGTGTGCATGTGGACGACGCAATTGGATTAACAACGCATCTGGATTGACGGAGCTGGCGCTGAGTCTAGCTACACTGCTGGCATCACGAGAATTCAATCTCGCCACACCGCAGTCATCCGTCGGAGCGACCGGAGCCGCGTCTGCTGTTGCGGGCTACGCCCACAACACAGCAGTTGTCGAGGTGCCGTCTGCAGTTCAGCGCACCGCATCACATCAGTAATCCTGGTACGTCGCGCCTGCAACGCCATACGTCTTGCAGAAGGAACTAAGTTAAGCAAATAGCTGTTAAAACTTTTACTAACCTGCACTAAAAGACTGTCGACGATGGAACCGCAAAGAGAAACAGAAGTTAAACCTAAATCAGGACCTATGTCTGTTGAAGGAACTGTAAATCCAGGCAACGTTTCAAGTGTAGATATGCATGAAAATAGTAATGTTAAAGTGAAATCCGAACTAGTGTCTCCTTACAGTAGTGTGAGAAAGGCAACGATTCAATAGTAGAGACCCCTGTAGTAAAGCAGAAATTAGAAAGTGTTAAGTTATTGGATGATAGTTTCTCTGATGAATTAAAAATGAAACAGTCATCAGAGATGGTAGAGTTTAAAAAGGAGAAGTTAGATATGACTGGTCAATCAGAAGTCTCATTTAGTTTTGATGATTCTGGTGTTGGAGCTAGTATTTTGTCACCTGAGTGTGATAAAAAGCCAGCTAGCGAGCAACCCAAAGATACTGGAGCTATTGAATTAAATGTAATATTACAAGCAATAGCTGCCAGTAATGCAAAAATGTCAGCCAGTAATGCTAGAATGACAGCTGAGCTAAAATCTGATATAATTGAGGGAAATAACAGGATTGTGGCCAGCCAAACCAATTTTAATATGTGGTTTGAGGCAATAGACAATAAATTAGAATCCAATAAAGCTGAATTAGAAACTTCCTTCAAGACTGGCTGCAATAAGCTGAAAGAGGATCTGGACAGTTTGAATTATAAAATTGATTACAATCATGAGGATATTAAGAAAAAGGTTGCTCAACAGTTATCTGAGATGTATAAAACAGTAAAATCCGAAGTTTCCGAGGTTCGCAACGACTTCCAAATGGAAGATGCGAAGCTGGAGCACAAGTTAACAGAAAAGATCGAGGCGGAATCTGAACTGTGCTCAGATAGATTTAAAGATGTTAATATAAAAGTAAACATATGTCAAGCAGAAATAGACGCAATCAAAACTGATACTACTCATATTGTGCAAAGAGTAGATAATGTTGAAATGAGAGTAGAAAATATTAGGACTAACATTGCTAACATTGAGAGTAAAGTAGCTTCAGTAACTTCTGGTAATGGTAGTATGCAACAAGTTGTAGCTGCGAACGCCGATTTTATCGGGTGTTGGCAGTTCTTGCGGTTCGATCCAGATAAAAATATCCACCCGCTAGATTTCTGGAACGATTTTGAAGATGTGATTCCACCAAATTGGTCTGAACGAGAGAAAATCTCATTTATTAGAAGCCATTTAGCGGATGACGCCATGCGTTGGTCAGCTGATGTTATGTTGAAGTGTAAAACATTAGCGGAATTTAAAACAGCTTTCATTAATGAGTATTGGTCTAGCAATAAGCAAAATGAAGTGTTGAGAGAATTTTGGAGTGGAAAACGCTTCAATGCAGGCAAGAAATCTATTAAAGAGTTTCCCAGGTCATGAATCACACGTTTGTCACATTTGGCCGAAAAGCTAAAACCTGAAATGATAATACTAGGTCTTGAAGCCAAACTGCCATGGTATTGGCAAACTAGAATTATATCTGCCCCTACAGACAATCTGGATCGTTTCATTGAATATTTGGAACGTGTAGAGCGTGTGGCTGCCAATGAGGAGCAAGCACGTAATAACAGAAATGCTAATAACAATAGTAGTAATTTTAAGAACGAGCAGAATGGCAATGTAAACATCAGAACAGTAGGTGTTGACCATCCTAAGAAAGGTAGGAGTTGGAGAAATAATTACCAGAACCAACAATGGCATCCAAAAGATAGTAATTTTGTTTCTAACAAAAATGTGCAAGTAAACAACAGTGTTGAAAGCAATGCTGTGCCAGTTAAATACAATGCTAATAAAGGTAACAGTAGTAGGCAGAGGCTGGAAAACTAGTTCCCGTCTATGAGGATACTGGCGCTCACCAGGCGGTTGCTTTTCCTAAGCCAGTAACTACAGTAATTATTATGACAGATCAGAATACTCAAACTGAGGATTCGGATGATGGGTCGGTAGTATCCAATGATACTGCAGAAATATTAAACCACTCACAGTATTTGATAGATACCGTGTTAGAGACGCTTTCTAAGTGGGAAGAGAAAGAGAAGGCGCAGCAGTGTAACGGTAGGGAAGAGTTACAAAATACTGAATTGTCAGGTGAAGAAGCAGAAGAAATTCATGCTTATATTTACGATGAGGTTGATGTGCTCTTATCTAAAGTGCCTGTGCAGGATGTTGATAGTGTACTAATAGATTTAGGACAGGAGGTAAGTGAGAATGTAGAGGATAGCCTGTTGGAGGTCGATGAACCCAGTAGCTGTGAACAGTTGCCACTGGAGAAGGAACTCGACGATAATAGTGAAAGTGGTTTAGCTGTAACTAGTGTTATGCCCGGTCTGGAGGCGAAGAATCGCTCAGACTACAGTAATTGGGGTCATGTTCAGCAAACTAAATGTAATGAAGTCATGCGGTGTTTCGATTTGAAATTAATAGACCGACTGGAAAAGGCAGCTGAAAATGTAGTTCAGGAAACCCCTACACACTTTGACCTAAATGTAATGAAGACAGATGTCGATCACTTTAGTTGGAGACAAATCCAAAAGGAACTATTGGATGAGTTTGAGGAACCACCTGTACAGCCTAGAATAAGCCACCCTATAATAATAGCGAATATGTTGGTATCAATGTATGTTGTCTCTTAGACAGTGGAAGTGAGGTGAGTGCGATATCTCAGTCCTTCTTTGATGCATTACCTGGTAAAGACAAGCTTACAGTAATGAGGGTATCAGGACTAAGAATAATTGGTGCTACTGGCAAGGTGTCAAAAACGGTAAAGCAAAAAGCTTTACTGCCCTTTGATATTAATGGTAATTTAATTGATCATCCATGCTTAATTGTAAAAAATCTCAGTATTGAGGTTTTAATTGGCATAGATTTCTTGTCTAAATATCAGGGTGTTGTTGACTTTGAAAGAAGCCAGTTAAAATTGGTCTTGCCGATAACTGGAGTAATTACGTTACCGTTTACTGATAAACATGTGGTAACTAATGATGAAACTTGGGAGCTGCCTATACGAGTTCTGAAAAATAGGAGATATTGGGACGAAGGTGTTAATCTTAGTAAAAGTAAGCTAAACACAAAAGAAGAAGAAGCAATTATTTTGGACAAAATAGAAACTAAATTGCAGGAAATCGATAAAATTTCTGCTAATAGGATCATAGGAAAACCACATGCCAATGCATATAGGCTAGAGTATCCTAAGAGTAAAAAGCTATTACGTCTCAGGAACGTGATCGACCTAAAGAAGTTAATAGGTAGTGAATGAATTCTGTAGGGAGGAGGTTGTTCTGTAACCTCTATACAGTGTGGCAGCTGTGCAGTCCCAGCTGTGTGAGATCTTCTTTCACATTTCAGATCTCACTCTCTCTTCAGCTTTCCTATCCACCTAAAATTTTGACCCCTTCTTTCCAATACGAAAATTTTCTGAAACCAATGAATTCTGTAGGGAGGAGGTTGTTCTGTAACCTTTACACAGGGTGGCAGCTGTGCAGTCCCAGCTGTGTGAGATATTCTTTCCTTTTCAGGTCTCACTCATTCTTCATCTTTCCTATCCACCAAAATTTCGGCTCTTACTCTCAAATACTAAAATCTTCCGGTATGACTATCAAGCCAGCATTAAACTAATGAATTCTGTAGGGAGGAGGTTGTTCTGTAACCTCTACACAGTGTGGCAGCTGTGCAGTCCCAGCTGGGTGAGATCTTCTTTCCCATTTCAGATCTCACTCTATCTTCATCTTTCCTATCCACCAAAGTTTCGACTCCTTCTTTGCAATACAAAAATTTTCCGTCATGGCTATCAAGCCATGAGTTCTGTAACCATTCTATCCACCGATTAGTGAAGAAAATACCTAATGTGACAAACCTAACCGTGACATAAACAACAGAAAAGTATGATGTAATTAAGATACAAAGGTATTTGATTAACAAGTATGTATAGAACCCTGGTAATATTATAAGTACAAAGTTGTTGTTTTATTGGAAATGGTCCACCAACAGTAATTTAAAAAGATATACAAATTCATGTACAAGCAGGATCTGAAGTGGCAGTGAAACCTATTGTATGCTGTAGAGCTAATTAATTAATAGTAAAAGAGATTGCTTAGTCTTATGAAAAATATGCAGATAAGTTGTAAGAATGAACTCAGCTTGTGTAGCAAGGAATGGCAGTGTAATAGAATTGAACAATGTTTGTAGTTGAGACGTGAAGGACACGTCCTTGAAATATTTATAAGGTTGGAGCTGGCTGTTATTTGGTGTAGTGTGTGACAGGACACACCTACACCTATTGAGGTTATGAGTTGGAGGCGTGAATGCGACCATAGGTACCCTTATGTTAGATGAGACAGAGCAGCTCATGGTGTACTATAGGTTTAAGGAATTTAGCATTACGCTCGGCCATAATTACTTAATGCACTTTAGTGGTAGGTCGAGAGAGAGTACCTGTGGTTTCAGCATCCAATCAAGTGGAAATGGATTGCAACGTGAGCAAACTGATCTGCTGCAATACACTATAGATATGAAATAAATGTGCTATCCTATATGTTAGATGTTAATAGAGTGAGTGTTAAATAAGTAAATACACTAGCAACATAATTGAGTAACATAATGGCAGACGTGAAACATTATTTATAGCTCAACATAAATACACTTGATGAAGTAAGTACATAATTGCAGATGTGGAACTGACACGGCAGCAGAGGACCAATAAGTGGATTTAGTAGTCAACTAAACGTAGTGTGTTTTGAACACTCAGAACTCTACTATTTAAACAAGTTACTCACATGTACAAAGAGGCTGAGAAGACAACTGCTAATCAAATATACTCATATTATCTCTAAGAATAAGGTAATCGAAGATGAATCAGTTAAGTAAATAAAATACAGATTTGTCAGGAATGTACTGAGCATTGGTTCAGTGTTCCAGCCCAGAAATAATAAATTGAGAATAAATAGGATTTATGATTGTATGCCTTGAGCATAAAAATATCTCTAGTAGGTGACTAACGGCGTTTTGAGCCATTTCTTTACCGATTTTATGACAGTTAAGTAACCGTGAGAATAAAATTGAAAAAGTTCTGTTAACTTTGTTCCAGTACCATATTGAAAGATAAAATGTATATATCCCCATTTCATTGTGACCCACCCTTAGATATTAAGTGAACAGAGTCTGAGGCATTCTTTTTGTTTGTTCTATAGAACAAACCAGATAATGGCAGCCTGGTAACTGCGTGAAAGCATGGAGTGACTTGGACACAACTCACAGTGACCCCTCCCCTTTCCCCATGTAATATCGAGTGAACGTGAAGGACGCACACCATAGCAACTTCCCCTCCTCTACCCTTGTGAATGGAAATGTAGAACGACAGCCAAAGCGGCTACAACCACATGTGTAAATATGAAATTGTCATGATTTGTGAAATTTTCTTTCAGGTTTAAAAAAGACTGCTAAGATATAATTATCTGTTTATGTTTCATGAATAACTGTGTTATTTTCTTTGAATTTGTGTATGTAAAAATATTTACAGACAATTTAATGGATTTAAGATTTTCATAATTTTAAATATTTTTATGTGTTTGTCTGTGTAAGGCAATATGTATGCCCATGTGTTTCATTGATTTTGCTTAAATTTTGAGTGATAATGTTGCTTAAGAGGCAGTGAACATGCCAGCAATTTAAATAATTGAAGTAGGTAATAAGTTTTCTTTTAATATTTCTGTATGTTTACATTTCAATTTTAATTTTCATAGGTAGTTAAGCTGTACTCTTGCTTCCCTTTTCGTAATTAATTTTTTTTCATTTACATTCAAAAAATTAAGTAGAGGGTGATGTAGGGAAGCAGCATACTCACGCCTTATAAAATTCACATCAGTCTCTCCATTGTGTGCCAACCTAGTCCGCTGTAACTAGCTCTGACGTCATAAATATTGCGCAATACTTTAAAATGAAGTAAATAACCTGAAGCGTTTCTAGCAGGTCAGGAGTAATACAAAATCAATTCAGTTCAATAACTTTAACCATTTTCGAAATTTGGATGTTTTTCTGTAAAAATCATTGGCGCAATAGAAAAGAGCTAGAAACTTAAAAATTTATATTTAGATTCCTTTTGCATAATAATCTAGTAGAAACAGTATTCTGGATCTCACAAATTAAAATTTTACTTGAAATTCATGATTTTCTGGTTTTTGTCTTAGAAATTATGGAAGTAAGATAGATTAAGTAGGCGAATAAATAAAGCTAGGATGTTTACATTTAAGTAGTAGGGAGATCCGCTATAATCATAAAAATGTGAGAAGTTTCAAAAGAATAACTATAAAACTATAGCTATAGCCTATCTCCAAAGAGCAAGTTCAGAGATCGTCTACTGCATGTAGTGTAATTAATTTAATTCTCTCGCCCAAAATATTTGACTTAGCCACATCAGACTTATATTATGATTACTTACTTGTGTGCTGATTGCACAATTCAATTGAAAGCTTCATCGGCCATCAACAAAGGAAGCAATGATTTATTCGATAACTTAAAGTGGTGCATTACTAGCCAACCGGCTATTCGGGAGAGCAGGTTTGATCAGGCATTCCCTTAGCCGTCCGCACCGTGGCTTTATATGTAAGAACGTTGCGAGAGAGGAGAAGGCCCCAGTTCTCTCTAGATGCTGATTAGCGCACCGCCTGTGCCGGGAGTCGCGTCGCGTCGGTATTGTTGATATAAACAGCCTCGGATGCAGTAATAAGTTATTCGGGATACGCGTAACCATGAAATCGTTTTCGAGTGATATGTTAATTTTGGGATGACATTAATGATCTATCTTTAGTTTGCGTATGTCATATTAGTGCATTAGGCTCTGAACTGCTCTGGTAGTTGGATTGTGTGGATTCTTTTTGGTCTGTGACTTTCAGAATATAGTGAACATTTTAGAGAGAATGGTTTTTGATTATTAATCCTAGACAATCTCCTAATTCCTCAGAGCTATACGCTGTAGCTATAAATGTATTTCTCAGATGAAGTGGGCACTAGGAATTCTAATTACAGGCTTCAGGTTTTGCTAATCACTTTCTGGTTGCCAATATTGTAGTTAGAGAGCCAGTGTTGAGAATGGCAAACAACAGCATAAATACAAAACATTTATTCTATTATTTCCACCCGCCGCCCCACAAATAGTAACAGAGTGACAGAGCTAGACAGCATAATTAGCATGCAAAGAACAACAGTATACACAAAGCCACAAACAGTACCGAGCGAGGTGGCGCAGTGGTTACCACACTGCACTCGCATTCGGGAGGATTATGGTTCAAACACGCATCCGGCCATACTGATTTATGTTTTCCGTGATTTCCCAAAATCGCTTCCAGAAACTTCAGGTATGGGTCCTTTGAAAAGCCTCTGCTGACCTACCTTCCCCATCCTTCACAAATCCGATGGGACTGATGACCTCGCTGTTCGGTCCCTACCCTTACTATCCCAAGAAAAAGATCAACCAGTCAACCACAATCAGCAACATAACATCACCCAACATGCACACTTAATACAGAACACAGAGTAGTATGGAATCAACATTTTCAAAAGACAAGGCATAAAGATAGCAACAGACAATTGTATAAAAAATAATTCCAAAACTAACTGACATTGACTTATACCAGGAAGCAAATATATATCAATTACAATGTATGTAGGTCAAACAGGTACAAAGTTTGATGTCCAGTGAAAACAATACACTCCTGGAAATTGAAATAAGAACACCGCGAATTCATTGTCCCAGGAAGGGGAAACTTTATTGACGCATTCCTGGGGTCAGATACATCACATGATCACACTGACAGAACCACAGGCACATAGACACAGGCAACAGAGCATGCACAATGTCGGCACTAGTACAGTGTATATCCACCTTTCGCAGCAATGCAGGCTGCTATTCTCCCATGGAGACTATCGTAGAGATGCTGGATGTAGTCCTGTGGAACGGCTTGCCATGCCATTTCCACCTGGCGCCTCAGTTGGACCAGCGTTCGTGCTGGACGTGCAGACCGCGTGAGACGACGCTTCATCCAGTCCCAAACATGCTCAATGGGGGACAGATCCGGAGATCTTGCTGGCCAGGGTAGTTGACTTACACCTTCTAGAGCACGTTGGGTGGCATGGGATACATGCGGATGTGCATTGTCCTGTTGGAACAGCAAGTTCCCTTGCCGGTCTAGGAATGGTAGAACGATGGGTTCGATGACGGTTTGGATGTACCGTGCACTATTCAGTGTCCCCTCGACGATCACCAGTGGTGTACGGCCAGTGTAGGAGATCGCTCCCCACACCATGATGCCGGGTGTTGGCCCTGTGTGCCTCGGTCGTATGCAGTCCTGATTGTGGCGCTCACCTGCACGGCGCCAAACGCGCATACGACCATCATTGGCACCAAGGCAGAAGCGACTCTCATCGCTGAAGACGACACGTCTCCATTCGTCCCTCCATTCACGCCTGTCGCGACACCACTGGAGGCGGGCTGCATGATGTTGGGGCGTGAGCGGAAGACGGCCTAACGGTGTGCGGGACCGTAGCCCAGCTTCATGGAGACGGTTGCGAATGGTCCTCGCCGATACCCCAGGAGCAACAGTGTCCCTAATTTGCTGGGAAGTGGCGGTGCAGTCCCCTACGGCACTGCGTAGGATCCTACGGTCTTGGCGTGCATCCGTGCGTCGCTGCGGTCTGGTCCCAGGTCGACGGGCACGTGCACCTTCCGCCGACCACTGGCGACAACATCGATGTGCTGTGGAGACCTCACGCCCCACGTGTTGAGCAATTCGGCGGTACGTCCACCCGGCCTCCCGCATGCCCACTATACGCCCTCGCTCAAAGTCCGTCAACTGCACATACGGTTCACGTCCACGCTGTCGCGGCATGCTACCAGTGTTATAGACTGCGATGGAGCTCCGTATGCCACGGCTAACTGGCTGACACTGACGGCGGCGGTGCACAAATGCTGCGCAGCTAGCGCCATTCGACGGCCAACACCGCGGTTCCTGGTGTGTCCGCTGTGCCGTGCGTGTGATCATTGCTTGTACAGCCCTCTCGCAGTGTCCGGAGCAAGTATGGTGGGTCTGACACACCGGTGTCAATGTGTTCTTTTTTCCATTTCCAGGAGTGTATATGAGTGCCTGGAGGTATGTGACAAATTACTTCTCATCCGCATAGCACCTCAGAGAAAATAATCACAAGAAATGAAAATAACGAAGTAAGAAGAAGACAAGAAAAACATCATCTAAACTTTGAAGAAAACTATCATATACAAAAAACCCAAAGGCAAAAAGAAAACCAATTTATATGACCAAGTGTACACGATCAGCAGCTCGCTATTCACATGACCCGATAATATAGTAGAGTAATACCACAACAGATTATCATCAGACTATTGCCACAGAACCCTCCCCCCCCCCCCCCCCCGCAGGCTCGCTGATCACTGATCCCCTCAAAATAACCACTAAACCAAAAATCTTATCACCTGAACACCTATAACTCTTTATCCACTTTCTAATAGTTCTTAAATCCACATTCAAATTTCTGGAACTCCCCTCGACTAGCCACAGTTCCATCTTCCCAAACTTCCTGAAATAATGTTACGGTCTCTTCAGTAAAAAGTAATGTAAACATACACAAAGAAAAATACAAACACGCACCCAAATATATATAAGGTTTTACAAAAAAGGTATGGCCAACTTTCAGGAAACATTCCTCACACACTTTGTTGCAGTAAATGTTCAAAATGTCCTCCGTTAGCGAGGATACATGCATCCACCCTCCATCGCATGGAATCCGTGATGCGCTGATGCAGCCCTGGAGAATGGTGTATTGTATCACAGCTGTCCACAATACGAGCACGAAGAGTCTCTACATCTGGTACCGGGGTTGCGTAGACAAGAGCTTTCAAATGCCCCCATAAATGAAAGTCAAGAGGGTTGAGGTCAGGAGAGCGTGGAGGCCATGGAATTGGTCCACCTCTACCAATCCATTGGTCACCGAATCTGTTGTTGAGAAGCGTACGAACACTTCGACTGAAATGTGCAGGAGCTCCATCGTGCATGAACCACATATTGTGTCGTACTTGTAAAGGCACATGTTCTAGCAGCACAGGTAGAGTATCCCGTGTGAAATCATGATAACGTGCTCCATTGAGCGTAGGTGGAAGAACATGGGGCCCAATCAAGACATCACTAACAATGCCTGCCCAAACGTTCACAGAAAATCTGTATTGATGACGTGATTGCACAATTGCGTGCGGATTCTCGTCAGCCCACACATGTTGATTGTGGAAATTGGCTATTTGATCACGTTGGAATGAAGCCTCATCCGTAAAGAGAACATTTGCACTGAAATGAGGATTGATACATTGTTGGATGAACCATTCGCAGAAGTGTACCCGTGGAGGCCAATCAGCTGCTGATAGTAACTGCACACGCTGTACATGGTACGGAAACAACTGGTTCTCCTGTAGCACTCTCCATACAGTGACGTGGTCAACGTTACCTTGTACAGCAGCAACTTCTCTGACGCTGACATTAGGGTTATCGTCAACTGCACGAAGAGTTGCCTCGTCCATTGCAGGTGTCCTCGTCGTTCTAGGTCTTCCCCAGTCGCGAGTCATAGGCTGGAATGTTCCGTGCTCCCTAAGACGCCGATCGATTGCTTCGAACGTCTTCCAGTCGGGACACCTTCGTTCTGGAAATCTGTCTCGATACAAACGTACCGCGCCACGGCTATAGACCTGTGCTAATCCGTACATCGAATGGGCATCTGCCAACTCCGCATTTGTAAACATTGCACTGACTGCAAAACCACGTTCGTGGTGAACACTAACCTGTTGATGCTACATACTGATGTGCTTGATGCTAGTACTGTAGAGCAATGAGTCGCATGATAACACAAGCACCGAAGTCAACATTACCTTCCTACAATTGGGCCAACTGGCGGTGAATCGAGGAAGTAAAGAACATACTGACGAAACTAAAATGAGCTCTAACATGGAAATTAAGCGTTTCCGGACACATGTCCCCATAACATCTTTTCTTTATTTGGGTGTGAGCAATGTTTCCTGAAAGTTTGCCTGTACCTTTTTGTAACACCCTGTATATATATATATATATATATATATATATATATATATATATATATATATACGTGTGTGTGTGTGTGTGTGTGTGTGTGTGTGTGTGTGCGTGCGTGGGTGTTTTTCTGTGATTATAAAATAGAGGTAAATGTATACAGAACTTGGTGGTATGAGCTCAATCAACAGTCTGACGTTGCACTCTGTCGAGCTTGCATACATGCATTTATTCGATTGGGGGGTGGGGGGTGTCACAAAGCTGTAGCATCCTCTCCTGAGACATCTGGTCCACAACTGTTGTAACTGGCCCTTGACATCCTGGATACTGGCAGTGGGACGGATATGGCGTCTGAGCTGTTCCCGCGCACCTTCTATCGCGGTCGGATCTGGGGTCACGATAGTGTAGTATGAGAGGTAATACATGAGCACACACTATCTCTGAAGTACCACTGAGCTGTCAGAGTTCTCTCAATCACAACCAGCGGCGGCCTCACGTTATGTCTGATGTCTCCCCCCACAACGACGCCTGGAGTAATACCGCTGTACCTTCTAAGAACATTGAAAATGTGAGGCCTATGCCTAGGTCGCCACCACACTCACTAACGATGGTCATCTGGAGTAGTGGAGGGCCCAGATTAATCACTGAGCGTAGTGGGACGCCATTCATAAGCACTCCATGCTTTGCGGTCACTGCACCCCTCCAGGCGCAGTCGCTTTGTTTTTTCTTGTGGTGTTGATGGTAGCCTAAGCATGGGACGGTAATTCCATAGTCTGGCTGCTGCCAGACTCCGAACAATGTAGCACCATGATACAGAATATTACATGGATTCATTACGTGTTCGCGCTTGGCAAGCGCAGATGTGAACGGTTAGAATGTACTTGGTGCGCAACACAATGATCCTCCCTCGTAGTGGTTAGACGTGATCGACCGAAACCTTGACAACAGACATGCCTGCCCTCACGTTTCCTTACGGTCTAACAGTGGATCACTTACACAAACGAATACCCCAGAAATGTGGATATTGCACGACTCGAACAGCCAGCAAAATAGAGAAGCACAGTGAGGCCCCTGTAAACTTTGTTGGGTTCTGATAACGCTACCTCATACTCGTACGCGCCATCTGTGTGTCTTTCACAGTGATAAGTCAACATCTGACAATGTTCACTTTCATTATATGCCCGGTAACAACACTAAACATAATCAAAACTACTGCACTTTGTTGACCGTTATTCTTGTTGTAAGTGGGCTGTTTACGTTTTTATGTTGGTAACGTGACGTAGCGCTCCGTATGAAAATCACTGACTGTGCTGTGTGCAGTCTGTGGCTGGTTGGCATTGTTGGAATATCTACTATTGTAGTGTTGGGCAACTGGATGGGAACAGCGTGTAGCGTTGCGCAGTTGGAGGTGAGCCGCCAGCAGTGGTGGATGTGGGGAGAGAGATGGCAGAATTTTGAGAACGGGCGATCTGGACGTGTGTCCATCAGAAAGAGTCAATTTGTAAGACTGGATGTCATGAACTGATATATATTATGACTTTTGAACACTACTAAGGTAAATACATTGTTTGTTCTCTATCAAAATCTTTCATTTGCTAACTATGCCTATCAGTAGTTAGTGCCTTCAGTAGTTAGAATCTTTTATTTAGCTGGCAGTATAGGCGCTCGCTGTATTGCAGTAGTTCGAGTAACGAAGATTTTTGTAAGGTAAGAGATTCATGAAAGGTATAGGTTATTGTTAGTCAGGGCCATTCTTTTGTAGGGATTATTGAAAGTCAGAGTGCCTTGCGCTAAAAATATTGTGTGTCAGTTTAGTGATGACCAGAATAAGTAAAGAGAGAAATGTCTGAGAACGTTCAGTTTTGCTCAGCTGTTTGAAAATCAAATAACGTAAGAGATTTATCAGCACAGTAATTCATTAACTTTTCCAAGGGGACGTTTCATTGTCAAAGAGAATTTCAGCTCTAATTATTTGCAATTATTTCGATAATGTGCACGTATACCAAGTTAGACTTTTTTTGTCTGGCAGTATAGTTGCCACAGCCTTAGAGAGGTAGGAATTCGTTGGTCTTCAATTTGTGAGCGATCGGATGGTGTGCGCATTGATGACAGACAACTCTGTCACGCTCGTGCTCAAACTAAACGATCCAGTAATGACATATAATGAAGGCGCGGAAGAAATTTTATGTAAGAAGGGGTCAAAGCTTTAACAAAGTGGCTACTATTGAACAAAAAAATGTAACAGCTGGACTACGTTGCAGGAATAATAGTAGGGATCAAGTCTGTGAGATTACAATATCTTGTAACATATTTCTGTGTATACAATTTATTTCAGTATATATTTTTAATACCTAATTAAAGTCCCTCACACAGCAATAAACGAATGTGGGGTGCTGTCTCCTCGAAAGTAGTCAGTTACATCTCCGTTATAAAGCTGCTGTGTGTGCGTGTGTGTGTGTGTGTGTGTGTGTGTGTGTGTCACATATTGCTGCGCAAATATAGAATAAATGGAAAGCAGTCTCCCTCAGGAGTTAGGGGCACAAAAACAGCAATTAATTGTTGACTGTGCCATCAGGACGGCGGGAGGGGTGGTAAGACAGGAAGAGGGGGAATGGAAGCGCCAGAACGGCTAGGGTACTAATGAGTAATGAATTTATACTTGAGTCCCATTTTCATCCCGCTGAGGTGATGAAAAGTGCATAAAATTGTTAATGTATAAACTGAAAATAGCCGCGCGTCGTAGCCGTGCGGTCTACGGCGCCTTGCCACGGTTCGCGTGGCTCCCTCCGTCGGAGGTTCGAGTCCTCCCTCGGGCATGAGTGTGTGTGTTGTCCTTAGTGTAAGTTAGTTTAAGTTAGATTAAGTAGTGTGTAAGCCTAGAGACCGATGACCTCAGCTGTTTGGTCCCATAGAACTTACCACCACCAAACTGATAATATGAAGTTATTGCTAACTAGCCGTTAATTGGTACCTTAGAAACAGCGAAACAGATATGCAGTGTAGGATCCAAAATTATTTTTCAGGGAGCTAGGTGCACAGAAGTCACTTTAAATGAGTTGTTCAGTGATAAAAGTGAAATCGCTAGTGATTCAGCAGTCATAAATGAAATGCAAGAAAACGTTGAAGCGACACATTACCACACAACACTGCGATTCGGTGTCTACGCCACACATCGAATTAACCAGAGTTTCGCACCATGAAACTGCTTATACGTTTGCAATCGTCGACTTGAAGCAAGATTACAGATGTTTCGAAGTAGGATACAAAGGTCATAAAATAGGTAGTCTTTGTACTAAACAATACTCCCCATCGTTAAGAGAGAAATCATTCTGTGTGTGTGCGTGTGTGTGTGTGTGTGTGAGTGTGTGTGTGTGTCTGGAAAGCGAATAGGTGTTGTGAGAACAAGTATCCCGGCGGATTTCGGAGGAGGAGAAGTTATAATGATCAAATGCCCCATTTCATTTATGCTTGCTAGGTTCCTTATTGTTAACTACGTTACCAAGGTGGTAGTTTGACAGTATTTCACTAGGTGTGTCGTGGTCTGGACAACAGAGAACTAACAGCGTGTTTGTCACGTATGATGAATGGATGTATAATGCATTAACCACCAAATCGTCCAAACTATCATATGAAAAGTATCCGGACACCGCTATCTAATACGGAATTGACGACGATATGTCACGGAGCCTACCGTATAAATGGAGGCGAGGAGTATCGTGATGTCAGCAGAGAAGCAGGAGTACCAGATTGGGTCGGTCAGGAGAACTCAGTGACTTCGAACATGGACGTCACCCAAGTAACAAGTCCATCAGGAACATTTCACCCTTTCTAAAGCTGCACAAGTCGACGGTTAGTGATTCGACTGCGCTGTGGAAACGCGAGAAAACAACCACAGCTAAACCAAAACCCGGCATACCTCGTGTACTGACGGACAGGGACCGTCGAACGTTACGGAAAAATCTCATGAAATCTGCGGAAGGTATCATTCGTGAGTTACAAACTGCTACCACCGGGCCAGTGTAGCGATGCAAGGGGCATCAATTTTGTTATGAAAGTCAGAAAATTAATCAACGGACAGTATTTTTCAGTACAGGTATTTCGTTCATTCGAAGCAACTGTCGATTCGAGACGTCATCGTCCAGACACGAGTTGATTGGAATCTGAATCCGTTTTAGCAAACTAATACACTGCTGGCCATTAAAATTGCTACACCAAGAAGAAATCCAGATGATAAACGGGTATTCATTGGACAAATATATTGTACTAGAACTAACATGTGATTACATTTTCACGCAATTTGAATGCACAGATCCTGAGAAAACAGTACCCAGAACAACCACCTCTGGCCGTAATAACGGCTTTGATACGACTGGGCATTGAGGCAAACAGAGCTTGGTTGGCGTGTACAGGTACAGCTGCCCATGCAGCTTCAACACGATACCACAGTTCATCAAGAGCAGTGACTGGTGTATTGTGACGAGCCAGTTGCTCGGCCACCATTGACTAGACGTTTTCAGTTGGTGAGAGATGTGGAAAATGTGCTGGCCAGGGCAGCAGTCGAACAATTTCTGTATCCAGAAAGGCCCGTACAGGACCTGCAACATACGGTCGTGCATTATCCTGCTGAAATGTAGGGTTTCGCAGGGATCGATGGAGGGTAGTGCCACGGGTCGTAACACATCTGAAATGTAACGTCCACTGTTCAAAGCGCTGTCAATGTGAACAAGAGGTGAGTGAGACGTGTAACCAATGGCACCCCATAGCATCACGCCGGGTGATACGCCAGTATGGCGGTGACGAATACACGCTTCCAATGTGCGTTCACCGCGATGTCACCAAACACGGATGCGACCATCATGATGCTGTAAACAGAAGCTGGAGTTATCCGAAAACATGACGCTTTGCCATCCGTGCACCCAGGTTCATCGTTGAGTACACCATCGCAGGCGCTCCTGTCTGTGATCCAGCGTCAAGGGTAACCGTGGCCATAGTCTCCGAGCTGATAGTCAATGCTGCTGCAAACGTCGTCGAACTGTTCGTGCAGATGGTTATTGTCAAGCAAACGTCCCCATCTGTTGACTCAGGGATCGAGACGTGGCTGCACGATCCGTTACAGCCATGCGGATAAGATGCCTGTCATCTCGACTGCTAGTGATGCGAGGCCGTTGGGATCCAGAACGGCGTTCCGTATTACGCTCCTGAACCCACCGATTCCATGTTTTGCTAACAGTCATTGGATCTCGACCAACGCGAGCTGGAATGTCGCGATACGATAAACTGCAATCGCGATAGGCTTCAATCCGACCTGTATCAAAGTCGGAATCGTGGTGGTACGCATTTGTCCTCCTTACACGAGGCATCACAACAACGTTTCACCAGGCAACGCCGGTCAGCTGCTGTTTGTGTATGAGACATCGGTTGGAAACTTTCCTCATGTCAGCACGTTGTAGGTCTCGCCACCGGTGCCAACCTTGTGTGAATGCTCTGAAAAGCTAATCATTTGCATATCACAGCATCTTCTTCCTGTCGGTTAAATTTCGCGTCTGTAGCACGAAATCTTCGTGGTGTAGCAATTTTAATGACCAGTAGTGTACTTTCTCTGAGATCTAAAATTTTATTGATCGTGAAATACAAGTTCTTGAAGTTTATTCAGAATCGGAAATATTTTATTAGTAATTACATGTCATAATTTGTTTGTTTAATATAAAGGTGTTTTGAATTTTGTATGCATAAAGTAAAGTGTGAATTTATGTGTGGCTTTTACTCTGAGACGAGTTATCACTTAGAGTGCTGAAAGTGCGCGTGTACAGTTCGCTGACCTATGTGGTGAATTTCATTTTGTGATCTTCACCCGAATGTAGAGTAAATCCAGTTTCATTTAAACTTTACGTGAGATAGACACATCACGTTATTTCAAAAGAGTCTTTTAGCCCATTAGGGAAAACTGAAACCTGCGCGCTCGATTTGAAATACGTTACACGTCAGTTCGTGATCGAGCTGTCCAGTAAATCGCGTACAATAGCTACAAATGCGTTTGGAGTTAATGCACGAAGTTGGAAATTAATTTTGAGACAAGTGCTGATTTTGACAAAAAATGAACCGAAAGTTTACTCAAGATATCGAGGTCCAGTTTTAATTGTGACACGTATCACCCTGCTGATTACGTCGCCTAGCAACAATGTAAAGCAGCTTAATTAATTAATTAGAACGATTTGCGACGCAGTAAGGCCCATTACACACACAAAATGTTACACGAAGTTTTCTGACAGCATGAGAGTATGAGAGTGTTTTCCTTTCCATAAATGCCAATAAACCGGCAGTTTCAAAAGTTAAATTATTAACTGTTGTGTAACTTCATTGATTGTCCTACATCACTACGGAACTTGTTGTATCGTGTCTCTTCAGAAGATATCTCAAGAAGCCAGGATAAACAACAAGAAGAAAAAGACTAAAGAAGAGGTATGGGTATAACAGGTAGCACGATGACTGTGCGTAGCGAGTTGAACAGAATGGGATTAATGGTCGAGCAGCACCTCCTCGTAAGTCACGTACTTCCGTACTCTATGCTAAACGATGTTTGAGGTGGTGTAAAGAGCTACACCTCTGCACAGTGGATGACTTGTAACTAGCGCTTTGGAATGATGAATTACGCTGCAACCTGTAGAAAACCGACATGACGGTTGAAGTGTTGGCAGAAGAGCCAACACCGTGTTGCTAAAGGAGGCCGAAATGCACGCTTTTAAGCTCACACAGATTGGCTTGAGGTCTGGAACACGGTAAAGCAATTAAGACTAGCAAAACAGGAGGTAACTGGTAAAATACTTAACTTTAATCCACAATTGTAGAACATCTCTCTTGACTGTACATGCTTCACAAGTTATATATCAAATGCTATGGCGCCTTGCTAGGTCGTAGCAAATGACGTAGCTGAAGGCTATGCTAACTATCGTCTCGGCAAATGAGAGCGTATTTGTCAGTGTAGCATAGCTAGCAAAGTCGGCTGTACAACTGGGGCGAGTGCTAGGACGTGTCTCTAGACCTGCCGTGTGGCGGCGCTCGGTCTGCAATCACTGACAGTGGCGACACGCGGGTCCGACGTATACTAACGGACCGCGGCCGATTTAAAGGCTACCACCTAGCAAGTGTGGTGTCTGGCGGTGACACCACAACGGTTTGTTTTTGGCGAATGCCTGGAAAACACTACCTACCATCATGTATAGTGCCAAGAGCGAATTACAGAGGAGGAGGTGGTGTTGCGGTGTGAGGGTGTTTTTCGTGGTTCAAATGTCGTCTCCTAACGGCAATTAAGAATACGCTAAGTGCGGCAGGATTTTAACGCATTCTATAGCCTTGTGTAATACGTTCAGTAGAGAAACAGTTCGGAGGTGAAGACTGTTGTTAATAATGCACTCTGTCACAAAGGAGCGGATACTTCTGATCAAATTTTGTGTTTATTTTTAGGGTCAATTGCCAGTTCCAATCCTTTACATCGCAATACAAACTTTATACACCGTAAGTTTGTATGATTTTTAAAACAGTAATCCTTGGCAATACTTAATCGTTGACCGAGGTCTGGTCATGGGCTCATTGTGTATGAGAATGAGAAAAATAGCTCTGAGCACTATGCGACTTAACTTCTGAGGTCAGCAGTCGCCTAGAGCTTACAACTAATTAAACCTAACTAATCTAAGGAAATCACACACATCCATGCCCGAGGCAGGATTCGAACCTGCGACCGTAGCGGTCGCTCAGCTCCAGACTGTAGCGCCTAGAAACACACGGCCACTCCGGCCGGTCTGAGAATGGGAAGTCGATGTGCATCGATGCATAGTGGGCCTAATTACCGTTGTATATAGGTACCACAAGTTATCTGTAGGCGTTTCACATTACTTTCGTAAAGGATACATTTTACGTGTCGGTACTTATGTCACTAAAAATAACAGAAAACCTGGCCTAGGATATGGCTTTTAGGGTTGTGTTTTGCCCATCATGTGTTTTGTGAAATGTATAATTTGTACTTGTGCGTTCTGACGTTGAGCGATGGAACATGCTTATGTACATTTTATTTCTTGACCTTTTGTAATTCATGCACCGGCTATGTGGGCCCTTTGGAAAACACTTAACTGAGAACTGCAGGTAGATGTAGAGTAGATGGGTAGATCGGACAACTACTGAGGACGTATTGATTCGAACTGGGAAGAAAAGAAATTGATGGCACAACGTGACTAAAAATGGAAGCTTTAGATCGGACACATCCTGAGACATCATGGAGTCGTCAGTTTGGTAATGCTGGGATGTGGATTGGGGAAGGCAGATAAAAATCGTAGAGGGGAACCAAGACTTGGCTACAGTGAGAGGATTCAAGAGGATGTAAGGTGCAGTAGTTCTGCAGTGTTGATGAAACTTGCACATGATAGATTAGCGTGCAGACCTGCATCAAACCAGTGTTTGGACCGAATTTCATAATAACAACAACGTCCATAACAAGAAAAAAATGCGAGGGTGTGTGAAATCAGAACTTCGATCAGTTGCAGAATAGGTTTCGCTGACGGTTTGCATGGGCTTAGAAACGCGGCCAGAATTCTATTGTGGTCTCAGGAGATTATTGCCTAAACGAATGAAGATATTTTTTTCACGTTTTCAGTTTTCTTTATTTTACGGTATGGTTTAACGAACTTTTAAGAGTTTCCAAATTACCAGTTGTTCCTGCAAGTTGCATCGGCATGTGTTTCTTCTTTGGTACAGCATGCTACACCATTCTTTGCACGTACATCTCTTTCATATATTGATTGTCTTTGTATGTTCTTTGCTTCATAATTTAACACACTTTAACTCACCTCTCTAGGAGTATAAATTGGAATTAAGAGCGTATTTTGGTGGAGGACTATTTAAATTTTATATTCGAGCAAAGAGACATACCTTCATAAATGAATACCTCAGGGGTAGACGGAAACCTATACTCGTTACATTTAGAAATAATTGTGTGCCGAAGCTCTCAGATAAAATAAGAGTATTTCGAGGACAAGCAGGTCACACTGTGCCTGAAATGAGTTTATGTAATGCGCTTTCAACGCCGATGTCATTACACTCACAACGCTTCTGTTCACGTTTGGAGAGACAACGGCAAGAAAGTATATAGGCCACAGGCATTCAGGACCGACCGCTACAATGTTTGAATGAGAACCCGTGCACGGGGGCATGAAAGCATCGAGCTGGCTGACTTTATAGGTTAGATGGATGTGTGGGTGACGTGCGCTTTGTTTCAGCCTGCGGCCGGAGCTGGGCGCCTGCGATAACACCCAATCAAAGCCAGCACTGCTCCTGCTGTACACACGCCCTCTCAACATTCGCTGCAAACTTTCCAACTTTGGCTAAACCGTCTTTCTTCTTGCTCATTAGACGCGTAGAATGAGCACGAGGTAAATCCTATTGAGGAGCAGAGCTCATTCAGATTCACTGAAATGAAATGTGTGGATCGTTGGAAGTGAAAAACATTTGGAACACTGAACCTGAAATGTAATAAATACGTCATGATCAATGAAAATTTGTACCAGTTGAGGCTCCAGAATCCGAATAATAATTTTCGCGATCAGTCACATTAATTATCCATCTGCCCGAAAACGTCTACCGATCTGACTCAATCTGTCAGTGTCACTGCTGTTTCCGCATTTGAGCTAGGAACAGTAAACTTGGTTCTCTCATTGATTATGTGGGAACAGCACCACTGGGAGAACGAGTTTTTGTAAGTAAGTCTTATAAACCATTAACTGTGTCGCATATGAACGATTTTTCGAGAGAACGGTAGCTTACCCTGGTATACCCCTCGAAGAAATTGTGGTAGCAATGTTCTGGAGTAATAATAGTAACCACAGTGACACGAGAGCCAGGGCTTGAAGCGGGATTGGATGTATTAATAGTTCTGGAGACTGCTGATGAAATACAGGAAATTTCTGTTCGGCTACCGATCTGACACGATTTTCAGCAATCACGACATACCCATTACATTGCATGGTCAGGGTTTCTGACCTTTTTCATTACCTATATTAGGGCTCGTACAGAGGCATATAGGCAGCCATTTTTCCCTCGTTGTGTTTGGGAGTGGAACAGGGAGAGAAGATGCTAGTTGTGGTACGAGGTACCCTCCGCCACGCACCGTACGGTGGATTGCGGAATATGTATGTAGATGTAGATGTAGATCTACATTTTACGTTATTGTATGTTCATCGATTACACATCCATTGATCCAGTCAGTGCGGATCACTGACTCTGATTCAGTGGATACACAGATTGATGCAGCCCAAACAATCGACCAAAAGTATATCGATGATAAGTAAATACATCGAGCTGCTATGTTCACTAAGCTACAGCACACGGTGCACCGCAATTTGTAACGTTCGCAAGCAATTTTTAACGTTCATAGTTGCCGAAGTAAGCAGCTGACTTTGGATTTCTTTCATACTGGATTAATAACAGGATAGCAACTTGCGTTAACCAGTTTGATGTTGTAAACAGCGAACGTTACGAAATTCAGTTCTTTTTGTTTAACTGATGTCCAGTTTCGTGTATTAGGACCCATTCTCAAGTCATGCAAACAGAAAATGACGTATTCAGTGAAAACACGCAAACCATTGTCATTGTCAATAAAAATCACCAACAGCCGTGTAGTTTAAGATATTATTTTATTTTATTCTTAAGGCAAACAGTTTTGGCATTTCATTATACCATCTTCAGGTCCCACACGCTTCTCTCCAAATAAACGAACTTGTCGTATAGTGCCACAAATCACTGGATATCGTGAATTCAATTGTACAGTGATTAATAGCGCTATACGACAAGTTCGTTTATTTGGATAGAAGCGAATGGGGCCTGAAAATAAAATAATATTTAAAGTAAAAAAATCCCGAACGCATGAATTGCCGTGTAACACAATCCTTTGCTGCCATAAATACATATGAAATTCTACGTGCAGTATTGCCTGTTTATAGCATGTCTCAATCCTCGAGGTCAATATTTTGAGTGCTTCAAACAACAGTTATAATAATAAATTCAAGAACCATATATGAGTTACTTATCTACTTACATGTGACACAGCAGAGCAGACGTTTATAGAATTTGTTTTCCTGATAGCGAGGCAGTCGGCGCGGCGATATTATCTGGTTACTATATGATCGAGTTCGACACATTTCATGTTATTGAAATGCTCTTTGAAGGCTCTTTTCAATATCATGGGAAAATATATATTTCCTAAGAAAATCCGATTTCATAGTCCTACAGTAACTATAAACGTTAACAATTACTCCCGTATATCAGACAAATGGATACGTTTTTGATTATACGAGTAATTTAACGAAAACCTCGTGTCGATATATTTATTCGTTCTACATGAAATTGGCGTACCATTTCTAAGTTGACTCACGTAGTGTATCCCTTATTTCGGAGTAAGCCACGGTCAGTAATCATTTCCGTGTTTCTAATTGTTATTTCCACTTACCCTGTGACAGGAACTCTGGGAACATTAGTTACAATGTAAGTTTTGGAAATGCTTGCAAGCGTGCTCATATTGTCTAAAAACGAAGGTGACTTCTCACGATAAGCTTGAAATCCCAAGGGATTCCTTCCGAAGGGATTCACATGCAGAATTTCCTTCCAATTAATGAAACACATCGCATAATTTCAGGATGTGTGAGTCTCATACACCTGGGAGAACTGTAGTATCATGTCGGTCATATGAGCAGCCATAGGTAGGAATACGGCTAAGACATCTGTATCTGACTTTCTGTTGGGCTTCGGATACCATTCAATACTACCAAAGCTAAAGCGAAGGGAGATAAGCCAGAGAACAACTGAGATGCCTGAAGGGTCAGCTAAGCACTCTCTGCTGCTAGATGAATGACTTTCACAAGGGCAACCAGAAGACTTGGATACTTATCTGTCTGGGTACTGAGATCACAACGTGCGAGGCCTGCTTGTGGACTCGTCTTTGTGTGACTGCGTTGTTAAAAAGCTTAGAGAGCACCTGGTGTAGGTGCAGATTTCGTCCACCTAAATGCGCTGTCCAAGAGCTGACCAAACCTGTAGCCAACGCACATATTACATTTACATGCGACACAACTATCGGAAGGCAAAAATATAATTTTGGAAATCATTTTTCGCTGTCGTATTTACACGTTAGTCCTTGAACAGATTTTCCTATCTGCTCAAATATCAGATTTCGAAGCTTCAGTTACTTTACACGAATGGTGTCTGCAGATCAACTGTTCCAATTTCATCAACGCAATAATTACATTCGCAATATTTGTTAAAAAGGGGAGTATCAGCCCCTTAAAAAATTCGAAGAAAATTTTGGCTTGCGCACATATTCGCGCTTTTTTTTCTTTAACCCTCAACTTACCCCAAACTCCCACAAGCTCCGCTAACTGTGACGCTGACGCTTTACTGACGGGCCTTATTCTTTGCACGAGGGGGGTGGAGTTTTGGCTTGTGACAGACTTGCCTCCTATTCCTCGCAGGATGTGTGAAGGTGTTTCCTGGCTTGAAGATCGTATTTTACATGCAAAAAATTTTGCATGTGCTTCAGTGAAGAAACTTTTGAACGTTGTTCGAGATAAGGACCTTAGGAATACATAGAAAATATTACAGCCTTTTCTTGTTCACAGTCGTCCTCGAATCCTCGGCTGGGTTTTATCCACCTGATGACGGCGAAAATACTGTAAAAAACTTTTGTTGGGTTTTCCGAGGAACCACCCATGAACTAATGGTGCCTCCGTAAGTCCCAGTAAGCCTACCGTAGACCACACCAAATTAAAAGAGAACCAATCGGTTTGCTCCATCTGCCTAAGCAGGAGGAAGTGTGTAATACTGATACTTTGAACGTGTACTGTGGGATAATGACACTAACACGAGCCTTCTGTTAGGTATACAAAAGGTCCGTAGCCCAATGGGTATTCAAAACACTTGACCATACCTTTTTATCACCAATAGAACACGGGGTATGACCACCTGAAAATCCCGTTTATATGCGCAGAGTTTCGAACATATTAGGTACGCGTGATGTATTTTATTCCCCCCCCCCCCCATCCCCCCCCCCTCCATTTTCTACTCATATGTATACCTGAGGATGCAGCTATAAGCTGCGAAACCGATCATTTCAATAAAGGATTATGTAACAGCTATTGCGGTTACTAGAATGAAATTTTCACTCTGCAGCGGAGTGTGGGCTGATATGAAACTTCCTGGCAGATTAAAACTGTGTGCCGGACCGAGACTCTAATTCGGGACCTTTGCCTTTCGCGGGCAAGTGCTCTACCGACTGAGCTACCAAAGCACGACTCACGCCCCGTCCTCACAGCTTTAATTCCGCCAGTACGTCGTCTCCTACCTTCCAAACTTTACAGAAGCTCTCCTGCGAACCTTGCAAAACTAGCACTCCTGAAAGAAAGGATATTGCGGAGACATGGCTTAGCCACAGCCTGGGGGTTGTTCCTAGAATGAAATTTTCATTTTGTTGTGAGGATATATTTCGCTCCTATATTTGCTATTACATACGTTTAACTTTGACAAAGCCTTTTCCATCTTCGATCCCATTAGTTATTGAGAACCACAAACAAATACTATGACCGACAGCACAACGCCTGCGCCTGCGCCGTCTGCAGCTCATACAGAACAAAGTATTCAGAATCATAAGCAACGCACCGTTCTATACACTCACCGCGGACCTTCACCGGGAATATCGGCTGGATACCATCTTGCAGGTATTCCAAAAACTCTCTACACGACTGTACAATAACATGAGACACTCACGTAACCCGTTTATCCTCTCTCTGGGTAACTACGACCACAACCATAGATGAAAACATAATAGACCAAAGACACTACTGGCAAGAAACTAAACATCTATGGTCCATAGCACGCTAAAGCGACAGTACTGGCGAGCCCCTGCAACACAGCTACTACTGGTAACCCCAGATGCTCGACCCACCGAAAAACAGGCAACCGCAGGGAAACCGTACTGTACACAGCACGCAAACCAGCCTCCCCCCCCCCTCCCTTCTACACTATGACCGACAGCCCACTAATGTATGACAACCTTGAACTGTTACAGGGACGCAGCAACTGCAGCAAGCCCTACAACGAGCTTCCGCAACGACAAAGGCCACGATGCACGATACCTCGCACTAACATAACCGCACCTTGCATGCACTGTCGCAGCTAGCAAGCCGCTACTGCCCTTACTACCCGTCCTACTGTCGCAGAGGATTTTTTCCCTTGGCGCTTGCCTTGACACTTTTTTTTTCCTCTGCCCTTAAAACCGCTACCCTTCGATCACTTTCGTCCACTTTCTATCTCCTGATGGTCCATGTTAATGAGTAATCTTACCCAGACGCATGGATCACAGCCCGTATCCTGTGACTCCTGATTCAAAAACTAACATGTTTTACGGAGGTGACAGCAGAATTTTTGGTTTGGTCACCACGTTGGTGTGGGCGTGGAGGGGCCTCATCCTAATCAAAAAGCCTTTTCACAAGTCAAAAAATTATCTAAAGTGCACTCCTTTGCTGGCGACCTAGAGTGATGTAGAGAAATATGGTAAAACTTCGAGAAATGCATGCTTTAACACAAATGCAGATGCTGGCCGCGCCTGCAGGTAGCGCTGTCATTTGACCACGAACGGTACCTGTAAAATGTCCTCGATACGTCGCAAGTGTCGGTCGTGGTCAGAACAGTGGTCCGTGTAGTTGTGAGTGCATTTGATCGGAGCTAAGTGTATTCGAATGTGGACAGACTGTTGGTGCTCGTATGGTTGGTGCTTCCGTAATCAAGGGAGGCAAAGTGTTTGGTGTTTCAAGAGGCACTGTATCGAAGATTTGTACTGCATACAGGGAAAGCGGAGAAACATCGTCCGCTAAGTCACAACGCTCCGTGGTTTCTCTATAAAGTCGCATTACTACCAAGGATTACGTAACCATTTCGGCTGTTCATGTCCATCCTATGACACAATGTTTGTTCCCCAGTGGTGATGCTGTCTTCCGAAGTGACATGGCTCCTGTTCACACAGCTCGCATAGTCCAGGGCTGCTTTTGTGAGAACGAGAGAACGCGGATGGGTTGTCGCATCTTTCCTGGCCACCAATGTCATCAGACCTCAATAGTATTGAGCCTTGGTGGTCTGGTTGTGAGAGGAGGATACGTGGTCGTTATCCACCTCCATCATCCTTCCCTGAACCTACCTCAATATTGCAGGAATACTGTTCTAAAACTCTCTTTAAACCATTTAGCAACAGCATTTATCCATTTCGAGACTACATGAGGCAGTTTCGAGTGCCGACGGGTCTCCTATTCCGTATTAAGGATGGTAATGTGCTGTGTTTGTTGTGTTACCAGCCGCGCGAGGTAGCCGTGCGGTCGCAGGCGCATTGCCACGGTACGCGCGGCTCCCCCCGTCGGAGGATCGAGTCCTCCCTTGGGCATGGGTGTGTGTGTGTGTTTTGCCCTTAGCGTAAGTTAGATTAAGTAGTGTGTAAGCCTAGGGGCCGATGACCTCACCAGTTTGGTCCATACAACTTACCACAAATTTCCAATTTTGTGTTACCATATTTTTGTCTGACCCCTGTACGACCCATCAAAACGCTTTATCCTGGCCACTGACGCTTCTCAATATGGCATCAGGGTCGTTATTTCTTACAAAAGCGATGATGAACATGAACAGCCCAACATACATACGTCTAAAGCGATCACTTCAGTCCAAATCAATAGTCAGTAATTCGAAAAGAAGCACTGGCTATCATATTTGGCATGCACAAATACCGTACTTATCTTTACGGCACAAAATCTCACCTCATAACGTACCCTAAACCGTCAGTTTCCTTTTTGATCCTAAGAACTATCTTCCAGAAAAAACGGCATGATGTCTACAACACTGGCCCACTTCCTCAGCAATTACAATTATTCAGTCCACTGTCACTGATAGCACGACATGCTGACGCCGAAGCCCTATCTGGACTACCTATGAGACCAGATCTAGCATCAGGACACACTGTGCTTCCAAACAGCTGACGCCGGCCGGTGTGGCCGTGCGGTTCTAGACGCTGCAGTCCGGAACCGCGGGACAGCTACGGTCGCAGGTTCGAATCCTGCCTCGGGCATGGATGTGTGTGAAGTCCTTAGGTTAGTTAAGTTTAAGTAGTTCTAAGTTCTAGGGGACTGATGACCTCAGATGTTAAGTCCCATAGTGCTCAGAGCCATTTGAACCATTTATGAACCACCCCACACCCTTCTAGAACCCAGCACATATTTTTCCAAAGAAAGAAAAAAAAGTCCAGATGCTACAGGGACTACTGATGCTGACGTCAGACAACGAACACTGCCGAGTGGTCATCCCGCAGCCACTGAACCAGCGTGTCAATAATCTGACCACTGTGGAATGACATGGATGAAAGCGATCACAAGGCGGCACGCCTACGGGCCCTACATCACTCAGGACACCGAGAGAACAGTCCGCTCTTGGGTGGCCTGCTCCCCGTCAACAAAGTCAGCAGCCCCGCAAGGTTTCCACATCTAGCCGACACCACAGCGTGCAGTGAGCGCGTCCATGTCGACCTCACCGGCCCCTACCTCAGAAACACGTCGCTCATCGTTATACACTCATTTTCAAAGTTTCCTTAGGTAGTTAGAATGTCAAATACAATGACAACGGAGACAATAAGCACCTCGCAGAAGATATTCACCAATGAACAATCGTTAGGTAGTTACATGTTCCACAGATCATTTCAACGATTCATTTATCGTAATGATCTGGAATGATAATGGCATTGAAACAGAGGATGACACGCGTAAAGCTGAAATACGAAACACCTTTTTTCCAAAGCTGTTTCACAGAGGAAGACCGAACTGCAGTTTCTTCTCTAAATCCTCGCACGAACGAAAAAATGGCTGACATCGAAATAAGTGTCCAAGGAATAGAAAAGCAACTGAAATCACTCAACAGAGGAAAGTCAACTGACGGGATACCAATTCAATTCTACACAGAGTACGCGAAAGAACTTGTCCTCCTTCTAACAGCCGTGTACCGCAAGTCTCTAGAGGAACGGAAGGTTCCAAATGATTGGAAAAGAGCACAGGTAGTTTCAGTTTTCAAGAAGGGTCGTCGAACAGATGCGCAAAACTATAGGCCTATATCTCTCACATCGATCTGTTGTAGAATTTTGTTTTTGCTCGCGTATCATGTCATTTCTGGAAACCTAGAATCTACTCTGTAGGAATCAACATGGATTCCGGAAACAGCGATCGTGTTAGACCCAACTCGCTTTATTTGTTCATGAGACCCAGAAAATATTAGATACAGGCTCCCAGGTAGATGCCATTTTCCTTGACTTCCGGAAGGCGTTCGATACAGTTCCGCACTGTCGCCTGATAAATAAAGTAAGAGCCTACGGAATATCAGACCAGCTGTGTGGCTGGATTGAAGAATTTTTAGCAGACAGAACTCAGCATGTTGTTCTCAATGGAGAAACGTCTACAGACGTTAAAGTAACTTCTGGCGTGCCACAGCGGAGTGTTATGGGACCACTGCTTTTCACAATATATATAAATAACCTAGTAGATAGTGTCGGAAGTTCCACGCGGCTTTTCGCGGATGATGCTGTGGTATACAGAGAAGTTGCAGCATTAGAAAATTGCAGCGAAATGCAGGAACATCTGCAGCGGATAGGCACTTGGTGCAGGGAGTGGAAACTGACCCTTAACATTGACAAATGTAATGTATTGAGAATACATAGAAAGAAGAATCCTTTATTGTATGATTACATGGTAGCGGAAAAAACACTGGTAGCAGTTACTTCTGTAAAATATCTGGGAGTATGCATGCGGAACGATTTGAAGTGGAATGATTGTATAAAATTAACTGTTGGTAAGGCGGGTGCCAGGTTGAGATTCATTGGGAGAGTCCTTAGAAAATTTAGTCCATCAACAAAGGAGTTGGCTTACAAAACACTCGTTCGACCTATACTTGAGTATTGCTCATCAGTGTGGGATCCGTACCAGGTTGGGTTGACAGAGGAGATAGACCAAAGAAGAGCGGCGCGTTTCGTCACAGGGTTATTTGGTAAGCTTGATAGAGTTACGGAGATGTTTAGCAAACTCTAATGGCAGACTCTGCAAGAGAGGCGCTCTGCATCACGGTGTAGCTTGCTGTCCAAGTTTCGAGAGGGTACGTTTCTGGATTAGGTATCGAATATATTGCTTCCCCTACTTATACCTCCCGAGGAGATCACGAATGTAAAATTAGAGAGATTCGAGCGCGCACGGAGGCTTTCCGTCAGTCGTTCTTCCCGCGAACCATGCGCGACTGGAACAGGAAAGGGAGGTAATGACAGTGGCACATAAAGTGCCCTCCGCCACACACCGTTGAGTGGCTTGCGGAGTATAAATGTAGATGTAGATGTAGATGAGTCAGTTCACAGGTATACATGATACATCATTAATGCAGAGATTAACGAAGACATTATTTTTTAGTCCTACTCATGCCACAACGCCTAAAATTATTTGGCTTCATTTACTTTCAATTTTCGTCCAGTATGTTTGAGGATGTCTGCGGCTGGACTGGCATAACGCATGTCACTATGGTACCATTCCACCCATCCTACAGTGGTGAAGGTGAGCGGTCAATCCGCAACTTTAAGGTCTGGATGTAGAAGATGCTGTTGGACGCACCCAGAGCCGAGGTTCTGACCCACTTCGCCAACCAACTGTGCTCACACTTAGTGGTTTCCAACTCGAAGGAAACAGGATCGCCCCTGAAGCCGGCTCGATACGCGCTCAGATGCCCACAGGATCAACGCTGTCGGGACTGGTCCCCCATGGAATTGGACTCGTTTCCACCCCCAGCACCACTGACTTCCTGCACGGATCTGGAGACTGGAATACTATCTCCAGCCAACTACAGCATCAGCATCAAGCCACAACAGGAAGTAGAGGATACAATCAAACCAGACGTCGCAACGGACTGCATACATTTAGCTGATTTGCCCATCCACACCTTCCCCCTACTGATACGGCGATCACGACACCAGCGTTGCCCTTTATTCACATGACATCCTGCGAACTATGGATGAAGGGCGACGGGTAGTTTCAATATACACTCCTGGAAATGGAAAAAAGAACACATTGACACCGGTGTGTCAGACCCACCAAACTTGCTCCGGACACTGCGAGAGGGCTGTACAAGCAATGATCACACGCACGGCACAGCGGACACACCAGGAACCGCGGTGTTGGCCGTCAAATGGCGCTAGCTGCGCAGCATTTGTGCACCGCCGCCGTCAGTGTCAGCCAGTTTGCCGAGGCATACGGAGCTCCATCGCAGTCTTTAACACTGGTAGCATGCCGCGACAGCGTGGACGTGAACCGTATGTGCAGTTGACGGACTTTGAGCGAGGGCGTATAGTGGGCATGCGGGAGGCCGGGTGGACGTACCGCCGAATTGCTCAACACGTGGGGCGTGAGGTCTCCACAGTACATCGATGTTGTCGCCAGTGGTCGGCGGAAGGTGCACGTGCCCGTCGACCTGGGACCGGACCGCAGCGACGCAAGGATGCACGCCAAGACAGTAGGATCCTACGCAGTGCCTTAGGGGACCGTACCGCCACTTCCCAGCAAATTAGGGACACTGTTGCTCCTGGGGTATCGGCGAGGACCATTCGCAACCGTCTCCATGAAGCTGGGCTACGGTCCCGCACACCGTTAGGCCGTCTTCCGCTCACGCCCCAACATCGTGCAGCCCGCCTCCAGTGGTGTCGCGACAGGCGTGAATGGAGGGACGAATGGAGACGTGTCGTCTTCAGCGATGAGAGTCGCTTCTGCCTTGGTGCCAATGATGGTCGTATGCGTGTTTGGCGCCGTGCAGGTGAGCACCACAATCAGGACTGCATACGACCGAGGCACACAGGGCCAACACCCGGCATCGTGGTGTGGGGAGCGATCTCCTACACTGGCCGTACACCACTGGTGATCGTCGAGGGGCACTGAATAGTGCACGGTACATCCAAACCGTTATCGAACACATCGTTCTACCATTCCTAGACCGGCAAGGGAACTTGCTGTTCCAACAGGACAATGCACGTCCGCATGTATCCCGTGCCACCCAACGTGCTCTAGAAGGTGTAAGTCAACTACCCTGGCCAGCAAGATCTCCGGATCTGTCCCCCATTGAGCATGTTTGGGACTGGATGAAGCGTCGTCTCACGCGGTCTGCACGTCCAGCACGAACGCTGGTCCAACTGAGGCGCCAGGTGGAAATGGCATGGCAAGCCGTTCCACAGGACTACATCCAGCATCTCTACGATCGTCTCCATGGGAGAATAGCAGCCTGCATTGCTGCGAAAGGTGGATATACACTGTACTAGTGCCGACATTGTGCATGCTCTGTTGCCTGTGTCTATGTGCCTGTGGTTCTGTCAGTGTGATCATGTGATGTATCTGACCCCAGGAATGTGTCAATAAAGTTTCCCCTTCCTGGGACAATGAATTCACGGTGTTCTTATTTCAATTTCCAGGAGTGTATCTATGTTTCGAAAAAGCTTTGACACGGTGCCACACTGTCGACTGTTAACGAAAGTACGAGCTTACGGAGTTGATTCCCAGATATGCGAGTGGCTCGAAGACTTCTTAAGTAATAGAACCCAGTACGTAGTCCCTGACGCCAAGTGTTCATCAGATATAGGGGTATCGTCAGGAGTGCCCTAGGGAAGTGTGGCAGCATCTGTATTATTCTCCATATAGATATCTGACGGACAGGAAGAGCAGCAATCTACTGCTGGTTGCCGATAATGCTGTGGTGTATGGGAAGGTGCCGTCGTTGAGTGACTATAAGAGGATACAGGATGATTTAGACATAATTTCTAGTTGGTGTGACGAATGGTAGCCAGCTCTAAACGTAGAAAATGCAAGTTAATGGCCGGCCACTGTGGCCGAATGGTTCTAGGCGCTTCAGTCTGGAACCGCGTGACTGCTACGGTCGCAGGTTCGAATCCTGCTTCGTGCATGGATGTGTGTGCTGTCCTTAGGTTAGTTAGGTTTAAGTAGTTCTAAGTTCTAGGGAACTGATGACCTCAGATGTTAAGTCCCATAGTGCTCAGAGCAATTTTTTTGCTAGTTAATGGAGATGAGTAGGAGAAACAAACCCGTAATGTTCGGATAGAGCATTATTAGAGTGCTGCTTGACGCGGGCAAGCCGATTAAATATCTAGGCGTAACGCTACAAAACGACATGAAGTGGAACGAGCATGTAAGAATTGTAGTAGGGAGGGCGAACTGTTGACATCGGTGTATCGGGAGAATCTGAGGAAAGTGAGGTTCATCTGTAAAGATGACCGCCTATAGAAAACTAATGTGAACCATTCTGGAGTACTCCTCGAGTGTTTGGTATCCTCACCAGGTCGGATTAAGGGTAGAGGCATGCTGCTAGATTTGTTATCGATAGGTTCGAGGAACACGCAGCTATTGTGCAGATGCTTCGGGAACTGAAATAGGAATCCCAGGAGAGAAGGCGACCTTCTTCTCGAGGAACTATTCAGAAAATTTAAATCAAATACACTGTACTGTCGCCGATGTATATTTCGCTTTAGGACCGCGAGGATAAGATAAGAGATATTAGCTCTCGTACGGAAGAATATAGACAGTCGTTTGTTCCTTGCTGTATCTGCGAGTGAAACAGGAAGGGGAATGGCTGTTAGTGGTACAAGTCGTGGCCCCGCACATTACTGTGGCTTGTGTAGTATGTACGTAGATCTAGATTTCTGGTTCCGTCCGCCAGTTAAAGGGGGAAGAGATGCTAAATCTTTGGCATCCATTGGCGAGATTGATAGTATCATAAGCCAGAAATTCTTTTCACACGTGTTTTCTTTGCCACCGGAAAACTGAAAAAAAAAAAACAAAAAGGTCCTTTATTTTGTTCTCTTATTACACATATTAAATCTCAGGGTCGCCATATTTATCAAAACTGTGCGACTCCTGCACTGAACCATCGTGGCACGTTTTCTAAAGGTACACACTACGTTCCTAGATTCACTTATTAAGACCTCGAAAGCGGATGAATTATTCCATTTATTCAAAAACAAATTGTAAAACTTGAACTTAAGGACGCAAAGAGAAAGGCTAATTAAAGATCCATAAGATTCTGATTATCAGTATACAGTCCATGAATCTGTGTCTGAAAGAAAATAAGCAATAATATTAAAACTTTAATAGTGAAATTGAAAAAGAATCATTGTTTTGCTTTCCATCTTAGTGTTACGTGGCGATCTGCATAGTTTATAGCGTGTTGCTGCTGAACTTGAAAATACTAGACAACGGTAATCAAAAAAGATACCGCACAATGTTTAACAAGAACTGCCTGGCTGATTCACCGATAAAAGGCCGTCTGCTATACCCCTACATACAGCAAATCGATGAAGGAACCAACGCTAGTTAAAAACAAGTGTGCTTCTCATTCGTCCTACACGTTTAGCAGTACACGTCACAACAAAACTACAGACGTATGCTAAATGTTTTTTGTAATGCCATACCTGCGTCGCATCGTTTATCCCTCCAAACATGTCACATAAATTTCTAAAAGTGCCTGTTCACTGATTTAAAAAAAAAACATTCACGATCGAAAAACAAATCAGGATGGTTATTGACTGTTCAAGGAAATTATAATAATTACATGAAAGTTGTCTCGTTAAATTTGTTTCTTACGATTGAATCAAACAGTTAATACCCATCATACCGTAACTCTGTCACTTCATTCGGTGCCATCGCTTCATGTTGTCACGAAACAGCACAAAGCAGGCGTAAACGTTAGGGCCACGGCTGAGCAAATATCAGGACGAAAAAAGTGAGGCAGTCAGCGGAAACACAACACGACACAGCACGGGGGCACCGCCTGCATCAAAGACGGCGCATGCGCAGTCGGCCCCACGCCGCTGTCCTGCCCCTCTTCGTCCTCTCTTCACTCGCGGGACGCACGTATCAGCGCGAAAAATCAGTGCCTTCTGCTTCAGCAAAAACTTGCCGTAGCTCCTCTTTTTATTCCTGTTATTCGTGCCATAGTTTCAACACAACGAGAAAGTAACACTCGAAGGTCGTCTTCAATTTCATTGTACTATAGTTTACGTTTCCAGTCAGCACCTGGAGCACGAGTACAGTTATTACGTACGCACTTCAAAATACTGTGCCGGCCGGAGTGGCCGTGCTATTCTAGGCGCTACAGTCTGGAGCCGAGCGACCGCTACGGTCGCAGGTTCGAATCCTGCCTCGGGCATGGATGTGTGTGATGTCCTTAGGTTTGTTAGGTTTAATTGGTTCTAAGTTATAGGCGACTGATGACCTCAGAAGTTAAGTCGCATAGTGCTCAGAGCCATTTGAACCATTTTAAACATTCACTGCCATGTGTGGGTTATGCCACCTATATTTATAGTGAGTATTTGGCTCAGACGAAACAATCTTATGAGCAATTGAATTATAAATAGATGTTGTGTTTGAGAGAGAGAGAGAGAGAGAGAGAGAGAGAGAGAAACATTGTCGCCATAGTGAATGAAAAAGTTCGTATTGCCGCGTGACGACAGACCTTTTACAGGCCTTCATCGTCGGAGTGCAGCGCACGATGTGTAAGACGCACAATATTAACGGATTTGTTATCGGCCATATTGTGGGTGGTTGTCCAGACTGTACCGCGAGTTCGTCTATTCAGGGAAAACCACTGCCAACCGAGTCAACTGCCGTGGACAGGAATTCAGTTTTCAATTGGGACGGTCTTTGGCTACAGCAGATTGTGTGACGGGTTAGATGGCAAAGCATTTTACAGATCACTGCTTGGAGAACAAAATGCGGTGAATAGCAGTAGCGTACAGAACCACCTGATTACTATGGAGTTGATGATGATGAGCGTTTGGCGGCATTGGCCGGGAGGCCCCTCGCGGGGCAGGTCCGGCCGCCATATCGCAGGTCTTATTACATTCGGCGCCACATTGGGCGACCTGCACGCCGGATGGGGATGAAATGATGATGAACACAACACAACACCCAGTCCCTGAGCGGAGAAAATCTCCGACCCAGCCGGGAATCGAACCCGGGCCCAGAGGACGGCAATCCGTCACGCTGACCACTCAGCTACTGGGGCGGACACTATGGAGTTAAAGAGCCACGACCTCACACGCTTACTTGTACTGATAGGATAAAGACAGGGACATGACTATGGTCGTGAGGGCCCCACGGCCACTACGTATCGCTCCTCTGCCAGCTCACCAAACCGACGACGACATATATTATACATAATACACTCCTGGAAATTGAAATAAGAACACCGTGAATTCATTGTCCCAGGAAGGGGAAACTTTATTGACACATTCCTGGGGTCAGATACATCACATGATCACACTGACAGAACCACAGGCACATAGACACAGGCAACAGAGCATGCACAATGTCGGCACTAGTGCAGTGTATATCCACCTTTCGCAGCAATGCAGGCTGCTATTCTCCCATGGAGACGATCCTAGAGATGCTGGATGTAGTCCTGTGGAACGGCTTGCCATGCCATTTCCACCTGGCGCCTCAGTTGGACCAGCGTTCGTGCTGGACGTGCAGACCGCGTGAGACGACGCTTCATCCAGTTCCAAACATGCTCAATGGGGGACAGATCCGGAGATCTTGCTGGCCAGGGTAGTTGACTTACACCTTATAGAGCACGTTGGGTGGCACGGGATGCATGCGGACGTGCATTGTCCTGTTGGAACAGCAAGTTCCCTTGCCGGTCTAGGAATGGTAGAACGATGGGTTCGATGACGGTTTGGATGTACCGTGCACTATTCAGTGTCCCCTCGACGATCACCAGTGGTGTACGGCCAGTGTAGGAGATCGCTCCCCACACCATGATGCCGGGTGTTGGCCCTGTGTGCCTCGGTCGTATGCAGTCCTGATTGTGGCGCTCACCTGCACGGCGCCAAACACGCATACGACCATCATTGGCACCAAGGCAGAAGCGACTCTCATCGCTGAAGACGACACGTCTCCATTCGTCCCTCCATTCACGCCTGTCGCGACACCACTGGAGGCGGGCTGCACGATGTTGGGGCGTGAGCGGAAGACGGCCTAACGGTGTGCGGGACCGTAGCCCAGCTTCATGGAGACGGTTGCGAATGGTCCTCGCCGATACCCCAGGAGCAACAGTGTCCCTAATTTGCTGGGAAGTGGCGGTGCAGTCCCCTACGGCACTGCGTAGGATCCTACGGTCTTGGCGTGCATCCGTGCGTCGCTGCGGTCTGGTCCCAGGTCGACGGGCACGTGCACCTTCCGCCGACCACTGGCGACAACATCGATGTACTGTGGAGACCTCACGCCCCACGTGTTGAGCAATTCGGCGGTACGTCCACCCGGCCTCCCGCATGCCCACTATACGCCCTCGCTCAAAGTCCGTCAACTGCACATACGGTTCACGTCCACGCTGTCGCGGCATGCTACCAGTGTTAAAGACTGCGATGGAGCTCCGTATGCCACGGCAAACTGGCTGACACTGACGGCGGCGGTGCACAAATGCTGCGCAGCTAGCGCCATTCGACGGCCAACACCGCGGTTCCTGGTGTGTCCGCTGTGCCGTGCGTGTGATCACTGCTTGTACAGCCCTCTCGCAGTGTCCGGAGCAAGTATGGTGGGTCTGACACACCGGTGTCAATGTGTTCTTTTTTCCATTTCCAGGAGTGTAGTTACCTAAAACTGAATATAATTTTAAAAAATGTAGACAGCCATTTGTCCTTAAAGGATCGTACATAAAACTGCAGTATCCAAAGTAAATTTTAAGTTATAGAAAGACAAATTTTTTCACAAACATCACAAACATATGTATATTTAATCTTCTTACGCTAGGAATAAAAACACCGAAATATTAATTAACTACAACACATAATAATATTACAAAAATGCAATAATATCTAACAAAGCATTTGAATACAAACCAAAAACCAAAAATAATATTGACAGAAGTACATAAGTGTGAATTTCGTTGTTGCAGGATTAGCTGTCAATAAAATGTATGTAGGCCTACTAAGTGACCTAAATTTTTATGTTTACGCAACTCTGACACATTTGTACTGCGACGTAAAGATTAGAAACGAAACGAGAATCGAGAAAACGACACCACGTTTACTATGCTACTTAAAGCCTTGATACACACACTCAGAAATTTTCGATGTATAAACAATAAGTATCTCAAGTCATATTAAATTTCACACAATAAGTAGCACAAGGAGCACACAAGGAGCCTTTAGTTTTTATCCTGGATTAAAAAAATGGTTCAAATGGCTCTGAGCACTACGGGATTCAACTTCTGAGGTCATTAATCCCCTAGAACTTAGAACTAGTTAAACCTAACTAACCTAAGGACATCACACACATCCATGCCCGAGGCAGGATTCGAACCTGTGACCGTAGCGGTCTCGCGAATCCAGACTGCAGCGCCTAGAACCGCACGGCCACTTCGGCCGGCTATCCTGGATTAGCGTAAGTTATTTAAGTATACAGAATGTAACAAATGAGTAAACATTGTTATATAGATTAGGCTTCTATTATTTTCTTTCTGTCAAACGTTAACAGTGTGCGTCTTTGTTGTGGCACAACATTAATAATTATTCTTAGCCGTGGACTTAATAACGTTGATCTTTGAGTTTTCATTTTCTGTAGGTTGATTTAGCAATATTAATAATGAGGAAGAACTTTTTCATGCTTCTGTTTCTGTTCCATCATTTTCCCGAAGTTTTTTAAAAATAGCGTTGACAAGTTCTTTTCAATTTTGAAAACTATGGAGAATTACAGCGATGAACAAACTGAATTTCAGTTATTTAGCTCGCATGCAGAGTACTGGTTTCGGAACACAGTTGTTGACTGAATATTTTCCATGGAAATCTCGTGAATACAGACTCTAAGAGAGAAAAAAAGAAGCACCACGAATGAATAACCAAATGGTACGGAAATTGGTAGATGTGATGTGTATTTGCAGACAAACAAGTGATTACCATTTCAGAAGAAAATGGATGATTTATTCAAGATGAAGAGCTTCACAAACTGAGCAAGTCGGTCCTCTTCTCGCCCTTTTGCAAGCAGTTATCCGGCTTGGCACTGATTGAAGAGTTGTTGGCTATCCTTCTGGAGGATATCATGCCAAATTCTGTTCAACTGGCTCGTAAGAGCTTCAGAATATCGAGGTGGTTAGAGGGCCTTTGTCTATAATACTCCAGGGGTTACAATCGGGTAGAGATCCGGTGACGTTGCTGGCCAAGGTAGGATTTTCCAAGCGCAAAGACAAACAGTAGAAACTCCCGACTGGTGCGGGCGTGCATTATCTTGCTGAAATGCAAGCCCAGGATGGCTTGTCATGAAGGGCAACAAAACGGTGCATGGAATATCATCGACGTACCGCTATGCTGTAAGGATGCGACGGATGACAACCAAAGGTGTCCTGCTATGAGAAGAAATGGCACCCCAGACCATCATTCCTGAATGATGCGCCGTTGGCGGACGACAGGCAGTTTGGTATCCTACCGCTGCCCGGGGCGTCTCTAGACACGTCTTCGGCCAGGAATCTCACTGAATAGAGCAGAACTGTCTTCAGTGATGCGTCCCTCTTCGAACCGAGCCCCGATGACCAGTATTGCACCAGTTGCCCTAGCCTGGTTACTCCTCTAGGTAGAGAGACACAGCAACAGTGACACTGGGAATTGAAAAATAGCATGAAGTTAATATGGACTGATGGATCATACTATGTCTTGATATGCGCCGATGGCAGAGTACGGGTACAGCAAAAAATTATCCTCTTGTGGAAAATACTTGCATGGTATTCCATAGACGTTTATCAGAGTAAGATACAGGAACCTACTCTCAGATCATGCACATCCGCTTGTTTCCTACCACAGGTGAGACAACCTGTACCTGCAGCAAGACAGTGCACCACGACATCAAATAGTTTGAGAAGTACTCCACCGCCATGACTGTACTTGTGTTGACCCTAGGACTGCTGACCGGATTTCTACTGAACGCCATACAGCAAGATATTCAGGACTTAGTTTCAGCCGTCACCGTGAGGGACGACCTATCGTGGATTAAAGTCCAGGTCAGGAGGTGTACACGAAGTCGTCATTAGGGCAAAAGCATCTCCTACACGCTACGTGCAGCGTGTGTCTTATCCACAAAACTATGAATGAATGAGCTGCATGTCAAGATTATGTATGTTATTCGCAGATCCGTGTCAACAGTGTGAGAGTGGACTTGGGAAGTATTTTGTCGTTGAGCGTGGAGCGTCGAATGTCGCTAAGTAGGGCGCTTGGATGTGGCCAGATCACCTCACTGTGCTAAGTGTTACGAAGCAGCTACGAGCAACCATTTTAATTGTTCATCGTTATATGTTGATGAAGACTCTACATCTATTAAACCAATTCTTTACCAATTCAAAGATGTAGTGTGGGCCATTACCACAGGATTTTGGCTTAAGACGTGCGATGATCCTCCCCTGTAGTCGAGGTTAATATAGCCCTCCTATATTGTGACGCTTGACCTAAAAGTAGACGGTACGAATGCTGGTTGTTGGAGACGGTTTCAAAAGTAGGGAAATTCGGTGGAATATGGTTTCATCTTCGTTTTCTGACCGATAAAGTTGGAGATGTGGTGTCCATTTCCTGATAATTTGACTTCGCCCCAACGTCAAGCTGTCAATCTCCTACTGAGTGCTTCTATCGAATTAAGGAATATTATGGTATTGAAGATATTCTTAACAACGGGCGGAGCACTTATTTTAACGCAGCCGCACTCAGAGAAGGGACACTTCTTGAGGGAGAGCTAGACCCCCGTAGCGTTTTGTCCTGGACTGCAACCTATGCAGTCTTCGGCGACTAATACATCAGCTACACGACGCCATAGCTTCCTCGTTGAGAAATTTACCGTAGATTAATATTATTCTTTAGGATGATGTTCCATGTTAGAACGAACATAAGGATACCAGAAGGCTGAGTGCAAGATTTGAAACGCTACAGCAGCTGCAGCGATAGTGAAACAGATGACATGCTAAAAGACGTTCCTATGACCTTTACAAAGACTTCGGTACGACGTAGAAAGTTTATATCCATTTATTCAAAAGTAACAGGTTTCACTTGCCTTATTTACATGTTAAATTGATGCCACATAATTCATATACTCTGAGGTGACGAAAGTCATGAGATATCGATGTGCAAATATAAGATGGCGGTAGTATCGCGTACACAAATTATAAAAGGGCTGTGCATTGGCGGAAACTGTCACTAGTACTCAAGTAATTCATGTTAAAAAGTTTCCGAAGTGATTATGGCCTCACGACGCGAATTACGAGATTCTGAACGCAGGATGGTAATTGGCGCTAGACGCAAGGGACATTCCATTCCGCCGGCCGGAGTGGCCGTGCGGTTCTAGGCGCTACAGTCTAGAGCCGAGCGACCGCTACGGTCGCAGGTTCGAATCCTGCCTCGGGCATCGATGTGTGTGATGTCCTTAGGTTAGTTAGGTTTAATTAGTTCTAAGTTCTAGGCGACTGATGACATCAGAAGTTAAGTCGCATAGTGCTCAGAGCCATTTGAACCATTTCAACATTCCATTCCGTAAATCATTAGGTTCAAAATGGTTCAAATGGCTCTGAGCACTATGCGACTTAACTTCTGATGTCATCAGTCGCCTAGAACTTAGAACTAATTAAACCTAACTAACCTAAGGACATCACACATATCCATGCCCGAGGCAGGATTCGAACCTGCGACCGTAGGGGTCGCTCGACCCCAGACTGTAGCTCCCAGAACCTCACGGCCACTCCGGCCGGCCAAATCGTTAGGGAATTTAATATTCCGAGAGCCACAGTGTCAAGAATATGCCGAGAACACTAAATTTCAGGCATTACCTCTAGCCATGGACAACGCAATGGCTGATGGCCTTCACTTAACGACCGAGAGCATATCCATGCCCGAGGCAGGATTCGAACCTGCGACCGTAGGGGTCGCTCGACCCCAGACTGTAGCGCCCAGAACCTCACGGCCACTCCGGCCGGCCAAATCGTTCGGGAATTTAATATTCCGAGAGCCACAGTGTCAAGAATATGCCGAGAACACTAAATTTCAGGCATTACCTCTAGCCATGGACAACGCAATGGCTGATGGCCTTCACTTAACGACCGAGAGCAGCCTTTACAAGCAACACTGCGTGAGTTAACCGCAGATATTAATGTGTGACGTACTACGAACGTATTCGTTAGGCGAGAGTGATGAAATTTGGCGTTAATGGACTGTGGCAGCAAATGACCGACGCGAGTGCGCTTCCTAACAATACAAAATAGACTACAGCGCCTCTCCTGGGCTCGTGACCATATCGGTTGGACCCTATACGTGGTCTGGTCAAATGAGTTCCGATTTCAGTTAGTAAGACCTAATGGTAGGGTTCGAGTATGGCGCAGACTCCACGAAGCCATGGGTCCAAGTTGTCAACAAGGCACAGCGCAAGGTGGTGGTGGCTCCACAATGGTGCAGGCTGTGTTTACATGGAATGGACTGGGTTCTCTGGTGCCACTGAGCCGATCATTGACTGGAAATTGTTATGGTCGGTTACTTGGAGGACATTTGCAGCCATTCAGAGACTTCATGTTCCGAAATAACTATAGAATTTTTATAGATGACAATGCGTCATGTCACTAGGCCACAACTGTTCGCAATTGGTTTGAAGAACATTCTCGAAAAGTTGATCGAATGATTTGGCCACCGCGATCGTCCGACATGGATCTCACCGAAACATTTATGAGACATAATCAGAATGTCAGTTCGTGCACAAAATCCTGCACCGGCAACACCTTCGCAGTTATGGACTGCTATAAAGACAGCAAGGCTCAATGTCTCTGCAGGGGACTTCCAATGACTTGTGGAGTGCATACGACGTCGAGATGCTACAGTACGCCGGCAAAATGAGATCTGACACGATATTAGGAGGTATCCCATGACTTTTGTCACCTCAATGTATTTACTACGTATCACAGTAAAACAAGTAAACAGGCATTGACAGAATTTCGGTAGATCAATATAACATCGTTGATTATGACCCGTCTGTCAGATGAGGATGGGTAGCTCGCCAAATCACCTCGTGCAATTCGAGATGATATGCTCCCACACTGGGTGTCATTCCGTGCATTTCTTTCCACTTCGTAGCCTTCCCTGCAACTACAAGCACTACATGATGCAACCATTAATTGCAGTAATCTGCATAACACAGATACGAAAAAGTAAACGTTTCATTGCAGCAAAATTACCTTCTCCGTTGCTTCTACTTGGTTTCCCAAAACTTTGATACTGAGAAACCTAATTCATGCTCTCTAAACATGAAATTCTGAGAGCAACGGATACGAGTAATCCAAGACTTATGATTCAGTAGCACACACGCGTCCACCAAAGAAAATATATTAATATGGAATAAATACCCAGGTTTGTCGCTGCATTAAGAATTTCTGGTGGTGTTATCGATGAAGAGCCCTCCAGAGACAGAGACTCATCCTCTGATGTGCCCTAGACTACGATAATAATGTTACCATAGTTCCCTTTATACACTAACTACTTGGTAGATGGTGTTAGAAACATATTGCCCGTCTACTCCATAATGCCTGGAGTTCATCAACATGGGGAAGACAATTTTGAAAAAAAGATTGGACGATGATGCAACTAGGGAACGAGTAAGCAAATTTGAGATTGCTTACCAACCGTCAGAAACAATCTACAACAGAATATTATCTACCCTGATCATTAGGATACGTAACTATACAACAGCCGAAACCGTTTGCCTATGTGAAGATAAAGGTCTCGTCGAAGATATGGAGAACCGGCACAAAATCGTTAAAGGATTGCAGGGCTCGAAACAGGACTGAAAAAGCATAATGGCTCTTTACTACTTTGGATAACGTTCAGATTTCGTCGAAAGGATTTGAACAATCACTAGTGGTTCCACCCTGTATAACAGAGCAAAAATTGTGGTCACACTATACTCCAAAGGAATCAGATCACGTTCAGTGGGTTTGCAGACCTACGATGTCCTTAGAGTAGGATTGAAATGCCCAGCGGATGGCAGCAGTGTCGAACGTTGTCAACAACGTTGTGCTTTCGCTCATCACACTGTGAGCTTTCATTTTCGACCGCGAAATGTACGGGAAACAGTGAGGCCCTTTGTTCCACCTCTGGAGGCCTTTTCGTGTCGATTATGGTCAGCGGTGTGTCTGAAATGTTTTTCTTGGTCACTCATAAGAAAACCGTGGTGACTTCAACGCTAGGTGTCGCGGTTGTGACCTCCATCGCAGATGCTGCAAAAGAAGTAGCGAAATGTGAGTAAAAATGAGTGTGACGAATTTCCAGTAGTGTGACCACTTCCACGGTGGCGCTGGGCAGAATTGTCGTGAAATTTGGCACCAATGTAACATCATTAACCCACCTCGTGCCTCACGTGAACACCTGAGCAGTGGCCTTTTTCTTCCGCATGTGTTGACACCTTGCTGTTTGAAGAGTCGTCGAGCCCGAGGGTTACATCGCAGCGCGCTACGCTTTTCACTACTACAAAGGAAGGCTGTACACAATATTTGAGCCAAATTTTCAACTTATGCGGCACTATGGGAAACATTTACGGGGCTACGAAAACGTTATTTTTAAAAATTTTGTTGCGCAGTGTGTGAGGAGCGATCAAAAATTTTCCGTTTGAAGGCCACACTAACCCCAGTCCTACATGTCGGTGCTTATCTTGGTGTCGTGTTGGGTTGCGTATACGCTGCAGCAAAGTTCACAAACGAAAATTTTATCGTCCCTGATGAAAGTTTACCATGGCGCAAGTTATAAATTGCCGGTTCGTGTAGTTGCAGGTAGCTGATAGCTAGTTCGCTTTCTCGCTCGTTCATTACCCAGTGTGCGTCGAGTCCAGATGGTTGTTACACAGAAACGGTTGGCGATTTACGTCCTCCGTTTAACAGCTGTAAATCTGGGATTTTCTAGCAGCGAGCTTTGCGCCGCGCGAAAAGAACAAGGCGTTTTGCACCGGCGGGGACGCAGAGCTTGAGTAGCCAACGTTACATTTATGTTTCCCCAGAAAATGGAACTGCAAGCGCGTTCACTATTCAGTCAATATGTGCTGACTGGGAAGCACAGTGTGTGAAAATAGATTTCCTATGTAGTCATTAATAAGTTTTATTATTTACAAGAAAGTCAATGAAAAAATAAACTATATTAGAACAAATAAGCCCTCGGTCACTAATATTAAGTCATAATTGACCATGTTTCGACGCTACCATGAGCGTCGTATTCAGAATTAGACTAACTGTTCTAAAACATATTAGGTATATAATACATTAATAAAATTAAAGTTTATACTGAGTGGAAAAAGATGGAGTACTTACAAGTCACATATTAAGAAAGATCTAAGGGCTGCTCGTACTTTAGTGAACAAGGGTTGCAACAACGCACCTCAGTCTCGTTGCAACCCTTGTTCACTAAAGTACGAGCAGCCCTTAGCGGCTCGCCATCTTACTTACAACTATTCATGACGTCGCCTTTCCGGCTTAGATCTTTTTTAATATGTGACTTGTACGTACTGCATCTTTTTCCAGTCAGTACAAACTTTAATTTTACTAATGTATTATATACCTAATATGTTTTAGAACAATTAGTCTAATTCTGAAGACGACGCTCATAGTGGCGTCGAAACCTGGTCAATTTTGACTTAATATTTGTGACCGAGGGCTTATTTGTTCTAATATAATTCTGACACGGTCACTGAACCTTAGCAGCTATGTTCAAAGTTTTACGTTTCTTACCTGCCCAGAAAAAATAAACCTTTTACAAACGTTTTACACACAAAAAAGCCTCAGCTATACACAGCCACAAAGCTATTTTCATTGGTTATTCCAGTGAGTTTTATAAAGCAAATAAATTATAGAATCTTATACAAACCACTGCCTTCTTCTGCATTAACTGTTGTATTAGTACTGTTCATCAGTAAGGTCATTTAGTGAAAAACTGAGTGCCTGAGCGGCAATGTCACTTGTCTGAGTAACATCATTAAGAGGTGTTGTAGGCGTGTGAATCGTCAGCGTGGGGAACCGCACTAACAACTGCTGCGATGACGAAAGCCTGTCAGTATAATTCCCTAATGAAGTTAAATCGTATTGATGCTGCTGGTTTAACACTTACATCTCTGTGAAGATTCGGAATAGTTGAATCTTGGTCTGCGTAATGGGATCTGGCCGAAATTTTTCCACGGTCACAGCCATGCTTTGGAAGAACATGTGTATTTCATCCAGGTGGTTTCGCCAGCTCTTCCAGGCGATTTTCAAAGTGAAATCTGTCTTATCTGTTCTCATTTAAATATTTGAGAAGGACATCACTTTGGTCGGAGACCGTTGGCGTGTGGCTAAAATTCGTGGTTCCGATTTTCTCTGAGATTCGGGGGAAAGTGGTTCACACTCAATTGTTTCTGGACAGTTATCAAAAATATGTGGGAAATCTTATGGGACTGAACTGCGAATGTCATCAGTCCCTAAGCTTACACACTACTTAACATAATTATCCTAAGGACAAACACACACACCCAAGCCCGAGGGTGGACTCGAACCTCCGCCGGGACCAGCCGCACAGTCCATGACTGCAGCGCCTGAGACCGCTCGGCTAATCCCGCGCGACGGACAGTTATCGATAGCGTTGTTACAGAGCCCATTATTGGGTTCCGCAGACACGTTAGGGTTATTTCCTATATTGTTAGTGCGTACTATAACTCTGGAAAAGTGTTCCTTTCATATTCTACATATTCTAGAAATCTCAGCCTTTTGCAGTAGCTTGATCTTTGCTTTCCTGCAGCAGAACTTGTTCTGGTTCTTCTTGTCTCTGCATTCTGTAGTGCCCAAGAATATTCTGCCAGCGTCTTTAGCACCCTTTCACTAGAACACAGCGTACGCTTTTTCTATATACTTTGCAGCTTACAATGTAGTAGGCTTCTCCAGTACCATTCGGCCTGTCACGCCTGACGTAAAGCGTTGGCACACTAAACATTGCACTCAGCCGCAAACACCTTCACTGTTAAGTGAACGAGGCACTACGATGCAAAACTCTTGCTCGTAGGAAACCCTGGGTTAATTTAATCATAGCTGTGCAGCGTGGTTTTCATGGAAAGTAGAGACTCAACGCTTACTCGGCCGTTTGGGGCGAAAGGATCTCGCATTGCACCATTGGCCCCATTATATTTCATTTGTGCGTGTGTGTGTGTTTGTGTGTGTGTGTGGGAGAGGGGTTGTGAAAAACTGCCTTCACGTGCCTTCCTTTCCAACAATTCTGAATGAACTGCGATGCAACATACCAATATAATAACTCCAGACGTGATCGTAAGACTGTGGAACGAGTTTACCAAGCGTCTGGATGTTTCTCACTCATCTAGCGGAGGGTAATGAACGTATGTGAAAGTTAAATGAAAACTTTGGTCCTAATTGTCATCATCATCTGCCTTCCAAGTATTAGACCTCATACGATCTCGTTGAGAAGCTCTCCTGCCATCTTTCGATTGGTCCAGCTAGCGATCTTACACCATTGGGATGGTAGTGTAGCATTGAGTTTTTGATTCTCTTTGAGCTCATTCGTTGTAGATGTTTTCTCGTTTCTTGGTAGCCCTGTATGATTATAATGTGCGATGGAATTCCTTCAAACATCTTCATCCCTTTTGTGATCCTGTTTGGTGTAACCAGCTGTTCGTCTCAAGAATTTCATTTCACAGGGTCTTAGTTTTTGCATATTTTCTGCTTTTATTGTCCAGGCTTTGTGAGCACAGCACAAGTCTTGATAATGTCTTGCAAAGACTTCTTCCGATGTGCTTCTGAACTATGAAAAGATTCATTATATTATTAAGGTCTCCCATTGCTTTTGTATAGCTGATGGCTTTTTCAGCTAGATCTGTTTCTTATAGAAAGGATAATTTATAGACTAAATGTGTGAATGTGTTCATTCTTTCTAGAATATTATTTTTCAAACGGATCTTTACATTGTACTTGGTATTTTCCGCAGAAGGTAAGGTTTTGTTTTTTCGGTGTTGATATCCAAGCTGTATTTCTCGGAGATAATCTATAAATTGTGTACAGAAAGCTGTAGGTCATCCTCTGAAGATGCTACAAGAGCTGACATCATCAGCAAAATGTAAATCATCTAGTTTTGTGTTTCTGCTGATCTTCATGAAACCGTGTGGCAGTTGTCTCCATTCTTGGACAGTTTTATTCATACAAATAATTAATAAAATTGGCGAAAGACTGCATCATTGTCACACTTCTGCATGTATTCTGCCCCACTCTCATAATTTGTGCCCTTTATTGACACAGATTAAATATTTATTTCTCAAGGAATATCGTCAACAGCCGTGCAATTGGAGAAGTTATTTTATTTTATTATCAAAACCCGTTTCGGCAATGTAATATACCATCTTCAGGCCCCTGAATATTAAAAAAGTTTACACGTAGCGTATATCAAGCTAAACCACAGCTAACTTTACAGAAAGTGAAGCATAATAATAAAAGTTATTAGGACCTACAAAATGCAAGTACGAGCGCTGAATGAAAAGTAATGCCTCCACCTTTGTTAATTGGGTTTGGATTGGAATATTTTAATAAATCAGATGCCGAAAAATCCTTAGAATGTGATCTTTAATTACCAATATTCACTTTTCCCGATAGCCAAGCAAAGCAATAATATGACCCACATGTTATTTTGAAATGCCGATTGTGCTTGCAATTTCTTTCTGAGTGATACGACGATCGCCCTGAATCAATTTGTCAACATTTTGCTTGTGAAATTCAGTGGTTGCTGTCACAGGATGTCCAACTCTTTGTCTGTCACATAGGTCAGATGTTCCCGCCTCAACATCTTTAAACTTACTCGCCCAACGACGCACAGTAATCACTTCAACACAATCACCATAAACTGCTCCCATTCTCTGATGAATCTCCTTTGGGGTGACACCTTCTGCTGTCAAGAATTCAATGATTGCACGTTGCTTAAATCGCATTGACCGACCGCCTGCGCAGGGTTCCATACTTTACACTGTTGCAACATAACCGTTCAATGCTAAGGCTTCCCGCCAACTAGTGCTGCAGAGAAGAGGCTACGGAACAAGCCAATGCCTGCCGCATACCAATGCTGCCAACTGTTGAAGAGTTACGAAGATGGAGACATTACCTTTCAGTCAACCCTCTTAGCAGCGTTGAGACAAGTATCTGTGCACATACAGCACAACAAAATATAATATGTACTCAACCGAAGGAAGCTTATCCAGTTTTTTTTTATTTTTTTTATAAAAATCCTACCTAATTCTTATAGATGAGAAAAGTCCCAGTTCATATTAAGACCCATCCTCATTCAAAGTAAAACGTCGCGATATACCTTATGAAGTACACAATAGTGTACTGAAGCGCCAAGGAAACTGCTATAGGCATGCGTATTCAAATACAGATATACGTGACCAGGTCGAATACAGCGCTGTGGTCGGCAACGGCTATACAAGACAACAAGTGTCTGGTGCAGTTGTTAGATCCGTTACTGCTGCTACACTGGCATATTATCAAGATTTAAGTGAGTTTGAACGTGATTTTATAGTTGGCGCACGAGCGATGGGACACAGCAGTTCCGAGGCAGCGATTAAGTGGGGATTTTCCTGTACGACCATTTCACGAGTGTACTGTGAATATCAGGAATCCGGTAAAACATCAAATCTCCGACATCGCTGGGGCCGGAAAAAGATCCTGCAAGAACGGGACCAACGATGACTAAAGAGAACTGTTCAGCGTGACAGAGGTGCAACCCTTCCACAAACTGCTCCAGATTTCAGTGTTGGGCCATCTACAAATATCATCATGCGAACCATTCAACGAAACATCATCGATATGGTCTTTTGGAACAGAAGGCCCATTCGTGTACCCTTGATGGCTGCACGACACAAAGTTTTCCGCCCCACCTGGGCCCGTCAACAGCGACATTTGACTGTTGATGACTGGAACCATATTGTCAAAATACTATCGCTACTAGTTATGTATCAGAATAAGTTGTCACAACATCAAAAAAGCGACCAGAAGCAAAACCCAGCAATATATTAAGTGAATAACGGTATAAAAAGAACATTCGAGGAATACTCATAAAATATTTCGGCAGCGTTTGTTATATAGCAGATAAAAATAAAAAGACTTCGTGTCTCATACATCACCTAATAGGCGGTAAAATACAAGAGTGGAATAAACGACGATCTCCAACCCATATTAACTAAGGGCAGTCCTCTAGAATCTCAGATGACAATTTAAAACTGTTTTCCTGGGAATATAAGACATCACACTGACGATTGTCTAATAAATGACAAACCTATCCAAATAGGAACTGATACATAGCACGTTGTATCGCTATAGGTAATGCGTGGATGGACCAAGCTGAAAGTAAAGTAAATGTGGGAAGACCAACAAAACACAAAAGTACAAGCACACTAATTAAGTAGCATACTTGCCCAAAAAGGGTGACAACGATTGGGAGCGAAAAAAGTTGTTAAATGGCCGTCACTGGTTAGGCCTCCATCATTATTTCCGTTGACGACTTATATTTGCCGACACTATGGTTTATAATACGGTCACCGTGATATAGTCGGTTCTGCGCGCGAGGTATGTAGTTTATTAGCTAAATATTATATATTATGTATCTCATTGGGGTATCCACGGTCGTGGTGTCGCTTCACGAGCACGGGGTCCCGGGTTCGATTTTCGGCGGGATCAGGGATTTTCACCTGCCTCGAGATGACTGGGTGTTGTGTCATTTTCATCATCGTCATTAATCCCCATTACGGTCGGAGGAAGGCAACGGCAAACCACCTCCATTAGGACCTTGCCTAGAACGGCGGTGCGGGTCTCCCGCATCGTTCCACTACGCTCTATCAAGAAGCATGGGACTTCATTTCCACTTACATACCATTTGAGCGTTTCCTGTCCTTAATACTACACTACCTACTTCATTTGGATAGAATAACCCACTACAGTTTTAGATGAATTTTTACACTGATGGAGGGTATCATTAGTGTCTGAACATGATGTGCCATTTATAGGTATTATACTAGTAAATTTAATTTTTTTTTATTTCATTGTGTTCTTTGGCTTACAGGTATTACCTTGGTTTACCTATACGTGTACCTCCATATTAACACAAGTTTTTGTGTTTCCGATATTCTACATTTTCCTCTAGCTGTAATCTTTGGTCTTAGATTCTTAGTATGCATGTATTATGTTGGCTTTACAGTAACTCATTTATTTGTCTGGCTGTGACATACGGTAGATCCCCTTACTATGAATCTTGGTTTAGCTCAAAGGTCTTGGTTGATTCTGCAACTCTCTGTATCTCGCTTCGTAACGCTCCAATCTGTTGGTACGTAGCACGTTTTTATTATTGACCATGTTTTGGTCTTTTATAAGCTTTTGCCATCTCCAAGGGGATGTTCCTTATGATAGTGAGGTCTTCTTGATCTTCAGGACAGCCAGGTCTTTGCTGTTTCCTGATGCTGTGATTTGTTGTAATCTATTCGTATGCATACCATTTTCAGCAGGCTACATTTTTAGACCGAAACTGACATATTCCCAGGTCACATGTGGGATATTCGGGACTTCTTGACTGCATCTCAAGAGTAGTGTTTCAGTGTAGCATGGTTCTAGCTTTCACCATACAACTTATAAGGAATGTTGCTACGTTCTGCCTATATACCCGTATTTTATGGTGTTTATGGATTTTGGATTGATGCCAACCTGATTATCGTTACGAGTTTCGAGTTTATCGGCTACTGTTGTGGGCCTCAAGTTTTTCTGTGTGGCTTAAGACTTCTGGCATATTTAGGCTTGTGACAATACTTTGTTTTATCGCCTTGGTTTCCTCCATCACTTACAATATTTGAGTAGTATTGATCCACGCCATGATTAGTTTCTAATATAAGGCCATATAACAACTCATTTATTTGCTCACCATTTTTGTTCCTTCCCCCCCTCCCTTTTATGCCCCAGTATGTTGCTTAATTAGTGGGCTTATACTTTGGTGTTTTTTTGGTCTTTTCATACATATCCTACTTGTAGCATGGTCGTTCCCCGCATTACCTATAGCGATACTACTTGCAATGTGTCATTTTCTATTTGGACGTGTTTGTCATTTGATAGATAGGTTGTTAGTGTGTTACCTTATTCTCCCGGGGACCTAGTATTAAATTTTCAGCTAAGATTTTGGGGAACTTCCCTTAGTTAATATGTATTTGAGGTCCTCGTTTGTTCCACTCTTGTATTTTCCCGCCTATCCAGTTATGTATGGGACACCAAGTCATACCTTGGAACTTTTGTTTGCTGTAAATGTATGCTGTCGAGGTATTTTATGAGTATTCCTCGAATGTTCTTTGCATATCATTATTCACTTGAAATTTTGTCTGCCGTTGAGTATTGCGTCTGGTTGCTTCTTGGACGTTGTGAGAACTAATTCTGATATATCACCAGTAGTGATAACACTTAGGCTATAGATGCGCACACTTCTGTGTGCTTCATAAATTGTATCGCGACGTTTTGCATTGAATGCGTATAGGTCTTAATATGAAATAGGGTTTTTCTTACCTAGAAAAATTATGTAGGTTTTTTATTTAAAAAATAAATTAGAAATTAAAAATATATAATAAAACTAAACAAGCTTTGTTCCGTTCAGCTTCTGATTGCATATTGTCTATTTTTGGTCTTTTTTAATGTTTGACATATTCTTTTACAACTCCTTGATGTTCAAATACTTTCAGTGCTTACCAGTATGTGTACATATTATACTTTGTCGTGCTGTATGTGCACAGGTACTTGTCTTGACGCTGCTACTTGAATTTTGTAGGTTCTAAGAACTTTTATTATTATACTTTACTTTCTATAAAGTCAGCTGTGTTATACCTTGATATACAATACATGTATACCCTTTTTTAATACACAGGGGCATGAAGATGGCATACTGAACTGCCGAAACTGGTTATGAAAATAAAATTAAATAACTTCTCAAATTGCATGGCAGTTTGGCAATTTTCCTTGTTAAATATCTGACCAGCCGCTGTCCCGCGTCTGCAATGGAGCAACAGAGCTCAGATTTAATTATTTCTGTAAATGTTGTATATATTATCTGTAAGTCATTGGGGAATATGGTCATCTGCTAGAATCTGTAATAATGCTAAGATTGTGGGTGCATGCGTGTAAAAGATCTGTACTTGCAAAATCTGATGGATATTTTGTAGACGGAAACTTTGAAACAAGTTAAAAATTACCTCAGGTTTTTGCCTTAATTCATGCAGAATATCATCGAATTTCTCATCAATAAAGTTATCCGTACTTCTGTACATCATTGTTAATGTGCAACTAACATTGCCGGAAAAACAAAGCCATGACATATCCGAGCTGTACTAAATGCAAACTTTAGGGCGCACAGTGAAGTAGGCATATTACCATTGACAACAGCAAGTGCTGTGAGTGCGTAGAACAAGTTTATTTTCGAAGATGATGAACGGCGCATATCGTCTACACTTGCACTGTTGTGTAGATATTTTCAGAGGGATACAGCTACTAAGATAGGTCAGAGTAAAAAATCAAACGAAATGTACTATCTAATGCGCCACCGGAGACCACCAGTCTCTTACACAGAAATACGAGTATTCAGGATATGTCCCTAGACAGCATCCGAAACTTTGTCGCTGTAGTTGTGATTCACCCTGTATACTGGGCTTGGCTTTAATTGTCTGGTGGCCATATGTAATCACATTACAAGCAGTTGCAAAACGACGAGTAACGTAGCAGCTGTTTGCCTTCGCCTTGGCTCCATAAAGTGATAGAGGTGGGCATTTGTCGAGAAAGGAACACTGGTAGATGCTTTGTCGAAGGCATTTGTCCTCATATCTGCTCACACTGAAAGCTTTTTAACCTTAGAACCACCAACCACGGGCAAAAATTGACCGTACATTTTTATTTAGTTAAAAACTCAGCACAAATATCCTTCTGTGTTTATGACCCTTTTCTGTTTCCTTGCGTATTCATCTTTAGTATTAATAAATAGATTCAACTCTATTTTGTCCTTTATTATTTGGTCACTACCGGTTTCGTGGAACTCAAAAGTACCTCTTCAGGTGAACATACAACTATAACATTAGAGCTATTTGTCTTTAATCTTATGAAGTACTATACTGTACATTTATCTGGTTAAAATTTAAAACTGGAAACACAATATGTAACGTTTATGCTTAAGGGCATACTTCGTTCTGGGGTTGGTACTACCTGTGACCAAGATTCTAATTTCATTTGGCAACCTTGAATGCCAGTTTTATGGTGAATTGTTGAGAGTCTAACTGTTGAGTTTCATTTTCATTGTTAATTTACAACATAACCATCATTATTAGCAGTTTGTCACAGTAGAGCAAACGTGTTTCTTGTGAGTAAGATTTTCTATAAATTCTTGCTGAACTTTTAGTAGACGACGTATTATCAGAGTTCAGTGATTTCGAGCCGGATTACACAGTAGCTGAAGAGGACTCAAATGAAGAAGAAAAACCAATCACGCAGACAATGCTCTAAGTAAGTATGTTAAAGTTCTCGCAGATTGCATCTTGTAGAAGCTCCAAAGCAACGTAAATGATATTTTTGCAGCATAGAACTTGTAACTCAGAGAATAACGACTGCTGGGAAAGTAACGAGTATATATGAATTGTTCAAAAAATTTTTCACTCCTGCACTTGCAGACCATACAAATGAAAAAGCTGAAAGAAAATATGTATCTTCTGCTAGCAATTCTGGAATATATGATTCAATGGGACTATTCTTAACGAGAGTTTATCAGGACACCAGTATGCCATTAAATGATTTATGATCAAACTTATTGTGAAGAGTCATGTATAAAGATGCTATGTGTAAGACAACAGCTTACCAACTAATTTTTCGTTTTCATGATAAGGACACCAGAGGAGTAAAACGTGTAAGTGACAAATTTGCGCTGCTGCGTGAAGTGTTGGAAGAACTGAATGGAATATTGCCGAGGTAAATTATAAGTCGACTTCATAATGCAATTCATCAAATGCTCTGTTTTTTCAGAGGTCGTTGTCCATTAGAAATTTTCCTCAAAGACAATCTTCGGAAATATGGGATACTTATTGTACTTCTCAGCACTGCAATTGAACAATACACAATAAAAATGGATATGTGTGGCTGGAAAGGACAGTAGACCTGCCTGTGAAATAAGTCTCTTTGAGATTGGTAAGAGACAGTTGGAGCCAATGAAGAACTCAGGCTACAGTATCACAACTGACCAGTTCTACACTTCTGTAGAATTGGTGGACACTTTCTATGCAAATTACAAACTTATCTTAGTTGGAACACTCAAATCCGGCAGAAAACACATACCGCAAGGACTTAAGTCGACAGCAAGCAGAGAGCAGTATTCCTGTAAGTTTGCATTCACAGATCCATCGACTAAGAAGCCTCCGGAAACAGTTGTCTCTAACATCACGAAGGAAAAACAGAAGAAAAATCTTTTGATGTTGACTACACAACATTGTGAGGCAAGAATTATTAATACTATGCTGATGCACAAAACGCACATTTTAAGACGGGAAGATTTTGCGTTTGGTTGTTGCTCTATGTTAACTAAGATAACATGATGCTCCTGGGGTTAATGTGGATGAGGAATGTAGCAAAAGGTTGCAACAGAATTCTGAACAAAAAAAGTAGTGCATTTCGGCAGTTGACTATTTTCGGTGGTACACACAGATCACATAGGGTTTGTCGTAATATAGTAATATCAACGTTGTCGTAGCCGTCTTTTGTACATAGAAAGGGTGCAGACGTACACAGCTTGTAGGAGAAGTTCAGTTACACATCTGTATCAAAGATGTTTGGTGAATATACTGTGCTGACGGTTTTCGGGAAACGGAATACCTTATTATGAAATATTTTAGTAAGCTCTACGAAACACTCTCATCTCTGTTCTTAGTCATATTACTCACAATCTTCCAGATACATGAGATTAAGAATAATGGGAGGAAATGGTGAACTCACGCCAGATTTTTTTTTGCTATTTGAGGACCGGTTTCATTTTGATTAGCTCCCATCGCTTACGATATAGGTGTTTGAAAGAATTCATTGATAAACTCGAGAAAGGTAGTCTTTTTGGTATGGAAGACTAAAAATCCTGGAGACCGAAATTTTTTCTTAGCTTGGCACCGTCACTTACTTCCTCAGATATTGATGCTAACAATTTATACTAAAGGGTGTGTCTAGTTGTGATGCGTAATTAGATATTTATCCTTGCTGGAAGCTCGACAGCTCAATGATACTTTAGGGCACATAGGCTGTAACAAGCCCGTGAATAATTCTGCACAGTCCTTATTTGCTTGGACGCTGTTGTTATAGAGAGTTATTTCTTCATTAAATTTAACCTTTCCCCAGAGTGTATTCTCTGAAATATCTAATCCATTTTCGGATCAAAATTTAATCCTGTACTATTGTAGAAGCTACTGACTTCGTCGAAGGTGAAGCTTCTCTATGTACAATTCCTAACAGAGAGGGTTGCTGTTTCACTTTGTGAGCCGTATTGGTGATCGTCTCACAGAACGTTGCAGTCTTCACTTTAAATCCAGCAAGAGGCCCTTTCAAAATGAATTGGACCTTGTCGTCAGTCTTCTGACTTATTTGATGCGGCCCGCCATGATTCCTCTCCTATGCGAACTTCTTCATCTGATAGTAGCACTTACAGCTAACGTCCTTAATTATTTGTTTGATATATTCCAATTTCTGTCTTCCCCTACAGTTTTTCCGTCCACAGCTCCCTCAAGTAGCGTGTATGTTATTCCTTGATGTTTCCGTAGCACATGTCCTACCATCTTCTCCATTCGTCTTGTCCATATCTTCCTCGTGCCCCTCTGATCATCGATTCTGCAGAGAATCTCTTCATTTCTTACTGTAACAGTTCACCTGCGACTTTACCTGCAGTTTGGAAATTTTTGGAAATTTGTGGTAAGGCTCTATGGGACCAAACTGCTGAGAATTAGTAAATTAATATTAAAGTAACACACTCACGGAAGCAACACTGAAAGCAATGGATAAAAGTAAGGAGTGTAAGTGAAATCACAGTAACCCAGAGGCAAATTGAATTGTAGCGCGAGTGACTAGAGTATATAAGAAAGGTAAAATAAAGTACCCGCAGAATTACACATCAATATCACTAACTTCTGTTTGCTGTAGAATCCTTGAACACATTTACATTTCGAATATAATAAACTTTCTTGAGGATGAGTAGCTTATTTCCACGAATTAGCATGGTTTTAGAAAGCATCGCTCGTACGAAACTCAACTTGCCCTTTTCTCACATGATATACTGATACCTATGCATGAAGGGCAACGGGACCGTTCCATATTTCCGGAAGGCATTTGACACGGTGCCCCATTGCGGGCTGTTAACGAAGGTAGGAGCATATGGAATAAGTTCACCGATATATGAGTGGCTCGAAGCCTTCTTAAATAATAGAACCCAGTATGTTGTCCTCGACGGCGAGTGTTCATCAGAGGGTATCGTCAGGAATGCCCCAGAGAAGTGTAATACGACCGCTGTTGTACTCTCTATACGTAAATGATTTGGCGGACAGTGTGGGCAGCAGTTTGCAGTTTTTTGGTGATGATGCCGTGGTGTACGGTAAGCTGTCGAAGTTGAGTGTCTTTAGGAAGATACAAGACGATTTACACAAAATTTCCAGTTGGTTTGTTGAATGGCAGCTAGCCCTAAATGTGGGAAAATGTAAGTTAATGCGGCTGAGTAGGAGGATCAAACCTGTAATGTTAGGATACAGTATTACTAGTAAACAGCTTGACACAGTTAAGTCGTTTAAATATCTGGGCGTAACGTTGCAAAGCGATATGAGATGGAACGAACATGTGAAAGCTGTGGTAGGGGAGGCAAATGGTCGACTTCGGTTTATTGGGAGAATTTTAGGAAAGAGAGGTTCATCTGTATAGGAGGCCGAAAATAGGATGCCGGTGCGACCTATTCTTGAGTACTGCTTGAGTGTTTGTGATCCGTACCAGGTCGGATTGAAGGGAGACATCGAAGCAATTCAGAGGAGGGCTGCTCGATTTGTTACAGATAGGTTCCAACAAAACATAAGTGTTACGGAGATGCTTCGGGAACTCAAATGGGAATCTCTGGAGGGAAAGCGGCGTTCTTTTCGAGAAACGCTATTGAGAAAATTTAGAGAACCGGCATCTGAAGCTGACAGCCGAACGATTCTGCTGCCGCCAACATACATCGCGCGTTAGGACCACAAAGATAAGATACGATAAATTAGGGCTCATACGAGGGCGTACAGATGCTCTATTTGCGAGTGGAACAGGTGGGAAAATGAGAAGTACAGGTACATGGTACCCTCCGCCACGCGTCTTACGGTGGCTTGCGGGGTATCTATGTAGACGTAGATGTAGAATTGAAAACATTCATGTAACGGACGTTACCGTCAGAGGCTTCTGTCAGTCAGTTGTATCACATTAACTGAAACCACTCAAACCTAAAGAGTGAGTGAAAACACTCATACACCTGACGTGACCACAGAGATTAGTTTCATTCGATTATCTCATTCGACTAAATAAAAAAAAGCCGACTGAGAAAAATACACTACCATCGGTTGTCAAAACTAATCGGCTGTCCCATCACTATGTCTCGCAGGAAATGGAATACCTTTAAATCATTCTCTTAAACATGTTACGTGACCTTGGAATCAATTACTTCCCCATAGTGTTCCGGACTTTCCCCGCTTATCTTTGATAATCTTAAATAAAGTATACGCAGCTCTTTCGAACGTGTCCCTTATCGAGAAAGGTGCGCCATATAATGTCGTCAACTGCCGCTGGTGATAGCTGTGGTCGCAGAGCGAGTATGTCTGCTGTGCGTTGTCAGACACGTCTCGGTTGCATTCATGTCTCGCGTGAGTACTGCTTAAGTGCAAACGAAGACGCTAATCTTTGGAGGTGGTACAAGCAGTCTGTAAGTTTTCGGTGACGCACCATTAGATCAAGGCACGCACGTTGCTAGCAGTTGACATGACGATTCCAGCGAAAGTGTTCCCCGCAGGGTCAGGGTCCGTCCTCGAGCACACCTTTGCTCCCTCGCTAAATTTAACTTGGGGTACACGCTGTAAGCATGGCGCCAGCACTTGCAGCCATACTGGCAGCCGGCTCTATTTTTAGGGGCACTCTAAATTGTTTAGCGGAAGCCTCAGTGTCCCACATATTGCGCCTGTCGTCCCAGCAAAGCGCGAGTGTCCTTGTGTAGGAGCACTCTGCTTCTAGAAGACAGACATACGGCTCTCCACAGGTCGCTCCCCGTCCCAAGGCTACCAAACAAATTTCTCTCGTGCTATCAGCTCGTTTCCCAGAAAGAATTAATACGTAGTGTTTTGCACTTGAGTACTACAGGGTGTTTCGATACTGCTTTGATACCTTTGTGCTCGTATCGCCGCGGAAAATATATGTAACGCTTTTGATACAACTAACGGCTGTAAAATAAAAACGTCAAGAAATATACACATGCCTGAAATGAAACTGGCATCCCATCTTAGGTAAATGAGAGAACACAAATCATTGGCAGCACAGAGCTCTAAGTGATCTTTGACTTCGAGAATTCAGTATCTTACGAAACTTTTACCTACTACAAAAGAGTCTCTATATTACGTAGTATGGAATCCAAAAGTCCCTACTTCGTATGTGACTATGATCCCTGGAAGACCACGATGAGCAAGTTTCCAACCAACCATATCATTCATATTTCTGATTGATAATTTATTTAACCTGATCTTGAAGGCTCTCTCTTACATCTTATGCATAAAAGGCGTTTTCCATTACATCTTACATGAGTAATGATAACAGTTATGATACTATCAATTCTAATGTTAATGGCAGTAATATAGTAGTAAGGATGATGTGCAACAAGATTTGTTTACATCTTAGGTCATTTATCCTAACAGTACAGACTGAGAACTAATACAGCAAAAACCGCTACCAATACTATTAATAATGGCTTATACAGTAGTCATCCCACGGGTATCGACAGTGACTGCTACAATACAGCAAGTGAGAACAGTACCACTGCCTCTAAGACCTCCCTGACGTAGTGGGGAGTATAAATCGAGATCAAATATTGAATCCCATGACATTCCAAATTATCCCACTTTCTTGCCCTCTATGCTACACAGTAGCGCATGTTGCCATACAGTTGTCACTGCTGAAGAGTCATTTGTGGCCATTACTGTAGGCCAAGCTGTAGCGGGACTCGTCAGAACGAACTACACTCCTGGAAATTGAAATAAGAACACCGTGAATTCATTGTCCCAGGAAGGGGAAACTTTATTGACACATTCCTGGGGTCAGATACATCACATGATCACACTGACAGAACCACAGGCACATAGACACAGGCAACAGAGCATGCACAATGTCGGCACTAGTACAGTGTATATCCACCTTTCGCAGCAATGCAGGCTGCTATTCTCCCTTGGAGACGATCGTAGAGATGCTGGATGTAGTCCTGTGGAACGGCTTGTCATGCCATTTCCACCTGGCGCCTCAGTTGGACCAGCGTTCGTGCTGGACGTGCAGACCGCGTGAGACGACGCTTCATCCAGTCCCAAACATGCTCAATGGGGGACAGATCCGGAGATGTTGCTGGCCAGGGTAGTTGACTTACACCTTCTAGAGCACGTTGGGTGGCACGGGATACATGCGGACGTGCATTGTCCTGTTGGAACAGCAAGTTCCCTTGCCGGTCTAGGAATGGTAGAACGATGGGTCCGATGACGGTTTGGATGTACCGTGCACTATTCAGTGTCCCCTCGACGATCACCAGTGGTGTACGGCCAGTGTAGGAGATCGCTCCCCACACCATGATGCCGGGTGTTGGCCCTGTGTGCCTCGGTCGTATGCAGTCCTGTTTGTGGCGCTCACCTGCACGGCGCCAAACACGTATACGACCATCATTGGCACCAAGGCAGAAGCGACTCTCATCGCTGAAGACGACACGTCTCCATTCGTCCCTCCATTCACGCCTGTCGCGACACCACTGGAGGCGGGCTGCACGATGTTGGGGCGTGAGCGGAAGACGGCCTAACGGTGTGCGGGACCGTAGCCCAGCTTCATGGAGACGGTTGCGAATGGTCCTCGCCGATACCCCAGGAGCAACAGTGTCCCTAATTTGCTGGGAAGTGGCGGTGCGGTCCCCTACGGCACTGCGCAGGATACTACGGTCTTGGCGTGCATCCGTGCGTCGCTGCGGTCCGGTCCCAGGTCGACAGGCACGTGCACCTTCCGCCGACCACTGGCGACAACATCGATGTACTGTGGAGACCTCACGCCCCACGTGTTAAGCAATTCGGCGGTACGTCCACCCGGCCTCCCGCATGCCCACTATACGCCCTCGCTCAAAGTCCGTCAACTGCACATACGGTTCACGTCCACGCTGTCGCGGCATGCTACCAGTGTTAAAGACTGCGATGGAGCTCCGTATGCCACGGCAAACTGGCTGACACTGACGGCGGCGGTGCACAAATGCTGCGCAGCTAGCGCCATTCGGCGGCCAACACCGCGGTTCCTGGTGTGTCCGCTGTGCCGTGCGTGTGATCATTGCTTGTACAGCCCTCTCGCAGTGTCCGGAGCAAGTATGGTGGGTCTGACACACCGGTGTCAATGTGTTCTTTTTTCCATTTCCAGGAGTGTATATTTAGCCACTCAGCGCCGGCGTTCACGTGCCCATTGAAGACTGACCCATTTCTGGACAGTGACATGCATACCAACATTCGAGCCTGCGGCAGACATCGTCGAGTTACTCTGACGTACAAGTCCTAAGCAGTTGCAGTACTCCTACTTATCGCTGTATACTAGCCCCTAGCCCTTGTACCACACACACGCATTCTGATGCTATAAGGCATGGAACTTGCGTTTTGAACACAATGTAGAACTTCTTTATCTTTGAATTATGTACTCATACGTATGCCCCTAGCAATATATATTATAGAAACATTACTGTGGTACACACGGACAGCTTTTTCACTTATGTAGTAAGTGGATAACAGCAGATTTATCCTTTATGTAGCATTCGCCCACGTAACATCGTCGCGTGCTGAATCGATAACACACGTGTAACAGGTCGATTAGCCCAAATACGCTCACTCTTAAAATCACCGAAAAGAATTTGGATAGCCGGCCGTTGTGGCAGAGCGGTTCTAGGCGTTTCAGTCCGGAAACGCGCTGCTGCTACTGTCGCAGGTTCGAATCTTGCCTCGGGCATGGATGTGTGTGATGTCCTTAGGTTAGTTATGTTTAAGTAGTTCTAAGTCTAGTGGACTGATGACCTCAGATGTTAAGTCCAATAGTGCTCAGAGCCATTTGAACCATTTTAGAATTTGGATAATTATTAGTCGACATTAATCTGGGATGTGCCCACCCTTCGCCATTACGACGGATTGAACTCTGCTGGCGAGACTTTCAATGAGGCGTCTGAATGCCTGTGGAGGGACGGCAGTCCATATTCCTCAAGAGCCCCAACCAGAGGAGGTAGTGATGTTGGACGCCGGCGTCTGGAGCAAAGCCGATGTTCTGAGTAATTCCAAAGGGATCCAATTGGATTCAGGTCGGGACTCTGGACAGGCTAGTCCATTTCAGAAATGTTAGTGCACACAAATTGTTACCTCACAGATGTCGCTTTATGACACAATGAATTCTCATGCTGATACAAATAATCGACGTCTTCGAATTGTTTCTCTATTGTACTCGGTACATAATGCTGTAAAATGTTTTCACATTCCTCAAAATTAAGCGCAATCAGCGGACCAACCCTAACCACGAAAATGTTTTCACATTCCTCAAAATTACGCGCAATCAACGGACCAACCCTAACCACGAAAACCACCCACGTAATGTAACACCACCTCCTTCGTAGTACCCTGTCGGTACTACACATTGTAATGGTACTTCAATTACGTAACCATTACGGCACCTCAACTCAACCTCTCGATACCAGCAATATTCTACTGTGTTTCTGTAAAATAGTTAACATATTTCTGTGACAACATTCAGATTTGATTTCATTAATGTAGAGGTACTTCGATACATCGATATGTATATATTGCAATAATATTATTCTTATGTATATTCTTTCTTTTGTCACTATGATCTTTGACGTACTTATAACTCTGATGTAGACTGGCAATGGCAAGGAAAGCGTTTCTGAAGAAGAGAAATTTGTTAACATCGAGTATAGATTTAAGTGTCAGGAAGTCCTTTCTGAAAGTATTTGTATGGAGTGTAGCCATGTATGGAAGTGAAACATGGACGATAAATAGTTTGGACAAGAAGAGAAAAGAAACTTTCGAAATGTGGTGCTACAGAAGAATGCTGAAGATTAGATGGGTAGATCACATTACTAATGAGGAAGTATTGAATAGAATTGGGGAGAAGAGGAGTTTGTGCACAACTTGACAAGAAGAAGGGACCGGTTGGTAGGACATGTTCTGAGGCGTCAAGGGATCACAAATTTAGCATTGGAGGGCAGCGTGGAGGGTAAAAATCGTAGAGGGAGACCAAGAAATGAATACACTAAGCAGATTCAGAAGGATGTAGGTTGCAGTAAGTACTGGGAGATGAAAAAGCTTGCAGAGGATAGAGTAGCATGGAGAGCTGCATCAAACCAGTCTCAGGACTGAAGACAACAACAACAACAACAACAACAAGCGGTTATTAGAGAGTCAAGTCTTGGTCGTCATGTTGAAAAGACGCAAATTGTGGTCAGTTTATAAAATGTGAACTTAAACAGTGAGGAAGCTATTTTCAAGTATGTTTTATATTGTGAAGTGATGTTGCAACAAAAGTCATAAAAAAGAAGTGTAACTTAAATTCGGATTGCTGATTACTATTTTACATCACCATTGCTCTAACTTGCAAAAGTTTAATCTTCAAGAATCGTTTATGAAACACATCTATACAACTTTTGAATATCGCAGAATAACACCTAGGCCTCTTTGCATCCGAGCTTGGAATCATCACTACCTAGATTTTCGACGATTGAGTCATGAGTTCACAACGAGACCAGCGTGGGAAACACGAAAAGATGAGTGCCTAGTTTATCCATTATTTCATGAAATGACTTTATTAACTGTGCTCTAATGACACCTGCCACATAATATAACTTTGTTGTTCCCCGAAAATGCAATATTTAGCAGCGTGAGCAACACTACAATCATAATTAATTTTTGACCTTTGTTGTGGTAGGGTTGTTAGAACATGATGGCAGATTTCGTTCTCCAGGCATTTGAGAAACGTAAAGTGTTCCACTGGATTTCCACAGGATATGGCATGATTCGTGGATCTTTTACAAACGCATTCCGCCATGCTCGGCGGTCCCTGTCCGACAGCAGATGAGGTCTGCCCGATTTTGCTTTAGCTATGGTTGTTCCTTCGTGTTTCCACTTCACATTCAGATTCACATAGGCAGCTTTAGAAATGTCCCTGATGGATTTTTTACTCACGTAACATCCAATGAGTAGTCCACGTTCGAAGTCACTGAGCCCGCCTGACGGGCAGATTCTGCTATTACTGCTTCTCTACGAACATCATTAGCCTCCTTTAACACTGACGGGTCCGCCTATCGTGAAAAGTAGTGGTCAATTCTGCAATATATATATATATATATATATATATACATAGACAAATGTAATGTATTGCGAATACATAGAAAGAAGGATCCTTTATTGTATGATTATATGATAGCGGAACAAACACTGGTAGCAGTTACTTCTGTAAAATATCTGGGGGTGTGCGTGCGGAACGATTTGAAGTGGAATGATCATATAAAGTTAACTGTTGGTAAGGCGGGTACCAGGTTGACATTCATGGGGAGAGTCCTTAGAAAATGTAGTCCATCAACAAAGGAGGTGGCTTACAAAACACTCGTTCGACCTGTACTTGAGTATTGCTCATCAGTGTGGGATCCGTACCAGATCGGGTTGACGGAGGAGATAGAGAAGATCCAAAGAAGAGCGGCGTGTTTCGTCACAGGGTTATTTGGTAAGCGTGATAGCGTTACGGAGATGTTTAGCAAACTCAAGTGGCAGACTCTGCAAGAGAGGCTCTCTGCATCGCGGTGTAGCTTGCTGTCAAGGTTTCGAGAGGGTTGCGTTTCTGGATGAGGTATCGAATATATTGCTTCCCCCTACTTATACCTCCCGAGGAGATCACGAATGTAAAATTAGAGAGATTCGAGCGCGCACGAAGGCTTTCCGGCAGTCGTTCTTTCCGCGAATCATACGCGAATGGAACAGGAAAGGGAGGTAATGACAGTGGCACGTAAAGCGCCCTCCGCCACACACCGTTGGGTGGCTTGCGGAGAGTATAAATCTAAATGTAGAATACAAAAGAGCGTCTGGGTACGTTTGATGAGATAGTGTAAGCGCCATTTTGTTAGCTTGTAATGCTCTGGTTGATTTAAAGAGCTGTACTTTCGGAAGTATTGTTGTCCATATCGGCCCACCTTATTTCAGATACGTTTATATAGTTGGACGCCAGTAGTATTTTTTTTTTCACCAGTAATTTTCTCCAAATATTCCAAGAGAAGTCTCATTTCTCTGAGAAATACGGAGAAGGAAGCACGAAATGTAAGGGGTTATTGAGGTATGGATGTAGAGTAGATCACTTGTTTTAAGACGTTGATTACATGTTTACTTAATAATTCATATAAATTGATGGGCTGATATAACGGCAGTTGAATGTATTAGAAGATGGACTGGACATATCAGTGTGCTACTGAAGACCTGAAGAACTACGTTTCAGATTTCATTATAGTTCTCAACTTTCAAATATTAAAAATGTTAGCTACAATAGCGGACAATTGATTTCAAAAACGTTGTGTTTCTTGATCACGCAAGAGCACGCCGAAACGACTGATAAGCGGATGGATCTCCTAGCAGGTTACGTTAAAAAGAAATTGCGCAACCCATCATGACGAATACGCTTCCGTGGCCGCTAGGTCTACTTTGTATATCTAGCAACTTCAAAAACAAGACTGCCTCACACTGCCACTATGGAAAGAAACAAGGGTGCCGTGTCCTGTTGGTCACCAGTTGTGCTGGCATAGGGTCCCCTTGGAGGCGCGAACTGCCTATGTCATTCCTCCAGGAGCGAGGTAACGAAATTATGTATTTGATTTACTCCGCTCTCAGCTCATGTTAACTCAGTCTCGGACGAAATGCGATATGCAGAGGCGATTTCATATTAGGGTTGTACTGGACATCAGCTCTTGAGGTTCAAAATGCTAGGAATATCTAGAAGTGATCGTAGGCACTAAGTCGCAATGGTTTCGGATTCACTACCCTCGTGCTGTACTGGGCGTTACTCTCGGGAGTGTGCGTCAGGCTTTGGCCACATCGTCCCAATATTCGTGAAGTACACTACTGGCCATTAAAATTGCTACACCAAGAAGAAATGGAGATGATAAACGTGTATTCATCGGACGAATATATTATACTAGAACTGACATGTGATTATATTTTCACGCAATTTGGATGCATAGATCCTGAGAAATCAGTGCCCAGAACAACCACCTCTGGCCGTAATAACGGCTTTGATACGACTGGGCATTGAGGCAAACAGAGCTTGGATGGCGTGTACAGGTACAGCTGCCCATGCAGCTTCAACACGATACCACAGTTCATCAAAACTAGTGACTGGCGTATTGTGACGAGCTAGTTGCTCGGCCACCATTGACCAGACGATTTCAATTGGTGAGAGATCTGGAGAATGTGCTGACCAGGGCAGCAGTCGAACATTTTCTGTATCCAGAAAGGCCCGTACAGGACCTGCAACATGCGGTCGTGCATTACCCTGCTGAAATGTAGGGTTTCGCAGGGATCGAATGAAGGATAGAGCCATGGGTCGTAACACATCTGAAATGTAACGTCCACTGTTCAAAGTGCTGTGAATGCGAACAAGAGGTGACCGAGACGTGTAATCAGTGGCACCCCATACCATCACGCCGGACGATACACCAGCATGGAAATTACGAATACACGCTTCCAATGTGCGTTCATCGCGATGTCGACAAACACGGATGCGACCACCATGATGCTGTAAACAGAACTTGGATTCATTCGAAAAAAATGACGTTTTGCCATTCGTGCACCCAGGTTCGTCGTGGAGTACACCATCGCAGGCGCTCCTCTCTGTGATGCAGCGTCAAGGGTAACCGCAGCCATGGTCTCCGAACTGATAGTCCATGTTCCTGCAAACGTCGTCGAACTGTTCGTGCAGATGGTTGTTGTCTTGCATACGTCCCCATCTATTGACTCAGGGTTCGAGACGGGGCTGCACGATCCGTTACAGCCATGCAGATAAGATGCCTGTCATCTCGACTGCTAGTGATACGAGGCCTTTGGGATCCAGCACGGCGTTCCGCATTACCCTGCTGAACCCACCGATCCCATATTCTGCTAACAGTCATTGGATCTCGACCAACGCGAGCAGCAATGTCGCGATCGATAAACTCCAATCGCGATAGGCTACAATACGACCTGTATCAAAGTCGGAAACGTGATGGTACGAATTTCTCCTCCTTACACGAGGCATCAGAACAACGTTTCACCAGGCAACGCCGGTTAGCTGCTGTTTGTGTATGAGGAATCTGTTGGAAACTCTCCTCATGTCACCACGTTTTAGGTGTCGCCACCGGCGCCATTCTTGTGTGAATGCTCCGAAAAGCTATCACAGCATCTTCTTCTTGTCGGTTAAATTTCGTGTCTGTAACACGTCATCTTCGTGGTGTAGCAGTTTTAATTGCCAGTAGTGTAATATGACAACCGATTACTAGTCCCTCTTTACCTCGTAGCTTTATATGCAAAGCTAATTCCCTCACCGTTGTGGCTAGTCGATATTTTTTCCGACACTTGACTAAATTTCTCAGCATATGTACTCATCCTTCAAAGTTAAGCTCTAGCAAGTACTGATGTCCACTGTAGTGAATATTCATCTTCAAATGGCACTGAGCGGTATGGGACTTAACTTCTGAGGTCATCTGTCACCTAGAACTTAGAACTACTTAAACCTAACTAACCTAAGGACATCACACACATCCATGCCCAAGGCAGGATTCGAACCTGCGACCGTAGCGGTCACGCGATTCTAAACTGTAGCGCCCAGAACCGCACTGCCACCCCGGCCGGCTATTCATCTTCAATCCTAGGTAACATATGGTGTCAAAGTGAGAGCCAGTAGCTAAACTTCCAGACTTTTGTAAACTACGCAGAAACAAAACAGTTACGTTCAAAGTAAGAAATGTTTAGAGGTCATTATTTGAGTGTAGAAATGTGATTCCCACTTTTGCCTACTGTATCCATATGTATTGCATCTTTTTCTGAAGTACACTGACGGTAAAACATCTCAACGACAAGAACGATTCGTGAGAAATAAACGAAAGTTTCTACATCTGAAATATGATATCTATTCAGATTTCGCGTCCTTCTCATAGGAATGGCGCTAGGTGTGCCAGTATGATGTTGCAAATCAGGTTTCCTGTAAATACACGCTATAACGGTTCTGACAAGGGAACCTCCCCATCGCACCTCCCTCAGAGTTAGTTATAAGTTGGCACAGTGGACAGGCCTTAAAAAACTGAACACAGATCAATCGAGAAAACAGGAAGAAGTTGTGTGGAAGTATGAAAAAATAAGCAAAATATACAAACTGAGTAGTCCATTCGCAGATATGCAACATCAAGGCCAATGTGCGCTCAGGTGCGCAGTGGTCCCGTGGTTAGCGTGAGCAGCTGCGAAACGAGAGGTCCTTGTTTCAAGTCTTCCCTCGAGTGAAAAGTTTACTTTCTTTATTTTCGCAAAGTTATGATCTGTCCGTTCGTTCATTGACGTCTCTGTTCACTGTAATAAGTTTAGTGTCTGTGTTTTGCGACCGCACCGCAAAACCGTGCGATTAGTAGACGAAAGGACGTGCCTCTCCAATGGGAACAGAAAACATTTGATCGCAAGGTCATAGGTCAACCGATCCCTCCACAGGAAAACACGTCTGATATATTCTATACGACACTGGTGACGGCATGTGCGTCACATGACAGGAATATGTCGTCGACCCACCTAACTTGTACACTTGGCGAATGGGTAAAAAGATTCTTCTACCTTGCCCGATTTAGGTTTTCTTGTGGATGCGATAATCACTCCCAAAAGAGTGATGAAAATATAAGAGTTTGTCACATAAACTGCAACAAATGAATGCAACAGATTCACAGTCGCACAGTTTTCCCTGTGCTCTGTCAAAACATGTTTTTAACGTTTTCGAATTTTTCCGTGTATAGACCGTCAAATCCTGCATATGTCCAAGCAAATGTGAACATGTACTGGAATTTTGGAAAGCGAAGTTGATTATGTGTGAGTGCCTCAACTTTGATAATTGTCTGAAAATAAAAAATAAAACTTTTCACTCGAGGGAAGACTTGAACCAAAGACTTCTCGTTCCGCAGCTGCTCACGCTAACCACGGGGCCACGACGCTCCTGAGCTCACATTGACCAAGATGTTGCCTATCTTGCGCATGGACTACTCAGTTTGTATATTTTGCTTATTTTTTTCATAGTTCCACATAACTTCTCGATTGATCTGTGTCCAGTTTCTCCAGGCCTATCCACTGTGCCAACTTATAACTAAATCTGAGGGGGGTGCGATGGGGAGGTTCCCTTGTGAGCATTAGTTACCTGTGAGATTGGTGTTGGTAAGCTGATGCTAGACAAGAATGTCGTTAACGCTACATGCATGCCATTATCAACACATCACTGAGTTTGAACGAGGTCGTGTAATAGGGCTGCGAGAAGCTGGATGTTCCTTCAGTTTTTCAGAAAGACTTGACAGGAATGTAACCACTGTACATGATTGCTGGCAGCGGTGGTCACGAGAATGTACAGTTGTAAGAAGACCTGGCTCCGGACGGCCACGTGGCATTACTGATAGGGAAGACTATCGTGTTCGACGTATGGCTCTGGTGCATCGTACTGGACCTACAACAAAACGTTTAGCAGCAGCAGTTAACACTAAAGTAACACAAAGAGCTGTTACAAATCGGTTACTACAAGGACAGCTCCAAACCAGACGCCCTGTACTGTGCATTCCGCTGATCCCAAACGACCGCCATTTGTGACTTCAGTGGTATCAACGAGAACACATTGGAGGGCAGGTTGGGGCCTGTTGTTTTGTCTGATGAAGCCTGGTTCTGCCGCGCCACCAGTGATGGCCGTGTTTGATTAGAAGGAGGCCAATTGAGGGCTTACAATCAACCTTTCTGCGTGCTAGACACACCGGTTCTACATCTGGGGTTATGGGCTGCAGTGCGATTTCGTATGACATCAAGAGCACTCTCGTGGTTATCCCACGCACCCTGACTGCAGATTTGTACGTCAATCTTGTGTTTCGACCTGTTGTGCTGCCATTCATGAACGGGATTCCCGGGAGTGTTTTCCAACAGGGTAACGCTCGCCCACAAACCGCTGTTGTTACCCAACATGCTCTACAGACTGTCAAAATATTGCCTCGACCTGCTTGATCACCAGATCTGTCTCCAATCGAACACGTATGGGACATCATCGGACAACAACTGCAGTGTCATCCATAACCAGCATTAAGCGTCCCTCTATTAACCGATCACGTGCGACAGCCATGGAACTCCATTCCACAAACTAACATCCGGCACCTGTACAAGACAATGCATGCACGTTTGCATGCTTGCGTTCAACATTCTGGTGGTTATATCGATTTTTAATGTAGCAGCATGTCACATTTGCAGCGGCTTATCTCTTGTTCACATTGTAATGGTACTTGAATTACGTAACCATTACGGCACCTCACCTCAACCACTCGATACCAGCAATATTCTACTGTGTTTCTGTAAAATAGTTAACATATTTCTGTGACAACATTCAGATTTGATTTCATTAATGTAGAGGTACTTCGATACATCGATATGTATATATTGCAATTATATTATGCTTATGTGTATTCTTTGTTTTGTCACTATGATCTTTGACGTACTTGTAACTCTGATTTTTGGGCGAGTAAGCGGTTATTAGAAAGTCAAGTTTTGGTCGCCATGTTAAAAAGACGCAAATTGTTGTCAGTTTATGAAATGTGAACTTTAACAGTGAGGAAGATATTTTCAAGTACGTTTTATATTGTGAAGTGATGTTTTGGAACGAGTTACGTGATATTGCAACAAAAGTAATAAAAAAGATGTGCAACTTAAATTCGGAGTGCTGATTACTTTTTTACATCACCATTGTCCTAACTAGCAAAAGTTTAATCTTCAAGAATGGTTTATGAAACACATCTATAAAACTTTTGAATATCGCAGAATAACACCTAGGCCTCTTTTCATCCGAGCTTGGAATCATCACTACCTAGATTTTCGACGATTGAGCCATGAGTTCACAACGAGACCAGTGTGGGAAACAAGAAAATATGAGTGCCTAGTTTATTCATTATTTCAAGAAATGACTTTATTAACTATGCTCTAATGACACCTGCCACATAATATAACTTTGTTGTTGCCCGAAAATGCAATATTTAGCAGCTTGAGCAACACTACAATCACAATTAATTTTTGACCTTTGTTGTGGTAGAGTTGTTAGAACATCAACCTGTGATCTTGCAATGTTGATAACTTAAATATGTTACCTAGACATACGTATTCCCGAAATTTCATTGCTATACATTAATTATTTTCTGCACTTTAGGTCTCCGTCAGCGTAATGAACTTATTAGTGGAAACCAGCATGGTCATCTGCTGATTTGGGAGAGAATCTTCTATTTTGCATTGTATCAACTTCAGGATTAACTGTATTAACACGATAAAATCGATCCACGGAAGATGAAGCAAGTTCTGTCACTCTCGCAACAGAAAATAGCGACAAAAATACAAACAGTGCTTTCGCAAGATGCGGAAATCACCTTCAGACTATCCTCATTCATGAATTCTGCAATTTACTCGCTTGCGCGCTACGGTCGCAGGTTCGAATTCTGCCTCGGGCATGGATGTGTGTGATGTCCTTAGGTTAGTTAGGTTTAAGTAGTTCTAAGTTCTAGGGGACTGATGACCTCAAATGTTAAGTCCCATAGTGCTCAGAGCCATTTGAACCAACTCTCTTGCGGTGAATTCCTGGACGATAGTTTTACCAAGGTCACGGCAGATTCCTTATATCTGTTGTGAACAACCAACTGCAACAGAGATAAAAATGGGCGGCTTATGTAGGTGCAATACGCAACCAGTCCTTTTTTTTAATTTAATACGATTTATTGTACCATCAACTAGTGTTAGAGCCGCTGCATGATCAATGTCAAACACCTCTATCTGATGATGAGACTACAGTGGCTCGAAAAATAGTTACTGATTCAATAAATGGTATCAAATCCAAACAGCGACTTGTTGCATATTATACCTACTGGAACAGCCAAGGTCACGGTAGATTCCGTCTCCAGCCTTGTGTAACAGAGCTCAAAACTGGTTTTGGGGTGGAAAGACGTGGAAGTGAAACTTAGCTGCTTACTTGGTTTGCACGTGTGAGTGGTAAGGAAGAAACAAAAGGTGTGCGGGGAGCGCAGTGGCGGTAATATGCAGCGTGGCAAGCGGCCAGCTGCGGCGCGGCCATCACGCTTATTTTGGGCGCCGCCACGCAGCCGACCTCGCAGCGCTCCTATCTCGACGTGGACGCCTTCTTTCCTCATTTTGGGAGCTGTCAGGCCGCTGTTTAACGCTGCACCGACACCAGCTCACTGCGGGCGCAGGAATTACGAGTAGATCCCCGCGCCTTGGGGCTAGCGGAAGGACTACCACAGCCGACCGTGTAAGCTAACATTGGCTAAAGTGAATGAAACAGTTGTGTACAACTTACGGAGACGCTAACTTTGGCTCAAATGAATGAAACGGGCATTCACAACTTAATGACAAGCTAAAATTGGCTAAAGAAAATCAAACAGTAATTTACAAGTTATGGAGAAACTAACATAGGCTAACGTGTATAAAACAACTGTATAAATCTAAAACTTCCTGACAGATTAAAACTGTGTGCCGGACCGAGACTCGAACTCGGGACCTTTGCCTTTCGCGGGCAAGTGCTCTACCAACATTTTTTTAATCTCATTTTGTTCTATATTATTCGTTGAATTTGTTCGTAGCGGACGTCCGATGACACTCGTTCAGGTTGTTCGTTGATCTGTTTACTCAGTTTTTTATTACAGAGGGTAGCTAAACCCTCTGACCGAACACGCTGAGCTACCGTGCCGGCAACGAACTGAGATACCCAAGCACGACTCACGCCCCGTCCTCACAGTGAGTCGTGCTTGGGTAGCTCAGTTGGTAGAGCATTTGCCTGCGAATGGCAACGGTCCCGAGTTCGAGTCTCGGTCCGGCACACAGTTTAAATCTTCCAGGAACTTTCGTATCAGCGCACACTCCGCTGCAGAATGAAATTCTCATTCTGGAAACATTCCCCATACTGTGGCTAAGCCATGTCTCCGCATTATCCTTTCTTTCAGGAGTGCGAGTTCTGCAAGGTCTGCAGGAGAGCTTCTGTAAGTTTGGAAGGTAGGAGACGAGGTACTGACAGAAGTAAAGCTGTGAGGACGGGGCGTGAGTCGTGCTTGGGTAGCTCAGTTGGTAGAGCACTTGTCCGCGAAAGGCAAAGGTCCCTAGTTCGAGTCTAGGTCCGGCACACAGTTTTAATCTGCCAGGAAGTTTCGTATCAGCGCACACTCCGCTGCAGAATGAAATTCTCATTCTGGAAACATCCCCCAGACTGTGGCTAAGCCATGTCTCCGCAATATTCCTTTCTTTCAGGAGTGCTATTTCTGCAAGGTCTGCAGAAGAGCTTCTGCAAGTTTGGATGGTAGGAGACGAGGTACTGGCAGAAGTTAAGCTGTGAGGACGGGGCGTAAGTCGTGCTTGGGTAGCTCAGATGGTAGCGCACTTGCCCGCGAAAGGTAAGGTCCCTAGTTCGAGTCTCGGTCCGACAGACAGTTTTAATCTGCCAGGAAGTTTCATATAAGCGCACACTCCGCTGCAGAGTGAAAATCTCATTCTGTATAAATCTAGTTCTTTCCTCTAACAGCACAGTGGGCTACAAAAATAATGTGTCATCCATAACCCATAAGTCACCACGTTTCAAAATTATATCCATACGCAAATACATCCTTTTTCCGTTGTAGATATGTCACGAGTGACAGATTGGCACCGTAGCAGACTAAAGCAACGGCAGACAAGATGTACAAGTTTAGGGTTATCTGCAGAAGATTTACGGAACAATTTACACGCACATGCTAAAGAAACTTAAGTATTATTCATGAAAACAGGGATTATTATCTGTTTACTTGTGTCCATAGTTCTGCGGATTTCTGAAGCTATAATATTTTCCGCCTAAGCTGGCATTAAATATATTTTCATCTTTAAGTGTTGTACTGTCGTCCTCAGTTGCGTGCAATATTATATTGATAATTATTACTTTGTATCCCATATATGACAACTAAATAAAATAAATTTTTCGTGCCGTACGCCATAAATTGAAATACACAGACACAAATATACAAAAGAAAGGACCATCCATACAGAAAAAAACAGTGCAAATTCTCCAAACGTATCCAACTAACAATCAAGAAGGAAACATTCCAGAGGCTGAGAATATACAAACCTCAATGTCAAAGTTGTGAAGCGTATACACAGGGATTACTTGTAGGAATTTTAAAACACATCAGATGTAAGTATGAAAATAAACGTTCCATATTTACAGAGCGCTTGGCTTGAAACACCGTAACCATTATCCTACAACTTAGAACAAGATATGAAAGTCATCAAGGTAAATAACTACAACAATAGCCTTATAAACCAATGCAGGAAAAAAATACCATGTCCAGAAAACCAATGCAGAGAATAAACACATGATAAACGACAAAAAATATATCAACACCAATTCTTTGCTAAATTTAGTAAAAGAAGTGATAACGTAATAAAAAAATGTACCCATTTATATCCATAAACATACTAAAACATTACAAATTCACACACACACACACAAACACACACACAAACAGATCACTGATATCACAAACACACGTTCGATAGCTGACAATAACATTTGAAAGTTGACAACGAGATATATAACTTTACTTCAATAAATGTGTGTTGATTCCCTAGTGCTGTGCTAACGAAATTTTGTATGGCAGTAAGCAGAAGAATATCTGTAAAACGGGAAACAGTACTCATGTAGAGTAAGATACACGAAATTCGTAAGTAGAAATTTATACTATGATTACGTCACAGAAAAGCAGGAAATGGCAGAACTCTTTATGATCTCAATGTATAATTTGCACAGTAAAATAAAATACTTTAAACACAAATTCGTATATGTTTGAGGTCACTGAAGAGGAATATATTTCAGGCCACTGAAGATTCCTTGCAAATAATAAAGGCGGGAACTATATGGTAACAAAAACTTGTTTTATTTTGTTGTAACCAGACGTCTTCAAAGTAATAATTATCAACGTAGTAAATTCATTTTACTGAAGTACGCAATTTCATTAGGTGCCCCTTTCTCAAGAAACAGTTCATTATAAAGTGCGTCAATGCATATTCATTACCATTAAGAGAAATCCTCCCTCTGCCAACTATTTGCATTTTTCAATTAAAATGCATAAAAAAACAGATTCGTTATTCATCTATATAAAAAGACATAGCACTTCACATAATAGTTATTATTGCATTCATGCGAAACCTGCACTATTATATGCAACTGTGCGTGTACCAAGTGTCAAGACGAGGATTTCTGTTTGTTCATGCATTTGACATTAAATACGTTAATTTGGTTGACACGAGAGGACGGTTTTCTTTCAACTGGAATGAAAATACGTTGATTCACTTCGTAATGAGCTAATACGTGAGAATGCCATACATACTGAACTTGTGCTCATAAATAAACATATTTAATAACAGTCACGGCAGAAAATGCTCTCCTTTCTAGAGTAAAAAAAAAAAAAAAAACTTAATGTTAGTGCTTTGTAAGGATGACGTACTAAACTAATGGTTCAATAGTAAACCTGTCAGCACTTCCCTCTTTTGGTGATGACACTATTTCGTTGTTCTAGAAACCTTACATTACATCGCCTGTCAGTGTGATATGTGGTTCTCGCAAAGGTCTTAATATTAATCACACGAGTACGCCTGGATCCTAATAACAAACGTAACGCCGGTATACTCCGAAGAAGCGTAATAAGGCCTCCATTGTTCACGAGGCTAGTACAAGACTTGGTGTTCTTATAAGGCTCACACTCAACTAACTGCCAAATAGGATGGATGCATCAAGGCACTTTAGTTATAACGATACAGTATTTTCAATCTGCTTCTAATATAACCAGTTTTTCTCTTACTACTGTTCCCTTTAATTTAGCTTTACCAGGATGTATGTTTAGTATCATCTGGTTGGTAATTTTTGGACATTTATAATTATTCCACAAGTTAGAGATACATGTACATATCGTAAAGTTTCAAAAACAAAAGTCACATAATATGACTATTTGAACTTACCATAATTGTATAACGTTGCACTGTAGGCTTCGATCTAAAATTAATATGTAAAGGCCTACTGTTTAAATTCTGGAGGGTGAGCCTGTAAGACATTCCAGTAAAAAAGTAATTAATGGCAGATTTAGTCGCTGTTCAGTAAATGTGATGGAATGCTAATTATACAGACGATGGTTCTTAGTGTCTACCTTAACCTTCTCAAGTACCTAGCATCTACACATATACAGTCTGTCCCGTCTTAAATAGCGAGTTTGCTTGCCAGTTAGCGTGAGAAGTGTCGGTAGCAGCAGCTTTGATGTTGCGCTGCACCTGCACTTAGCGAGCATCCGTGTCACCTCCACAAATATCAGCAGCCTGCTGACTCAGCTGGTGGTGAAGTGGCCGTCCCAGGGATGCATGCCACGCTCCAACGAGATGCCAAGTTGATACTTTTCTTCTATTGGCATGACGATGTATAGGACACCTGACAGAAAGCACATCCACCGGACAAAAATTTGCATCTACGAGAATAGTTAAGAAGAGGAAAGGGTAAGATCTGCTGGAGAAGTATAAATCACGAGAAATATCAAAGCCTCTAAGCTAAAAAAAAGACGTGAACCAAAATCAAAAAAATACTATACGAGGTGAATAAAAAAAATAAAAGGATTCATTACCTGAAAGTATGTAGTTAAATAGTTGATTATCACACTTATTATTACCTGAGTTTCGCCTATATTTCACATATGCTCACACAAAGCGCTTACGCCTTCCACGGGAGGGTAGGGTTCAACCGTGAGGTCCACCTCAATTTGTTGACGTAATAGGATAGTAGAGTCTGTATAATTTTGAGCCATGATTATGAGCACCAGTGGCTGGAAATGTAAATAATGATACACAAACATAGTGACTAGTTTATAAAACCTTCGTTATACCACAGTCACTGAAAATCAATACTGCCAATATGAATAATGATTACAATGGTTGGAGAACAACGCAGGTACCATAGCTCAACTAAATGTAGGCTCTGGGCATAGAACAGAGAATTTTTAAAATGGGTTATACTGAGGAGAGTCCACCAGTGTCATCACATCCTTTCCTCTGGAGATCCTAAATGAGCCTTGAGACAACATCACATACCCAATTGCAGTATGCGACCTCTTTACGTTTGGGTAGTCGTAAGGAATTTCGATAGTCGGAACAGCAGCTACTCTTCCTGCCACCATCGCATAATGAGTGATGTACAGTAGTCGTTAACACACTGAATGGTTTTCCTTTGGACTTCGGAATTTCCTGTACGACACTCAGGGCAAGCCTAGCAGGATTTATTTAACAAGGTGCGACACGTACTTTCAAGCCGGCCGGAGTGGTCGAGCGGTTCTAGGCGCTACAGTTTGGAACCGCGCGACGGCTACGGTTGCAGGTTCGAATCCTGCCTCGGGAATGGATGTGTGTGATGTCCTTAGGTTAGTTAGGTTTAAGTAGTTCTAAGTTCTAGGGGACTGATGACCTCAGATGTTAAGTCTCATAGTGCTCAGAGCCATTTGAACCATTTTGTCCTTTCAAAGAGGATTTTTGTTTCAGGCATTTTCATTTTCTCTTATTCGTTCTGTTCGTGCTGGTATTTATGTGATGTAGGAAGCTTCAGACGACACAACTCTGAGCATAGCTACAGTGAAATGCCTGATCTGTAGCGTAGTATTTATTTTTATTTTATTGGTTCAAACCAAATTCTATTTTGATCAGATACAGCTGTGCAACATAACGAGGCTTAAATAGGATACGTATTGGACTTCACTAGAAAAATATGTCACAGTTTAGAACATAAAACTGAGCTAGATAGAACGGTTAAAAAATCCATTTGCCTAATTGGTTCAAATGGCTCTGAGCACTAGGCGACTTAACTTCTGAGGTCATCAGTCGCCTAGAACTTAGAACTAATTAAACCTAACTAACCTAAGGACATCACACATATCCATGCCCGAGGCAGGATTCGAACCTGCGACCGTAGCTGTCCCGCGGTTCCGGACTGAGCGCCTAGAACCGCTAGACCATTTGCCTAATTGCAGCGTTACAATACAAGAACGGTTTTTAACATAAAATGCTATTATATGTAGATATATACGTATATAAAGGGGCATTGAAATGAAAAACAACCACATAAAAAAAAGAAAGTAAACTGGAAATTATTTAAAGACAAACTGTATAACTGTTTATACGTTTATCCCAGTGTGAGACGAGACAGTCAAAGCCTTCATGGAAAACTATTTGGCGTTGCCTCCGAAATCATGATTGTACCCAGGGGTGCACCTCTTCGTCCGAAGCAGGCTCCAAAATTATGGAAATCGCAGTGGGAGAGATCGGCACTGTATCGATGATGTGTAAGGACTTCTCAGCGAAACTCCTGCAGCCAAGGTTGTTTCGAGTACACTGCAGACTTTTTTTCATAAGTATTGACCTAGATACCTGCTGTAAACGAACAGGCATTCGCACCTTCGGTGTCGATACTGATGGGCATCATATTCACCCATATTTCATCGATCTGACTTTAAATGTTGTATGACAGTGTTGTATATCGAGGCAGAATATTAGAGGCGTCCACACGTCCAAATTGCGAACCGAAGTCCAAACCCTCCTGACATAATTTGCGAAATCATCCATTGTAATATATATTGTAATATAATTGTAATATAAATGCGCGTAGTTCTCTGTCAATTATTTCTAAGCGCTTTTTAGCTACAGCGAAGCATCTGCCAGAAAACACATAACAAATATCCCGTTTAATCACGTGGAAAAATGTTTTCCAAACAGTGCTACGACCAAAACCTTTCACAGTCAAAACATATTCCTTGGACTTTAGCTACGCTTTCACACTCTCTTTACTTTGACTTTCACAAGATATATTCCTGCAGCAGGCAAATGAGCGACGATCGGGTAGTTAGACAGTCAGACCATTTGAGCATGGGATGCTGGAACGCAGCTGAACGAACTCGAGTGAACCGAAAAATCTGACCGATTATAAGCCTAAAGTCATAATCGCCGGGAGGAGGCAAATGTGATTCGTTAACTGAAATATGTTGAGCGTCACGAATCTTCTTTATTTAACGAAACAAACATTTTACTCTGAAATCAGAGGCAAAGAGAGCATTTGTATGGATCATAATATTGCTTCGCCGGCCGCTGTGACAGAGCGGTTCTAGGCGCTTCAGTCTGAAACCGCCCGACCGCTACGGTCGCAGGTTCGAATCCTGCCTCGGGCATGGATGTGTGTGATGTCCTTAGGCTAGTTAGGTTTAAGTAGTTCTAAGTACTAGGGGACTTATGACCTCAGATGTTAAGTCCCACAGTGCTCAGAGCCATTTGAACCAATACTGCTTCACTGGTTAATAATATCGCCGATATTTAGAAAGGCACCGTGCGGTTGACTGGAGTGAGTGAGTGAGAGAGAGAGAGATTGTGAGCAGTGACCAGTGACAGCAGAACATGACGGCGTGTGACCTGAGCTCCAGTCTACAGCATTTCTATTTGTAGATGCAGACTCTGGGTCGGTAGCTCATCTCCCGTTTGCGTAAACTATGAAGGTAATTCACGAATCAAGCACGGTATGCGTCACGTCCTGTGTTAGAGGTACGAGGTCCACTATGATGGACACTAGCTACCTGCCTCTGATGTTGTATGTTAGCTGCTTCTTAAATATGATTAAAGTTAGGCTTGGTGATCCAGATGAGTCGAATTTAAAAATTTGGTTTAAAAATGGAAAGGCTATGTGGCGTTTAGACCCTGTTGAAGGTCATAATTTAACCTCAGTACAGTCATACTTCTATAGTGGTGCCTGTCGGAAGAGAAGTCCTACAAAATAATGGCAATTTCAGGTAACGATGACTGAGGTGCGATCATGCTCCGTTTTCTCCAAAGCAGACCGCAAAGGTTCAACAATGTTGAGACCTTCTGATTGTGGCGGCCACCGGAGAGGCGATAATTCTTCATTGTGATCACAAATGCAATCCTGGAGATGCGAGCCGTGTTAACATGTGCCCTGTCGCCTTGTAACACAAAATCTCCATTCGAAAACAAACATTGTATCGTGGGATGGATCTGATCAGCCATAGTGGTCGCATAATCTTTGGCAGTAATGCGAAATTGCTTAGTAACCACGCGGCGACGAAATACCACGATAACGCTGCCTAAGTGACTTACCAGGAAAGTACTTGGGCTCGAACAAACAGATCTGTATGAACGTTTGGTTACAGGACCATTATGTACCTCTGAATGTGCTGGTGGGTGTCGGTTTTCTGCAAAACTCTGCAGTCATGCTCTAGATATCACTGCACATGTAATTGTAGACGCCATACGGAATGCAGCAATCTTAACTATAGATGTAAATGCGGAATGTCAATAAAATGCTCCGAGCAATACGAATGACTGCAAAACGCACAGTGAAGAAATGCAAGTTGATCGCATGGCGTATTTGCACATTCTATAATATCAGTGTTGAACGCCACGTCAATGACACTTTTGAAGTTGTTCACTGGTTCACCAATATCGTAGCCAGCGTTCTGCCACACGTAACGAAGCATTGGTCTGTATACTCCCGCAGATAACTGATTGTAAATGACAGAATGCATATTCATGACAAAGAATCTGTCGTGCAAATTCTGCTGCATATTACTGGAACGTAGTTTAATGAAGTCTGTTATTCTCTTGGCATATATTTTATATTGCCTGAAGAAATACACATCCAGAGGTTGTGCATATTTTGTAGTTTTAGGCGGAATGATTTTTAAATCTACATGTTTTCTGCCAGATGCTTCCAGTAGTACTCGTTCATCCTTATGTCCAGACCAGGAGTCACAAAGTACTAATGACTTTCTCGACAAATGTGGATTCAAAACTGACAGAAGAAACGTCTTCAGATGTTGTTTCGTCATCTTCCCACTCACACTTGCATCGACGACGACATTTGGAGGGCACCGCATTTCTATTTCCCTTGACACGCGGGGTCCAAACTTTCCACTAGATTCTTAGAAGCAAATATAGAGTTTGTCTGCCAATCGTCCGTCCATTGATATAGCAACATCGATCGTGTAACTGTGTGTTGCAAAGTTAACTGACTGCAACATCGCGACAGTGTTTCTCTCCCCTTTCATGGATAGTGTGCTGTCACAAGAAAGTTCGTATTTGAACTGACTCTGATCACAGTTCCATACAGAACTAATATCGATGTTTTCTCTCGTGATATGCTCATTGACGTCAGCGACAAACGTTTGAGCTCTTTCAATCAGCTCTTCTTCGTCACCCTTATCTTTTCGTGCTTGGAGCATAGTGATACGGCGTGATGTTATCCTAAACTCCTTTTTCAAATTAGTAATAAATCCTAGTGAAGCTGTAAAGTTTGTACACCTGAGATTTCTCGCTACGTCCAATGCCCAATGTTGTAAATGCCAATAATGAACGGCGGAACCGCATTCTCGCGCTTCATCGAATTTCGCCATTACACGCTCCTTGATGGTCTTGAACAGCAGTGTACGATTTCCTTTGAAAACTGTATTTCCTTCTCTTTTCTTTGCCAAGTAATCCAGTATGTTTTTAATATTGCTTTTAGACTTCAGTTTAGGGTATCTTTTCAGAAGCTTGTCGTATGTGTAGAAACCTCTTACGTAATAATCATTGTACATGTTCTCCAGTGTGTTGTCATCAAACGCCGTGATAATACTTGCAGCTTTAACCTTCTTCTTGGGATACGGTTGGTATTCACTGTCACTGCCTCCATCGCCTCTTCCCGCACTTGCAGTAGCACTACCGTTTGCAATGAGTTGTTCGTCATTATCATCCCTATCATCATCATTATGTGTTAGTGTTACAACAGTACCTGTTTCTAACTTATGCTCATATTTCTGCACTATAATAAATACCAGAAAACATGCGAATGATTCGTCTTCTACACCAATACCATCTTCACGAAGAAGGGTTCTTCGTAACTTCCTCTCAACCAATCGCAATACATTAGCAGGATTGATTACCAATCGCAGAGCCATCTGACACTTCAATAAACAAATAATGTCACAAGACGCAACTTCAGAGGCACACTGCACCGTCCCTACTGGTCCCGACTGGCGTACCGGCAGGTCAGTGTGCAATGCGGCACGGCATACGCAGAGGCCTCTAACGGACGACTGCCAAGCTTTGCAGATGCGGAAGTATCACTAGTGCAATAAGAGACCTTTACATTATTTCTCACACGATTTTGGTATATTTGTGTATGTTCGAGACCAAGTACTTTCCTGGTTAGTTTCACTCTTGCGACGTAAACTCGGTTTGATGTTGGAAACAGCGTGAAACACGACACATCCGACCAAATGACTAACTTCCATTGCTCCATAGTCCAAATTTTATTACTTCGGCACCAGATTTCCCTGTTACTGGCATTTACATCACTAATTAGTGATTTAGGGATTATAGCTCGCCTTAAAATTTCCTGCTTAAAGATATCCCTTCGTGTTGATTTGGTACTGACAGAGTTCGCTAGTACGACATTCAGTTCTGCAGTGAGTTTTCAGCTCTCTACCTCTTCATTTTCGCCACAATCCTTTTCAGCAACCGCCTGTTACGATGACTCAACACAAACTTTCGTCTGCGTTGTGACTTAGAGGATGTCGTTCGTGTTCAAATACAACAGTGCAACATTTTGACTTGGCTCACATCTGAATTTATGTTCAACCGTGCACTTTTCGCGCTATTTCCATATTTCTGTCCAATCCCTGTAGGTTATACGCTGCCCTACAACACATGCTAGGACACCTTGACCGGAAGTGTGGGAAAGTTTCAGACGGCGTGACACTTTGACCGTGAACTACGGCAGATTGTAGAAATTCACATACAAAATTGGCTGCAATATGCTTAAATTCAAGGAATAATTATTAAATCCAAAAGTTGTTCATTTGGGTTCATGTCTGGCCTCTGGGCAGGCCAGTACATTTCAGTAATGTTACTGTCCACAAACCACTGCCACACAGATGCTGCTTGATGACAGGGCGCATTGTCATGCTGATACAAACAATCATCTTTTCCGAAATGTTGCTGTATAGCACGCAGTACATAATGCTGTAAAATGTCTATACCAATCCGCATTTAGCATTTTCTTAAGCACAATGTGAAGATCAAGGAGAACACACCCATATCGTAACACCACCTCCTCCGTACTTCACTGTTGGCAGTATAGATGACAGCAGGCAAGTTCTCCAAGTATTTTCCAAACCCAAACCTCCTGTCGCGTATCCATAGGGTATAGGTGATTCATCACCCAAAATTAATCGCTTCTTGTCATCCACCGTGCAGTGGCGTCGCTATTTACACCACCTCTAGTGTCGCTTAATATTGATTACAGACTTATGGTGAGCTGCTCTACCACTGTAAGCCGTTCTTTTTAACCCATTACATGCAGTCAATGCGCTAGGTGGACTGCTGGTGGCGCTTTGGAAGTCACTTTTCATTCCTGCCGCTGAATTCAAGTGATTTTTTTTATCACTCTACTCAGTTATTGACGCTCCCTGTCTGTCAGTGGATGACGTCTGCATGGTCTCGGTTCAGCTGCTATTGGCCTTTCGCTTTATATTTTACAATCACATCACTTATAGAGACGTCCCATAAAGGAAACGAGCTAGTGTTGGAGTAGCGATTTTAGTCAATGACAAATGGAGAGGACAGATTCGTGAATACAGCTTCATAAATGAAAGAATAATGACAATCAGATTTCAAATTCCAAGAGGTCTTTTAACACTTGTAGGTGTCTACGGCCCAGAGGATGGAAGGAAGGATGATATTGATACTTTTTAAGATGATCTTCAGAAATAAATGAATAAAATCAACAAGACAGATCATGTTGTCATCGCCAGTGATTTTAATGCAAGAGACAGAAATCTATCTATACCAGGAATAGTAGGACTATTTGGAGAAAAGAGCCTTAATAATAACGGACATGAACTACGCCAATTTGCCTCCTTCAACAGTTTTAAAATTACTAACACATTTTACAGAAAGAAAGACATTCACAAGTGCCTGAGGAATGAGGTATGTGATTGATTACACACTAATTAATGATTAAATGAAGAATCTTGTGCGATATATAAGTGCTTATAGAGGAAGTGACATAGGTAGTGACCACTTCCTTATAGGCGGTAAGATAAGGTTACTACAAAATCGAAGAAGACAAAGAAATTCCAACAGAAACCACAACAAGAGTTGTTCAAAGTACATCTCCTGTCGGAATCAGTATTTGGAAACTTTATCAGTACAGACTCAAAGAAAATCTTGCTTCACTACAAGTCAATAAAGACATCGATATACAATAGAATAATATAAAAATCTGCGTCATTGAAGCAGCATCAGAAGCACTTGGTAAAAGGAAGGAATAGATGGGGAAAGAAGACTCAGAATTTGGAGCACAGAAATTAAAGAAGCCATTAAAGAAAGACAAATAGCTTATTTGAATTTTCTACTGACAAAACTTCAAAAAGCAGGGAAATATACAAAATAAAGAGGAATGCTGCGAAAGAAATAGTGTGCAAAGCACAGCAAGAGTTATGCGACTTATTCATAAGCGTCTTAGAACACGACGTACATGACAGACAGCAATGTGTATAAACGGTCATGAAAGCCCTTAACAAGAAAGAAAAATACATTGCCTCACTGAACGTCATAGCCAATGAACAATGGATAAATCATTATGCCGATTTGTATTGTACACAGGAGGACGAGGATGAGACTCGGGAAAGTACGAGCAAACAGTAGATCCAATTACTATGGACGAAATACAACAGGCTTTGAAAGGCATGAAAAACAGAAAAGCAACTGGAATAGATGGAATAAATGTAGAGCTAATTTAACATCGAGGGTTACCACATGATAAGAGACTTTTACAATTAATAAATGAATGTTGATCAAACTAAAAGATCTCAGATCCTTTATAAACAGCAGAAGTAATTTCTCTTTTCTAAAAAAGGGAAACGCAATGACTGTAAAAAATATCGTGGCATAAGTCTTCTAAACACTGGCTGCAAACTATACTCAATGATAATCAATAATCTCATGAAGAATATTACAGAAGATATTATTCCTGAAACAAAATTGATTTAGATCAAATCGGTCATGTACAGACAATGAGTTTGTAATTAAAGCCATCATAAAAAACACAGAAAATTTAATATAGAAACCTATATCACCTTTATCAACCTTGAGAATGCCTTTGACCGTGTGAACCGAGATAGTCTATGAAAGATTACATCGCAACGGGTATATACCTATCACCTAATAGAGGTAGTCAAAAGTCTTTACAAAACTATACACATTGCAATAAACACAGGTAGGAATCGATTAGAAGAAATAATTAATAACCAAGGATTTAGACAATGATGTGGACTATCATCTAACCTTTTTAATATTTACATTGGCTTCATTATTCGCAGATGGAAATGTAAAGTAAACAAAGAAATTAAGATAACGAATGAGGAATACGTGAATGTACTTTTTTTTGCTGATGACATGGTTATCATTCAGAAGACTGAAGATGACCTCCAAAGATCAATACACTAGCTAAACGAAATTTGTAAGAAGTACAACTTTAAAACTTCTAGTAACGAAATAAAAATAATGACATTCCGAGGAAAATATCCAGTTAGATCAAAAACTGTTTTGGATAATTCAGTATCAGAACAAGTGTCTCAAACCCCTTATTTAGGCTGCGCTATAAGTTTTGATTTGGACCCTTATATTGAAAATAAAATACACAAATTCCTAGCTATCTGTGGTACCATTAGCAGAACACTGGGCCATAAAATACAAACAGAAACCAAATAAAAATAATAAAGAAATGAAATTCAAACAGCACAGATGAGGTTCTTAAGAAAGACGAACGGCTGCACAAGAAGAGAGATGATTAGAAACAAGATATTAGATCAGAATTAAATATTTCCAGCGTGAATGAAGAAATTCAAAAATATCGTGAAGATTGGAAATAACACCTCATGAGAATGCCAGGTCACAGAATTACTCATAAGATCCCGAACTACAAGCCGAATGGGAAAAGAAATATTGGAAAGTCCATTAAAAGATGGGAATGGTTTTGTTTGTGAGTTAGAAACAGGCAACAGCCTAATACTTGAAAGGAAAATGATGATGATGATCACTAACAGTCGATTTGTGTAGGTTTAGAAAGGTTAAAATGAGCCTTATAGATCTGGTACTCAGGTTACGTCAAATGACTAGTCCATGTTCGAAGTCAGTGAACACTCCTGACCGATCCATTCTGTTGTTATTACTCCTCGGTTTAAACTGACGGATCCGCCTCTCATGACATCTAGAGGTCCACTTCGCAGTACATAGGAGTGTCCGGATACTTTTGATCAGATAGTGTATAACAGTCAAATATGACTTCCCCTCAGCAGAGCTGCCCTTAGAATTTCCTGTACTTTTGCTCCAGATGCAGTGAATGCAGTTGGTAGACATACCCAGAGGGCTACGCCAGATAATGCAGTCAGTCATGTTTATTGTTCAGATACAGCTTTGCACACTGGATTTGAGAAAAAAATGTAATTTGAATATGTTGTACGCGGTGCCGTCCCTCTCTCTGTCGTTTATCCTTAATACCTAAAATCCATTTACACCACTCGGAAAGACAAAGTGATGGTCCACAGCCGCGCGAAGTGACCGCGCGGTTTGAGGCGCCATGTACGTATAGCGTGGCCCCTCCCTCGGGCATGGGTGTTCTTAGTATAAGTTAGTTAAGTAGTGTCTAAGTCTAGGGATCGATGACCTCAGCAGTTTGTTCCTTACGAATCCAGTAAGAAGAAAAACAAGATGGCCCACAGTTTATCGATAGTTTGTGAATTGTGTGGTTCAGCATGTTCGTCCAATGGACAGGTGTTGCTCGTCAGACCAGGTTTATTATCAGCGGGGATTAATCAACGTGGGATCCAATAAGGGGGGATTAATATATGATATAAAACTCCGTCGGAACAGGCCTTGCCGGCCGGAGTGGCCATGTGGTTCTAGGCGCTACAGTCTGGAGCCGAGCGACCGCTACGGTCGCAGGTTCGAATCCTGCCTCGGGCATGGATGTGTGTGATGTCCTTAGGTTAGTTAGGTTTAAGTAGTTCCAAGATCTAGGCGACTGATGACCTCAGAAGTTAAGTCGCATAGTGCTCAGAGCCATTTGAACCATTTTGGAACAGGCCTTGGAAAGCCCAACGGTACTGACCGACCACCGTGTCATCCTCAACGAATGGATACTGGATCAGGCTTGATACTACTTCTGAATCAAGCAGCTCCTCAATTTTCCTCACAAGGGCTGAGTGCAGCCCCCTTGCCAACAGCGCTCGACAGACTGGACGGTCACCCATTCAAGTGCTAGCCAAACTCAACAGCACTTAACTTCCCTGGTCTGGTGAGAAACCGTGTCACCACTACGATAAGCCCATGGGAACAACAGATGACATAGAAAATATTCAAAACAGAGCTGTGCTATCTTTATAGCCTTACAAAGCCATAGCGACATCTTCACAGACACTTTCACCCAGTCCCTTAGGCTAAGCTACAAGAAAAACATCTTGCATCACAGAGAGGGTGCCAGCCGGAGTGGCCGGGTGGTTCTAGGCGCTTCAGTCTGGAACCGCGCGACCGCTACGGTCGCAGGTTCGAATCCTGCCTCGGGCATGGATGTGTGAGATGTCCTTAGGTTAGTTCGGTTTAAGTAGTTCTAAGTTCTAGGGGACAGAAGATGGTTCAAATGGCTCTGAGCACTATGGTACTTAACTTCTGAGATCAGTCCCCTAGAACTTAGAACTACTTAAACCTAACTAACCTAAGGACACCACACACATCCATGCCCGAAGCATGATTCGAACCTGCGACCGTAGCGGTCGCGCGGTTCCAGACTGAAGCGCCTACAACCGCTTGGCCACTCCAGCCGGCGGGACTGATGACCTCAGAAGTTACTTCCCATAGTGCTCAGAGCCATTTGAAACTTTTTTTTTTTTTTTAACAGAGAGGGCTCTTGTTAAAATTCCGATAGTGAAGAATTTAATACGAGCAAAGTACCATTATTTTCTCAGACAATACATCACGCGGGGCTGAATTTAGAAAAATACGACGTTGTACAAAGGTTTACTTACAGTGGCTCCTCCCGCGCAACAATCGTGTGTGGAATGAGTGGGTGGCAGGTGACAGCGGTACTCGGTCTGTCCTCCACCAAACAACGTAAGGTGCGGAGTACACACCTTAATTTCTAGCCGTTTAAAATACAAAATCATGAATGTTGCGTGCGACAAACATTAAAGTGACATGAGGTGTATTACGTTCAAAATAGTTCAAATGGCTCTGAGCACTATGGGACTTAACTACTGAGGTCATCAGTTCCCTAGAACTTAGAACTACTTAAACCTAACTAACCTAAGGCCATCACACACATCCATGCCCGAGGCAGGATTCGAACCTGCGACCGTAGCGGTCACGCGGTTCCAAACTGAAACCCTTAGAACCGCACGGCCACACCGGCCGGCGTGTATTACGTGCCTGCATATATAAATGATTATCATTTCAGCGCAACCGCACAAAGCAAGTAAGAGTAACGGTATCGACAATGATTATAACAGCCATGAAGAGGGTTATTCACTGAGAAATGGCATTTGCATGTTGTTTGTTCATGTGGCATCACCATAATGGTTGTCCAACGCATTATGCATGATGTACTGTTGTTTGTCTCTCAGACTGTTTTTAAATCATTTGATTGGACGAATGGGAATTGTGTCTAGGTATTGTCCTCGGCCGGGTTTGATTCATGTTAGACTTTTGTCTTGAGAAAGCTAAAAGACGCTGCATCAACGATGGTATGAAACGACGTATTTCCGTCATCCGTGGCGAAATTTCTTATGAAATGTTGGAATGTTGTGTGTATCAGTATTTACATGGCACGCTGGAAGTTTCTCACGAAGCTGGTGGACGTCATTTGCAACAACACCTTTGAAGACCAGTCCTCTCCCTTTTTTAGAATCCAAATCATTTGTTTATTCACTTTTTTCTTTACATTAGTGCTAATACATGGACCATAAAACTGCCGGTGTTAAAATTTTCAAATTGAGACTTCTCGTGGGCTCTTGTACAACAATCATGAAAAAATTAATCTCTGATATTTTGATTTTAGTTTTGATTAGTTTCAGTTTGATAATGTAATAAGGCATTGTCCCATTTAATAACTTTGACTTTGTAAAATAAATATATGTTCTAATGCTTATTAAAATCTGTGTGTGGAAAGAGGTTGTAGACCCCCGGTGACGGTTCATTTCCATGAAAATTGAACGTCAACAGCACCTTACATCTCCGAAATGTTTTCTGTTCATGTATTACGTAATTCACCCTGTGTAACAGAAGCCTGAGAGCAAAGAGGTAATAAATGCCGGCCGCGGTGGTCTAGCGGTTCTAGGCGCTCAGTCCGGAACCGCGCGACTGCTACGGTCGCAGGTTCGAATCCTGCCTCGGGCATGGATGTGTGTGATGTCCTTAGGTTAGTTAGGTTTAAGTAGTTCTAAGTTCTAGGGGACTGATGACCAGAGATGTTTAGTCCCATAGTGCTCAGAGCCATTTGATTTTTGGTAATAAGTATTTTCATGTGCTTTCAGCAGCTACTACCATAAGTCAGCCCAAACGTTTTCTTCACAAACACGACACATTTCCAGCATTATACTAATTTTGACTAGTGCTAGGTATGCTCAGTGCATTGCAGTGACAAGTGTTATTAAAGCAAAAGACTGAGCCTGAGATGTTACATACTAAGGGATTCTTGTATCAGAAATCTCTGGAAACAAATCCCAAAACAGGTTTTATGATCTTCGTAGTACATTTCAAATAAGGACCATCATGATGAAATAGGAGAGCTTCGGATGAGAATCAAGACATAAGAAAGTCCATTTTCTCCTTGCTCCGTTCCCGAATGTAACAAGAAATGGAGTAGCTATTAATGGCACAATGTATGATCTACTGCTTACGTTGGCCTTAAGGTTATTTCCGCAAATGTGAATACGTTATCCATTGCAACGAACACTGAGTAGGATAGTCATTTCTTCCAGACGATGGTGGGTGGAATCTTATTCCGTCTTGCAAAGGGATCATTGTCATCTCGTCTTCCTTTGGGTTTTTGTCAAAATAAAAGTGTAACTTTCCACAGTTACCGACTGTTGTTCACGTAAATGTGAGAGCCATTGCTTACTACAGCTCTGGATGTCTTGAACCGTACTACTGTTATTCAGTTCAGCTTGTTCATCATTGATTCTCATTTTATATCTCATAGCACGTCGTAAAAAATTAATTTCAGATACATTCTTGTAACTTATCTTGCTGGCTTAGTTTCTCACTAACATAAAATGATACAGATTTTGATATTTTATTATGAATTTATATTTAAGTGTTTCCTCAAATGTTTCATGAAATGTCGCTTTACGTATAACAACATATTACGCACTAAGTAAGCATTCAATACGTATACAGGAACGTAGCAGTTCTGCTTTTATAAAGAGTTTATTTGCCGATCTGTTTTCCCAGTGACCATCATTGTAACCATCCTAAGAGATTTTTCTTCCGCAGTCATAGTTTCCGATTTAGTGGTCAATGTTAATCATTCCAGGAACTCTATTAAATTGTATTACATTTCATTGTATGCGGTCTTCCGAATCTCCAATTGAGACGCGATGGTTAGACAACAAGAGTTTCGTAATAAATATAACACTTGAGTTCTTCTCTGGGAGTTACGTGTAGTCAAACAAAGAAAAAAACAGGCTGTAACATTACTTTAGGCCTTGATTCACTACTATGGATGCATCCTTCTCACTGCGCGTAAATATTACGCCGCATACACTACGATACAGTATTGACTATACCAGGGTAGGATTTGTGAAGACTAGCACGCGGGCATTAAAGGAAACGAGAAGCAGAGGAACTTGGTGACAGGAGTTTGTTTGGTTAAGCGCAGGCCCGACAGGTGTCCGAGTCGCAGCATCGAAGTGGGGCACTGGACACAGTGTGGGCTCTCTGAATGGACGGGAAGGCCATTGTGCAAGTTGGCTACGTGCAGGCCGCCGGCTCTGACACTGCCGCTCTAGCTATCCGCAAATCGTCTACCCACCTGCTGTCGCAAGCGCATTTTGTTTGTAAAACAAAATGACGAACTCGGCTCCCCCCTATAACAATTTTCGTGACACCACAAGATTCTTGCACTCGCCAGCCAAACGCACTCCGCTAACGTTTCCAGTTGTAAAGAAACTGATATACGTTAACGTGATACAAAATCTGCTATATCAAATAAAAAAATTAAACATCTTTAGTGGTTGGTATGTATTTCTTGTCCAGCTCAGTGACAGAGTCCACTACTCGCGTTACTATCCATGTGTGGGATATGAAACAAAATAAAGCTAATATTGCTTAAAGTATACGACATCATACTTCAAGCCGTCCCGAGACGTTACACGAAAGCTAACGTGGGCGTGAAGCGGAGCAAGTTTGTTACTTCAGAACGTGTAGTGCCACGTTGCAAAGCATTCACGTGGATGAAAAACATTTGGTCTTGTTGGATTTCAGGAAAGTGCTACGAGACATGAAAATATAATAATGTGAAATCGCTGTCTCTATCATAATGTGCCCTATCTGAATGCATCTTACCAAGCTGAAGTGACATGTTTGGAGGTTTTTGTGTCGGAGCTTGTGAAATATAAAAACGTGCTGTTTCAAGGCACTAGAGTGTCAAGGATATTTCTAAAACTCGTCGTTTTTGGTACGATACGTTATAGTAAAATTACGCGAAACTGTACTTTGATGGTTAAAAGTGCTACCATGCGTCTATGTCCTAAGGCATAGAGTAGAAATATGTTCGAGGCCGTGCTGAATAGTAATGCCTTCGAATCTTTTATGTGAAAAATTCTTAAAGCTTTTCACTCTCCATATTTACATATTTACTCCTCAACATAGTCACCCTGGCAATGAGCGCATTTCTCACAACTAGAGACCAGTTTGTTGATACCGTTACTGTAAAATGTTTGGTGATGGACCCACAACCTCACCTCGGCTTCCACTGCTTCATCACTATCAAAGTGAAGTACTCGAAGGTGTTCTTTAAGTTTTGGAACCACATAAAATTCCATGGGACAAAGTCCGGACAGTATGCCGGATGGTCGCTGACAATGAACCAAAGGTGACGCATTGTTTTGTGCGCCGCTGCGTTGATATGTGGTCTGGCATTATCTTGCTGAGGGAGAGAGTGCCCCATGGGCGCATCAACTCTTCGAATTCGAAACTCAATTACAGCACGTTGCCTCTTACGTACCGACATAATTATGATACATATACACGCTATAATTCGGAGCCCTCTGGCTGCAGAAGGCTGCAAATATTTATACATGAAGAATCGAGACGTAGAAAGTTTATAACGTTTGTTTTATCCAAAAAAATTTAAAACTACTGACATAAAAAAATCGCAGGTATTACTTTTCAATAGGCCGTCGTATTTCTCCAGATATTTTACTCAACCAATTAGTTTTGCACCTCCGCTGATTGTGCAGAGCCGGCCGGAGTGGCTGAGCGGTTCTAGGCGCTACAGTATGGAACCGCGCGACCGCTACGGTCGCAGGTTCAAATCCTGCCTCGGGCATGGATGTGTGTGATGTCCTTAGGTTATGTAGGTTTAAGTAGTTCTAAGTTCTATGGGACTGATGACCTCAGAAGTTAACTCCCATAGTGCTCAGAGCCATTTGAACCATTTTTTTGATTGTGCAGAAATTAAAACATGTAACATATTTGATAATGTTCTGCTTTCTAAATCTGAGGGTCTATGTTTGACTCCTGGACGGACAAAAACTTACAGCTCCCCACAAATGTTCAAAGCCTTGGTTGCTTATTGAAGTATGTTTTCAGTGGCATTTTGCAGTGTTATTCGAGAGTTTCACCATGCTTCTTTGAGACATGCATATGAATTTAACTCAGCTATTTCCTAATTTCCCACTGTCGAAAGCAATATCTGGGTGACTGGCTTGGTCGAGAGTGCCGTTAGAGATAGTTGCGGTGGCAGATAATGTCGGGGAGCACATCCCTTGTGAGTGCTCACCTACCTTGCTGGGAACCATATTTACCTCCACGTCCAGCCTATACGTTCCGTGTGAGATTGTCCTCAACAGGGATAGGACTTCAAATGTACACAATACACGGCGTTCCAAAAAGATTCAACCCGTTTCATAGAACTATATCTTGTACGTCAATAAAGAGAGGGACTTGGGGTAAGTATTGGATTGATCTGGGGGAAGAGACCAAACAGCGAGATCATCGGTCTTCTTGGATTAAGAAAGGATGGGGAAAGAAGTCGGCCAAGCCCTGTCAAAGGATCCATCCCGGCATTTGCCTGAAGTGATTTAGAGAAATCACGGTAAATCTAAATCAGGATGGCCGGACGCGGGATTAAACCGTCGTCCTCCCGAATGCGAGTCCAGTGTGCTAACCACTGCGCCACCTCGCTCGGTGAACTTGGGGTAAATTTTAATTTACGCATACGAATAAAAAATTATTATTCTCAAAATAGCCATCCGATTTTGCAAGGGTATATCATTTACATGCATGCACATACAGTATTTCAGTGCTTTTCACAATCACGTTTAGGATAAAAGTTTTACTTATCTTCCATAAATGTTCTATGCTACCTCCTTCGGAAGCATAACAACCGTCCAGGTGATGGTCAAACTCATCCCATATCTGGAATCACTGCATTCGTTCCTGTCCCTATGCGACGTTACAGTTCAACCGAAGATGGTAGCACGGCAGGCACAAATACGGGTTCCTTCACCGTCCCCCTCCTCACACAAAAATATACCACATACAGTGAGACAAGTCGACGTTGGAGGCCAATGGTGCAGTGCGAGATTCATATCACCAATGCATTCGATCCATCGCTGAGGCAGCTCATATTAATAAATGCTTTTGCGTGCAGGCGGCAGTGCGGTGGTGCACTACCCTGTTCTCGCAATTGTGTATAAAGCCACATCTCGAACATTCCTGTAACCTTACTCTCCCCCCCCCCCCCCTCCCCAAAAAAAAATCTCGTGCTCGACTATAGTACACAGCTGCCGTGTTATCCGTATTGTTATGGGATGGAAAGTAGTTCAGTCACTGAGCACTAAACAACTAAACGTGAAAGGAAATGGATGTCTTCCGTATTTCCGGCCGGAGTGGCCGTGCGGTTCTAGGCGCTACAGTCTGGAACCAAATGATTCAAATGACTCTGAGCACTATGGGACTTAACATCTATGGTCATCAGTCCCCTAGAACTTAGAACTGCTTAAACCTAACTAACCTAAGGACATCGCACAACACCCAGTCATCACGAGGCAGAGAAAATCCCTGACCCCGCCGGGAATCGAACCCGGGAACCCGGGCGCGGGAAGCGAGAACGCTACCGCACGACCACGAGCTGCCGACTGTCTGGAACCAAGCGACCGCTACGGTCGCAGGTTCGAATTCTGCCTCGGGCATGGATGTGTGTGATGTCCTTAGGTTAGGTTTAATTAGTTCTAGGCGACTAATGACCTCAGAAGTTAAGTCGCATAGTGCTCAGAGCCATTTGAGCCATTTTTCTTCCGTATTCACTACCAGAGTAAATTCACAAAACTCTGCACGTTGTTTTTTATCAACCGATCAACCGCATGAGGGGCTTCTACTAACTGAATCCTGCATGGTTTGAAATGTAGCCGCATACATACACTTGAGGAATTGCTAGCTCTCGGATGGCACAATGGGTAGATTTATAGGAACTACATGCGAAACTCTGTTGAATCTGTTGAATGTACTCGACCTTCTGAAAGCCCATCCTCATGTGGACAACCAGTGTCTTGAAACTTCTCGTGCCATGGTCGAATAATATGAACTGTAGGAGAATGATAGAATTTGAAAAGAGCCTGATTGTGAATCTCCGTTTGCCCGGCTCGACGAAACTCATGCCACACAGTTGTTACTGAATTCCACCTGCTGAAAGGAAGACGGAAAACGCCTTTTGTTGCTGTGTTATTGTCATGTTCAAATGGTTCAAATGGCTCTGAGCACTATGGGACTCAACTGCTGAGGTTATTAGTCCCCTAGAACTTAGAACTAGTTAAACCTAACTAACCTAAGGACATCACAAACATCCATGCCCGAGGCAGGATTCGAACCTGCGACCGTAGCGGTCTTGCGGTTCCAGACTGCAGCGCCTTTAACCGCACGGCCACTTCGGCCGGCTATTGTCATGTCAATGTGGCGCACATTGGTAGCTGCACCATGGTGAGCCCTACCGAAGCTACATGAACTACCAACTTAAAACTGTAGCTGGGCTAAACTTTTAGTGTTGACGCGATTGGACGCTTGGAAAAACTCTATGTAACGTCGAACATTCTAAGCGTAAGTCTATCTGGCGAACAAGCAGGATATTGCCTGACGAAAAAGGTGAAGTACCCAGAAGACATGATCGGATGTCAGTGTAATTTCACACACGTAAACATCGTTGGTAGATATGAAACTGATTAGAACTGCAATACTCTATGACAAGTAGAGCAGTCAACAGTGTGTATTAGTGCTGTTAGTATGAAGTGTTGTTATCAAGCTTGGTACGGTATATAATAGGCGTGGTCAGCATCATATGTTGAATGATCACTATGAAGGAAACGGAGCAGCCGTATGGTCATGTGAGACTGCATCATCAGCACTTGATAGAATCTGTCAAGAGCCTGATTGTGAATCTCCGTTTGCCCGGCTCGACGAATAGTGCAGTTACCAGAGATGTGGATCATTCGGATTCGACATAGAAACGTAACATCAGGCATAGTTGTCGTCAAGGTTGCGGTCGACCACTTCTGACCACCACAACGAAGGATCTCCGTGTTGTATGTAAGTACACAATAACCCCTTCACTTCTGCGCCAGCCATCCGACAATAAGTAATGGACTTCTGGCAGCATTGTGTGTCATCCCGCACCATTGGTCGGAATTCAGTAGCAGGCGGACTACGGATTTACCATCTCATACACAGGCTATGTTCACTCAACAACACAAATGGCTGCGCGTGGAGTGGGGCCGTGACCGGGAAGCAGGGGCTGTTTGGGCTGCCGTTAACATCATGACACAAAAGGTTGCATTTGGATGGGGAAGCATGAACGGCCGGTATTGGCGTCGCTTTGTGTTCAGCGTTAAATTGCTGTTTTTCACGGCCGCGGATGACCATCGTCGGCGAGTATGGTAGCGACATAGACAGAGGTCCCATTCTTCCAATGTTTTGGAGAAGTACAGCGGTGTTACTCATGGCGTTATGGTGTGATGACCGTCGGGTATGATTTCAGGCCACGGCTGGCAGTGATTCAGGGGACTCTGACGGTGCAATGGTTTCTCACGAACATTTTACGTCGTCATGTGTTTCCTCTCATGTGAAGGTATCGTGGTGCTATTTTTCAACTGGGTAGTCCTCGGCCACACATGGCACGTCTCTCTATGAACTTTCTGCGACGATCTATAGGTACTTCAGTGGTCAGCAAGATACCCATATTACATCTGTCCGCAATAGAGCATGTGCTGGACTACCTCGGACATCAACCCCGTCCAATTGCCAGTGTTCAGAGTATCAACGGTCAGTTGCAACAGTTGTGGGTCAGGTTGCCTAAGGTGAGGGTACACAATCTTCATGAGACCTTTCCGAACCGTATCAAAAAATTGGTTCAAACGGCTCTGAGCACTATGGGACTTAACATCTGAGGTTATCAGTCCCCTAGAACTTAGAACTAGTTAAACCTAGCTAACCTAAGGACATCACACACATCCATACCCGATGCAGGATTCGAACCTGCGACCGTAGCAGTCGCGCGGTTCCAGACTTAAGCGCCTAGAACCGCTCGGCCACACCGGTCGGTGAACCGTATCAGTGCATGCACATAGATCAGAGGTGCTGCAATGTGATACTGATAGTTTGGCTCATACTAAGAAGTTCTTTGTAAATTTGACTCGATTTTGTAATCACTGAAATAAAAAACACACCCTTTCAAACCGATGGGCTTAATTTTGTTCCCTCCTCCTCCTCTGCTGGACGTTTCTCTTCTTTATCAGTCTGTGTAGTTAATTTATAGATTCAGGTCATACAGTATCTGATAGGGACATGTGCCAAACAAAAGCGTGGTGTTCAAACCTGCCTTCACATTGATAAACACCTTACTTTACCTATAAACTCTGGAGACTTAGATAACTTACGACTGGGAAACACGTTCTTCATAAATCACAGTGGAGTAGACCTTGTGCTACCTATTCATTATAGAGGTGGGTAGGTGTCTACGTTGGTCGCTGTTCACAGCCGCCATTGCTACGGATAACGTAAGACATGTAGCACGACGTCTACTATGAGTCTTCACTGGCGCTGATCAAGAGTTTTATAAACATTGCTGAAAGTGGGTTGTGTAATACGAAAACTATTTTGCAGAAGGCAAGGTGCAGTTTTTCATATCACTAGTGGGGGAATAGGAGTACTGGTGGAATTCAAGGTCACCCATGCTTACTTCAATCTCATGATCTCATGTACATCTTTCGAGACTTTTAGCGGTCCCCATCATCTGGCATGTTTTGCTCCTGCTTCTACGTGTCTGAATGATCCAATATTTATTTCTACCCTCATGGTAAGCCTGACTATTTTGTAAGCAGTATGGTCAATGGCAGATAGTTCTATCATATTGAATCCACGTACACTGGTGGACGTTTAGATGTGTATAGCTGCTCTGAAACACAATTTCAGCTTCTCTTCTGTTTCTGTTAGCTTGTCCATAAGCGAACACCATAAGTTTCCGTTACGAAAGACTTATTCCGTCTCACTGGTCATACAGCATTGAAGGGGTAAGTAGTCAGTACGTATACATAGACGATTAACTCTTCATCATGTAAACACCAAGTGCTTTAGAATATGAGCAGAACATATAACCTGCCTGATTGTCCTTCGCCAGAGGAAGGGTGGGATCTAACTGGCTGGCAGGAGCGGTGCTACATCGAGTAGGCAGTGCCTGCAACTTCCTGTGTGCTGCACCTTAAGTGCTATTTACTAAACTTTTTATTTGCCTCAGAATTTGAGAATACGAATAGCATTCCACTAAAAATGTTTTAGGGAACTGATGCACTTGTAATAGCAACTTTCAAGTGTACTGATATTTCATTGTCGTTACTGACTGAAACTGAGTTTACTAGTACCGCTCACTCCCACAATAAATGCACCGCTTCGATGTCAACTAACACAGGAGTGGTACTGTTTTACTGTAGGATTTATCAAATTATAATCTGATGTTCCTAATTTAGATTTCTCTGTAAATAAAACGTATGATGCATTTATCTATGCGTCTACCGGTGCTCACCGAGTGAGGTGGCGCAGTGGTTAGCACACTGGACTCGCATTCGGGAGGACGACGGTTCAATCCCGCGTCCGGCCATCCTGATTTAGGTTTTCCGTGATTTCCCTAAATCGCTCCAGACAAATGCCAGGATGGTTCCTTTGAAAGGGCACGGCCGACTTCCTTCCCCGTCCTTCCCTAATCCGATGAGACCGATGACCTTGCTGTCTGGTCTCTTCCCCCAGAACAACCCAAACCAACTCTACTGATGCTCACACGGAACCGCTCTCCATAACACGCCCTTACATGTTATCCAGCTCTCCTGCTCTGCTGCAAATTGCATAAGCATTGTCGCTACCTCCCAGTGAAGGTATTAGGCTCATACGTTTTAGCTGTGGTATTTCCCTTCCAGGGTTCCCTATCTTATTTTCCAACAGTGTTTTCAAGATTCCCCCAACTTTGTTCCACCATCATAGAAACATTTTTTGCACACAGATTTATTTTTTCAAATAAATTGTATTTCATGAACAACAGAACTGCTGTGTCTGGCAATGTGCAGGGACCCAAACTCCTGTAAGCAGGCTTCAGTTGGTGCAGCACTTCTGGTGCATTTTTTTAGACAGGATGTCAGGTGGCATACCAGTTTCAGATGAGAATAAACTAGACGAGTTATGAGTGGCAGTGGAGAGTAGTTTGAAAAAGCTCTTACCCCATTTAACACTTCCTTATCATAAAGAAGACAGATTTTCGTAGGTGCAACGATGGTATGTGCTCTTGCACTGTCCTGAATGAGATAATGGTAGTGCACTCATGTTCAGAAAAAAAAAAACAGAACACCTTGAACGACTTGAGATAGGACGTTCATATTCTCAGGACATGTACCTTAGTATGTTCTGCAGAAATGATTAGCATTTCACTCACATCAGTTCAGCATGTGTCCTGTTGCCTAACAGGCACAGGATCCGCCACGGACCTTGATAACTTGTTCTATGCGTGATGGCATCGACGCTTTAAGGCGCGAATGACGTCCTGTGGTATAGCCATCCATGCTGCATTCACATGGTTCCAAAGTTCATGTGTGATGATTGGCACTGGGTCACAGTGCTGCACCTGTCGATTCGCCATATCAGACACATATTCGATTCGCGACAAGCTTGGTAATCTGGTGGACCAGGGCAAAAGGCTGACATCCTGTGGCACCAAGAATTCACGTGTTCGTGCAGTAACATGTGGTCGTGCATTGTCTTGCTGAAAATTGGCGTCTCGGGTGTTGTGCAGAAAGGGTATGGCTACGGGTCGCAGGACGTCATTTATGTAGGTCCCACTATTCACAGTGCCCTGTAAACGCACCAATTGTGATTTTTTCTTGTACCTAATAGCACCCCACACCATAAGGCCTTGAGTTGGTGCTGTATGTCTCTCGCGAATGCAGTCACCGTGATGCCGCTTCCCCTATCTGCGGTGAACCAAAATGCGGCCATCATTGTCAAACAAACAGGAAACACTGTCTGATGCCACTCATGTCCCCAGTGACATCGTTCCGTACACCATTGCTATCTAGCATGGTTCTGCACATTCGTCAAAGGTAGGCAGAGAAGTGGACGGCGCGCACGTAACCCATGCTGTAATAAACGGTGACGGACTGTCACCTCTGATAGTGTATGATGTGTTACACTGTTCTGCCTTTGCGCCAGAACCGACGAGTACGCAGATCTGTCCTGCAATGCTATTGGGATGAGGCGTCGATCTCCTCGGGGGGGGGGGGGGGGGGGGGGGGCGGGAGATGGTGGGTCTGCGTGTTGCGATCTTACCTATCTCGTCGTGTGAATGGCACACACCCGTTGCACTGCCGAAACTCTTTGTCCCACACGAGCAACAATTTCCCGGATGACTGTATCACATTCTCTTACGGCAATAATGCACCCTGTTTCAAAATCGCTGACTTGACGGTACGATTCTCGCATACGTCTGCGGGGCATCCTGCACGTTTGCTCAAGTCACACTGATCCATTACCTTCAGTTTATGGCGACAAAGAGAGCCGCAAACACGTTTTACCGGTAGGTGGTGTTGCGCCGCGATATCAATGTTGACCCTGAACCCGCTTGCCGACGTGGTTCAAATGCTAATCATTTCTGTGGAACATACTAATGCACATGTCCTGTGAATACGATCGTCCTACCTCTAGTCGTTCAAGGTGTTATGCTTTTTTATGAACATGAGTGTACCTCTTTTCGTTAGTTGTTAGTTGTCTGAAGCTAGCTTGCAGTATATTGTTCAAATATCAAAATCGGGCAACTTCTTTAACTGTGTGGTCATGGGCACATCCAAATACTCTACTCATCTTCCTGCACGGACTTCATGCAAGAGACTGTCTCATACATACCACCTCATTGCCACAATTTATGTCAGCGGTGGAGGGTCACATTACCTACAGCTTTCCAAGGCGACCAGTGTGCTCTTTTAAATGAATGACTACCATGTCCCGTTTGCGCCTATTTGCTATCCATACTGCCGAATGTCAATTTATGAAACGTGTGGTTTCTTAGCCGTGCGCTGCGGGACATGGTAGTGGCTATTTGTTCGCTCCAGTTTTTGATTGTTAGAACGATTTTACGTACTTATTCAATATTTGATAACTTTTGCTGGTAGTGGTGTCGAATCTCTGCATCGGGATACGTATTTCTTCTGGGCGGCCGATATTAGCAGAGGTTGGATTTTCCTGACACCAGTAAATGCCACTGTTACAGAGGATTCCAGGGCTCTCATGTAGTTAGTACTGATGTTTGTGGCCAGAAATAAAACATGAAGACACAAATGAAAATTTTTGTAGCCGTTAGTGAGAAATTTATGCTAACAAGAGGTTTTACCAGGAGTTAACAAAGTTTAATGAGCGGAAGAGACGTAACAGTTTCGCACAAATTTCCGCTCACTACCTCACCTCACATGCACTTACACAAATGGTGGCCAAATGTGATCTGAGCAGACACTTCTGACAACACACTCAGCCTGAGCAGAAATTTGTGAAAAACTAAGTGAAAACAATGCTCTGAATAGCAGTTGATTGAGACACCAACCAGGGGCACGAAACAGGACGAACAATTTTGCAGATGACATGCTGTCAAAAATACGACGAAAACGAGCACTAAAATCGATGTATAATAATACAATTCAGTTAGCGACGTAATTTTAAGAAATAAAAATTTGACCCACAGAAGATGAGCCATTGGTGTCGAAACACGTCTGGGCAAATATAAAAAATAAACTAATTATGTTTGTATAGGGCTGATTCCCAAAACAATCCAGTTTTTAAATCGCAAACACGGACGAACGAAAAGAGGAGCTTCAAACCTTAGTAAAATGAGTTGTTTATGTAGCAAATTAGGTACTTCAACTTGTAGGACTTTTGGATCTCATGCTTTTAACTATTAACCTGAAAGTTTTCTGTCTAGAGATCGGAGGATGCTGGGCAGAAGAGCTAGATTGTTCACTGGAGGCGGCAAGCGCCCAAAGATGGCTTCGGGAAACTTCTGAACAACACGAGATAGAAAAAGAGCTCAACTTAGTGACGCAATAGCTGATTCAACTAACCCTCTCTTAACAGTTTGACATCTACGGCCACGGAGCACTCTGACCTGAATTCGGCAAAGTTATGTTCTGGTTTTGAGCTATGGTTGGTTGCTTGGTTTGGGGAAGGAGACCAGACAGTGTGGTCATCGGTCTCATCGGATTAGGGAAGGATGGGGAAGGAAGACGGCCGTACCCTTTCAGAGGAACCATCGCGGCATTTGCCTGGAGTGATTTAGGGAAATCACGGAAAACCTAAATCAGGATGGCCGGACGCGGGATTGAACCGTCGTCCTTCAGAATGCGAGTCCAGTGTCTAACCACTGCGCCACCTCGCTCGGTTTTGAGCTATGTGTTAAGTCCTTAGCAAAATAGCGTGTTCCGTCCAAAATAACTTCGGAACCTCTTTGGCACCCGGAATCAATGTTTATATACCATATTGCAAGAATGAACTACTCCAAGTGAAGTGTCAGTCATCATAGGCAATAAATATAGATGACTTGTGGATTTGGATGAACGTAGTCTGTTAGGCTTAATGGGATACTCTGTTATTCGATGACTTGATGTGCAGAAACTATTACTTCAGCTTCACATAATAATTTATTGTAACGATTTGGTAACATTAGTCCGAAACCCTTTTTCTAAATTACCATAAGTAACCTGAAACTTTATTAATTTGTCTTCTTAAAGAAGGTGGGATTTTGCACATCTAATGGCGTACTTTGATGAAGAACATAGCAATGAATACAACCTACTTATAATTTTTCTGATATTAAGAGACTCCTGAATATATGCCAGCTTTTTTGCTATCGTTCAAATGCAGTGACTCTTAATACAGTTCATTAGTTTACACATACATATAATTTTCTTATTCTATTGCACATTTTCTCGTCTGATACCAGGGATAATACCATGAAGTAATGAAATGAACATACTAATATTTTCCAAAGCCAGATTACAACACCGAGTTTCAAAACGCAGATACACGATTATGTCTGTTATCGAATACCATATTGTTTGATGATTTCTCGTCTGGAAAACAAAAAAAAATTAATTTCCTTACCGGAAGTTTATAGTTAAACGTCCCATTGGTGATGACGTCATTATGTCATTAGACACAGAGCACAAGCTCGGACTGGGGAAAGGGTGGGTAAGAAAATTGATAGTGTTCTTCACACGGGAAACATCGTGGCACTTGCTTTAAATAATTTAGGGATGTCATGCAGAACCTAAATCCGGATAGCCAAAAGGAGATTTGAACGGCCATCCTTCCGAGTGAGACACCAGCTTGCTAACCACTGTGCCACCGCACTCAGTACAGTGTCCTTGGTGTGAAATGTTCTCGATACAACATGTGGCTAATGTTTGAATAATAGATAAGAAAAATAAAAAGACGATATTATGTACAGTTACTTGAGAGTGATTGTGTTACAAACACAGGCCTGACCGTAGTTTTCATTATGTTTAATTCGTAGGGAGTGGCAGCTCTGCGAAGAAATTTTTAGGCCGCCGAAAGTATGGGTGGTATGTAGATAACACAAGTCGTATTTTGGCAACGTACCCTAACAGCTTCGCGCAGGCAAGTAAACGGCAGACTGAGAGACGTCCAAGAAAAATTAGGTCGCTCTCTCTACACTGTTACTTGTTTCTGATCGGAGCAGCTCCAGATACCGTACTATTCCAGTTTTAGAAAGCGAAAGATCCATAGAAGTGGAAGTAGCAACCACTTAATAACCGTAGACCCTTTGTACTACACTTTGCTCGCCAAAGTAACAACAAACCGCTGTTAATATTTCCTTATTTTACATAGTGTGTTGATTTTAATAACAACCACGGAGTTTTCAATTTAAAACAATACTGTGTAGAGTAAGACGGCTGCTAAACGTACAGATAAATACTTCATTTAGTGAAGTAGCTTACTATTTTCTACCAATCCATAAAAATTTGTGAACAATAGTTATAACTGCCAAGATATAAAAATTGTCAGTATGCACATAATACTCATGCTTTTCTTACTGTCTATATCGTGTTAGGTAAGTTACCATATGGTGTATATTGCGAAGCGTATCTTTCACCTGCAATGTTCGAGACCAACTTATTGTGAGCACTGAGCTTGGCTGTATGATTTCTCATAACGGAAATTTTTAAATGACCAGAAGGTAACTCAAAGGAGGGTCATTCACGAGACAGGCTGGACACCTTTAACAGTTAATAGGATATTGAGGAAAGGGTCAAGGAATCTTCGTAAACATCTTGGAAAGATTAAGAGTGTGATACGTCAACCGGAATCGGGGCATGATCCATTTTTTAATTTGACAGGTTTAAACAGATTCAAACTCAGTCAGCGAGGAATCTGATGGAGCAGAGAGTCGGGACAGGGAGGCAGTGTTGTTCTGGTATACAGCACTTGCAGTTCTGGCAGGTGCGTATTACTAACTGTTCAACTCGGGTCGAAGGCGAAGTAAAAACCAACAGTTAAGTAGAGCATCGTAATGAGTGGCGCGCTATCGTGTTTTAAATACGCTCAGTGCGAGTGTCGAAATTGCGCGTGTGATATCTGTAGGCAGCCATAACACCGAGCATGTTGTTGTCGTTGTGGTCATCAGTCCTGAGTCAAGTTGTACCACAAACTCCACTTCTCCCCAATTCTATTCAATACCTCCTCATTAGTTACGTGATCTTCCCATCTAATCTTCAGCATTCTTCTGGAACACGACATTTCAAAAGCTCCTATTCTCTTCTTGTCCAAACTGTTTATCATCCATGTTTCACTTCCATACATGGCTACACTCCATTCAAATACTTTCAGAAACGACTTCCAGACAATTAAATCTATACTCGATGTTAACAAATTTCTCTTCTTCAGAAACGCTTTCCTTGCCATTGCCAGTCTACATTTTATATCCTCTCTACTTCGACCATCATCAGTTATTTTGCTCCCCAAATAGCAAAACTCCTTTACTACGTTAAGTGTCTCATTTCCTAATCTAATTCCTTCACCCGACTAAATTCGACTACATTCCATTATCCTAGTTTTGCTTTTGTTGATGTTCATCTTATATCCTCCTTTCAAGACACTGTCCATTCCGTTCAACTGTTCTTCCAAGTCCTTTGCTGTCCCTGACACAATTACAATGTCATCAGCAAACAGCATTTAAATTCCGCTAGATGCTAGTTCTGTACAAACCTTACAAATAAGTTCTTTGTTTTATGAAATCCCATCAGCACACACCATATGGGGGCTTGATGAGTGAAGATATAAACATATTACACTGAGGTGAGAAAAGTCACGGGTTACCTCCTAATATAGTGTCGGACCTCCTTTTGCCCGGCTCAGTGCAGCATCTCGACGTGGCATGGACTCAACAAGTCGTTGCAAGTCCTCTGCAGAAATACTGAGCCATGCTGCCTCTACAGTCGTCTGTACTGACGAAAGTGTTGTCGCTGCAGGATTTTATGTACGATCTGACCTCTCAATTACGTCCCATAACAGTTCAATTGGATTTACGTAGGGGGATCTTAGTGGCCAAATCATTCAATAGAATTGTCAAAAGAGTGGGGAACAATTGCGGTCCTGTAACATGGTGCATTGTCATCCACAAAACTTGCATCGTTGTTTGGGGGCACGAAGTCCATGAAAAGCTGCAAACTGTTCAACTCGGGTCGAAGGCGAAGTAAAAACCAACAGTTAAGTAGAGCATCGTAATGAGTGGCGCGCTATCGTGGTTTAAATACGCTCAGTGCGAGTGTCGAAATTGCGCGTGTGATATCTGTAGGCAGCCATAACACCGAGCATGTTGTTGTTGTTCTCGTCTTCAGTCCTGAGACTGGTATGATGCATCTCTCCATGTTATTCTATCCTGTGCAAGCTTCTTCATCTGCCAGTACCTACTGCAACCCACATCCTTCTGAATCTGCTTAGTGTATTCATCTCTTGGTCTCCCTCTATGATTTTTACCCTCCACACTGCCCTCCAATAATAAATTGGTGATCCCTTGATGCCTCAGAACATGTCCTACCAACTGATTCCTTCTTCTAGTCAAGTTGTACCACAAACTCCATTTCTCCCCAATTCTATTCAATACCTCCTCATTAGTTATGTGATCTTCCCATCTAATCTTCAGCGTTCTTCCGTAGCACCACATTTCTGGTTTTACAAGTAGCCGGAAATAATCATTTCCGATCAATGATCGATTCAGTTGGACCAGAGGATACAGTTTGGGAGTAATAATAGATGAAAATCTAAATCGGACAGAGCACGTAACTGCAGTGTGCAAAAAAGCATCAGCATCCCTTCATGTCCTACAAAAATATAAAAAACTCTTCCCTTTCGATCTGAAAAAGAAATTAGTACAAACGCTTATACTCCCAATCATTGACTACAGCGATATTATCCTACAAGGCCTCTCTCAGGAAAATTCGCGACGTCTAAAACTGGTCATGAATGCCTGCGTCCGATATACCTGTGACGTTCGACTTTTTGATCACATTTCAGCAGCATATGTAAAACTGTCCTGGCTGCATGCAGACAAACGCAGAGATTTCCTTATACTCTGTCTCATCTACTGTACACTGTCCCTCATATCTCTCCTCGTCCCTAACGCTCATGTTGGAACAACATGACAGAAACACAAGTTCCCATTATAATAAAATCCTCTCGGTTCCACTGCATCGCTCAGTCACCTTCTCCAAGTCCTTTACAGTAGCGGGAACCCTACTCTGGAATAACCTCCCTCGTTATGTTAGAGAAATTGAAAACATGTCCGGCTTCAAAAAACAGTTAGTGACGTATCTACTTAAGCAACAATAATACCTTCCTCTGTACATGAATGCACTTCACCTCATTACTTCCCTCTTTCCCCCTCCTTAAATCTCCCTTCCCAAAACTCGCTGCCGGCCGCGGTGGTCTAGCGGTTCTAGGCGTTCAGTCCAGAACCGCGGGACTGCTACGGTCGCAGGTTCGAATCCTGCCTCGGGCATGGATGTGTGTGATGTCCTTAGGTTAGTTAGGTTTAAGTAGTTCTAAGTTCTAGGTGACTAATGACCTCAGATGTTAAGTCCCATAGTGCTCAGAGCCATTTGAACCATTTGAACCAAAACTCGCTATACTAGTAAACATCTACTTTACACACCAAGATATTAATGTACATCTGCACAAATCTTCATTACTATTGCCAATTTTTCTCATGTTTATCATTATTATTTGATTTTTTTACTGCTATTATTATTGCTTTTATCATAATCTGTATGTATAGCACCTGCTGTAAAAATACTGCCGCATTTACTTTATTAGGTCTTAGTCACTACTCTTTATTCATATTGTCACTAGAGTAATCTAATTTTCTCATTTAAACTATTGTCATGATGTAACTGATGTGTGAAATGCTGCATGTGTGGAACACTGGTCCGATGTAAGAGAGGGCCTGATGGCCCTAATCTGATCAGGTTAAATAAATATAATCCATGTAAACACAGCCCACACCGTGATGGAGCCACAACCAGCTTGCATAGTGCCTTGTTGACATGTTGTGTCCACGGCTTCATGGGGCCTGTACCACACTCGGACGCTACCGTCAGCTGTTACCAACTGAAATCGGAATTTATGTCATCACGCCACGTTTTCCAGTAGTCGAGGATCCAACAGAGATTGTCACAAGCCCAGGACAGGTGCTGCAGGCGATGTCACATTGTTAGCAAATGCTCTCGCGTTGGTCGCCTATTGCCATAGCCCATTAACGCCAAATTTCGCCGCACTGTCCTAGCGGATATCTTCATCGTACGTCCCACGTTGATTTCTGCGGTAGTTTCACGCAGTGTTGCTTGTATGTCCGCACTGACGTCTCCAGGCAATCGCCACCGCACTCGGGCGTAGTGAAGGACGTCGGCGACTGTGTTTTCCGCGGTGAGAGGTAATGCCTAAAATTTGGTATTCTCGTCACCGCTTGACATTGTGGATCACGGAATATTGAACTCCCTAACGATTTCCAAAATGAAATGTCCCATTTTATACACTTCGTATGCGATACAACCTCCATCTGTATACGTGCATCTCGCTGTCCCATGACTTTTGCCACCTCAGCTTAGAGTACCCTACACAATGATTTTACTTAATATTAGTAAAAAACTGAGAGAGTAGTTGTCATCTCTTTGTGACTATTTTTTTCTTTTATCTTCTTTCTCCTATTTCCTCCCTCTGTCTCGTTTTTTATTATTTATAGTTCGGTCATTCTTACTGTCAGATTTTTATCTTCTGCAGTTTTATGCTGTGGCAGTTTTCTGGTAAATGTGTAATCGTCCATTAAGCCTCGTACATTTTCTAGAGGAAACACGTGCAGAATATCGCACACTGCCGGAGCGATCGTCCAGTGGCAGGGAACGAGATCACAGCAATATTCTGAGTAACGTATGAAATAATAATAACACTGCATATAACCTTTGTACAAGTTGTTTAAAAATAGTTTTGTAAAATATACAGCTTATATTACGTACCTAGACAATGGTCATTAAGAAAGCTACGCTGGGTAGCCGTGCGGTCTAGGGTGCCTTGTCACGGTCCGCGTGGCTCTCTCCGTCGAAGGTTCGAGTCCTCCCTCGGGCATGGGTGTGTGTGTGTTGTCCTTAGTGTAAGTTAGTTTAGGCTAGATTAAGTAGTGTGTAAGCCTAGAGAACGATGACCTCAGCAGTTTGTTCCCATAGTCCTTACCACAAATTTCCAAAGCTACGTAAACAAAGAATGTGTGCTGGTATGTCAATGGATTTTATGTCTTAGTGTGTCCAACACACACCCCGACTTGTCGAAGAACGCACGCTTACATAGCCCTGAAGTTTCCAGCAAGAGTGAAATACGTAAACAGCTTCAACGCACTGTTCTGGACCCTCTATAGTCACTAGACGTTGTTTTGGTCAACATGACACCTATTTGCACTCAGAAACAGCTACTCAGATCACCATCCAACGTGCAGTGACAGCTTCGCTCTAGTCTTTTGGAATGGATACAGCCAACACACTCAATCCAGTCCCCGCCCTAGCAGTGAACTGACATTATACGTATGATGGCCTGCGGGAAAGTAATGTCTCCGAATATGGAATGTGAAAACGCTTAAACATTTTTAAATAAATCGACCATTATTAACATTCTACACCTTTATTCTTCATATTAATTTTTCAACACGGTCACCCTGGCGAGGACCACATTTCTCAAGACGACACCAGTATGTTGATACTGTGGTGTCACCGCCAGACACCGCACTTGCTAGGTGGTAGCCTTTAAATCGGCCGCGGTCCGGTAGTATACGTCGAACCCGCGTGTCGCCACTGTCAGTGATTGCAGACCGAGCGCCGCCACACGGCAGGTCTAGAGACACGTCCTAGCACTCGCCCCAGTTGTACAGCCGACTTTGCTAGCAATGCTACACTGACAAATACGCTCTCATTTGCCGAGACGATAGTTAGCATAGCCTTCAGCTACGTCATTTGCTACGACCTAGCAAGGCGCCATTACCAGTTTATATTGAGATTGTTATTAATGTACCGTCAAGAGCGATGTACACAAATTATGGATTAAAGTTAAGTATTCCAGCAGCAACGTACCTTATTGGCTATATTAATTACATTGTCCTGTTCCAGACCTCACGCCAGTTTGCGTGGGCTTAAACGCGTGCCTTTCGGCTTCCTCCAAACTCCGTGAATTGGCTCCTGCCAATTCACAACAGATACTGTCACTGTAGAGTGTCTGACTTTGTTGACGGAGCCACAATCTTACCTCTGCTTGAACCATTTCATCACTATCAAAGGCCTCGAAGGTGTTCTTTGAGTTTTTTATATTGGTGAAAACTGGACGTCACGCAGGCTGAGGTTAGCACCACCGTTTTCTTCGTTATGAGCACGAACAAACCAAAGTCGCACATTACTGATGTCGATACAATCACATACACAACTTTCATTCTTCTATGGACTACGGTACATTTTCTGCCATTATAAACTCAGTTACAGCACGCTGTTTGTCACGCAAAGACATATTTATGGTACACACCGCCATTTTACGGAGCCCTCTGGTGGCAGAATGTTGCAAATTGCGTCAGCCAAGCGGGTACGTCGACCGAGTAATATTCATGATATGTCTTACATCAGCCGATATTGAGAACAGAATAAAAAATTCTAAGACATTACTTTTCAGCACGTTCTCTTAAAAATACGTCTGGTCCGCTTTAACACATACACGTTTGACCCTTAATACAGCGAACTGGATGCAATGGCGCTTCCAGATCTTACCGGTCATCCCTTGGTAAAGCACATAATCTTTAATAGTTCAATATAAACAACAGAGGCTGCCAGTATTCAAAACCAGGGTAATATACAGCAGTTAGAAATTTCTAAGGAACTCCTACTTTACCATTATATTTCCTTAGATGCCACTATTTTAGAATAAATCTTTCGGCGTTGCGCTGTCGGTCTTGGCTAGCACTTGAAGGGTTCACCATCTGAGTCTGCCGAGGGCTGTTGGCAAGTGGGGTGCACACGGCCTTTGTGAGGTCACTTGAGAAGTTCGGTAATTGAGAAGTAGCGGCTCTGGTCACGAAAATTAACAACGACGGGGAGAGTGGTGCGCTGACCACGTGCCACTCCAAATCTGCATCCAGTGAAGCCTATGGACTGCGGATGGCACGGCGTTTGGTAGTTACTGCTGGGTCATCCGAGGTCAGTTCGGATGGTCTTCCAGTGTTTCACTCTAATGGAAGAATCCGCCACGAAATACTTCTCGACGCTTTCACGCCGTATTATAATCCTGATAACAGTGATTTCTGATCGACCGGTATGTTATCCTTGCTTGTTGCATGCTTCCCGCATGCTGGAAAGGTAATAATGACGTTTCAGATACTCTCTTGTGATCGACAATTTGATGCATTCAGGACGTCTAGCTTAGTTAATCAATTTATGTGTTGGGCTGCAATCTCTTCCGTCAATAAGTAGTTACCATAACTGAACTGAGGGCATTAATTGCCGAGGTCGTTGATTTACGGTCATACAATATCATTCGAATCCCAGTGGTCTAAGAGATTTTCATTTCCCGTAGGAAACCCGACGTAGACTCACATTATCATATTTTGTTAATGTGTTCAGGGCTACATCTCTAATCTCATATTGAGTCAGGCAGCAGCTGCCGGCCGAGACACACGCAGCAACAGGGAAGTAACCGATTCTGTGACTTTTACGAGTTCCTAACCAGGAGTGAATTTTATAATATCCTCTGTGTGCTTTAATAGTTTAGTTTCTTGATTTTCTGCGTCTTAATTTAACACCTAATAGCCACAGTTCTCGCGTTTTCGTTTGCGTCGGAAAGTAAACCGATTTTATGACATATTACAAGTTCCCAATCAGGGGCGAAATATTTAGTTTCGCCTCAATGCTTCGGTAGTTAGTTCTTTGAATCTCTGCGTATTAATCTAATTTATTAGACATAGTTCTCGCGTTTTCGTCAATGTCTACACTAGAGTTGCACACCACATGACGATAGTCCCTTTATCTGCATAATTTAGTTTTCAACGGTCTTTAGTACAGACAGGGACTGCGATTGTTGTGTGCGAATGCGAGCCGAATTGGCGACACTTCGCTCCCATCTACAGGCTGTGATGGCTTCGGTTACACAGCTTGAGGCCGCAGTGGATGGGCACCACTGTAGTGGTCTGACAAACAGGTACCATGTGCTGTCTATGGTTGACACTGCCGCTGAACCAGGTGCCGTCGCCAGCCTTGTTTCAGAGGAAACCTCACAGCCTGCAAGATCCGGACAATCGCAGAGGGTCCGCAGCTCGTGGTCATGCGGTAGTGTTCTCGCTTCCCGCGCCCGGGTTCCCGGGTTCGATTCCCGGCGGGGTCAAGGATTTTCTCTGCCTCGTGATGACTGGGTGTTGTGTGACGTCCTTAGGTTAGTTAGATTTAAGTAGTTCTAAGTTCTAGGGGACTGATGACCATAGATGTTAAGTCCCATAGTGCTCAGAGCCATTTGAACCATTTTGAACCAATCGCAGAGAGTGGGATTATTGATAGTTGGGAACTCCAACGTTAGGCGCGTTATGGGGCCCCTTAGGGGCATGGTCGCCAAGAAAGAAGGTCAAAACCAATGTGTATTACGTGTGAATGCCGGGTGGAGTCATTCCAGATGTGGAACGGGCCCTCCCAGATGCCATGAAGAGCACAGGGTGCAGCCAACTGTATGTACCAACAATGTATGTCACTTTGGATCAGAAGAAATTCTCTCTGGATTCGAGCGGCTGCCAATCTTGCTTGCGAGATGAAAGCAGAAATGACCATTTGTAGCATAGTCGACAGGACCGATTGCGGACTTCTGGTACAGAGCCTAGTGGAGGATCTGAATCAGAGGCTCAGTTCTGCGACCGTGTAGGCTGCAGATTCTTCGTCTCGCGCCAAAGAGTGGTAGGGTTTCGGGTTCCGCTGAATAGGTCAGGTGTCCACTATAAGCAGGAGGTGGCTACACGGGTAGCAGGGGCTGTGTGGCGTGGACTGGGCGGATTTTTACGTTAGAGGGTCTCGGAGAAACACAAGAAGGGCTTGAGTCACAGATGGTGCAGGCCGAACACAGGAAGAACGTAGATACAGGAACCATATGTATAACAGTTGTAAATTGTCGTAGCTGTGTTGGGAAAGTAAAAGAGCTCCAAGCGCTAACAAAAAGCACTGATGCTCAAATCGTTATAGGCACTGAAAGCTGGCTAAAGCCGAAATTTTTTCGAAGAACCTAATGGTGTTCTGAAAGGATAGGCTAAACACGGTTGGCGATGGCGTGTTTGTTGCTGTCAGAAGTAGTTTATCTTGTCACGAAATGGAAGTAGATAGTTCCTGTGAGTTATTATGGATAGAGGTTATTGTTGGAAAACCGGAATAAAATAACAATTGGATCCTTTTACTGGCCTCCCAACTCAGATGATACAGTTGCTGAAAGGTTCAAAGGAAACTTGAGTTTCCTTTGAAACAGGTACCCGACTAATACGATTATAGTTGGTGGTGACATTAATTTACCCTCGAAATGTTGGCAAAAATACATGTTTCATTCCGGAGGTAAGCAAAAAACATCATCCGAAATTGTGCTAAACGCATTCTCTGAAAATTATTTCGAGCAGTTAGTTCATGAGCCCACGCGAAGAATAAACGGTTGTGAAAACACACTTGACCTCTTAGCAACATATAATCCTGAGTTAATAACGAGTATCCAAACGGATACAGGGATTAGTGACTGAATATTGTAACCAACAAATCCTCCAAAAATAAATGAAAATTATACCTGTTCAAAAAAGCAGATAAAAATTCACTTGACGCCTTCCTGAGAGACAATCTCCATTCCTTCCAAATTAATAATATAAGTGTACACAAGATGTTGCTTGGAATCAAAGAAATAGTATGGACATCAATTGAGAGATTTATACCAAAGAAATTAACAAATGACGGACCTGATCCTCTTTGGTACACAAAACATGTCAGAACACAGTTGCAGGAACAACGTAACAAACATGACAAATTTAAACAGACGCAAACTCGCCAATCTTCTTACAGAAGCTCGAAATTTAGCGCGGACTTCGATGGGAGATGCATATAATTGTTTCCACAACAAACCTTTGTTCTCGAAACCTGGCAGAAAATCCAAAGAGATTCTGGTCGTATGTGAAGTATGTTAGCAGCGAGAAACAAACAATGCCTTCTCTGTGCGATAGCAATGGAGATACTATCGAATACAGTGCTGCCAAAGCAGAGTTATGAGACACAGCCTTCCGAAATGCCTTCACAAAAGAAGACGAAGTAAATATTCCAGAATTCGAATCCAGAACAGCTGCTAATGTAGAAGTAAATATCCTCGGAGTAGTGAAGTAACTTAAATCACTTAATAAAAGCAAGGATTCTGATCCAGACTGCATACCAACTAGGCTCCTTTCAGAGTATGCTGATGCATTAATTCCATACATAACAATCATATACAACCATTCTCTTGAAGAAAGATTCGCACCCAAAGACTGCAAAGTTGCACAGGTCACACAAATATTCAAGAAAGGTAGTAGGAGTAATCCACTAAATTACAGGCCCATATCATTAACGTAGATATGCAGCAGGATTTTGGAACATATATTGTGTTCGAACACTACGAATTACCTCAAAGAAAACGCTCTATTGACACACAGTCAACATGGATATAGAAAACATCGTTCTTGTGAAACACAATTAGTTCTTCATTCGCGTGAAGTGCTGAGTGCTATTGACAAGGGATTTCAGATTGATTCCGTATTTATGGATTTCCGGAAGGCGTTTGACACAGTACCACATAAGTGGCTTGTAGTGAAATTGCATGCTTATGGAATATAGCCTCAGTTATGTGACTGGATTTGTGATTTCCTGTCAGAGAGGTCACAGTTTGTAGTAATTGACGGAAAGCCATCGAGTAAAACAGAAATGATTTCTGGCGTTCCCCAAGGTAGTGTTATATGGCCTTTGCTGTTCCTTATCTACAGGGCGGTCTATTGATCGTGACCGGCCCAAATATCTCACGAAATAAACGTCAGACGAAAAAACTACAAAGAACCAAACTTGTCTAGTTCGAAGGGGGAAACCAGATGGCGCTATGGTTGGCCCGCTAGATTGCGCTGTCATAGGTCAAACGGATATCAACGGCGTTTTTTTAAATAGGAACACCCATTTTTTTTATTACATATTCATGTAGTACGTAAAGAAACATGAATGTTTCAGTTGGACCCCTTTTTTCGCTTTGTGATAGACGGCGCTGTAATAGTCACAAACATATGGCTCACAATTTTAGACGAACAGTTGGCAACAGGTAGGTTTTTAAATTAAAATATAGGACGTAGGTACGTTTGAACATTTTATTTCAGTTGTTCCAATGTGATATATGTACCTTTGTGAACTTATCATTTCTGAGAACGCATGCTGTTACAACATGATTACCTGTAAATACCACATTAATGCAATAAATGTTCAAAATTATGTCCGTAGACCTCAATGCATTTGGCAATACGTGTAACGACATTCCTCTCAACAGCGAGTAGTTCGCCTTCCGTAATGTTCGAACATGCATTGACAAGGCGCTGACGCATGTTGTCAAGCGTTGTCGGTGGATCACGATAACAAATATCCTTCAACTTTCCCCACAGAAAGAAATCCATGGACGTCAGATCCGGTGAACGTGCGGGCCATAGTATGGTGCTTCGACGACCAATCCGCCTGTCATGAAATATGCTATTCAATACCGCTTCAACCGCACGCGAGCTATGTGCTGGACATCCATCATGTTGGAAGTACATCGCCATTCTGTCATGCAGTGAAACATCTTGTAGTCACATCGGTAGAACATTACGCAGGAAATCAGCATACATTGCAACATTTAGATTGCCATCGATAAAATGGGGGCCAATTATCCCTCCTCCCATAATGCCGCACCATACATTAACCCGCCAAGGTCGCTGATGTTCCACTTGTCGCAGCCATCGTGGATTTTCCGTTGCCCCATAGTGCATATTATGCCGGTTTACGTTACCGCTGTTGGTGAATAAAATAGAACGCATGCAAAAAATCTGTCATCATCCCGTAATTTCTCTTGTGCCCAGTGGCAGAACAGTACACGACGTTCAAAGTCGTCGCCATGCAATTCCTGGTGCATAGAAATTTGTTACGGGTGCAATCGATGTTGATGTAGCATGCTCAACACCGACGTTTTTGAGATTCCCGATTCTCTCGCAGTTTGTCTGCTACTGATGTGCGGATTAGCCGCGACAGCAGCTAAAACACCTACTTGGGCATCATCATTTGTTGCAGGTCGTGGTTGACGTTTCACATGTGGCTGAACACTTCCTGTTTCCTTAAATAACGTAACTACCCGACGAACGGTCCGGACACTTGGATAATGTCGTCCAGGATACCGAGCAGCATACGTAACACACGCCCGTTGGGCATTTTGATCACAATAGCCATACATCAACACGATATCGACCTTTTCCGCAATTGGTAAACGGTCCATTTTAACTCGGGTAATGTATCACGAAGCAAATACAGTCCGCACTGGCGGAATGTTACGTGATACCACGTACCTATACGTTTGTGACTATTACAGCGCCATCTATCGCAAAGCGAAAAAAGTGGTCCAACTAAAACATTCATATTTATTTACGTACTACATGAATATGTAATAAAAATGGGTGTTCCTATTTTTAAAAAACGCAGTGGATATCCGTTTCATCTATGGCAGCGCCATCTAGCGGGCCAACCATAGCGCCATCTGGTTTCCCCCTTCAAGCTAGACGACTTTCGTTCTTTGTAGTTTTTTCGTTTGATGCTTATTTCGTGAGATATTTTGCCCGGTCACTATCAATGGACCACCCTGTATATAAACGATTTCAGAGACTATCTGAGCAGCCGTCTTATACTGTTTGCTGTTCCTTATCTATACAAACGATATGGGAGACAGTCTGAGCAGCCGTCTTAGGCTGTTTGCAGATGACGCTGTCGTTTATCGACTAATAAAGTCAGCAGAAGATCAAAACAAATTGCAAAACGATTTAGAATAGATATTTGAATGGTGCGAAAATTGTCAGGTGACCCTAAATAACAAAACGTGTGAGGTCATCCACATGAGTGCTAATAGTAATCCGTTGAACTTCGGTTACTCGACAAATCAGTCAAATCTAAAAACTGTAAATTCAACTAACCACTTAGGAATTACAATTACGAACAACTTAAATTGGAAGGAACACATAGAAAATGTTGTGGGGAAGGCTAACCAAAGACTGCGTTTTACTGACAGGACACACAGAAAATGTAACAGATCTACTAAGGAGACTACCTACACTACGCTTGTCCGTTCTCTTTTAGAATAATGCTTCGCGGTGTGGGATCCTTACCAGATAGGCTTGACGGAGTAATCGAAAAAGGGCAGCACATTTTGTATTATCTCGAAACAGGATTTGGACTGGATATCTTTAAAAAAAAAATCTTTCTTCGTTGCGACAGAATCTTCTCACGGAAGTCCAATCACCAACTCTCTCCTCCGAATGCGAAAATATTCGACCTACATAGGGAGAAACGATCAAGACGATAAAATAAGGGAATCAAAGCTTGTACGGAAAGATATAGGTGTTCGTTCTTTCTGCCCGCTATACGAGATTGGAATAATAGAGAATTGTGAAAGTGGTTCGATGAACCCTCTGCCAGGAACTTAAATGTGATTTGCAGAGTATCCATGTAGATGTAGATGTAGGTTGCTTAGTGACAGCGTCAGGCAATATTGTCATTAAAACATCCATCTGATGTGAATAAGAAGTCATGGTAATGCTGATCGACAGGGGAACGTGCTGCAGTACATGAACTCCTTCCTTTCACTCCCATAATCATTTACTCGTTACAGAACTGAAAAACTGTATACTATCTGATCAAAAGTATCCGTACATCTGTCAGTGGTCACTGATATAGGGTATGTCGACCCATCGACTTTATGACGCCTTGAATTCTTCTGAGGACACTTTCAGTGAATGTCTGTGGAGGAATAGAAGCTCATTCTTCCTCAACAACCGAAATTAGAGAAGGTAGTGATGTAGGATGTTGGGATATGTCGACTTGGGCAGCCTTAGAAAAGCTGAAGTGTCCCTGATGGATTAGTTACTCAAGTGATATCCAGTGACTTGTGTCCAGTGACACGCTCGGAGTCGCTTCGATCTCCTTACCGAGCAATTCCTGACATCTCGTGGTCAGCTCCGCATTACATAGGGGTGTCCGGATGCTTCTGATGGGACTGTGTACTTCACTAGCACACACTACAACGGTCAACATATCCCCGACAAATATATGACCCGATACGCCCACTTTGTAGGCAGCGAATGATTATACTGTTGTGTTATGTTCATTCCCCTCGGAGCGAAATATGGACGTCAGCCTTACTGTATGAAATGACTTCTTGTTTTCACATGTGAGAAGGTGGTGAGGATGTGAAAGAGTCGAAAACTACTGTCTCATTAAGGCCTCTACTAGTACCGTATGACGAGTAAGCAATTTTGAGTTAGTCCTAGATACACGAATCGTGTATCAAGACAAGTTACGGAAAAGTTCAGTGATAATTCTTCATTGGCCTTAAGGCAGTTAACATAGCGAAAATGCAGCTCTGGTTGTTGGAATAATTCCACGATATCAAGTTAAAATGATTTATTTGGAAAGTATTTATTCATTTATGGTTGTCGATACCGTTAACATATTTTTTCGCCGCGAATAACTACTTGACACATACGAGTATTATAGACACGAATATTTTGATACTGTACCCATTTCTCACTTTTAAGCAGGAAATATACCATATTCACTGCACTCATAATGTAATGGACCCTGGCCATAACCTTATATCAAGTGCTACATTGAAAACAATATAATAAGGAACTGAAATAAAACATAAAGTGCCATTCAAAATCGGGTACATGCGCTTTATTTCAAAGCACATTGCGTGGGATTACACTTGGAATAGCTTAATGTCTGGAAATTGCAGAACCATGAATGAAGCATGCAAATGGTATGCAATTTGCAGCTCATTTACATGATATAAAAACAAAAGAAATCACAACACGCTACCTTTTATTGTCTTCAGAGTAATCTACATTTGTCTCAAAATACTAGCCGGCCACGGTGGCCGAACGGTTCTAGGCGCTACAGTCTGGAACAGCGCGACCGCTACGTCGCAGGTTCGAATCCTGCCTCGGGCGTGGATGTGTGTGATGTCCTTAGGTTAGTTAGGTTTAAGTAGTTCTAAGTTCTAGGGGACTGATGACCACAGAAGTTAAGTCCCATAGTGCTCTGAGCCATTTGAACCATCTCAAAACACTTTTGGTAACGTTTATAACGCTATTGAAAAATATTAACATAGGCTTATTTTGGATTTTATCTAAGCATTAGTGTCGAAATTCTTTCAATATTCGTTGAAATGTGATGCTATGCGCTGAGATCAAAGTATTTTCCTAATCTATTATGGACCGAATAGGTAACAACATGTCTCACCGATTGTGATGATGAATCTCTACGACACGTAAAAATGGAATCTCCTGAAGATCCCGTCCTAGTTATCAATTTTTGTCTGATAAATTTGGAACAGATATTTCGCTTCCACAAATCTTTAGGAACAGTGACGTCAGCACTTGTGGTTCGAAACTGATACAGGTCGCTCGAATGCGACAGCATGCATTACCAATACGTACGAAACTGTCGCGCATAAAAAAGTGACTTTTCCGGTGCTCTTACCTCTGGCTATGTAGGTTACAGAAAGGTAGGGTCAAGTGTTTTGGATACCCCTTGGGCTAGGGACCATTTGTGTACCCAACAGAAGGATAGTCTTACTCTAACTATCCTATAGTACAGCGTCAAAGTCTGAATATTACACACCTCCTCCAGCTTAGGCAAATGGAGCAAATTCCTTGGCTCTTTTTGCACTAGACGTGGTCTACGGTGCGCCTTAAGGAGCTTATGGAGACACCATTTAGTTCATAAGCGGTTTCTGAGGAAAAAAACCAAAAAAAGTGTTTGTCACAATTTTTTCGCAGTCAGCAAAGGATATCTAAATAACTAACCATAGCACATTGCTCAAATGTTAACCGAATACTGTCTAGGCTTTTATCTAGGAGTGCCATCTTCCCGTTGTCAAAAATCTTTATTCGTTATCGTGAAATACCCCAAAAACATAGTGTTTGCGTACCATAACCGGCCCATGTATTCCAAGGCGGCTATGCACAGTAAATGGTTAAAATTTTTACGATGTATTCCTAAGATCTCGATCTCGAATAAACCTTACAATTTTTTCCCGTTTTCGAGATACCGAGGTTCAAAGCTAACCAATTCGTCTACTTAAAATACGCACGTAAAACCGGTGTGAGGCGAAAAAGTAGTTAATAAAGTATCGTTGCACGGAGTGTCTCCGTTATCACCAGAAGCGTTCTGGGAATCCCATGTTGTAGTACAAAAGCACATAAAAAAATTTTTGTCTACGCAAAATCTGATCTGAGGTGTAAAATTAGTTTTACATTATTTTAATTTCACATAAGCAAACTTTCAATATTTTACTGAGTCATAAAGTTCTTTTCGTATGAGTGACATTCCCTGCTGTAACAGGGAAAGAAGGGAACCAGACGTAAAATTCTCCTATCGGAGCACAAAAAATTGTAATATGGTCCTGGTTTAAAAGACTCTGAAAAGTGGGGTGCAAGTTGCCTCATTCTACCTTCCTCCGCACCTTTCAAAATTTCTCCGAAAATTTTGTCATGCGAAAATACTGGAGCTTTTTTATGCTGAAAAGGTAGAGAGACAGTGGCAGTGGGAAAGAGACGGAAAAGTGATAACTACTGGAAGGTAGTAGACATTGGCTGTTGTACAGCAACAACGAAGGAGACAACAGCAGTGTAGAGGAAGAGAGGGACATAGTGGCAGCAGAACATAGCTGACAGTGACAAAAAAGTGCTAGGAAAAGAGTGAGGGAGACAGCGCCCGTGGGTCAGGAATAAAGAGCGCAATGGACACAGAGAATAAAGTTCATGCAGTGTGTCTAGATTTTCGGAAAGCTTTGGATTCAGTAATTCAGCAGCATCTTCTAAACAAAATACAATCCATAGAAATTTCATCAGAGTGGCAACGGGATCGAAAATTTCCTGATAGACAGGATGCATCACGTGATCCTAGATGGAGAGTCATCTACAGACGCTAACGTAATATCGAATGTGCTCCAGGGAAGTGTAATAGGACCGTCGCTGTTTAAGTTGAAATACGCGTGAATAGGAAAGTACACCATGTCGAATTTTCCCATTTTTTAATTTGACGTTTTTTTAAACTGAGAAGGAGATCTGATAGAAAAGGACCATGTGTATTTTGTTCCTACCTAAATAGTAACAGATTTGAGTACTTCTAAGAAGAGAGAGCTCGTTGTTCGGTATCACAGTAGTCCGTGTCATTGAGTATCGAACGTAATGGAGAGTGTTTTGGGGTTTCGCATTTTCAGCGATTCTGGAGACCATAAGAATGAATAAGAAGACAAGTGTGAACTACATATTCCTGTTAACCAAATTTTCATTTAAAATTTGTATAGTGAGATAAGAGTCACGACTGTAATTCAAGCATCTGGCTTGGTTCTTTCTGTGAAAGAATTGCATCCCTTCAAGCAATGGGCCTATGCCAATGTTTCAATAAAGATTCTTATCTGTCTTTCCATGTTCCAAAAATTATACTTGCCAAATATGTGATAAATTTAGGTTCATATTCACACTGGAAATGAAAAACGAAGGAAACATTAAAAAAATGCTCATGAGCTGCATATGCGGACGGCAGAGGCAGCGATGGAAAACCTCGGAAAAGCTGAAGAACACGAAAAAATTTCTTCGTTAAACAGCCCCTACGTGCCATGCTTTACTCCTGAAGCTAACGCTGGAAGAAGGAGATAGTGAAGAATATCATAAGTAACGCCTGTAATTTTCAGATAAGGGGAAATCGATCTTACGTAATCTCTTAAAAGTTAAAAAAAATATTTTCTTAGAGAAATCTTTTAGTTGCGTATATTGCGCACATATATAAAAATAAGAGTATGATGACTACTTTAGTTTCAGCTGTCAATCCAACAATCCTCAGATCTGCGAACTAGAAAAAAAAAAGTCATCTTAGGAAGAGTTATTTAGAGGATAATCTTCAAGCTTAAAATGTTTGAAATTAAACATAAATAAAAGGTATTAACCCGCCACGCATGGCAGAAATTTCAATATATAACGTGTGTAAAGAGAATAATGTATACATATTGGTCGCGCGGGGTAGCCGTGCGGTCTTGGGCGCCTTGCCACGGTTCGCGCAGTTCTCCCCCGTCTTGGGCATGGGTGTGTCTGTTGTCCTTACCGTAAGTAGTGTGTAAGCCTAGGGACCGGTGACCTCAGCAGCTTAGGCCCATAGCGCTTACCACAAATTTCCAAATACAAATTTTGTTTGAATGTAACTACTTGCAACTATACCCTGTTACACCGAAGAAAAAATTTTAAACATACCATGATCATGTGAGATGCATGTTCAATAAAAACTATATGTACCAGTAATAACCGCACCATGCAATAACTTGCACTTCTATAAGACGCAAGTTGAATGAAAAATTCGGTTGTAACAGCACAACAAAAATGCGATCGGCTCCACACCTGTAGGAATAAACGAACCAAATAAACAATAAACTGTAAAACATTAAATCTCGAGTTAATAGCTGCGACAGTATTCAAGAGGAAGGACATACCACGGGCAATATAATCGAAGTTAAATCCGTAAAACATGAGAAGGTCATCGTTACAACGTGTGACTTGTAGATAGCGTAATAAAATGTTCGTGTGTCCAGTGGGGCAGCCTTGACCATTATCAGTTCAGTGCGCAAATGTATACAGTTACATAGAACATATAAAAAGAATAAAAGGTAATTTATTTAAAATTTCGTGGAAAAAGAACAATGCAATAATTAAAAACACTTGACAAAGATATCTAATTATATAAAAACAGAGGCCATAAAATAGTCTCAGTATTGGTCGAAAGAAAATTGCAAGCAGAACATAAAACAGTAATATGACCTGTTGCCGCAACAATAAAAAATACATAAAAATTATTATATTGCCAACATATCGTCTTATAAAATCAAATTAACAGCTACGGCGAGAAGACAGCTGGTGCAGATGGGGTAGCATCTCAACTGACGTGAAAGCGATCCAGCCTGCAGTCGAACGCGCAGGCGCAGCTAGATGACGGAAGATGGCATGAGAAGTACGTTGCCCTCGGGCCGGAAATATTGCGGTTTCTCATCATTACAACTTGACGAAAATTCTGTAGCCGTTCGTTAAAAATACCAAAAAAATTATTCTGATTAAACTCCTTCTGTTCATTTGATACTCGATCAGAGGCTCTCTTCTTCATCTGTAGATGTATAATTTACTAACTTAGGACATTTTATATCCATTGGCCACTGAAATTCGGTTAAGGATACCCGATTTATCGATTTCATCCTGCAGTAACAACAGACAGAATAGTTGATGAATCATTGAACGGAAGAAAGACGTTTTGTATCGTTGTCGAGAGGGGAATGGGCATTACCAATCATATCAATATATTCTGGTTATCTAAATATTACAATACTATATTTACGTATGATGCTCATTCCGCATATGCTGTAATTGTTATCATGAGTGATAGGTTATTACCTTTGTATTTGTGTTTCCCTTCAAACATTTTTAATTTGAAGATTATTCAGTACAAAAAATTTTCTAAGGTGACTTTCTGGTTTTTTTGTGTTCGTTCTTGTGCTTTGTAGTGGTTGCACTGACAAAAGGAACTGGTCTAGTCATCATGTTTTAATTGTTATATACGTACGCGATATCCTGAGAAATCAGTACCCAGAACAACCACCTCTGGCCGTAATAACGTCCTTGATACGCCTGGGCATTGAGTCAAACAGAGCTTGGATGGCGTGTACAGGTACAGCTGCCCATGCAGCTTCAACACGATACCATAGTTCATCAAGGGTAGTGACTGGCGTATTATGACTAGCCAGTTGCTCGGCCAGCATTGACTAGACGTTTTCAATTGGAGAGAGATCTGGAGAATGTGCTGACCAGGGCAGCAGTCGAACTTTTTCTGTATCCAGAAAGACCCGTACAGGACCTGCAACATGCGGTCGTGCATTATCCTGCTGAAATGTAGGGTTTCGCAGGGATCGAATGAAGGGTAGAGCCACGGGTCATAACACATCTGAAATGTAACGTCCACTGTTCAAAGTGCTGTCAATGCGAACAAGAGGTGACCGAGACGTGTAACCAATGGCACCCCATAACATCACGCCGGGTGATACGCCAGTATGGCGATGACGAATACAAGCTTCCAATAGGCGTTCACCGCGATGTCTCCAAACATGGATGCGACCATCATGATGCTGTAAACAGAACCTGCATTCATCCGGAAAAATGACGTTTTGCCATTCGTGCACCAAGGCTCGTCGTTGAGTACACCATCGCAGGCGCTCCTGTCTGTGATGCAGCGTCAAGGGTAACCGCAGCCATGGTCTCCGAGCTGAAAGTCCATGCTGCTGCAAACGTCGTCGAACTGTTTGTGCAGATGGTTGTTGTCTTTCAAACGTCCCCATCTGTTGACTCAGGGATCGAGACGTGGCTGCACAATCCGTTACAGCCATGCGGGTAAGATACCTGTCATCTTGACTGCTAGTCATACGAGGCCGTTGGGATCCAGCACGGCGTTCCATATTACCCTGCTGAACCCACCGATTCCATATTCTGCTAACAGTCATTGGATCTCGACCAACGCGAGCAGCAATGTCGCGATACGATAAACCGCAATCGCGATAGGCTACAATCCGACCTTTATCAAAGTCAAAAACGTGATGGTACGCATTTCTCCTCCTTACATGAGGCTTCACAACAACGTTTCACCAGGCAACGCCGGTCAACTGCTGTTTGTGTATGAGAAATCGGTTGGAAACTTCCCTCATGTCAGCACGTTGTAGGTGTCGCCACCAGCGCCAACCTTGTGTGAATGCTCTGAAAAGCTAATCATTTGCATATCACAGCATCTTCTTCCTGTCGGTTAAATTTCGCGTCTATAACACGTTATCTTCGTGGTGTAGCAATTATAATGGCCAGTAGTGCATATGATTGTTCCAATTTAAGTTGTTGGTATTGTAATTATTATCTATTTAGATGAACTGACAGCATTTACAGAAGTCTGATTTGTCGTGTAACCGGAATTTAGTGGATTCCTCTTAGTACTCACGTCGGTGACCTCACATTTTTCATTATTTATGGTCAATTGCCACGTATCACACCATACAGATATCTCCTCTAATTCAGTCCACAATAGTTTTTATCCTCTGAAGGCTTTACTAGACGGTAAATCACAGCATCATCTCTTAGGAGGGTGCTCAGATTGTCTCCTAAATCACGGATTAGGAACAGCAGAGGTTCTGTAACAGTTCGGTGGGAAATGCCAACTATCACTTCTGTTTTACTCTATGGCAGTCCGTCAACCACCATGAACTGCGACCTTTCTTAGAAGAAATCACGAGGAGAGGTGCAGGTATAAGCAGTGGCTGCTGTACCCCATAGCGATGACATGGTACGGCTGCTCACCAGTAGTCGTAGGCAAGCATTGAATTAACGAATGAAAAAAAAATGAAAGCAGTAGCTAGAGACTTAGACTCCATAGCGACGGGAGTCACCAATAAGGCAACGATAGACACTTCTACGTCTTGCGCTGCTGTGCTCGATGTCACACCGACAGCAGCAGGGTTCGCCCCAAAAAAAAAACGTAGCACCGCTCGCAGAAACGCATTTTCCTCGTGGTCGCTGGGCAATTCCCTCCCGTGGATCCAAAGGGCATGCCACCTGTGCTGACTGTCTCTTCCGAGCTGCACACTTCGAGCGTTCTAGCTAATCTCTGCATTACGCACCATGGCACCGCAATATTCGTACACCACAGATGAAGGGGATGTTCTTCATAATCAGGAATGTACAATTATACGCAATGCCATTGAATTTTTGTAGTGAGAACCAAACGAGGAAGCAAAAATTTCATTTAAAACTGTGCTTGAGACGGTTGCAGGAGCCACTAGCTATTCTAATTGCTCAATTCGTCTTCGGGTTGATAACTACCAGGCCTTTGTAAATGTTGTGGGAAATATATCACTGATCAGTCGTTCTTATAACGTTGACGTGAATTCTTCTTCTATCAAGTGTCAAAACTTTTGCCAAAACTCAACTGGAAGTCCTTCCGAACCTGCCAACTTATTTTTAGAGCCACAAGAATTGTATCTTGTAGGTCTTCACCTGTGATATCTAAAATGATACTTTCGTTTTCACCCGTGGACACTTTCATTAGAGCCGGCCGGGGTGGCCGTGCGGTTCTAGGCGCTTCAGTCTGGAACCGCGCGACCGATACGGTCGCAGGTTCGAATCCTGCCTGGGGCATGGATGTGTGTGATGTCCTTAGGTTAGATAGGTTTAAGTAGTTCTAAGTTCTATAGGACTGATGACCTCAGATGTTAAGTCCCATAGTGCTCACTGCCATTTGAACCATTTGAAGAATCGCTAGGTAACATTCATCTGGCGACCCGTATCTCGTTCATTTATTTCAACTAGCCATACAAGCAGAATCAGTGTCATGAGTCATTAATTTCCTTCTGGTGGAGACCAATTGAGGAGACTGCCACACATCCTCTGCTATCTTCAATGTTTCCGATTACTATCTTGCTGAACCCATGTCTGCTTGTGTCTTCCCCTCACAACAGTAATACATATGGACACCCACTGTGTCTCCTTTATTATTTTTTTGGTTCGATTTCCTTTTTCTCGGCAATTTCATTCCCTTTGCTTCTTGTATTTTTTGTTCTGTTTCTGTAGTATTTTTTCGGGCGTTCCTGACTTGGCTTGCTAACTTCGGCCAAGAGACCGCCAAGGGTTCGACGTAGGAGCTGAATCCTTGCCAGATGCATTTTTTGTGAAAGACTACAGCGTGAAAGTCGACCATTAAAGTTTCATTCATTGTATCCTTTGAGTACGTCTGTTTGCACTTCCGGAGAAGTTCGTTCTTGAATGCCTCATGGATTGCAATATGTCGTTTCGTTTGCACTCAGTCACGTATGTTATTCATGTTGTTTGTGCTCTACTAGCATTTTAGACTTTTTATCTCCTGTATGGCTGTTTCAGTATCGCAAGTGCTTGTTTCAGCTTGAACAGTGTTTGTTTCAAATGGTTCAAATGGCTCTGAGCACTATGGGACTTAACTTCTAAGGTCATCAGTCCCCTAGAACTTAGAACTACTTAAGCCTAACTAACCTAAGGACATCACACACATCCATGCCCCAGGCAGGATTCGAACCTGCGACCGTAGCGGTCCCGCGGTTCCAAACTGTAGTGCCTAGAACCGCACGGCCACCACGGCCGGCAGTGTTTCTTTGTAGGCGTGTAGCCATGACGGTATATCCACAATCGGAGCCCACTGACTCGTTAGCCTGCTAACGAGTGTGATGTTGTTGGATTCCACTGGTTTTTCTTTTTCATCCTTTAATGCGGAGAAGTATTGGCGGCAGCGTGTTGCTAGTAGGCAACTGCATGTTGCACATGTGCGTGGCTGCCTTTGTATACCGTCAATGATTCGAAACCACGTATCACGACACGGGATGGAACATACTTCTCCGATTCTCTCTTTACAAACCCATACCATTACCGGCATTAAAATATTTTTCATTTTGCTACTTCATTCTCAATGGAGAGAAGCCTTCCAAAGTAAGAGTGATTTCAGGTGTGCCGCAGGGGAGTGTCGTGGGACCGTTGCTATTCACAATATACATAAATGACCTTGTGGATGACATCGGAAGTTCACTGAGGCTTTTTGCGGATGATGCTGTGGTATATCGAGAGGTTGTACCAATGGAAAATTGTATTGAAATGCAGGTGGATCTGGAGCGAATTGACGCATGGTGCAAGGAATGGCAATTGAATCTCAATGTAGACAAGTGTAATGTGCTGCAAATATATAGAAAGAAAGATCCCTTATCATTTAGCTACAATATAGCAGGTCAGCAACTGGAAGCTCCATAAATTATCTGGGGGTACGCATTAGGGGTGATTTAAAATGGAATGATCATATAAAGTTGATCGTCGGTAAAGCAGATGCCAGACTGAGATTCATTGGAAAAATCCTAAGCAAATGCAATCCGAAAACAAAGGAAGTAGGTTACTACAGTACGCTTGTTCGCCCACTGCTTGAAAACTGCTCAGTAGTGTGAGATCCGTACCAGATAGGATTGATAGAAGAGATAGATAAGATCCAACGGAGAGCAGCGCGCTTCGTTACAGGATAATTTAGTAATCGCGAAAGCGTTACGGAGATGACAGATAAACTCCAGTGGAAGACTCTGCAGGAGAGACGCTCAGTAGCTCGGTACGGGCTTTTGTTGAAGTTTCGAGAACATGCCTTCACGCAGGAGTCAAGCAGTGTATTGCTCCCTCCTACGTATGTCTCGCGAAGAGACCATGAGGATAAAATCAGAGAGATTAAAGCCCACACTGAGGCATACCGACAATCCTTCTTTCCACGAACAATACGAGACTGGAACAGAAGGGAGAACCGATAGAGGTGCTTAAGGTACCCTCCGCCACACACCGTCAGGTGGCTTGCGGAGTATGGATGTAGATGTAGATGTTCTTGGCTGCCTCATTGATTGCAATATGTTCTTTCGCTTGCAACAGTTGCATATGCCATTCACGATCATGGTCTGCTCGCATTTTAAGCTTTGTACCTCCTGTATGGCTCGCTCAGTATCCTTGAAGTAGAGAGCCAGCGCTTATTGAATTCGTGCACAGAGAACTTCAAAGAGTACAATGTATACACTGATCAACTAGAACATTATGGCCACCTACCTAATAATCGATATGCCCAACTTTGGCAAGTATAACAGCGGCGACACCTCATCGCATGGAAGCAGTGATGCCTTGGTAGGTCGCTGCAGGGAGTGAGCACCACATCTGCACACACAAGTCACCTCATCTCGTAAATTCACGGGAGGGGAGCGATGAGCTCTAATGCCATGTAACACATGTTTTCGATCGGGCTCAGATCTGGCGAGGGGTGGGGCCACCACATCAAGCGGACTTGCCACTGTGTTCCTCGAAATCACTCCATCACACCCCTGGCCTAGTGGCACGGCACCATATCTTGTTCAAAAATGGCACCGCTATCCGGATATATAATAATCATGAAGGGGTTTACGTGGTCTGCAAGCAGTTTACGATACTCCTTGGCCGTCATGATGCCTTGCACGAGCTCCACTGGACCCATGGACGCCCAAATGAATGTTATGCAGAGCATAATGGAAACGCTGCCAGCCTGTGTCCGTCCTGCAGTACAGGTGTCAAGCAGCTGTCCCCTGGAAGACGACGGATTCGCGCCTTCCCATCGCCATGATGAAGAAGATATTGGAATTCATAAAACCACGCAACGCTCTTCCACTGAACCAACGTCTAGTGCTGATGGTCACGTTCCCATTTCAGTCGTAGTTCCTGGTGTTAACATTAGCACATGCATGTGTCGTCGGCTGCGTAGGCTCATAGTTCGGAGTGTTCGGTGCACCGCGTGTTCAGATACACTTTTACTGTGTCCAGCATTTAGGTCTGATTTTAGTTCCATCACAGGTCGCCCCCCGTCTTAATGTTCAAGCTGATCGACGTACCTGAACTGTACACAAACTAAGACCGCCTTGTGTGGTCGTCACGTTACCGATTTCTCCGTTAGTTTCTGCAAAGTTAGCCGTTCCGTCCTTAAAGATCATTATTCGTATACATTCTTGATCATCTATTACTTTCACACTGACCGAATTCGCGATAAAATCTGGGTCCTGCAACTAAATCTCTTCTGCTTTCCGTCTATTATCACTATTTACCTTGGAACGTTCTTGCCCAAACGGGAGCCAAATCGAAATGTAGATCTCGGAACATATGTATCCACTTTTAGTAAAGCTAACAGTACTCACAGTTGTGTAAACAACCTGCGCCCGATAGTACGGGAGGGAAATGCTGAGGTGTCCACACCGGCGCGTTATCGCAGCACAGCTGAGCCATTCAGCTGCTACGATGTCCAGCGAATATCCCTCTTAACGATGTATTTAGTGTATATACAGTTACTAACGGCGTATTTTACTTGCAGAAATCCTTTTGTGTCTTTTTCGAGTATGTGCAAAATACAGATAGTACAATTTTTGCGTAATATTTCGAGCGATGATTCCTCTTCCCCGTTGCTCAACGTGATCTAGAGAAATAGTATGTCGCAAATCATTCGCGTCACTGCTATACTAGATTACGATTCTGTTTGCGACTTTTCAACTCCACTCTTTGTGCTGTCAAGTGTGCTTCGTGAATGGGTTCACTGAATGACGTGGAAGAGTGGCACAGAGACGCTGTACTTTTGAATCCGTAGCAGGCGACCACGAGAATCCAGATCCTCCCGTACTGGAATGCTAGATACCGGCACTGCGAAGTATGCCAGATTACACGAACTGGAAGATATTGTGTTACATGCCGTTTACACACCGAGGTGACAAAAGTCGCCGGCCGGAGTGGCCGAGCGGTTCTAGGCGCTACAGTCTGGAACCGCACGACCGCTACGGTCGCAGATTCGAATCCTGCCTCGGGCATGGATGTGTGTGGTGTCCTTAGGTTAGTTAGGTTTAAGTAGTTCTAAGTTATAGGGGACTGATGACCTCAGAAGTTAAGTCTCATAGTGCTCAGTGCCATTTGAACCATTTTTTTTTTTTTTGACAAAAGTCATGGGATACCTCCTAATATCGTGCCGGACTTCCATTTGCCCGGCGTACTGCAGCAACTCGATGTGCCACGGTTTCAACAAGTTGATTAAAGTCCCCTGTAGAAGTATTGCTTCAAATGGCTCTGAGCACTATGGGACTTAACAGTTATGGTCATCAGTCCCCTACAACGTAGAACTACTTAAACCTAACTAACCTAAGGACATCACACAACACCCAGTCATCACAAGGCAGAGAAGCAGAAGTATTGAGCCATGCTATCTCTATAGCCGTCCGTAATTGCACTGTGTTGTGCACGAACAAACCTCTTCATTATTTCCCATAAATTTTCGACGAGATTCATGTCGGGTGATCTGGGCGGTCAGGTCACTTTCTCGAATTGTCCAGAATGTTCTCCAAACCAATAGTGAACAATTGTGGACCGGTAACATGGCGCATTGTCATCCATAAAAATTACATCGTTGTTTGGGAACGTGAAGTCTATTAATAGTTGAAAGGGGTCTCCAAGTAGCAGAACATAACCATTTCCAGTCAATGATCGGTTCAGTTGGACCAGAGGACCCAGTTCATTTCACGTAAATACAGCGCACACGACTATGTAGGCACCGCCAGCCTGCGCAGTGCCTTGTTGACAACTTGGGTGCATGGCTTCGTGGAGTCTGCGCCACATTCGAACATACGATCAGTTCTTACCAGTTGAATCAAGACTCATCCGACCAGGTTACGATTTTCCAGTCGTCTAGGGTCCAACCGATATGATCACGAGCCCAGGGGAGGCGCTACAGGCGATGTCGTTCTGTTTGCAAAGGCACTCACATCGGTCATATACTGCCATATCCCACTGACGCCATATTCCGCCACACTCTTCCAACGGATACGTTCTTCGTACGTTGTACATACAATCCTGCGGCTATTTCACGCAGTGCTGTTCGTGTGTTAACACTGACAACGCTACTCAAACGGCGCTGCTCTCGGTCGTCAAGTGAAGGCCGTCGATCACTTCGTTGACCATGGTGAGAGGTAATGCCCGAAATTTCGTATTCTCATCACACTCTTGACACTGTGGATCTCGGAATATTAAATTCCCTAAGCATTTCCGAAATGGAATGTTCCATGCGTCTAGCTACAATTACCATTCCGCGTTCATAGTCTGTTAATTCCTGTCGTGCGGCCAAAATCACGTCGGAAACCTTCTCGCCTGAGTACAAGTCTCAGTGTGTAGTTGATACGTAAAGGAATGGAGTGTCATCACAAATTTAAGAGAAGTCAACACCTAGGTGTAAAAACAAAAGCTGGACGAAGCGAAAATAAGCGCACATAGGGCAATGAGAGAAGCATTCAATGGACTTGAAAGTAACGTACTCCCAGTCGATCTGAAAAAGAACCGTAAGCCGGCCGCGGTGGTCTAGTGGTTCTAGACGCGCAGTCCGGAACCGCGGGACTGCCACGGTCGCAGGTTCGAATCCTGCCTCGGGCATGGATGTGTGTGATGTCCTTAGGTTAGTTAGGTTTTAGAAGTTCTAAGTTCTATGGGACTGATGACCACAGAAGTTAAGTCCCATAGTGCTCAGAGCCATTTGAACCATTTTGAATAAGAACCGTAATAAGATTTAGTCATAAGTATAATTAGCAATCAGATCTAAATTATATATTCAGTCACTCAAAGACCATACTGAAGCAGAAACGGAAGATAACGGAGAGAAAGCCAAAATTTCATCGCGGAAAGATGTAATACGATCCCTCTTTTCAGCCTTCGCATGAACGTCAAAATGAGAGATATTGAGATAAGTGATCGCAGAACAGGAAAGTATCTACAATCGCTTAGAACTGAAAGGTCATATGGACCAGATGAGATACCTTTAAGTATTTACAGAGATTATGCGAAAGAATTTGGTCCCCTTATGGCAGTTGTCTATCGTAGGTCGCCGGAGCAACGAAGGGTACCTGGCGACTGGAAGAAAGTGCAGATCATTTCCGTTTTTAAGACGGGTCGTAGGACAGATGCACGTAATTATAGGGTTATATCGCTGACTTCAATCTGTTTTAGAATTATGGATCATGTTTTATGCTCACCTACTACGATGTTCTTGGAGAACGAAATTCTTTGCTACCAAAAACACCATCGATTCCGCAAACAGAGATCTTGCGAGTCTTAGTTCGCTCCGTTCGTCCATTGGATCCACAGCCCTACAGTCATCGACGCACAGGTTGATGCCGTGTTGCTTGACTTCAGGGAGGCATATGATGCAGTCCTGCAGCGTCATTTAATGAAATGTATAAGAGATAATCGAGTATCTGTTCAGATTACTAACTGGATTCAAGACTTCTTTGCAGACAGAACATAAAACGTCTCTCTTACCGGAACAAAGTCGACAAATGTAAAGGTAATTTCAAGGGTATCTAAGAAGTGTAACAGGACCGTCACTGTTTACAGCATGTGTATATAATGGATACCTTCGGAAGTTCCATGAGGCTATTTGCAGATTATGCGGTTAGCAATAAGAAGGTAACATCATCAGAAGGCTTTAAGCGAGCTATAGGAAGACCTGCAGAGAACTGATGACTGGTACAAGGACTGATAGTTGACTTTCAACGTAAATGTATGAAAAATATTGCGCATACATAGAAGAAGAAATCCACTAGTATATTATTACAGCACTTGCAATATATTTCTGGAAACATGTCTGGGGGTAATCATCCTGAGCGACCTTAAGTCGAATGGCGACATAAAACAAATTGTAGGAAAATTGCCAGATAAAGGTTCAGAGGAAGAATAAGCAAATCCAATTCGATCACGAAATAAGTGGCTTACAAAATACTTGTTAGACCTATTCTTGAGTATTGCTCAAGAATCGTATGAGGCTGGATTAACCGAAGAGGAAGACAAGACCCAACGAAGACCGAGTCGTTCCGTCACGGGATCATTTAGTTGGCGCGAGTACGTTACGGAGATGCTCAGCAAACCCCAATGACAGACGCTACAAGAGAGGCGTTGTGCATCACGGAGAGGCTTACTACTTCTTCCCACATAATTCATGTGAAATTACGAGAAAAATCGAGAAATTAGAGCTAATATTCATTTTCACCGACAAACATGCTTTCCACGTGTCATTTGCGAATGAAATAGGAAAGGGCGGATCAGATAGTGCTACCAGGACTACCCTCTACAATACGCTCTCAGGTGGCTTGCGGAGTAAAGCTGTAGATATAGATGTGATTCGTAACTATCGTGCCACCAGCGGTCGCGTGTTAGCAAAACGAGTGTTTTGAGTGTCTTACATGAATAACAATTGCATTTTTATCTGTCACAAAAGGTGCAGCCATTATTACAACTAGCGAACCTCCCATTCGAGTGGGTTACCACGGAAATGTGCAGAAAACCACGATTTCCCTGCATCCAAATTGTTTAATAGACGGGACCATGTTTATGAAAGGGCATGTTTAACTGTAGGAATAGTCGTATATGGGATGACGAAAATCCGCACGCAGTGGTGTGTCGATCCTATCCACAGAAATTCGATGTGAAATTATGGGGTGGTATTGGAGGAGTATGTAACTGAATTTTGCGTACTTATCGATAAGCTGAATGCTGTCGTGTACAACACATTCCTTCAACTTATCGTCCCACAGTTCCTAGAAATGTACCGCTGGCAGTTCCTCAGAGGCTGTACAGTTTCGACAATAATGGATTGGCCGAGATAATCTTTTTCCACGGCCAGCAACTATCTTGGTCACCAGACATGACACCAATGGACTTCTTCTTCTAGATACATGTGAGCAGCATGGTTTACAAGACTCCTCACATGTAACTGGTTGCAATGATTCTCGCAGCCGCTATAGTAGTTCGGCAAACTCTTCGGTATTCTTGAGAGCGTAAAGCAGTTGCTGTTGCGTCGCAGCTCATTCTATCGTGATCATTCTGATGGACATTTTGAGTAATACTTTTAAGGGAACAGTTCTGAGTTTGTCACGTACTGTACACTGACGGAACTGACTGTACACATATGGATGAAAATGTCCTTGGGTCGTCTAAGCGTCGTTGTATTATTATATGTCTTCTGTTGTACATTTTGGTGATTGCCTATTACGGCCATATTCGCTACTGTAATGGTATTTTCGCAGGAATAAAGATTATTTGGGCAACAAAGCGAATAAATCATGATCACATTATTAGTCTGTAACGAGCCACCTCAGTCATGAGTCCCTTAAACCAAATGCTTAGAAAACATCCCAGAAAAACCTCCAAAATTTAGTCGTTGACAATCGGGTTCACCCTTTACAGCTGAGTATGAGCTTCCTTCTTCTTTTACAACAACGTGACTTGAATCGTTTCCTTTTCAGACCTGTTTCAGAACAAGCAGCAAATATCTTGTTTCTGGGTGACATCAGTGCAAGAGGTTATCCACCATGTTTCTCTGGCATAATATGATGTTAGAAGTGGTTAGTACAGTACTGATAAGGACTTCCGAAAGCAGTAGGGGCAAGGAGATCGATGTGGAGGTTCCCGGCGCCTCGCTTGGAGTCTTGCTGAAGCGTGAGTAATGCGTACGTAATGGTTCGCCCCCCGCTGCCTCACATGCATGGGCGGCGCTACTCACGTGGAAACCGCGTAGCCTGCCGGAAGGGTAGACACGCCTCCCGGACAACTCTGCAGTAAGAAGACACACGCCATCACAGAAGCAAATAGTTGCCACCGTGTGCGAGGAGAGTCGATCTCCACATGGAGTTTGTCATCTCGCGTGAGTATTTAGGAATATTACTAAAAATCCATGTCCAATGGGACAAATACATAAAATCGGAAAAGGAGAAGCGAATTTAAGGCTTAGGTTTGTTGAAAGAGTTCTGGGACAGTACAGTGCATTTGTAAAGATAACTGCATACAAGACGCTGGTGCAACTAAGTCTACACTGGATTCGCATTCCGGAGGACAACGGTTCAAACTCGCGTCCGGCCAGCCTGATTTAGGTTTTCTATGATTTACCTAAATCGCTCCAAGCAAATTCCGGGATGGTTCCTTTGAAAGGATAAGGCCGACTCTCTTCCCCATCCTTCTCTAATCCTATGAGTCTGATCACCTTGCTATTTGATCCCCTCCACCCATTTCAATCAACCACCTACATCTACAATACTGTTCCACTGTTCCAGCGGTTGGTGCGCTTTTCAAGAAGGCATGATAGAAGAAATCGAATGAATTCAGAGACTCATTACCAAGATCGTAACATATTGATACAGCCCATAAGAAAGTGTAATAGAGACGCTTGGTGAAGGGATTGGAAGTAAAGGCGGTGCTGATCTTACGGAACTCTATTCGGTGAATTTCGAGAACTAAAGTTCGAGGAGAAAAGTGCTTCCCCTTTCTATCTCGCATGGGGGCCATGAGAACACGGTAACAGTCATTCGGGACGTATAGAGACATACAGGCAATGAATTTAGGCGAATAGAACAGGACATAAATTCCCTAATTTAGTATAAAGTACCCACCACCACACTCTGTACAGTAGCTTGTAGATTATACATGGTGAATCACTAAATGTTGCACCGCTAATATTTTCGAAATGGAAAGTGCTACTGAGTCCGGTTTTCACAGAATGGATTGGTATTCCGGCGCTCGTGTTAGTCATTCAACAGATTGTAATAACACTTAGAAAGTGTATTTTTTGTACAAACATACACTTTTTAAGTATAACGATGCCTATTGACATTAACAAACTAAAATTAGGGTAAATTAGAATGTCAGTGGTGTTTGTGCAGAATTTCTAATGCTATTCGTTTACGAGATGTCGTATTTTGAAAAGTTCCCACACAGAAGCTTGTACAATACCTTTGGTAACACACACTAAAGAACTACGCAAGTGTATACACTAGTTATGTCGATTCTGAGATGTTTGACCTCTGTTGGGATATTTTGCAGCCTACACCGACAAGAAAGAACTGCTTTCTTCCTACACTCTCCGTACACCATAGGCATGTCGGCTTTTCCTGCATTGGTAAGTCCCATTGTCCACTCACGATCTACTGTTTGGACTGTCAGACACTAACTGATTAACAGGTCGCAATGCACTCAAGGAACACACATGCACACTGTTAGCAAACATAGCAACAAAGTACCCAGTAACTACGCAGGTTGAAAACCACAAATAAGTATTATTACAGTCTGTTTGTTGGCTAACAATACGGGCTCCTGACTACCAATGCATCCTTTGAAAACCGCACCTCAGTAGCACTTTCGACTTCCGCAGTACTTGCGGTGCAAGTTTTAGGTGATTCACTCTGTATGTAGGTAGGTACAAATGAAAATACTTGCCAGCAACGTCGGCGAAAGCAGCCGAATCAGAGTGAATTCTATTACGAGTAAAGAGTGCTCCTCGTACAGAGAAAGGCTCGAATCGCAATCGGCTGATAGGGGCGATCTGGCAGTAATTACCTCTGCACGAACTTAGGAAACATGTTCGACGCTATTAAGTCCTCCCGCGCTAAAATATTTTGCTGTGGAATGTTACATTACCTACCGAATGAAGAAATTTCCTTGGTACGAGTCCACATATCTACACCATCCACTACAACCTCACTCTGTGATTCACGCATAAGTGTTTGGCAGAGGGCGGAGGACACCACTTTCAAACTATATCTTTATCATACCACTGTCGGAAAGCGTGTGGGAATAATGACACCCACATTTTTCATTTGAGCATTGATTCCTCTTGTTTTGTCCTGATGGCCACTGAGGCTTCATGTCACTGATCAACCGTCTGAGATGTAAACATTGTAATATTCCCTGCATCTCCTCGTAATGAACCTTTAGGACATTTATTTTAACGTCTGTGATAACTGACATTTTGATGTAACTAATTTAATTATGCTTGTTTGTAGGAAACTTTCGTCAACAGTTTCGCATTTCTGTTCTTCAACTGATACGCAGTCTTATCACTTGGGTGGTGATTCTGATGGTTGCGAATGGTATCTAAATTCATAGAGCGGACAGTGATTTCGTGAGGAGATAAAGCTATATCTACAGGTATGGAGTTAGCTCTTAAAAGAATATCTACAGGTATGGACTTAGCTCTTAAAACTAAGTTTTATATGATATTATATATAACTGCGTCTATTGCAATATGAATTTTACGTTCTCTGTGACAGAATGGCTGTCCGAGCCCAATAGAGCCAATCCGTGATTTTTTTCTTGTATACACGTTACTTTGCGAGAATGTAAGCTAAATATTCAAGAATATTGTTTGTTAGCATTGTATTTCTGGTATTATTTAAATATTCGTTGTGACATTGAAGATATCTAAACCTTTTCTGACCATTGTCGTATACGGCACGTCAGATAAAATTATTAATAATAAATGAATAAATTATTTAGCAGATGACAGGTGTTACGTGCCCTGATCAAAATGTATTTTTCCGTTTCAGATTGACGTAGAAGAAACTAAGTCTAGAGTGTAGTCTTACGGTTGTCTAAAAAACTTTACTTTCGAGCTAGGATTCACTGTAGCCCAGTCTATTCCTGCTCAGCACTTCAGTGCTTTGATCAGTAAACTGAACCAAACAAAAATTGCAGAACTGCGGTTTTAGACGGAAACATAGAAATGTAAAAAAAAATTGTCTATCACAATACGCACTTTTGTATATGTATGGTTAGTATTTTCGTAAGTGACATAGAATATTGAAGCTTGTATGATACCACTGAGCCGTAACACAGCCCGTTTCAATGAAATTTACTTTTTCTCTGAATAGTCCATACGCAGACTCGGTCCTCGAATCTAAGAACATTATTTCTGCTCTCAACACGTTTTGCTACTCATTAAAGCATTATTGTTCCGTTACCGAATGCAGTGTGCAGACATATTAATGTACACACGTTACATTGCTAAACTTGCTCATATATGCGTTTTTACGTATCAAAATTGTTCTAAGATACCACTGTCTCCTAATTTTCTCTCATCTACTTACTCAATTTTCTTAGTAACTGTTTAAGTCGCTATATGTCTTACGAGTATTTCATAAAATTGTAAGTTCTGGTCGTAAGTCCTTTAGCATGTTATCATGTACATCTGTGTTTCACTGCATTAAATAAATAATCACACCGAACAAACCATTAGTTACCTGTAGGAGGCATCACGCTAGTACCATGTAATCTCCTCTAGCCTACGTAATGGCCTCAGTTCAGGGACAAAGAGAGTACACAAGTTTCTCCAGGTATGCCATATCCTTTTCAAGCCACTTATCTGTGATTACATCCCACAAAGCTACCAAATAGCGGGGATGATGGATGTTATCGGATTAAGACTGGGTGATTTAGTGGATCGCTTGAGTTCAGATAGGGCACATGAGTGGTCGCCAAACCAAGAGTATAATAGTGCTGCCTGTAACGTGACAGTTGCCATCTTTCAAGAGGGGAGTGAGTATCTGCAGCATGCTCCTCATGAAGCTGTAGACGAAACGGTAGCACTTGGTGAGCAAGAATGTTGAAATAAACACCATGTTTCACGTTTTGAAAGAAATTTCCGTCATTTGACTTTTGATTGTTCACTTATTTTGCACAATCATGATTTCGGCTCTGTAGCCATTCTCAAATACATGTTAAAATGTTAAAATATTTCTTACCTGCCTGTGACATAACATCGTCGAAAGGTACATAATATGGCTGACATTGTGCACAATGAGAAAAAATTAACATACAGTATGGCGTATTTAACAGCTAATATATTCCTGTGACCCTCACTCATCACTTCTGCTCTGCGTCCGGCCTTCACCCAATCATCCAAACAATGCGAATTAAACGCTTCATAGGGCTTGCAGCACACTCAACTCCTTACACCATTTGAAAAGAGGTGAAATCGCAACTTATCGGGCCACATTACACTAATCCAATCAGCTACCGTCAAATTTCTGCGTCGTTTGGTGCATAGAATTCGCACTGCTTTATGTGCCGTGTCGGCAATAGACGTTTACGAGGTACCTGACTTCAGATGACCATTGCATGCTATTTTCTCCGCAGCGTTCACGCGTAAACTAGTTGAAATGGACCTGTATTCACTGACAGCAGAAACTTCGTGTTGGGTTTCAAACCGATTGTCACTGACAAAGGCGTGGCCTCAGTCTCCGATCCCTGTCAGGATATTTTAATGACCGTTGTCATTGCGCCGTCTTAGATGGCTGCTAGTGGTGAAGACACCTTGGTATATCTGCGTTCATCCACCAGTTATATTCATGGTATACCGATGGTCACGTCCAAACACGATAGCTCTTTTCTGCCATTCTGTCACGTTTCGAACAATCAACTGATAAATGCATAGCAGTTCACAGTAATGACTTACGTCAACGATTGAGGAGTTACATGACCACCTTTTCTACACAATTTATAGATCTTCGAAGGAGCCAGTGTGTTCCTTTAAGAGCAATGCTAATATTCTGTAAGGTTAACTTAGTATGAAATTAAAGCCTGGCATCCGTAAGAAACTGTGTGTGGTTTAAACGTTTTTGCACCTGTAAGTGATTTAATCTTTGTAAACGTGCAACTGTATCTACGAAGGTGAGCAGGAAAGTAGTGCATCTGATTTGTTATGTGAAAACTCCTAAAGCTTTATAAAGAAAACAAACGTTAATAACATTCTACACCTTTATTCTACATGTCTACATTTTTATTTCTCAACATAGTCACCCTGCCAACGAACACATTTATTCCAACTAGAGACCAATTTGTTAATACCGTCACTGTAGAATGTTTGACTTCGTCGATGGAGTCAAAACAATACCTCTGCTTGTACCGTCTCGTCACTATAAAATGTGAATTCCTCGGATGTCTTCTTTAAGTTTTGGGAACAGATGAAAAACAGATGGGGCCACGTCGGAATGTGTGGAGGACGTTCGATGACGGTGAACCTAAGGCGTTGAAATTTTGCAGACGTCACAGTGCTCCAGAACGAGATTTTCCGTCTGCGGCGGAGTGTGCACTGATATGAAACTTCCTGGTAGATTAAAACTGTGTGCCGGACCGAGACTCGAACTCGACACCTTTGCTTTTCGCGGGCAAGTGCTCTACCAACTGAGCTACCCAAAGTACTGGCAGAAGTGAAGCTGTGAGGACGGGGCGTGAGTCGTGCTTGGGTAGCTCAGTTGGTAGAGCACTTGCCCGCGAAAGGCAAAGGTCTCGAGTTCGAGTCTCTGTCCGGCACACAGTTTTAATCTGCCAGGAAGTTTCATGTCAGCGCACACTCCGCTGCAGAGTGAAAATCTCATTCTGGAAACATCCCCCAGGCTGTGGCTAAGCCATGTCTCCGCAATATCTTTTCTTTCAGGAGTGCTAGTTCTGCAAGTTTCGCAGGAGAGCTTCTGTTAAGTTTGGAAGGTAGGAGACGAGGTACTGGCAGAAGTGAAGCTGTGAGGACGGGGCGTGAGTCGTGCTTGGATAGCTCAGTTGGTAGAGCACTTGCCCGCGAAAGGCAAAGGTCTCGAGTTCGAGTCTCGGTCCGGCACACGGTTTTAATCTGCCAGGAAGTTTCATATCAGCGCACACTCCGCTGCAGAGTGAAAATTCATTCTGGAAACATCCCCCAGGCTGAGGCTAAGCCATGTCTCCGGAATATCCTTTCTTTCAGGAGTGCTAGTTCTGCAAGTTTCGCAGGAGAGCTTCTGTTAAGTTTGGAACGTAGGAGACAAGGTACTGGCAGAAGTGAAGCTGTGAGGACGGGGCGTGAGTCGTGCTTGGGTAACTTAGTTGGTAGAGCACTTGCCCGCGAAAGGCAAAGTTCTCGAGATCGAGTCTCGGTCCGGCACACGGTTTTAATGTTGAAGACTCCATCACGCCCGAACATTGCTTCATCGGTAAACAACACAGAGGATGGAAATGTAGGATGCATTTCACACTGTTCCAGGTACCGCTGCGAAAACTGTGCTCTGGGTGGATAATCAACTGGTTCCAGGTTGTGGACACGCTGTAAGTGACATGGACGTAACAATTGTTCTCGAAGGACTGTTCTTACATTCGTTTGATTCGTCCCCATGTTACGTGTAACTGCACAAGTGCTGATTGAAGGATCCCGCTCCACATGCTACAAGCAGCTTCCTCAAATTGTAGCGTTCTTGCCGTGCGACGGCGTCTCTGTCCAGGTAATCTGCTAAATAACCCGGTCTCACACAGACGTTGGTACACAGCAGGAAAGGTCGTATGATGCGGAATACGGCGATTAGGATATTGTTGTTGATAAACCCGCTGTGCAGTTCGTCCGTTGTGGTGCACTACGTAGTACGCACCAACCATATCAGTGTACTCACTGCAGGTGTATCGCTCCTTTAGTAAACAGAGACAATGCACTACTACACTGGTGGACAGCAGTTGCCTACAAATGAAGAGCGCAATACGCCCTCTAACAACTGAAGATAGTATTACGGCCCCTAACAACTGAAGATCATAATACGGCCTCCACTGGTTTAAATAATCCTCATATGAAAAAATGACATTAGGGAAAAATATTTGTTTTGATGTCCCCTACATTCTCCCAGAGTTTGTCGGTTAAAATACTTTTCACCCTGTATAGTCGCGTTGCCCACCGCCATGTTACACGCTACAATGAAAAACAAAGATGTAGAATGTTAAAGGCGTTTGTTTTATTTAAATAGCCGTAAGAGTTTAGACATAAAAAATCGGGGCACTACTTCTCAGCACGCCCTCGTACTAAGATGTAAAAATGATAGAAGAACAACTGTCCCCTTTAGTCTTAACCCCCTTGGATAGCAACTTGACACAGAGCAGGAAATACGCACATCCATAGTGTGTATAATTTACGTTCTGATAAGTCGACCAATATTGTTCACACATCCCATAAATTTGGGATCACTATCCATTCAACAATTTTCATAACATCGTACACAGTTATTCATTACTCCGTGGAACGGTTTTTGTCATAGGAATATGTAGCTCATACTCTTGAGTAGATGTATTAGAGACTGCTGCTTTGTTGAAGTGAGGAGCGCTCCTTTCGCCGCGCTGAGTGAACTAGTTGGACTTGCCACTTGACTGGAATGTCGTCCGAGCTTTAGCTGTACGTCGCCGCGAGAACAGAATCTGCAACACCCAATATCGTGGCAGACGCATGATACGTTACCTCGTACAGTGTCCACGCTTTTCGCATACCACCATGCCGAGGACATTCCAAAAGTACATTGATTCGGCAAAGCCACCACTGCTGTAATCAAATGACGCAGACAACGAAGTATTGCAGACAGGGATCGATGTCAACTGTTGCGGATTTGAAAAGCGGATAGACCGGAACTGGGAAACAACTGGCTAAGATCCATAACATGCGGAACCCTCATTTACAGTGGGATACTGAAGTCAATGACACGTTCTCCACCAAAAGGTATACATCTGTTTATTGCACACCACAGGACATACAGATTGACGTGGTTCAAGGACACAACTGTTGGAGGCTCGCAGCATGAAGGAGTCACCTGCATTGGTGACTGGTGGTAGACGCTTCATCATACAAGTGTCCGGGCGTGAGAATGTTAAAAACGAAATGAACCAATACATACTATCTCGCCAAAAGGGCACCATCCTTGTAGGTAGTGAAAGTATTTTGGTGCAGGTGAAGCGTGATTAAATATGGTTGTTGATATGGGGGCTATTCGGGAAGTATGTCCCGATCGTTTGCGAAATGGAAACCACAGTGAAAATCCGATGACGCTTTGCGTAGATGAGTTGGACAGTGTCTCTAGGATACCTATCGATCGCGTGACAACGCCCTTTTCAGTTCTGATAGTGCGCACGTAAAGACGCCTAGAAAATAGTGTCTCCCGCCAAGTATCAGTGCTTGTGAGAGATTTCATGCATCGCACACAACGTAACTGACATGCATTTCTTCCTTCATGACAATTCTCGGCTGCACACTACAGGGGCAATGGGGAAGCTCTCGAAGCGTTTTCGATGGGAAGTGTTCCATCACCCACCACACAGCCCGGACTTGGCTCCCTTTGACTTTTATTTCTGCTCACACGAACCGCTGTCTATGAAGTCAACATTTTGGCACAAATAACGAGCTGCAGATCAGCGTAGAGAATTGACAGAAGGCGTAGGTGGCTTCCTTCTGTGACGAGGGTATTGGAAAGTACAATGCTATGACAAATGTCTCAGTCGCAACGGCGGCTATGTAGAGAAGTACCTGGAAGGTGTAGTTCATTGTTTCAAATAAAACATTTTTTATTTTCACTGAGGTTTCTATTTCACAACCGATCGGATCTTACTTTCGGAATATCCCTCATACATTTGGCACGATCTCTTGCCGGTGAACGATAATGGAAGCTACTACCCAATCACGTGAATCCATTTGTTGGTATATGCACGCAACAGGCGATCTGTATCGTCAGCAAGGCAGCGCATCAGCCCGTAATTCACAAATTGTGTCAGCAATGTGTAATGTACTTTGCAATGGCATGAGGATGGTTATGTAGCCATAGAGTTTATGTGACCTCCATCCTATCGGCACTTGCAGTACGTTACCGATCGAGCTCTGCACAGTACTGAACAGTATCATTCTGTGTTCCCAGAAGGGCAGCTGGTGCTTACAGATCAGAATGACTCCCCAACGCTTTGCTTTTTTCATGGTTTCCCTTCAACGCCCCATCTCCGCTGTCAGTCTTCATGAAATTCTGTGGATTCACACTGGCGATTATTGGATGGCCGTACAGCTTTTACACATTCTTCTGGATTCCAGGACACAGTATTAATTAAATCAATAGTACTCCAGACCAGACAAAATTTAGAGTATTTTGTAACATCCATTCTAAATGAAACTTATTCCACAAGCACCTCAAATACAAGACCCATGAAATATTTTGTCCTTATTTGTCACTGTCACATATTAGACTTACCTCATATGGGTAGCCGACTGACGACTGTTTCTTCCAGCGTTCTCCACTGTTTAGTGCTGTAACTGTTTCAGGAGTGAACATCATTGTATTGGCAAGCTAACCGAGTGAACTCGAAAAAATTACTCAAATTTTCCATGACTTTAATTGCCTTCATCGACAATACATAAACTACTGTCCACAGCATTGGTTCCTAACCTTTCTGAGATCATTACCCTTTAAGGTGTCAAAAAATAACACACCTTACATTGAATTCCTGAAACAATTCCGGGTAAATCGATATGCCGCACAACATAGTTATCTGCAAATGTACGAATTATTGATAGACATAGCAAATAAACAAGCCAGTATTTTGTGAATATAAACCACTTTCACTCACGCTAGTAACTGCATGCAAGTAATTTCCCAAACCTGAGCTACGAGATGCATTTCTGAGGAAAGGAGAATTTTACGACGGCAATGCCCATCACAATGTTACGTCGAAACTCACACAGTGGAACATCTAGCAGACACAATCAGATGCCAGAGGTACAGTGCAGGTCGTCGGCAAAAGCTGCCCTTGTCCCTGCTTTTAACGAAGATCCTTTGGAAAGCCTTTATACAGGAACACAGCTGGAGATGGCGGATAAACGTCTGGAGAAACCCAACTCAAAACATTGTTGACTGACTGTACCCATCTGTTCTAGTGGGTAGAGTTATATAAAGTACGGACGCTCTGATTGTCCAGAAAGAAAACGTGTGGCCACCAGCTTTGATATAGGCAAATGTAAACAGAGAATTTCGCTCTTTCTCCTGCAGCAAATTGCGTCAAGTGTTTGTGCAAGGCGACTCGCGCTGCGCTGAGACGATTGCAAGAGTCATTCTGTGAATACTTGGTCACAAGATCGTCTTAAGTCGGAAAGAGTTAAACTGCAAAGTCTCCTAGTGCGGAGAATCGCTCCGAGCTAATGCTTGCAAGCGATTTGAGGGAAACGACGTGTACCATGCCAATTAACTTATCTAAGAACAATTAGGAGTCTCAGCTTCACCAAAGATGTAGGAAATGTATCAGATTGGTGTTTAACAGTCAAGAGAGATTTAGAATAGCTTCTCAGGTTCACAGCTCGCCCCGACAGCCGTCCCTGCCACCAACGACGAAAAGTAAACGCAAGTGCTCGCACTATGCCAGCAAGTGATACTCAGTTGACATTCAGAGCTGCGGTCGTCTCCATCTCTCCTAATTCCTTTTTTTTTTTTTTTAACCATTCGTGATTGTGGGTTTAATTGAAGCAGAAATGCGAGATATCCGATTTAACGAAAAGAATTGATCAGCCACTGTAGAGTGCTTTATACTCTTAAGTTATGAAATTGTTTTAATTGTGTACTTCTTTCTCATTGACCTTTACCGACCCCCATTCGTTTTTGGGTATTTTCATTGTGCATTTTAGCTTAATCGATATCTCTGGCCTCAATTGTATTTAATTTGTTCGTATTTTATCGACCTCTAGACATGGTCATCAACAATCTTACTATTAAAGAACTTTAGAATAGTTACGAATTTCGCTTCACAGTCGTCAACACCCAATATCAATATTTTACCATCCTGTACGTATTATAATATGTCATGAAGTGGTACTTAGACTAAAAATAAACCTTAATAACGAAAATCTAAGATTTTCATTTTTTGCTAACATATAATTACGCCTGAATCCATATACTAATTTCGGTTAGCGATAACATTTCCTTTACAGGGAGTGTAGTGGAACTGACATCGAGATCACTGTCTGATTACATCACTGTCCATACTGCTGCACTCTTATGACCGCTGCATGGTGAGCTGGTGTCTTATTACCTTGCAGGCTGTAGGTTCAACACAAATTCTTACAACACTCACAGAGCGTCCTTGCGCAACTGTAGTAGGAAGATAGGTCGGAATCCATCTCACACATGTTACATAATGGCGACCCCGCCATGGTGGTAAAATACCATGGAAAGGTGGTCAACCATATGTAATCAGTAGGACACAAAAATATACTCTTACAAAATTTTCATATTAAATTTTTGTGTTGTATCTACCAATGGTAAATATTAGTGGCTACCTACAAGTCAGTAGGGAGACAGACATCCAATGCACTGAGATACGTACGCAGTACCCCCATAGTATAGTTTTAACGCCAATCTTAGCTTTAAGTGTTTCTTGCAAGCGCACAGGTGACTGACACAGCATTGATAAGTTGGTTCTGTCCCAACTGGTAAATGACGGTCGTACAGTCTTGTTATTGTGTCGCGGGAACTAGGAATAGCAGAAAAAGGGTGAAGGTAATAATTTTATGACGCAAGTAAGGTCGTATGGTTGCATGATTACGCGATGTAGGGGGCCTCAGTTAAAATTGCAAATACGGGAATCAGAGAGTTTAGCAATGGCAGATCGAGACCTTGACCGAGTTGAGATTGACACCCAGCAAGACAACGTACGGGAACCTCAGGACATAACAACAGATGGCACAGTGCAACGAGAAATAGATGAGGGGGTGCTGCAGGACGTAAATGCCGAGCAACTAGGCGCCGTAAGAGGCGACCAACATAATGCAGAGGTGCAGGAAGATGGGGAACGTCTTAAATACGCAGAAACCATGGTACATGTAATAAGACCTCCCTCACAACCGAGTATAGGCTATGCAAGTCGAAAGGTGTCACCGCATGGTTCGCTGCAGTCATTTGCGGACAGACACGAGAATGTAAACGCAGAACGAAATGCGTTGGAATAAGAGGTAGTACGACCAGTTAATTTGTCGGGAATTCTCCAGCAATTAACGCGCACCATAACGATACAAAACAGAGAGATAAAAAACAGATACGTGAGCAGAGTGAGCAGAGTGCGAGAACAGCGAAACAGCTGTAACGAGTATGTGAGCAGAACACAGAAACAACTGCGTGAAAGTGAAATTAAAAAACAACACATGCAGGCCAAAGAACAATTACGTCACATTGACGAAGAGGCAAAAGAATACCGAGATGTGATCGAAAATTTAATTATAGGTCACACGCAATTAAGAACAAATATTGACATGGTCCAAGTGAACGTGCAGACATTGCGGAATGACACCCAGACCGAAAAAAAAAAAAAAACGTTGCGTGACGACACACAGACCGAAATCAAAACATTACGTGATGATATCACGGTGAAATTGCACAGATAACCAAAGAGGTTAATGCAATTACACGCCAAGCAGCAGGCACAGCACGACAAATCATTGAAGATAGTGTGTTGCAAAAACGCATCACCAAAGCGATCCTTAAGAGGTACGATACTCGCATCGTGAGAATAGAAGTGAAACCGAAGAATCAATTCGAAAAACTCAGAGAAGAACTGTTGGGAACTATACAAGAGCGAAGTGATCAAGTTCATACAAGCTCTTAATCCCTAAAAACTTCCGCGTCAATAACGCCACCAGACAGCAAGAAGTCTGACAAGGAAGGAAAAAAGATTTCCTGCAAATACAATTCCAATCACAGGCGAAAAAGAAGCTACGCGATAGCTGACCACCTGCGATGCCACGGGGAAGTTTCGAAACTTACGAAGAGCAGACGCCACCACGAAGACATCCGGTACCTTAGGCATACTTTTCAGAACGGACCACGTGATGAAGCGGCAAGATTATCCACGCAAGCAAGATACCGAGCCAATACATGACAGGGAAGCGCAAGGGCGCGAAGGTTACAGCGTAATGCAACCCACCATTCGCGCAGAGCCAATGGAAGAAGATGATTGCGTTCCATTACAACGATATCATGCAGGACTACGTGAAAGCTACAGTGGGCAATATCCAATGGATTTACCACAACCTGAAAGGATGACACGTAAAAAGATTAGGAACAGAAGTGGCTAGGACTCTCGAATTTAGCTAGGCCAGGCGGAGGTTCGATTCCTCCCTCGGGCATGGGTGTGTGTGTTTGTGCTTAGGATAATTTAGGTTAATTAGTGTGTAACCTTAGGGACTGATGACCTTAGCAGTTAAGTCCCATAAGATTTCACACACATTTGAACATTTTTTGAACTCTCGAATTTAGCACGTCACCATGACGAGGTACGACAACGATCATTTCCTCACTGTAAGAAAGTTTCAGCATTTCTGTGAAGGAAACTCTCTACATCCACGAACCCTCATTGATCAATTCAGAGTATGACTACCAGAGCGTTGGACATTAGCACACAAACTAGACTTTATATGTGCCCATATAACTGGAACAGTAGCAGAGACGATGAAAAACTTAGCAGCTACATGTCGATCATATGAAGATTTCAGAGATAAGATACCGAGTGAAGCGCAAAATAGGGTGAAGTATGAACTATTACAAAATCCATACTTCGAAAATTCAGGAGTGAAGAGACCTGTAAAATTTTCGAAGCAATGGCAAAGAAAAACCAATGTTTCGATGTGCCATACAGCGATGGAGAATTTTTAAATTGTGTACCATGAAGCTGTCACTAAAATACCAGCAGTCATTGGTAGGGCGCGGAGGCAACGACGCAGAAGCCTTCAAAGGAATTTTGAGAGAACTAGAATTCATATTCTCAGAAGATGAGGCAAGAAAAAAGCGAAACCATAGTGAAAACGTGAATGAAAGACCGCGAAATGCGCTGGAGACCTCACGAAGGAGTGACATCTATTACGGACAGCGTGTTAACTTTGCGACTACAAGTGACAATAGATTCCAACAAAGAAATGATAAGGACAAGAAATGGTAACGGTTGTCCACCCAGCACTGGCAATAACTATTACAGGGGGGAATAACAGTAATCGCAATGGGTATTGGAGTACAAACAGGCTGACAAATTACCAGCAAAGAAACCCATGTCACCAAGTTGAACAAAGACAGAAAGGATCGAAAGACGACGTGGAGATAAGGCCACCAAACCCCCATAACTTTCGAATTGACGAGAGAGCGCCCACGTCAAGGAGAACAGCGTACCTACCCGAGCAAGCAGCAGCAACATAACGAAAGAAATATATACCTCATCACGAGAGGTGAAAGGTGAAGGAACAAAACCGCAGGGACGGAAAAAAGTCGAGATACCGCAAACATCAGACTGAACAGGAATTGGTTGGGAGGATTCCCCACACCCAGCCAAAAAAAAACGGACTACCGGAAGAAAAAGAGCCAAGCATTACAAAAGTCGAGTTAAAAGGCAAAGTGGTTAGCATTGTAGAAAATGGCTCTGAGCACTATGGGACTTAACATCTCAGGTCATCAGTCCCCTAGAACTCAGAACTACTTAAACCTAACTAACCTAAGGACATCACACACATCCATGCCCGAGGCAGGATTCGAACCTGCGACCGTAGCGGTCTCGCGGTTCCAGACTGAAGCGCCTAGAACCGCTCGGCCACTAGCATTGTAGAGTTGTTTAATACTGAAACTAGTGAGAGCCGATTCCAAGAGGATAACGTACCATCGAGAAAAATAAACATTTTGTCACAACTGGTAATAAATGAGGAAATAGGATTGCAGGGATCAAACGAAGGCAGGAAAACAACAACATCATGCTGGGGAGCAATTAACTGGAAAGATAGCTACCAAGAAAGCGAACTACTAGAGGCCGGAACAATGGAAGAAGAGAGAAGGGACGAAATAATTAGAATTGCAGAGTTATTTGAAAATGAGACCAGGGAAAACGAACTCAAGGAGGATAATGTGCAGTCGATGGAAGTTGAAAATAAAGTACAATTGGGCGCAGGTCCCAATGTGTACAATGATGGGAGTTACAGATATATAATGAGGGTATTTAGATGCGATCATTTGGGAGTTTCTACGGAGAAAGAAGAGGCAGATGTAGTTGATCTGAGGGAAGACGAAATTAAATGTGGAAAAGAAGTTGTAGAAGAGAGAGAGATAGTGGTCTAGGCATATCCAATTGAAGATTCGAATTCACAGGTGAAAATCCAGAAACGATTCACGTATGATTCAATAGAGAATGCTTTAAAGCAGGGAGACGAGGAAGAACAGAGCAAACAGGTCGAGATTCAACCAGTTGTTAAAGCCATGGTAGCAAAAATCCCAATTAATGTAGTCATAGACAGCGGAAGCGAGCTAACCGCGATTTCGGATAACTTATTTAACCAATGCAATGCTAATGAAGAACTATCAGTCTTGAAAACGAAGAAGATTAAAGTGAAGGATCCCATCAAAAATCATGCTTCGGATGTCAATAAACAAAAAGGTTAATTCTTTTCTGCCAAGGTCGAAAGATCGAAGCCAATTTCGTTATTAAACCAAAATTAACTGTGGACATGACAATAGGTGCGGGTTTTCTGAATGAAACACGGGCTGTGATAGACATGGGAAAAGGTAGCGTCACTTTTGAGATCACTACACGTCTCTTTGAGCCAGGGCGGTACAGTGGTAGGAAGACAGATCAGAAACAGTCCCACACATGTTAATACCACTGAGTATGGAACTACCTACAGGTCTGAAAAGTCATTTTAATGAGTTTTACTGTCGTAGATATAGATATTAGCTAATACCCTTCCTACTCCATCATCGAAATTAGCTCCTTACTATTCTTCAGAAAAGACAATAACTTTATTTGAACACTTTATTTTTCAGAATTACTGGAGATAAACGATACTTATATTTGTAGGTGTTTTTTAAACCAGAAACCAGAAACTCATGAGTCAATGATACAACTGGTATTGCTTATTCCTAACAACCTTTTTTATAGGATGATGAGACAATTCTCAGTGCATTGCGAGTATTACCTACAACTCCTCAAACGAAAAGCTAAGTATTCACATTGAGGGCAGACACTTATTACAGATCATGTTACCTCTGCACCTCTCCTCTTCATAGCAACACTTGCTCAATATCTACAGCACCCCATTTAAAATCAACGAAATTAATATGTGTGCACTACATACAGGTCTATTTTGATAAATCACTAAACTACTGGGATTCTTACATCTGAACTGGTAGAAACTGGAAGATTCGAGGCTGCCAATGCTTTGTGTCTTGCCACTTCCTTTAAGAATAATATACACTGTAGATTCAACACCGGTGTATTGGCAGTTACGTAGTTAGAGATATATTGTGTTGTCAGCTCGGGTATGGTTGCGAAATGGATAATGAAGCAATTTCTGGTCTATTGCGGGACTACCTACAGTTCTTAGAAGGCATTTTAATGAGACATTTAAAATACGTGATTTATGCTTCTCAGTTTTACTGCCATAGAGGCATGGATACAGAAGTACAAAGTATGTGTCTGGTGCGTAGATACGTGAGTAAGACGTTCATACATCCGTCTCAAAAGCCGTAACGTCCTCCACATTGTTTCACACGTTAATGATAGTACTTAAAAATATGTTATTATTGGTAAATTTTGTTCAAAAATGGTTCAAATGGCACTGAGCACTATGGAACTTAAATTCTGAGGTCATCAGTCCCCTAGAATTTAGAACTACTTAAACCTAACTAACCTTAGGACATCACACACATCCATGCCCAAGGCAGGATTCGAACCTGCGACCGTAGCGGTCGCGCGGTTCCAGACTGTAGCGTCGCGCGGCTCCAGACTGTAGCGCCTAGAACCGCTCGGCCACTCCGGCCGGCGGTAACTTTTGTAACCAGTATTACAGTCTTACGTAATATTGATAATGGCAACAACTACTTAAAAATAATATTGTTTCATGACCGAAACAAACTTGAACCCACTAGTTCTTACCCCTCAGAATATTACATTTTACCACTCAGGGGATGATGAACCTGATACTGGTAAGTACTGGTTGACAGGACATGCTAAACTCTGCTGTAAAACAAGCAGTGGGTGGAAACCAATTATTAAAAGCTGAAAAATTGAGAAACATCAAAGTAAAACCAGGTTTTTACGTCTTCTAATCTCTGTTAACAACAGAGGAAATAGCAGTTGACTTCCGGACACATAAACAACAGGCAAAGATGCTGTAATTATATTGTACGCTAATTTTATAAAGAGATACAAGTTTAATCAGTAAATGTTGAGAGATATAACGTATCTGACATTTGAAAACTGATCACTGAATATGCTTCATAAATATGGCTAAATACTCTCAAATTTCAGACTGCTTAAGACGGAAAAACCTATAATCATTGATATATAACAGCTGCAGCGGAAGATGACCATGCAGACAAACACATTACAGGGTGGAAAATTTATGGGATTTGGAAATAGTTCTGGCGTTCTTGTTGCCATCCATCGGACCAGTCATTTCACTACTGTGACTATGAAGGAACCGGCTCATAACCATACATAGTCTTTTTGTGGAACACAGTGCTAAATCCTACAGCTCTTCGTTTTAAATGCCTTCCTTGTCACCACGAAAACACATCCGATTATTGGCTGGAAGGAGATAATGGATTGTAAAAATAAATATAGATCCATCCAGTCTATAGCAAGGGTCACAAGAGGGACGAGCCGAGCTATCGACAACACCACTGCCATTAAATTCACATAGAATTATAGAACGCGTACACCATCTGATAAAAATATCCAGACCCACCTATGTAATGCGGAATTGACCACAAGATATAACGAGAGGCGAACCCGCCATTAAGAAAGGAGGCGGGGAGTATTGTGCTGTCAGCAGTGAAGCAGTAACAATGGAACAGGTCGGCCAGGAGAGCTCAGTGACATCGAAAGGGGACTAGTCAGTGGATGTAACCTGAGTAACAAATCCATCAAGGACATTTCACCACTTATAAAGCCACCCAAGTCATTCTTGGTAATGTGATTGTCATGTGGAAACGTTATGGACCATGTTGTTGTTGTGGTCTTCAGTCCTGAGACTGGTTTGATACAGCTCTCCATGCTATTCTATCCTGTGCAAGCTTCTTCATCTCTTAGTACTTGCTGCAACCTACATCCTTCTGAATCTGTTTAGTGTATTCATCTCTTGGTCTCCCTCTACGATTTTTACCCTCCACACTGCCCTCCAATACTAAATTGGTGATCCCTTGATGCCTCAGAACATGTCCTACCAACCGATCCCTTCTTTTAGCTAAGTTGTGCCACAAATTTCTCTTCTCCCCAATTCAATTCAATAGCTCCTCATTAGTTCTATGATCTACCCACCTAATCTTCAGCATTCTTCTGTAGCACCACATTTCGAAAGCTTCTATTCTCTTCTTGTCCAAACTATTTTTCGTTCATGTTTTACTTCCATACATGGCTACACTCCATACAAATACTTCAAGAAACGACTTCCTGACACTTAAATCAATACTCGATGTTAGCAAATTTCTCTTCTTCAGAAACGCTTTCCTTGTCATTGCCAATCTACATTTTATATCCTCTCTACTTCGACCATCGTCAGTTATTTTGCTCCCCAAATAGCAAAACTCCTTTACTACTTTAAGTGTCTCATTTCCTAATCTAATTCCCTCAGCATCACCCGACTTAATTCGACTACATTCCATTCTCCTCGTTTTGCTTTTGTTGATGTTCATCTTATATCCTCCTTTCAGGACACTGTCCATTCCGTTCAACTGTTCTTCCAATTCCTTTGCTGTCTCTGACAGAATTACAATGTCATCGGCGAACCTCAAAGTTTTTATTTCTTCTCCATGGATTTTAATACCTACTCCGAATTTTTCTTTTGTTTCCTTTACTGCTTGCTCAATATACAGATTGAATAACATCGGGGAGAGGCTACAACCCTGTCTCACTCCCTTCACAACCACTGCTTCCCTTTCATGCCCCTCGACTCTAATGGACCAAGCAGAGTTAAACCGAGACCAGGCAGACCTCATGTATTGACAGACAGGCACTGTTGAGCTTTGCGGAGAGTTGATGTAAAAAATTGCGTGAAATCAGAGGATGGAATTACTCGTGACTTCTAATGAGTTACCATCAATCCAGCAAACACAATGTCTGTGCTTAGGGAGTTAAAATTAATGGATTAAAATGGTAGAGCAGCCCCTCATAAGCTACACATTTCTGTAGCCAACGCTAAGCAACGTTTGCGGTGAAGCAAAGAGCGACGCCACTGGACAGTGGACGATTGGAAGTGAGTAATTCTGATCGACGAATCACGCTTAGCCTGTGGCAATCCGACGGAATGGTTTAAGTTTGGCGATTCCTTGGAGAACGTAGCTTTCCATCATGTGCAGTGCAAAAAGTGAAGTACGAAGGAGGTGTTGTTACAGTATGGGTGCTTTTTTTCGTGGTCTGGATGTGGTCTTCTCATTGCACTTAAGAAAACGCTAAATGGAAAGGGTAGAAACACATTTTGCAGCATCGCGTACCGCGCACTGTAGAGGAAAATTTGGAAAAAGCTGAATGTGTTATCTGCATGACAATGCACCCTGTCATAAAGTAACGTATGTGAGGCAACGGTATGTGGTCAGTAACTTCCTTGACATAGACTACCCTCCCCAAAGCCCATCGTGAACCCAGTGGAACACCTTTGAAAAGAGTTAGAACGTCAAATCCGCTACAGACACCAGCATCCAACATCACTGCCTCTTTGGTTTCATTTCTGAAAGTGCCCCCAGTAGAGTACAAGCCATCATAAAGGCAAATTGATCAGATAGGGTACTGAGCTCGCTCATGATGACATTTCTGGAAAACGAACATACTCATTTAACAGTCAACATTGTTTCTGCATGCATCGATAGTATGAATCCCAGCTTGCTCTGTTTTTTCGTGTAATCCAGAAGACAGTTAAAAGCGCAGCTAAGGTTGACATATTTTTTGCCTATTTTTATTTGACACGTTTCAGCTACGTGGCCCAGCAAACAAAATATGTGCATACTGAATATCCAAAGACGTTTGCGATTGGATCGAAGACTTTCAGACTGACATTTCTCAATATGTCTTTCCTAAGGGGGAGGCGTTGATAGGAGCGAAGCTAGAGTCTGTCTTAAAACAAGGCCGCTGCTGTTTAAGATATAAGGAAGAGTCATATCCAAACGGGACAGATGGAAGAAAGGTAAGTAGGCTGTTTAGTATTTCAAAATTAATCGTCATAAATTTCGGTTCATTTATCCAGTTAGAAAATGGAAACGCCTTGTGCCTAGTGCCTACCGTAGGGTAAACCGTTCGCCTCGTGCAAGTCTTCCGAGTTTATGCCACCTAGGCGACTTGCGTGTCGATGGGGATGAAATGATGATGATCAGGACAACACAACACCCAGTCCCTGAGCGTAGAAAATCTCCGACCCAGCCGGGAATCGAACCCGGGCCGTTAGGTATGACATTCCGTCGCGCTGACCACTCAGCTACCAGGAGCGGACATTTATCCAATTGTGAGACAGTACGGTCAGTGTCTTCGTGAAAAAGTTCTTGCGGTTGCTTACGAAATCATGATTGACCCAGGCGTGCACATCTTCGTCCGAAACAAATCGTCTGCCACCATTGTCTTTCTTCAGGACTCCAGAAACAACCCTGGCAAAATGTGAGCAACATTATCCTCCAACAGAATTATGCTGTCCGTCAACATTCCTTGGTGTTTGGACTTCTTAATGCGCTTCAGTTTTTACAAAGTGTCTCTGTGCTGTTGCGTGTTAATTGTGGCTCTTTGTTCCAGAAAGTCAATGAGTAACGGCCCCTTGCATTCATAGAAAAAGGTCGTCATGACGTTAGGGAGCTGGCATGCCTGTTGAGCTAATGGAAGGGTCCGAGTGTGGCATAGACCCCACGAAGCCTTGTATCTAAGGTGTCAACAAGCTGGTGGTGGGCCTATAGCTGTGTTTACATGGAATGGACTGGGCCCTCCAGTCGACTGAACGGATCATTGAGTAAAAATGGTTATTTACGGCTGCTTGGAGATCATTTGCAGCCATTCATCGACTTCATGTTCCCAAACAATTACGGAATTTATATGGACGACAATGCGCCATGTCACATGGTCACAATTGTTCGCGATTGGTTTGAAGAGCATTCTGGACATTTAGATTGAATGATTTGGCCACCCAGATCTCCCGACATGAATCCAGTCGAATATTTACGGTACATAAACGAGAGGTCAGTTCGTGCAGAAAATCTTGCACCGGCAACACTTTCGCAATTATGGACAGCTATCGAGGCAGCGTGACGTGTGCACAAGGAGGATTTTGAGGTAATCCCCCCCCTCCCCTCCGACTTCCTTCTCCCGCCTCATAGGATCATAGATGAAATGCCTGGCAAAATCGAAGAATCATCAGCCTCACTATTCTCAGAGAATGCTCGTCCTCAAAGATCAGAAACAGAAGATGTTCATAAGATACCATAAACCTGCAGGAGCATCTTTGGCAAGGTCCCAGAATTAGTAACCCTTATTAAAGGAAATTATGCCCAAATAGTTTTAGGAACAGAAAGTTGGTTGCAACCGTAAGTGAATAACAATGAAACTCTAAATTTGGACTGGAATATTTATTTTAAGTGTAGGTTACACGCCAACAGTCGCTGCGATTTTATTGTTGTAAGGAATACCATAATATTTACTGAAGTCATCATGGATTCCGAAAGTGTATTAATCTGGGTGAAGTTAAGCATCAAAGGTGGGTCAAAAATGTTAAGCAGATGCTCTTGTAGACCGCCTGCGTCAGGTAGGCGTTTGAGGGAGACCGTGCAGAATTTTGTGAACACGTTTCGTGATCATGCTATTATAATAGGGGGTGACTTCTGCCTGCCAGGTACAGAGTGGGAGATTCATGCGGTCAAAACTGTTGGTGTGAGAGTCGGGTATTCGTGTGACATTATTTTGAGTGTGTTTTCCAAAAATTAATTTGAGAAGATAATGAACCAACTCGTGAAGGTAACGTCGTAGACATCCTGGAAACAAATAGACCTGAACGTTTCGAATTAGTTAACGTGGAAGAGGGTATCAATGATCCCTAGGCAGTGATAGCATCTACGACTACGTGTTTTACAAGGAATCTTAAGGAAATTAGGCAAATATTTTTACTTAACAGGAGTGACAGGACAGTAATTGCTATCTGGATAGTCAACATGAAATATTCAGTGCTGAGGACGAAACTGTAGAGCACAAATGGGAAAAAATGAAATCATCCTTCAATATGCCTTAGACAAGTGTGTTTCGAGCAGGGTTGTAAGGGATGGGAAAGATCCGCCGTGATTTACTATCCATGTTAGAAAACAGGTACGCAAACAAAGAGAGATTCATAAGAAATTCAAGGAAAGTCAAAATCTAATTGACAAAGAAGAGCTGTACGAAGCGAAAATATGCGCAAGGAGAGCAATGACAGAAGCTTTAAATGACTGAAACTAAGATTTTGCTAACCGATCTGACTAAAAACTGTGAGACGTTTTGGTCATATACGTGGTGGTCCATTGATCGTGACCGGGCAAAATATCTCACGAAATAAGCGTCAAACGAAAAAACTACAAAGAACGAAACTTGTCTAGCTTGAAGGGGGAAACCAGGTGGCGCTATGGTTGGCGCGGTAGATTGTGCTGCCATAGGTCAAACGGATATCAGCTGCATTTTTAAAATAGGAACCCCCATTTTTATTACGTATTCGTGTAGTACGTAAGAAATATGAATGTTTTAGTTGGACCACTTTTTTCGCTTTGTGATAGATGGCGCTGTAATAGTCACAAACATATGGCTCACAATTTTAGACGAACAGTTGGTAACAGGTAGGTTTCTTAAATTCAAATACAGAACGTAGGTACGTTTAAACATTTTATTTCGGTTCTTCCAGTGTGATACATACACATTTGTGCACTTATCATTCCTGAGAACGCATGCTATTAAAGCGTGATTACCTGTAAATTAACATCGAGTATAGATTTAAGTGTCAGGAAGTCGTTTCTGAAAGTATTTGTTTGGAGTGTAGCCATGTATGGAAGTGAAACATGAATGATAAATAGTTTGGACAAGAAGAGAATAGAAGCTTTTGAAATGTGGTGCTACAGAAGAACGCTGAAGATTAGATAGGTTTATCACATAACTAATGAGGAGCTATTGAATAGAACTGGGGAGGAGTTTGTGGCACAACTTGACTAGAAGAAGGGATGGGTTGGTAGGACAAGTTCTGAGGCATCAAGGGATAACCAATATAGTATTGGAGGGCAGCATGGAGGGTAAACATCGTAGAGGGAGATCAAGAGGTGAATACACTAAGCAAATTCAGAAGGATTGTAGGCTGCAGAACGTACTGGAAGATGAAGCAGCTTGCACAGGATAGAGTAGCATGGAGAGCTGCATCAAACCAGTCTCAGGACTGAAGACCACAACAACAACAACAACTGGATGCCCTGTTCGAAGATTCAATTTTTCATCTTGGTAAATCCCTATATATTGCGATACTGTTTTATGTATTTATTTATCCTGGCAACACTATATACCTAGAGACAGAATTGTAAAATAGTAAACTAATCATCTGCTCCATAATTGGCGTTGTGTGGGTGCCTCCTTAAGTCGACGGTGCGTGCGTTCTCTCGCCCATGCACGCGTTACGCGATGCACCTAAAGGTCCAACGAGCTTCTTGTAAACCAAAGACGTGGCTATTTTGGAATGCATCCCACAGGTCGACTCGCATGCGATCCATCTTAAGGCATGTATTCCAATTTTGCAGCTACAGTGGCGGGTTACAGAACTCTGTCAAAAATAGGTAACAGTTATGAGAAATGGTAAACCGTGTTGGTGAAAGACTTCGGAAATTTTATGATTTCCCACCTCTTAGATACTACCTTCTCCAAAGTGTCAAATTCGAATGACGATTGCAAATAGAAATTACGCTAGTTGTCGAATGGTATCCACTCGGCTAAGTACACCGAGGTGACAGATGCCGTGCGATAGCGATATGTACATATACATATGATGATAGTATCCCGCACACAAGGTATAAAAATGGTTCAAATGGTTCTGAGCACTATGGTACTTAACATCTGAGGTCATCAGTCCCCTAGACTTAGAACTACTTCCCGGGTTCCCGGGTTCGATTCCCGGTTGGGTCAGGGATTTTCTCTGCCTCGTGATGACTGGGTGTTGTGTGATGTCCTTAGGTTAGTTAGGTTTAAGTAGTTCTAAGTTCTAGGGGACTGATGACCATAGATGTTAAGTCCCATAGTGCTCAGAGCCATTTGAACCATTTTAGAACTACTTAAACCTAACTAACCTAAGAACATCACACACATCCATGTCCGAGGCAGGATTCGAACCTGCGCCCGTAGCAGCCGCGTCGTTCCAGACTGAAGCACCTAGAACCGCTCGACCATCGCGGCCGGCCACAAGGTATAAAAGGTAAGTGCAATAGCGGAGGTATCTTTTATACTCATGTGACTGGTGTGAAAATGTGTCCGATTTGATTATGGCCGTACGACGGCAATTAACAGACTTGGAACGTGGAATGGTAGTTGAAGTTATACCCATTCCGTTTCGGACATCGTTAGTAAATTCAGTATTCCAAGATCCACACTGTCAAAAGTGTGTCGAGAATACCAAATTTCAGACATTACCTCTCACAACGGACAATTCAGTGTTCGACAGCCTTCACTTAACGACCGAGAGCAGCGGCGTTTGCGTAGAGTTTTCAGTGCTAACAGACAAGCAACACTGCATGAAATAACCGCATAAATCAATATGGGACTACGACTGACGTATCCGATAGGACAGTACTGCCAAATTTGGCGTTAATGGATTATGGTACCAAACGACGGACGCTAGAGTCTTTGCGAACAGCACGACATCGCCTGCAGCCCCTCTTCTGGGCTCGTGACAATATCGGTTGGACCATAATTGTAAAACCGTGATCTGGTCAGATGAGTCTCGATTTCAGTCGGTAAGAGCTGATAGTAGGGTTCGAGTGTGGTGCGGAGCCCAAAAAGCCATGGACGCAAGTTGTCAACAAAGCACAGTGCAAGTTAGTGGTGGCTCCATAATGTGTGGACTGTGTTTACATGGAATGGACTGGGTCCTCTCGTCCAACTGAACCGATCATTGAATAGAAATGGTTATGTACGGCTGCTTGGAGATAATTTGCTGCCATTCATGGTCTTCACGTTCCCAAACAACAATGGAACTTTTATGGAGGACAATGCGCCATGTCACCTTGACACCCAGATCCCCCGACGTGAATCGAGACGTCAGATCGTGCAGAAAATCCTACACCGGAAACACTTCCTCAGTTATGGACGGCTATAGAGACATCCACGCCAAGGGGCCCGGGTTCGATTCCCAGCTGGGTCGGAGATTTTCTCCGCTCAGGGACTGGGTGTTGAGTTATCATCATTATCATTTCATCATAATCAGTGGAAGGCAACGGGAAACCACCACTGGAATCACCTCCCTAGACGCTCATGCGGTGGACCTCTCTGACGAGGCTTCCCCCACGACCTGCCGTAAGGCAGAACACAAAATACATACATACATAGAGACATACGACTTAGTATTTCTGCAAGGGAGTTCCAGTGACTTGTTGCTGCACTACGCCGGGAAAAAAGGAAGTCCGGCATGATATTAGGAGGTATCCCATGACTTTTGTCGCCTCGATGTATTACACTATAATGGTTACGCAAAGCAGCGATTGTGATCTGTACCTGTAAGTCATTTATGCATGTACTTATATCAGAACAAAGGCATACAGCCAGCTGCAGGATGTCATTAGAATTATCAACTGAGAACAAAACTGACAACGTCCTATGAACCAAGCTTGGAGGAGAAGGATGACGAAACTATAATTTTTCCAAGCGGACAACTGTGTTGTTCCCTGCCGGAAATCTTAAACATTAATCAGCTAGAAGATTCAGAAATACACGCTGCAAATAAAGCGCTATTATTCAAGGGTGCGAACGACGTGATCTGTTGGTAACAAGCGGTGCGCTGAGCACTAGCTTGCCAGATAGGGAATTGAGCTAGATACGAGCCGACTAACAGCATCGGTTTCACTATTGATTTTGTGATACATTCAATCAGCGTGAATGTGGTTTTTAGCGCTTTCCCACACAGCTTTTGGCGAATGCTCATTTTCTTTGTCGCTCCACCTCAGCGAGACAATGGAAACAGTGAAAGGAACGTTAGAGCTATGTCCCGACAACAGAAAGTAGATTAGAGAGGGAGTTCTGGTGCGGAATGACAAAGAACGAAAAACAAATTCGGCTGTGAACCATGTAGGGAGTATCCGGGCATGCACTTTATGTGGTCTGGGGAAATTACATTAAATCTAAATCGGAATGGCCGGAAGAAACTGAATCCTGCTCATAGCAACTGCCAGTCCTGCGTTTTCAACATGGTATAGTGTAGTCGGTCACAGTGAAACTGGCTAGCACACAGCGTAAATAGCAGAACAACAAAGAAGTAATCTAAATAATTTACATGCAGGATTTTGGAACATACGTTACACTCAAACATTATGAGGTACCTCGAGAAAAACGGTTCACTGACACATAATAAGCCCGGATCCAAAAAAAATTGTTAATCTGAAAGACAACTGGCTCTACTCTCAAGAAGAAATGAGATGACAGGGACTCTTAAGGTGATTCCGTACTCCTAGATTTCCAGTAGGTCTTTGACACCGTTCCGAACCAGCGGGAACTAATCAAATTGCGGACTTATGAAATATCCCCTCACCTATGCATTCGTAATCGCGATTTCCTTCAGCAAAAGTCACAGTATGGTAGGCCCCTGTTGTTCTTGATCTATACAGAATATATGACTGAAAGTATTCGGAAACCTCAAAGTAATATGAAACTGATCACCAGATGTCACGAGAGGTGTACCCGCCAGTATGAATGGAGGCGAAGAGTACTGTGTTGTCAACAGAGAAGCTCAGACAGGAACATACTCGTACGTCGATTAGGAGAGCTCCGTGACTTCGAACGTGGACTACTCACTGGATATTACCTCAGTAACAAATCCATGATGTGCTGTAAAGAGCGACCCAACTGGACAATGAATGACTGGAAACGAGTGATTCGGAGCGAGGAATGATGCTGTATGATGTGGTGATCAGATGGAAAGTTTGTTTTAGGCGAAAGTCTGGAGAACATTGCCTGCCATCACGTGTAGCGCCAGCAGTGAAGGACGGGGAAGGTGGTTTTACGGAACGGAGGTGTTTTTCGTGGTTAGATTGTACTCCCCTTATTGCGTACACGCAAGAAAATGCTAACTGTGGAAACATACGGTCACATTTTCCAGCATTACGTACTGCATTCAGTAGAGAAACAGTTCGGAGACGGGGAGTGTTCGATCAGCACGACAATGCGTCCTATGATGAAGCAGCATCTGTGAATATATGGTTTGCGGACATTAACATTCCTGAAATGGACTGTGCTGGCCAGTGTCTGGATCTGAACCTAATGTAACAGCTTTGGAATGAGTTAGAACGTCGACTCCGCTTCAGACCCCGGCATCCAACGTCATTGCCTTCTCTTAATTCGGCTCTTGAGATAGAATGGGCTTCCATTCCTCCGGAGACATTCACACTTCATGGAAAGTGTCTTCCCATAAGTTCAATCCGGTGTAAAAACGAAAGGTGCAGACACCCCATATTAAAGCCCATATCAGGTCTGCGCATGCTTTCCATCAGATAAATGTAAATTTCGTGTGAGTAGGGCCTCCCGTCGGGTAGGCCATTCGCCGGGTGCAACTCTTTCGATTTGACGCCACTTCGGCGAATTTCGCGTCGATGGGGATGAAATGGTGATTATTAGGACAACACAACACCCAGTCCCTGAGCGTAGAAAATCTCCGACCCAACCGGGAATCGAACCCGGGCCCTTAGGAATGACATTCTGTCGCGCTGACCACTCAGCTACCGGGAGCGGACTTTTCATCAGATGATGTAAATGAGTTAGGAAACAATATGAAATGTTTTCATAGATTATTTGCTGATTATGTCGTTGTTTACCGTTCCTTGAAGTCGATGTGAAGAGATTCGACATCCATCCTGCCCTATCAGCCGTCGAGTATTGTAACCCAGTCTGGTTAAACAGCCAACGTACACAAAATATACATCTATTTAAATAACATCATGAGAATGATTGTCCGCCCCCGGTAGTTACGTGGTCAGCGCGACAGAATGTCAATCCTAAGGGCCTGGGTTCGATTCCCGCCTGGTCGGAGATTTTCTCCGCTCAGGGACTTGGTGTTGTGTTGTCCTAGTCATCATCATTTCATCCCCATCGAGGCGCAAGTCGGCGAAGTGGCGTCAAAACGAAATACTTGCACCCGGCGAACGGTTTAGTCGATGGCCATCCCAGTGTCGATAAATTACATAAATACTCTAAGTGTCTGTAATATTTTGCAGTACATTACAGGGTGTCGTAGGAGGGATGGTCATTATTTCGGTACATTTACATTTATGAGAATGATTGCTTGTATAATCATATCAACCCCTATGCAACGGCTCCTAGTACTAAGGCACATTCTGCTCCCTTAACTACGACTCATAAATGCTCTAACGAACGACTGCAAGAAGAGAAAGAATAAGAGAAATCTACCAATGCATCAAGATATTGGTGATGGCAACCACAAACAACTCCGCTCTAGACGATCACCAATAAAAATAGCAAGACTCTCAGTGGAAGACGGGGTCAACTTCATCAACGGATAGACTCAAGACTGGACTGGACCAAAATAATAATAATTTGACTTTTATCTTTCAAAAACTAACGGGTTTTGACCTGCTACGCAAAACATTGTCTGTGATAGTCACAATTAGAACCTTCATGGCAGTTGCGCATCTTCTTCACACGAGTGGGGAAAGAAAGCATCCCCACTTTGTGATTTTGGAGAGCCACAGACAATCGGACTCATCACAGAAGAATATCCCACAAGATCGTAGACAAGAATACCTACTGATGGCCATCCCAGTGTCGATAAATTACATAAATACTCTAAGTGTCTGTAATATTTTGCAGTACATTACAGGGTGTCGTAGGAGGGATGGTCATTATTTCGGTACATAACAGGAATGCTCATTCGGAGCGAAATAGTGTAGTAAACATGGGCTCTAAACAGCGTACCTTAAGAGTTATGAGCAGTTCTTCATTTTCGGTACTGTGAAACAATCTCTTCTGTTGCAAGCTCTTTGCTTTCCATATTTTGAGAAGTGGTTGTGTGGACCAAAATAAGAAAAAATGTCCAATAAACATGGGCTCTAAAGTGCACACCTTAAGAACTAAGGACACTTGTTAATCCTCGCTACTGGGAAACACAAGTGCTCATATCTCTTAAGGTATGCATTTTAGAGCCGATGTTTACCGGAATTTTTGCTACGAATGATCATTCCTGTCATATCCTTTAATATTGATCATTCCTCTTGGGACAACCCATATCTCTCTCTACATTCTGTTATTACTTAGACAGGGTATTCCGAAACTATTCATTAAAATTATTACTGGAGGTAGTGAATAGCAAAACAAATACATTTAGCTATGGTACATTTAGCCCCTGACGGCAGTTTCTGAAGCTTGGCACGATTTACACAGAAGGAAGCTTAGTTGGTTGGTTGGTTGGTTTGGGGAAGGAGACCAGACAGCGAGGTCATCGGTCTCATCGGATTAGGGAAGGACGGGGAAGGAAGTCGGCCGTGCCCTTTGAAGGAAGCTTAGCTTGCTAATTACAGTAGTGGCATTCACAGGAATCGCTCGAATGCGTGTATGCACGCAATTCATCGTGGGACCATTGATTATCGTGCCGGTGAGAAGATTATTAGCACGTCCGCAATGGTACCAGCAGCGGCGGCAAATCTAGCAACGAGATCTTCTTCAGTTTTCACAACGGTTTCATAGACCATCTGTTTCAAATGCCCACAGAGTAAGAAATCCAGACACGCGACGTTAGGCGACCTGGGTGGCCAGACCACAGAGCCACCTCGGCCGATCCATTAATTTCACGCTATAACTCACATCATTGCTGAAATAGGCTGATGCCCCATCAGGCTGGAAGTTCATCCTTTGTCTAACATTCAGAGACACTTTCTCCAGCAGTCCTGGTAGTACATGTTCGATTAAGATACGATATCTCCATCCATTGAGGTGGAATGGAAGAATGTATGGTCCAATCAATCTATCACCGAGAATGCCAGCCCACACATTAACCCTGAATCGCTGTTGATAAACCCGAGGACGAGTACCCCATTCCCCATCATGCGAACTATAGATATTCGAATGACAGTACACATTCCCAATCAGTGGCACCGACACAACAGCTTATGTCAGTACCACTCACACAATATGCCCTAAAATTACAAGTTGTTTTCAGGAATCATATGTTCCTTACCGAAATATATTTGTTTTTATGTCCTCTACCTCCTGAAATAATTTGGACCAACAGTTTCGGAACATACCGTATATACGGAGTGTTGCAAAACGATACCGACAATCTTTGAAAGGCTGTAGAGGGTGTATTGAGGAACGAATTGATAATGATCAAATAAATTATATCTTCCAGAAACATATTAAGTATCAACTTTATCTGTGATAATGAATACAGTCCAAAGTAATGAATTAAAATTTGTACCAAGGCCAAGATTCTAACCCAGGTCTCCTGCTCATTAGGCACTTGTGATAACCACTTTTTCTTTTTTTCAATGGGGTGGACTCGATCTAGCGACTTCGTGACTACACTGAGAGACGTTTACCACTTTTTTATCCTTGCATTCCTGAAATTAACTAAAATCTACAAAAAAAAGGAGGTAATGCTACCGTCACCTTTACCCCATATGTTTGAGAAGAGTCCTAAAAGAACAGCTCCACCACTTCAGGTACTGGCCACTGTCAAGAAAGACCCCCAACTTCTGTACCACCCTGGTACTGCAGCTAACACAACTGTACGGATTACCTTAGTATGCCTCTCCCCCTTCCCCCCCCCCCCCCCCCCCCCCGCCACCAATACAAATTTCAGTTCATGGCTCAGCCCATCTTGATGTGCTCCGTCTTAACTTATATCAGTATTGCAGAGGCTCTCCTACATTAAAATAGCGTGAATTCAAGTTAGGGAAGGAGACGTAGTAGGCTAATCCGTGCAGCTATGTTAGCCGCACCGCCAGGGAGCTCCAGAGGTTAGTGCATCTGCCCAGTGAGCAGGAGACCTTGGTACAAATTTTATTTCATTGTTTTGGCCTATATTAATTACTATAAATTGAGAATAGGTATATGTTTCAGACAATGAGGCTACGACGTGGCGAAGTTATAGGCGCCTGTGCCTACCGCTAGACCAGCACTACAGCAAAAAACGTGACTTTGTATACTTACAGTCCGTAGGCGGAACGTCTTGCAATGTTTTTTGTTATTCAATTAACGTGAATGACTGCCACGATCGCCAGTGGAAGAGATGAAAAATGGTTCAAATGGCTCTGAGCACTATGGGACTTATCATCTGTGGTCATCAGTCCCCTAGAACTTAGAACTACTTAAACCTAACTAACATAAGGACATCACACACATCCATGCCCGAGGCAGGATTCGAACCTGCGACCGTAGCGGTCACGCGGTTCCAATCTGGAGCGCCTAGAACCGCACGGCCACACCGGCCGGCGAAGAGATGAAGATACCTGCTGCGTTAACAGACCTGGTCTCCTATGACTGTGATCATCTGTTGCCTCAATGAATGATGGTTTCGGATAGGGATTTTCTCTGGGAACTCTCTAAAATCTCCAGTGTTTTTCAGTGTACAGGAGAAAAATGAACTTCAGTTGGAAACCTGTGTCCATAAATCGTCATCCGCCAAGGCAACAGAACATGACATTCATAAAAGACGAGGCCTGTCCACGCAGCAGCTAGCTCTAATTTCTTCACTGGCGATGGGGCAATCAGTCGCGATCACTAAATAAAAAACATATTTGAGAGACGTTTTCCTACAGACCGTCAGCGGATAGTCTGATTTGTTGCCGAGAGGGTGGCCTAGCAGCAGGCGCCAGCGCCTATCGCGTTGGCACTCTGTAGCGTCACTGGACGACTATTCTGGACAGGGGTTTCTATCCTCAATTTACTCTCAAGACATTCTCTGCAACCCCTCGAAGTTTGGTGGTATCGTTCTGTAACACCCCATATATGCATACGTTATAATGTTCAAAAAGCCATGCAATAAACGAAAATAAAAAAATTTGGAAATCAACAGAAGACCATGTATAATAAGAAAAAAGTAATGAAAAATATCTTAATGTTAGGAGAAGTAGTAACTGATCCCGAGCAATAAAACTATGAGGTCCTCTATGTGCGTGCTAGAAGAATTCTGTTGAATTCCTGTTGTGTGGTGTATGACACAAATTTAAAAGTTTCAGTATGTGGAAAAATCGCGCAGAAATTGTTGTAGGGAAGATAAACGATACACTGCATTTCATTGGCCAAACAGATGAAAGATACAACAAATCCTCTAAAGAAACTCTTTGCACTACACTCATCCATCCTTTTCTAGAGTATTGCTGTGCACTATGGGATTCTTTCAGACGGGATTGACAGAACAAACGGAAGAAGTCACAAAAGAGCGGCTCGTTTTGTGATATCACGAAATAGGGAAGAGAGTGTCACAGATTTGATAAAAGGCTTTGGATGGCCATCACTAAAACAAAGCCGTTACTCAGTGCAGAAAAATCTTTTCAGGAAGTTCCTATTGACACCTTTATTCTCTGTATGCCAAAGTACATAGTGGTTATAAATAAACTTATCGTAATGGAGTCAGTGTAGACGGAAAACAATTTACTGAGCTAGTACTCAGCTTCAATGGAATGATGTGCAGACTGGGTGCTGCAGGATTTGCGTTGTTAGTAGTGTCATGACATGCTGTTAGGCGATGGTATGTATGTATGTATTGAACCGGGGACCTAGAAACGATGGAGAGGCTTCGTCCCCGCCGTAGTCCTGACAAGGGAACCTCCCCATCGCACGCCCCTCAGATTTAGTTGTAAGTTGGCACAGTGGATAGGCCTTGAGAAATTGGACACAGATCAATCGAGAAAACAGGAAGACGTTGTGTGGAACTACGAAAAAAATAAGCAAAATATACAAACTGAGTAGTCCATGTGTACGATAGGCAACATCAAGGAGAGTGTGAGCTCAGAAGCGCCGTGGTCCCGTGGTTAGCGTGAGCAGCTGCGGAACGAGAGGTCCTTGGGTCAAGTCTTCTCTCGAGTGAAAAATATAATTTTTTATTTTTAGACAAATACTAACTGTCCGTCCGTCCGTCCGATCCGTGGTAACTGACGGTCTACATACGGAAAAATTTGAAAACGTGAAAAACATATGTTTTGACAGAGCACAGGGAAAACTGTGCGACTCTGAAACTGTTGCATTCATTTGTTGCAGTTTATGTGACAAACTCTTATGTCTTCATCACTTTTCGGCAGTGATTATCACATCCACAACAAAACCTAAATCGGGATAGGTAGAAGAATCTTTTTACTCATTCGCCAAGTGTACAAGTTAGGTGGGTCGTCAACATATTCCTGTCATGTGACGCACATGCCGTCACCAGTGTCGTATAGAATATATCACACGTGTTTTCCTGTGGAGGAATCGGTTGACCTATGACCTTGCGATCAAATGTTTTCGGTTCCCATTGGAGAGGTACGTCCTTTCGTCTACTAATCGCACGGTTTTGCGGTGCGGTCGCAAAACACAGACAATAAACTTATTACAGTGAACAGAGACGTCAATGAACGAACGGACAGATCATAACTTTGCGAAAATAAAGAAAGTAAACTTTCCACTCGAGGGAATACTTGAACCAAGAACCTCTCGCTCCGCAGCTACTCACGCTAACCACGGGACCACGGCGCTCCTAAGGTCACAGTATCCTTGTCGTTGCCTATGTTGCACATGGACTACTCAGTTTGTACATTTTGCTTATTTTTTTCATAGTTCCACACAACTTCTTCCTGTTTTCTCGATTGATCTGTGTTCAGTTTCTCAAGGCCTGTCCACTGTGCCAACTTATAACTAAATCTGTGGTGGTGGGGGGGGGGGGGGGTGCGATGGGGAGGTTCTCTTGTCAGTGGTACAATGCCACAGCAGTCCCACACCGAACCCAGGGATATTGTGCGGTTCGGCCCCAGTGGATGGTACTGTTACGGCGACGTAGAATTGAAATACAAGCATCAGTTGGTATTACAGTCGCTGTCAACATGTGTCTAGTCAAGGTGAGCAGGGCTTTACTTGTAAAGTTGTTTCATCAAAACAACAATAATAGTGCTGCTGCTTTTCGCAACCATCGACACATTAAAGGAATACGGAGAGGTCCCCTTTCCGCACCGGGGTTGAAGAACATGTTTCGGAAGTTCGAATTAACTGGCGATTTGGGATTTGTTCCTGAGAGAGGCTGACGTCCAACTGCGCCACAAGCTGTTGAAGAGGTTACTGTTGCAATGGCTGAGAATGCTGTTCGCAATGTGCGATCTTCATGCAACGCAATATCTGTATCTGTATCTGTATCGAAATAAGTGTCCAAGGAATAGAAAAGCAAATGAAATCACTCAACAGAGGAAAGTCCACTGGACCTGATGGGATACCAATTCGATTCTACACAGATTACGCGAAAGAACTTGCCCACCTTCTAACAGCCATGTACCGCAAGTCTCTAGAGCAACGGAAGGTTCCAAAGGATTGGAACAGAGCACAAGTAGTCCTGGTTTTCAAGAAGGGTCGGCGAGCAGATGTGCAGAACTATAGGCCTATATCTCTCACATCAATCTGTTGCAGAATTTCGGAACATGTTTCTTCCTCGCGTATCATGTCATTTCTGGAAACCCAGAATCTACTCTGTAGGAATCAACATGGATTCAGGAAACAGCGATCGTGTGAGACCCAACTCGCTTTATTTGTTCATGAGACCCAGAAAATATTAGATACAAGCTCCCAGGTAGATGCCATTTTCCTTGACTTCTGGATGGAGTTCGATACAGTTCTGCACTGTATCCTGATAAACAAAGTAAGAGCCTACGGAGTATCAGACCAGCTGTGTTGCTCGATTGAAGAGTTTTTAGCAAACAGAACACAGCATGTTGTTCTCAATGGAGAGACGTCTACAGACGTTAAAGTAGCCTCTGGCGTACCACAGGGGAGTGTTATGGGACCATTGCTTTTCACAATATATATAAATGACCTAGTAGATAGTGTCGGAAGTTCCATGCGGCTTTTCGCGGATGATGCTGTAGTATACAGAGAAGTTGTAGCATTAGAAAATTGCAGCGAAATGCAGGAAGATCTGCAGCGGACAGGTACTTGGTGCAGGGAGTCGCAACTGACCCTTAACATAGACAAATGTAATGTATTGCGAATACATAGAAAGAAGGATCCTTTATTGTATGATTATATGATAGCGGAACAAACACTGGCAGCAGTTACTTCTGTAAAATATCTGGGAGTATGCGTACGGATCGATTTGAAGTGGAATGATCATATAAAATTAATTGTTGGTAAGGCGGGTGCCAGATTGAGATTCATTGGGAGAGACCTTAGAAAATGTAGTCCATCAACAAAGGAGGTGGCTTACAAAACACTCGTTCGGCCTATACTTGAGTATTGCTCATCAGTGTGGGATCCGTACCAGGTCGGGTTGACAGAGGAGACAGAGAAGCTCCAAAGAAGAGCGGCGCGTTCCGTCTCAGGGTTATTTGGTAAGCGTGATAGCGTTACGGAGATGTTTAGCAAACTCAAGTGGCAGACTCTTCAAGAGAGGCGCTCTGCATCGCGGTGTAGCTTCAAAATGGTTCAAATGGCTCTGAGCACTATGGGACTTAACGTCTGTGGTCATCAGTCCCCTAGAACTTAAAACTACTTAAACCCAACTAACCTAAGGACATCACACACATCCATGCCCGAGGCAGGATTCGAACGTGTGACCGTAGCGGTCACGCGGTTCCAGACTGAAGCGCCTAGAACCGCACCGCCACACCGGCCGGCGGGTGTAGCTTGCTGTCCAGGTTTCGAGAGGGTGCGTTTCTGGATGAGGTATCGAATATATTGCTTCCCCCTACTTATACCTCCCGAGGAGATCACGAATGTAAACTTAGAGTGACTCAAAAAGAGCGTGCACGGAGGCTTTCCGGCAGTCGTTCTTCCCGCGAACCATACGCGAGTGGAACAGGAAAGGGAGGTAATGACAGTGGCACGTAAAGTGCCCTCCGCCACACACCGTTGGGTGGCTTGCGGAGTATAAATGTAGATGTAGATGCAGAGGTAGATATACATGTAGATGAACTGAACGTTCCACGATCCACCGGTCGGAAAGTGCTGCGAACAATCGTGAAATTGTAGCCTTACAAACTTCCAGGCCGTCGTGGATGCAGATGGTCGCCACATTGAGCAATATTTGTAAGCTGGAACGTAAATATAGTACGCATTAACAAATGTAGAAATCAAAAAATGTGTTTCTTCCAATGATTTATTGGTTATCTGTCTTCCGAATGTCCTTAAAAATGTATCTGCGAAGTTTCTTGTCCTACGATTACTCGTTTTTGATGGGGGCCCTCTCAAGTAGCGAGAGTTTAATTGTAACCACCCTATGTATTGTTGCCAGCCGCTGTGGCCGTGCGGTTCAAGGCGCTTCAGTCTGGAACCGCGTGACCGCTACGGTCGCAGGTTCGAATCCTGCCTCGGGCATGGATGTGTGTGATGTCCTTAGGTTAGTTAGGTTTAAGTAGTTCTAAGTTCTAGGGGACTGATGACCATAGATGTTAAGTCCCATAGTGCTCAGAGCCATTTGAACCTATATATTGTTATCTCTCATTACCTATAGAAATCGGGTAGGGGGGGCTGGGGAGAGAGAGATTAAGCAACATGGCAGAATAAAGAAAATCAGAGTTCATACGGTATGAGTTTAGTTGAAACTGTGAATGTGGTGTCTACCGCCTTATACCAAGCACTGAAGTGTGAATTATGGAGTAATCATGTGGATGCAGATGAACATGTCATTTATTAGCTTAGTGTTGTGATGATGCAAAAAAGTGTCGGACTCACAATAAGCAATGAATTTCGGACCCTACGGCGCGGTGTTAAATGAAGACGACGGGAAAGAAATTCCGCTAGAAAATAGCCGTGCAACGTTAGGAGGTAGCTGTCGGATCGGCACAATGCCACAGTCTTCTTTCAGCTAGCTGGTCGATCGTGGCGGGTCCTACTGTGAGCTCACATGGCCAGCAGCGGAGAGAAGGGACTGCAGACGTATTCCCGCCGCCGACCTCAAAGGCGGCTGTGGTGCCTGCAGATGAATGAAAGGAATTAAGCCGGCCGCCGCAACTCAAAGGGGTATTATTCCCGCAGGCTGCAGAAACGTGGCTCCACAAATGGAGTAATCAATTGTGACTTCTTAAAGGCTGCATTTGTAGCGTGTTTACTGTTGGCTCGTGACATTTTTCGTCAGCTCGACTTAGATAATGTTATGTTTTTAATACAATACTCGCTCATAGCTTCGAACTACTTCAGATTTTTGCCAGTCACAACCAGTTTCAGTGTCGGGCGGTAGTAACGAAGATCTTTGCATGTAGTTATGGTACTTCAAAAACACTGCAGTTTGCTTGAAAGTAGAGAAACTGTAGCTTTCAATTCGTATTATAGATTAATTATCTGTTGCGATGACGCTGAGGGTTCGGTCAGGTGTGGTGGAGATCAGACTTTATGTGTTCCGTGAATTTCGAAAATGACGCACGATGCATGCTGGTATAGTTCACTTGAAAGGCCAACATCCGGTTTCCTGCCCATCCTTGTTCAGTCTGTAGTCTTTCTCCGTCTCTGCCAACATCGCAGTTGACATCGCGCAAAAACCTTGTTCATCTTACTATATTATACCGGGTGATCAAAAAGTAAGTATAAATTTGAAACCTTAATAAATCACGGAATAATGTAGTTAGAGAGGCACAAATTATCACACATGCTTGGAATGACATGGGTTTAATTAGAACCAAAAAAATAAAAAAGTTCAAAAAATGCCCGACAGTTGGCGCTTCGTCTGATCAGAATAGCAATAATTAGCATAACAAAGTAAAACAAAGCAAAGATGATGTTCTTTACAGGAAATGTTCAAAATGTCCACCATCATTCCTCAATGATAGCTGTGGTCGAGTAATAATGTTGTGAACGGCACTGTAAAGCATGTCCGGAGTTATGGTGAGGCATTGGCGTCGGATGTTGTCTTTCAGCATCCCTAGAGATGTCGGTTGATCACGATACACTTGCGACTTCGGGTAACCCCAAAGCCAATAATCGCACGGACTGAGGTCTGGGGACCTGGGAGGCCAAGCATGACGAAAGTGGTGGCTGAGTACACGATCATCACCAAACGACGCGCGCAAGAGATCTATCACGCGTCTAGCAATATGGGGTGAACTTTGTTTTCTTTTTTTTTATTCTAATAAAACCCCATGTCATTCCAAGCATGTGTGTCAATTTTTAACTCTCTATCTACATTATTCCGTGGTTTATTAAGTTTTCAAATTTATACTGACTTTTTCATCGCCCGGTATGTTGTCTGCAGTAAACAATGAGCGGTTCGTGGGCTCACCTCGAAGTACCTGCGATGATGAACGGATTAGAGACGGAACGCAAACTCGAACTGTAAAAGGAAGTAAGGAACCATCCCAACGTTAGCCTTAAGCTGTTTAGGCAATCACAGAAGTTTCAGTGTGAATGTCCCAACGGGAATTTGGGCTGCCGTTCTCCCGAGAACAAGTCTCGTGTCTTACTGACGCGTCACCTCGTTCTGTGACCTTGACGTAAAGCAATTGTTCGACCTTATCCTGACACTTTTTTGAGCTGTTCTGCCATTTTTAATGAACTATGATCTTTTTTAACATGTTTTCTATTTTTATGTCCCATCTGATTCATATCATATTTCATTACTTGAATGTAAATCGTGCCTTTTAAACTAGTTCCACATTATGAAACTGGAAAGTAAAAGTAGAATTAAAAGAAGTGGAAGACATAAAAAAATGACTATATGCACTTTCAGTGTAACCTAGATTGCTATTAGTACACTTTTCGCAAAGATTACCAAGCTACTGGCTGCTGTCAATGAAGTCGTTTTTGGGAATCTATCGAAGTAAAAAAGTCACAAATCTAATAAATCTCTCCAAATTAGGTGCAGACAGTTTTTCACTGCCACCATGATTATTACTTACTAACTCCAGATGACAATAACTGTGATCGATGCGTTGTTTCGCTATTCAAGATTGTTGTCTACTAACGGTGGATGACAATGGTAGAGATTGATGCTGTCTGCTGTTATGTATGTTGAGAATCGCCTGAATGAGAAGACTCCCTTTCGTCGCATTCGAAAGTGAATGTATGGTGGATTGTCGTGCTGAAGATGCAGATCACTTGCAGGGTGCAAATGGCGAACGAACAGATGCACACAATTGGACAGAACGTTCACGAATCCTTTACCGCTGAAAGAGGATGCAAAACGTATCAGGGGGCCTGTTTCATCCCATATAAACATCCCGAAGGCGAGAATAGCTGTACCATCTGCCAAAAAAAAAAAAAAGGACGCGTCATTTCATGTGGCTTTCGAAGTGCATCACCGTGTTTCTAGATTTTTTTTATTCCAGCCAAGTTCTTGGACGCTTTGACCATCGAATGGTAATGTTTCCGCGCCCATATTAATCTCTGTGCGGTGTGACGTGCAATGATCATTGGCACACCTTTGGCCGGTGGATACTCTGTGACATAGCACTGTTGTTGTTGAGCATTGTATGGCGCCGGCCGCTGTGGCCAAGCGGTTCTAGGCGCTTCAGTCTGGAACTGCGCGACCGCTACGGTCACAGGTTAGAATCCTGCCTCGGGCATGGATGTGTGTAACGTCCTTAGGTTAGTTAGGTTTAAGTAGTTCTAAGTTCTAGGGACTGATGACCTCAGATGTTAAGTTCCATAGTGCTCCCAGCCATTTGAACCATTTGAACCATTGTGTGGCTGTTAGTCGTCACTTATTATCCAAGTGATAGATGCGCTGTAGCTCGCCTATCATCTGTTCATGTGAGCAACAGTCGGTGCTTATGGCAGCTGACTCAGACGGCAACGGTTCTCCAAGAATCGCTCTACTCCCGGTATAGCTTTGGCCAACCGTAGGAATGAAGTGTCCCAATCTGTCTGTTACTCATGATCTGGACTTGGTCAAGTGTTACACTGTCTGTCCATACAAAGGCTTACTACATATCAGTCATGTGATCGACCCAATTATTCCATTCTTCGTGGCGACAGCCACATCTTCTTAGTAACGTTGCAACCAAGTCTAATTCAGATGCACCTGGGTGTGTATTCAAATAAAGCTGGTATTAGACGTCGGAATGACAGTTGAGCTAAGAATAAGCAAGAAGCGCGTTTTTCGTACCAAACTGGGGCCAGATCGTGGATGCTTGTCCGAGATGGATGAAATGCGCTTCTTGTTAGTCCAGATACTGGCTGCGTCCAACACAGTAGCTACCCCCTATCTACAGCTCGTATGCGTAGTATTCTGTCATTGCAAAACATCTTGGATTGTGCAAAGGTTTCCTGTGTAATTATCTGTTTTCCAATTTTCTAAGGACTTCGTCAGTCAAAATGGTAAAAAACTGGGTGGAGGAGAATACCCTTGTCTGACTTCTTGATTTATTTTACTCAAATGTGTCCGTTTTTTCCATGTGTGTTTTCTTTCATGATATAAGCTTTTGCTTGCTTTTATGAAGTATGTTAGATAGATAGCAGTACATAATCTAAACCAATTATGCACTGAATACAACCTTAACATCTGATTACGGAAGTCGAAACTCCAAGGTAAATGTCCTTCTTGATCAAAGACGGTAATTAACTCGAAAATAATTGAACGGGAGCTTTAATATCTGGGCTGCAACGAGAGTCATGATTAAGATCATGAGATAGAAGAAACCTGGAATTAATTTCAAGCGTGGAACTATGAACAGAAAAATTAATTACAAAACTCAAAGAAAAAGAAAAATGAAATTTAATGGAACTATGCCAATGACACTAGGGAAGTGAGAACTGAGTAATTAAAAGAGAAATAAGACATCAAAACAGCATCAGCAAAGACGGGGTTCGTGAAGAGAGTAACGGTCTGCACACCAAAAGATTTAATTAACGTCCGCAATGAGTTAATGCACACACAGTTAATGAGGAAAAAGCTGAATACAGAGATAAGGTGAAACAAATGCAAATAAAATGAGAGATGAAAGATAGTTGAAGGAAATCCTGAACTAGGATCCGGAAGAATGGAGAGACATAAGTGACCAAGAAGACAATGGATACAGCTCTGTGAAAACGGAACAGACAGATGGCTAATGTCTGTATGCAAGACGACAACTACTGACCTTTTTAGTATGAGAAAGTTAAGTGGCCACCTTTATATCTATTTTAACTTTCAAATCATGCCTGTAAGAGCAGATACGTAAGAAATTTTTAACATAGAAAGAAGTCCTACCATTTAACTCAGCTTGTGAGCAAGTGACTTTTGCTTTACACCAACAAAACGGATGGTGGCGGGGGAGGGGGAGAACGGGGGTGTGAGAAAATACCCGACAGCATCCTCGATCACAGTGACCGGATGCATTTCGTAAGAACTACTTTTCACCTTAATAGAAATTCATTATCTACACCACACATGCCGTCAACTGTCAATATTGAATCCACAGATTTTAAGATTGGTTGTAGTCGCTCCAGTTATGTCGTTGCGTAATGTTGAGGTTAAGAAACGCTCAATCCGGAACCGTGCGACTGTTAACGGTCGCAGGTTCGAATCCTGCCTCGGGCATGGATGTGTGTGATGTCATTAGGTTAGTTAGGTTTAAGTAGTTCTAAGTTCTAGGGGACTAATGACCACAGATGTTAAGTCCCATAGTGCTCAGAGCCATTTTGAGGTTAAGAAAACGCGTAGCGGTGCCACGTAAAGCATGGATTCATGATATGAGCCTATATTTAACTTAGTCGCCGGTAACATCAATGCAGTTTCTTGTAGACGACTCATTAAAACAAACAAACACACACACACACACACACACACACGCACACACACACACACACACACATGCTCACTCGCATGGATACGCACACGCTGGCACACTTTATATGTCAAAAAAGTGGCTCATACAAAATCATTTAGATTATTTTAAACAGTTACAAGAGTGTATTAATTCACGTTAACCTCACTGTGAAAACAAAAGTGATATCCATGTATTACTGTTATGAAAATCTGTTACTTGGAGTGGAACTGTCTATCGCATATACATAACAGTACAGTGAGGCACACATTTCATTACGGAACGCCCATTAAGCGATTCCGAGCTGACATGTTTATGCGTTTACTGAAAAAAAAAATCATGAGAGTGCCACGGCTGAGGAAATTATGTTATCCAAACGCAATAGATCTTAGTACACAACATTAGTACATGGTCCTCCCCTGTCTTCTGTAATTACTCATGCTATTTGCCTGCAGTCAAGTTCTTGGCTCTGCAGTGCGGTACCCAATTATTACTTTATTTCTGAAAATCGCTGGAAATATTACATATCGCTGCGAGTATATTTCTTGGAATCTCAAAATGACTAAATAGATAATTGTTGTTGTAGTATCGAAATTAGAATATCATCACTATCACTGCACTGCGAAACTGAATGGGAAGAAATAGCAAAAGGAGTAATGTATCTATAACTCTCTGTGGTTCAAACCGTAATATTACCCTCAGGTTGACTTTTTCAGGGAAAGTACAGGATTCAGACGTGTAAATGAAGCTGTGAGATCTCATGAGTGCACCGACGTGAGTCTGTTCAGAATTAAGTCATTCAGTGAAAGCGCGAAGCATTGTCAAACAAATCTTGTCCTAGCCACTCATTACCTAAAACGGTCCTATCCAGAATGAAGCTGCACAATAATGAAAATGATTAGAGTAGTGGATATTAATGTTAAAAAGTGTTCATTTTCACAGGAAGCTGCAAGTAATTTATATTGGTATGCATGAAGTGGTTTGGGGACATCTTCCAATTATAAGTATATTTTGTATGTTCATATGCAATAAGCACGACTGCATTCTTTGGGCTGCGTCATAAATATTTTTCATTAAGACACGGTGGCACTTTCTGAAAAAGGATCTTCGTCGGGCGATCTGAATACTGCACGAATTTTGTTTAAGAATAAAAACATACGTTAAAGAACTTTTCACCTCTTGATTTTTATCCGAAATGAAATGGTATTTACAGTTGAGTTACCTTACTGCTGTCCAGTAGACAATAACTACCTCTATTTTTTTTCAAAAAACAATTTAGGCCTAAAATGTTTTTAAATCTTTAATGAATTTTTGTACAAAACTATGTAAATGTTCAGAACGGATACTGAAGATTCTTTTTGAATGAAGAGTGTCACATTTCTCGGTTAAAAACATGTATTTGCTGCAAAAAGTTGTCGCTGCAACTAACTTGCCAAGTATATCTGTGAAGATAGTGGTTTGCTTTCTGTTAGTGTAGGTAATAACGTAATTTTGTCCCATTAAACTTAGGATTAGGAAATGAGTGTTTTTGGAACTTATCCTAATAACCTAACGCAACAAGCATCTGTATTACTGGAGAGGTAACGTGAACGCTAACGAGCTGCTAGATTGCAGCTAGAATGTTCACAGGTATGTTTACGCCGCAGGAAAGCGTCACGGAAATACTGAATGACGTGAACTGGCGGACGCTTCAAGATACACGTCAAGTAAGCTTGCTCACACAGTTTGAAGAACCAGTATTAAATGGGAGAATCTAAGAACACACCACAGCACCCGGCGTATAACCGCGAAGACAAGGCGTCCAATTACAGCTCACACACGGCTTCCCGCACTCTACACGGGAATGGAATGGCAGGAAATCCTAATACGTGATACGTGTGTCACGTACTTCACACAGTTTTACAGAGTACGTATCTAGATGCAAATTCCAAACAGGAGTGACAGTCGAGTTATTAATGTCACACAAATGCCTAAGAGCAACAGTGAGTAGAGATGTGAAGTGGAATTATCACGTAAAGGTTAGCACTAGCGAACGACAGTCTTTGGGTTACACTACAATTTTTCTTGCAGTTGCAGTTGTTTACAAAATTCTTGCACGATTCGTGTCGGAGTACCGCTTAAATGCTCGAGATCCAACTCAGGTCGGATTTTAAGTGACGTGAAGAATGTACAAAGCTAAAGGAATGGTAAAGGGCTTGATTGATTGCTGGGAAGGAGCATCAGGAATGATAAAAGATCTCAACAGGCAGACGCTCCAAGAAAGACGCGCTGTTTCTCGCGAGAGCTTGTCCAGGAATTTCCGAAAATCAGCTATCAGAACGGAAACTACGAATTTTCTTCATTTTACTACTTCTCGATCCCGTGGAGATCTTGGAGATGAAATTAAACAAATACCAGACTTGTCCCAAACGTACAGGAAGTCATTCGTTCGACGCTCCATACGTTGTCGCAGCGCGAGGAAATCTTCAGACATTTGGCACAATAAAAAGTGCTATATACCACATACTCCAGAGTGATTGGCATAGAATATGTGTAGAAGCTTATTGCAGGTATTTGAGCCCTCGTCTAAGGAATGTTGCACTCACATTTCATTATTCAAGCATAATATTAATTATATGGAAATAATAGTTTATTTCTTACACTAATCGTGTAATCCTCAATTTTTTAAATTACCGATTGTGTGTATGACGGTTTGAGAATTGGAGTGATCTACTGTTAGAGTAATGCTAGTGGCAAGCAAATCGACTGATAAGCTATTTCTATAAAATAGCAATGACGCAGGAGCGGGAGCAAGTATTAGGAACGTTAACCACAAGTCAATGTTGTAATCAGTCACACTTGAAACATAAAAGAAATATCCGTATCTGCACTGTGCACCATTAGGCCACAATGTAAGGAAGTGATGATACTGTTGTAAGAGAACGGCACGAGATTTTAGCACGGCGCCAGTGGGGCACGTGACAGCTTACCTCTGCGGGCGCTGGTGCGGCATGCCGTGTGGGCGCGCGGCCGGCGACTGAGCAACGGCGGGGCCGCGCCCGCTGCCTTGCGGCGTGCTGCTGCGTGGCTGCCGTGGGGCGGCTATCTTTAGCGCCGCCGCCGCCGCCGCCGCCCCTCGCCCCCGCACCATTCAGCGCGCTGCTATACAACTGCGCGCCCTTATCTACCGCCGTCCACTGTGCTGCGACCTTTTTGTACTACCTGCCAATAACCACCACCTCCACCTCCACCCCGACATCGCGCTTCGGTGTTGGGCGGGCTTCGTGCTGCACGCCCGCTTACACCTCGCAACACTGCTTGCGACACAATTACTTCGCTGTGCTTTAGTTTTCCGTTCCCATATACAGATAACGAATGAATTCCCCATTTAAAACTGCATACATCTTTTTTCCACATTCATATACAGTATATACGTTCTATCTATTAAGCTGAGAGGCTGTGGCGGTGAACAACATTACATTGACGGAAATGCAAAATTACCGTTATTAAACGTCAGTCTGATATTTATCAGAATTTGTGGAGATGTCAATCACATAACAGTTCTCAAATGATTATACACTACTGGCCATTAAAATTGCTACACCACGAAGATGACGTGCTACAGAAGCGAAATTTAACCGACAAGAAGAAGATTCTGTGATATGCAAATGATTAGCTTTTCAGAGCATTCACACAAGGTTGGCGCCGGTGGCGACACCTACAACGTGCTGACATGAGGAAAGTTTCCAACCGATTTCTCATACACAAACAGCAGTTGACCGGCGTTGTCTGGTGAAACGTTGTTGTGATGCCCCGTGTAAGGAGGAGAAATGCGTACCATCACGTTTCCGACTTTGATAAAGGTCGGATTGTAGCCCATTGCGATTGCGGTTTATCGATATCACGACATTGCTGCTCGCATTGGTCGAGATCCAGTGACTGTTAGCAGAATATGGAATCCGTGGGTTCAGGAAGGTAATACGGAACGCCGTGCTGGATCCCAACGGCCTCGGAACACTCGCAGTCGAGATGACAGGCATCTTATCTGCATGGCTGTAACGGATCGTGCAGCCACGTACCGATCCCTGAGTCAACAGATGGGGACGTTTGCAAGACAACAACCATCTGCACCAACAGTTCGACGACGTTTCCAACATCATCGACTATCAGCTCGGAGACCATGGCCGCGGTTATTCTTGACGCTGCATCACAGACAGGAGCGCCTGCGATGGTGTACTCATCGACGAACCTGGGTGCACGAATGGCAAAATGTCATTTTTTTCGGATGAATCCAAGTTCTGTTTACAGCATCATGATGGTCGCATCCGTGTTTGGAGACATCGCGGTGAACGCACATTGGAAGCGTGTATTCGTCATTGCCGTACTGGCGTATCACCCGGCGGGATGGTATGGAGTGCCATTAGTTACACGTCTCGGTCACCTCTTGCCCGCATTGACGGCACTTTGAACAGTGGACGTTACATTTCAGATGTGTTACTACCCGTGGCTCTACCCTTCATTCGATCCCTGCGAAACCCTACATTTCAGGAGGATAATGCACGACCGCATGTTGCAGGTCCTGTACGGGCCTTTCTGGATACAGAAAATGTTCGACTGATGCCCTGGCCAGCACATTCTCCAGATCCCTCACCAATTGAAAACGTCTGGTCAATGGTGGCCGAGCAACTGGCTCGTCACAATACGCCAGTGACTACTATTGATGAACTATGGTATCGTGTTGAAGCTACATGGGCAGCTGTACCTGTTCACGCCATCCAAGCTCTGTTTGACTCAATGCCTAGGCGTATCAAGGCCGTTATTACGGCGAGGTGGTTGTTCTGTGTACTGATTTCTCGGGATCTATGCACCCAAATTGAGTGAAAATGTAGTCACATGTGAGTTCTAGTATAATATATTTGTCCAATTAATACCTGTTTATCATCTGCATTTCTTCTTGGTATAGCAATCTTAATGGCCAGTAGTGTACATTCATTTTATTCGGAACTTATATCCATAATTACGAGTTGCGGCCCCAGTGAGCACGAATACACTCTTGCGTTCATTGTACCATGAAAGCCAACATAATCCGAATGTCATCCGGAGAATTTTATACCTCAACGTATGCTGTATTACTCTGAGCCGGCCGAAGTGGCCGAGCGGTTCTAGGCGCTACAGTGTGGAACCGCGCGACCGCTACGGTCGCAGGTTAGAATCCTGCCTCGGGCATGGATGTGTGTGATGTCCTTAGGTTAGTTAGGTTTATGTAGTTCTAAGTTTTAGGGGACTGATGACCTCAGAAGTTAAGTCCCATAGTGCTCAGAGCCATTTGAATCATTTTTTATTACTCTGAAGTGACAAGTCATGCGATAGCGATATGCACATATGCAGATGGTGGTAGTATCGCGTACGCAAGGCATAAAAGAGCAGCGCATTGTCGGAGCTGTCATTAGTACTCAGGTGATTCATGTGAAAAGGTTTCCGACGTGATTATGGCCGCACAAGGGGAATTAACATGAACAAGGAATGGCAGTTTGGAACTAGACGCATGGGATGTCCCACTTCGGAAATCGTTAGGGAATTCAATATTCCAAGAGCCACAGTGTCAAGAGTGTGTCGGGAATACCAAATTTCAGGCATTACCCGTCGCCTCTGAATACACAGTGACCGACGGCATTCACTTAACGACCGAGAGCTGCGGGGTTTGCGTATGGTTGTCACTGCTGACAGACAAGCAACACTGAGTGAAATAACCGCAGAAATCTATGTGGGACTACGACGAAGAAGTCGTTAGGAGAGTGCGGGGAAATTTGGCATTAATGGGCTATGGGAGTAAACGACCGACGTGAGTGCCTTTGCTAACAGAACGACATCGCCTGCAGCGCCTCTCCTGGGCTTGTGACCATATCGGTTGGACCCTAGACGACTGGAAAACCGTGACCTGGTTGGATGAGTCTTGATTTCAGCTGGTAAGAACTCAAAAATTGTTCAAATGGCTCTGAGCACTATGGGACTTAACTTCTGAGGTCATCAGTCCCCTAGAACTTAGAACTACTTAAACCTAACTAACCTAAAAACATCATACACATCCACGCCCGAGGCAGCATTCGAACCTGCTACCGTAGCGGTCGCGCTGTTCCAGACTGTAGCGCCTAGAACCGTTCGGCCACTCCGGTAAGAGCTGATCGTACTTTCAAGTGTGGCGCAGACCCCACGAAGCCATGGACCCAAGTTGTCAACAAGGCACTGTGCAAGCTGGCGGTGGCTCCATAATATGTGTTTACATGTAATCGAATTGGACCTCTGGTCCAGCTGAACCGATTGTTGACTGGAAATAGTTATGTTCGGCTATCTGGAGACCATTTGCAGCCATTCGTACACTTTATGTTAGCAAACAACGTTGGAATTTTTGTGGATATCAATGCGCCATGTCACTGGGCCACAATTGTTCCTGATCGGTTTGAAGAACATTCTGGACGATGGGCAAAAGGAGGGCCGACCCGGTATTAGGAGGTACCCCATGACTTTTGTCAACTTAGTGTACTTCATTAAGATTGTTCTCTGGAGATTGGTACGAAAGTATATAACATCTGACTATCTCGGCAGATATTACTGGACATTAATATGAAGTATGACAACCCTTCGCCTAAATGACAGCTTGAAATGTGTTGGGGACATTTACAGTGAGGTGTCTGAGTATCTATCGAGGAATGGCAGTCCATTCTTCCTCAAGACCAGAAAGCAGAGGAAGGTAGTGATGTCGGACGCTGGGATCTTGAGCTAAGTCGAAGTTCTAACTCATTATAAAGTGCATTTGGGTTCATGTCGTTACTCTGGGCAGGTCAGTCCATTTCCAGAACGTTATTGTACAAAAACCGTTACCTCACACGTGTTGCTTTATAACAGGATGAATTGTCGTGCTGATACAAACAGACATCGTCTCTGAACTATTTCTTTTCTGTACACAGTTAACCTTGCTAGAAGGTGTGTTCATACGCCGGCCGAAGTGGCCGTGCGGTTAAGGGCGCTGCAGTCTGGAACCGCAAGACCGCTACGGTCGCAGGTTCGAATCCTGCCTCGGGCATGGATGTTTGTGATGTCCTTAGGTTAGTTAGGTTTAACTAGTTCTAAGTTCTAGGGGACTAATGACCTCAGCAGTTGAGTCCCATAGTGCTCAGAGCCATTTGAACCATTTTTTGTGTTCATATGCTTCAAATGGTTCAAATGGCTCTGAGCACTATGGGACTTAGCCGGCCCGTGTGGCCGTGCGGTTCTAGGCGCCTCAGTCTGGAACCGCGTGACCGCTACGGTCGCAGGTTCGAATCCTGCCTCGTGCATGGATGTGTGTGATGTACTTAGGTTGGTTAGGTTTAAGTAGTTCTAAGTTCTAGGGAATGTCAGATCCCTTAATCGGGCAGGTAGGTTAGAAAATTTAAAAAGGGGAATGCATAGGTTAAAGTAGATATAGTGGGAATTAGTGAAGTTCGGTGGCAGCAGGAACAAGACTTTTAGTCAGGTGAATACAGAGTTATAAATACAAAATCAAATAGGGGTAATGCAGGAGTAGGTTTAATAATGAATAAAAAAAATAGGAGTGCGGGTAAACTACTACCAAAAGCATAGTGAACGCATTACTGTGGCCAAGATAGACACGAAGCCCATGCCTACTACAGTAGTACAAGTTTATATGCCAACCAGCTCTGCAGATGATGAAAAAATTGATGAAATGTATGATGAGATAAAAGAAGTTATTCAGGTAGTGCTGGGAGACGAAAATTTAATAGTCATGGGTGACTGGAATTCGAGAGTAGGAAAAGGGAGAGAAGGAAACATAGTGGGTGAATATGGATTGGGAGAGAGAAATGAAAGAGGAAGCCGTCTGGTAGAATTTTGCACAGAGGATAACTTAATCATAGCTAACACTTGGTTCAAGAATCATAAAAGAAGGTTGTATACATGGAAGAATCCTGGAGATACTAGAAGGTATCAGATAGATTATATAATGGTAAGACAGAGGTTTAGGAACCAGGTTTTAAATAGTAAGACATTTCCAGGGACAGATTTGGACTCTGACCACAATCTATTGGTTATGAACTGTAGATTAAAACTGAAGAAACTGCAAAAAGGTGGGAATTTAAGAAGATGGGACCTGGATAAACTGATTAAACCAGAGGTTGTACAGAGTTTCAGGCAGCGCATAAGGGAAAATTGATAGGAATGGGGAAAGAAATACAGTAGAAGAAGAATGGGTAGCTCTGAGGGATGAAGTAGTGAAGGCAGCAGAGGATCAAGCAGGTAAAAAGACGAGGGCTAGTAGAAATCCTTGGGTAACAGAAGAAATACTGAATTTAATTGATGAAAGGAGACAATATAAAAATGCAGTAAATGAAGCAGGCAAAAAGGAATACAAACGTCTAAAAAATGAGATCGGCAGGAAGTGCAAAATGGCTAAGCAGGGATGGCTGGAGGACAAATGTAAGGATGTAGAGGCTTATCTCACTAGGGGTAAGATAGATACTGCCTACAGGAAAATTAAAGAGACCTTTGGAGAAAAGAGAGCCACTTGCATGAATATCAAGAGCTCAGATGGAAACCCAGTTCTAAGCAAAGAAGGGAAAGCAGAAAGGTGGAAGGAGTATATAGGGGGTCTATACAAGGGCGATGTCTTGAGTACAATATTATGGAAATGGAAGAGGATGTACATGTAGATCTTATCTCACTAGGGGTAAGATAGATACTGCCTACAGGAAAATTAAAGAGAACTTTGGAGAAAAGAGAGCCACCTACATGAATATCAAGAGCTCAGATTGAAACCCAGTTCTAAGCAAAGAAGGGAAATCAGAAAGGTGGAAGGAGTATACAGAGGGTCTATATAAGGGCGATGTACTTGAGTACAATATTATGGAAATGGAAGAGGATGTACATGAAGATGAAATGGGAGATATGATACTGCGTGAAGAGTTTGACAGAGCACTGAAAGATCTAATTCGAAACAAGGCCCCGGGAGTAGACAAAATGCCATTAGAACTACTGACGGCCTTGGGAGAGCCAGTCCTCACAAAACTCTACCATCTGGTGAGCAAGATCTATGAGACAGGCGAAATACCCTCAGACTTCAAGAAGAATATAATAATTCCAATCCCAAAGAAAGCATGTGTTGACAGATGTGAAAATTACCGAACTATCAGTTTAGTAAGTCACAGCTGCAAAATACTAACTCGAATTCTTTACAGACGAATGGAAAAACTGGTAGAAGCCGACCTCGGCGAAGATCAGTTTGGATTCCGCAGAAATGATGGAACACGTGAGGCAATACTGACCCTACGACTTATCTTAGAAAATAGATTAAGGAAAGGCAAACCTATATTTCTAGCATTTGTAGACTTAGAGAAAGCTTTTGACAATGTTGACTGGAATACTCTCTTTCAAATTCTAAAGGTGGCAGGGGTAAAACACAGGGAGCGAAAGGCTATTTACAATTTGTACAGAAACCAGATGGCAGTTATAAGAGTCGGGGGGCATGAAAGGGAAGCAGCGGTTGGGAAGGGAGTGAGACAAGGTTGTAGCCTGTCCCCGATGTTATTCAATTTGTATATTGAGCAAGCAGTAAAGGAAACAAAAGAAAAATTCGGAGTAGGTATTAAAATCCATGGAGAAGTAATAAAAACGTTGTGGTTCGCCGATGACATTGTAATTCTGTCAGAGACAGCAAAGGACTTAGAAGAGTTGTTGAACAGAATGAACAGTGTGTTGAAAGGAGGATATAAGATGAACATCAACAAAAACATAACGAGGATAATGGAATGTAGTCGAATTAAGTCGGGTGATGCTGAGGGAATTAGATTAGGAAATGAGACACTTAAAGTAGTAAAGGAGTTTTGCTATTTGGGGAGCAAAATAACTGATGATGGTTGAAGTAGAGAGGATATGAAATGTAGACTGGCAATGGCAGGGAAAGCATTTCTGAAGAAGAGAAATTTGCTAACATCGAGTATTGATTTAAGTGTCAGGAAGTCGTTTCTGAAAGTATTTGTATGGAGTGTAGCCGTGTATGGAAGCGAAACATGGACGATAAATAGTTTGGACAAGAAGAGAATAGAAGCTTTCGAAATGTGGTGCTACGGAAGAATGCTGAAGATTAGATGGGTAGATCACATAACTAATGAGGAGGTATTGAATAGAATTGGGGAGAAGAGGAGTTTGTGGCACAACTTGACAAGAAGAAGGGACCGGTTGGTAGGACATGTTCTGAGGCATCAGGGGATCACAAATTTAGCATTGGAGGGCAGTGTGAAGGGTAAAAATCGAAGAGGGAGACCAAGAGATGAATACATTAAGCAGATTCAGAAGGATGTAGGTTGCAGTAAGTACTGGGAGATGAAGAATCTTGCACAGGATCGAGTAGCATGGAGAGCTGCATCAAACCAGTCTCAGGACTGAAGACAACAACAACAACAACAAAGTTCTAGGGGACTGATGACCACAGATGTTAAGTCCCATAGTGCTCAGAGCCATTTGAACCATTTGAACCACTATGGGACTTAACATCTGAGGTTATCAGTCCCCTAGAACTTAGAACCACTAAAACGTTACTAATCTAAGGACAGCACACACATCCATGCCCCAGACAGGATACGAACCTGCGACCGTAGCGGTCACGCGGTTCCAGACTGAAGCGCCTAGAACCGCTCGGCCACACCGGCCGGCCATATGCTTCAGCATTAAAGCTTTGTTAAGAGCAATAAGGGGATCACAATGTAACCACGAGAAACGCTCCCATACTGTACCACCACTTTTTCTGTACTTGACTGTTGGCACTACCCATGATGGCAGGAGGTAACGTTCTTCAGTAATTCGTTAAATTCATGCACAGGGTATAGCGTCATTCATGACTCCAGTTCACACTTTCCAGTCGTCCCATGTCCAGTGGCGTCGCTATTTACGGTACCTCAAGCATCGCCTAACATTGATTACAGAAATGTGTGCTTTATGAATTGTTACTCGAATATTGTACCCCATTATTTTCAACCTCCTACGCAACTCCATTGTGTTACCTGGACTTCTGGTAGTACTTTCGAACTCATGAGTGATTCCTTCCGCTGATTTCATGCGATTTTTACATGCTCGACTTTCCCTGCCCATCAGTACGTGGGGTCTGCCTGGGCTTGGTTTAGCTGTGGTTGTCCTTGCGCGTTTCCACTTCACAACCACATCACCAATAGTCGACTGGGGTACCTTAAGAAGGGTTGAAACGTCCCTGATTGATTTCTTATTAAAGTCACATCCAATACCTAGTCCTTGTTCGAAGTAATTTACTTCTTTTAACTTACCCATTCTGCTGTTACTTCTTCTCTACTGACAACACGATACTCGCCGCCTCCTTTTACACCGAGGGGCCGGACTCTCAAGAGACTTCGTAGTCAATTTCGCATTACATAGGGGTGTCTGCATGCTTTTCACCAGAGAGTGCCCGTCTTCCCATCGCGTCCCAGACATGGTCAACAGGTGACGTATAGGGTGCCCGGGCAGGCCAGTCAAAGGTTGATATTTTCCAAAAGGCGTATATGGTGTCAAGTGCTGTATGGGTTCATCCGTTATCATGCTGAAATATGCAATTTCGTACTCTGTTCGTAAAGGGGATGACAACAAGGTTTACTATCCGTGCCACATACTGGCATGCATTCGGTCTCCTTTCAACACTACCAAATCAGACCTTTGTCGTATCCAACTGCTCCCCACCAAATGATTCCAGGAGTCCCAGAGGTCTGAGAATCGCTGATTTCTGCGAGTTTTTAGCAGGTCATCTACGGACACTGTGATGTTGATCTGACTGCTACAAACAAAAGAAATACTCAGAGCTGAACACCACAAAATGACTATAGGTGTTGGTAGTGTAACAATTTCGATTTCCGTCAGTGCTGGAGCTATCTTCAAAGACAAAACTGGCTACTAAATCGGAAGCTGTATGTGCATAATTTTATCGGTACAGAGAGTACTACTACTATCACGTGATGCTGAATGTTTACAGGCTGCAACAGAACGACGCTTTAGAAGTTTGGGAGACTGAAGAGGATGAAATTTGTAAATGTGGAATGAGATTTCTGCAGCCACCATAGGGCTGTTAAAATTCCACTCACTAATTAATCAAGAAGTTACCAGGTGAGATGCTCAGTAAACATTTCGCCTGAGTTTCTTGGATATTAGCTTATTGGACCACACATCTTACCGTATCGTTTGAATGGTTCACGTTATTTCAACTTTCTGGAGAATGCCTTGCATGAACGTCTGGAGGACGTTCTCTTGCAACTGTGTGTTATTTTGTATTTTAATAACGGTGGTCCTCCAGCGCACTTTGATTGTCCAGCCGGGGTGTATCTCACAGAAAACTTCCGGCAGAGAGTAATTGTAAGGGGATACCCACTCCCCTGGGCTGCACACTCCCCTGATCTCACTCCTCTTGACTATTTCCTCTGGAGTTATGTAAAATCCCTAGCGTACTTAACACCAGCTCGAACAGTACCCCTACTTAATGATCACATCTTTACAGCATTTGATATAATCAGAGGTAAACGTGGAAACTGACAGAGAATTAAACAAAACATGTTTCATCGTCGCACATTACGTAACGAAATTAGTGGTCGCCACATTAAACATTTACTCAAAAGTAGCGAAGCTATTACGCGTCCGTTTTTCCCAAACTGTCTTGTAACATATGTAAAACCACAATTAAAAAGACAAATCAAAACACAATAATTACCCCCACTGGGAAATGAAATAGATATCAGTACCAGAGATGGCTTATACCTAACTAAGGTAGATTACATGTGCATATTGAATTGGATGTTTACTAAATAAGAAGGCTCTATGGAAACAAGTTGTCCTTAGATCCGAGCGAGTGAGCGCACTGTAGTTCATAAACACTCTGAAGAGCCTGTCTGGATGGGGGATGCTATAAGTAGCGAAGCTATTACGCGTCCGTTTTTCCCAAACTGTCTTGTAACATATGTAAAACCACAATTAAAAAGACAAATCAAAACACAATAATTACCCCCACTGGGAAATGAAATAGATATCAGTACCAGAGATGGCTTATACCTAACTAAGGTAGATTACATGTTCATATTGAATTGGATGTTTACTAAATAAGAAGGCTCTATGGAAACAAGTTGTCCTTAGATCCGAGCGAGTGAGCGCACTGTAGTTCATAAACACTCTGAAGAGCCTGTCTGGATGGGGGATGCTATAAGTCACCATACAGGAAGCATCTCCCATGGAGACAGGAAACCAGAGTCTGTAATAAAGAGGTCTGTGTGGTAGGGGGGAACTCGCCGTTTTAGCAGAGACCTTATAACATTTGGTTGTATGTCACTCTTCCCTTAAAACCTAGCCTTTACTCCTGTCACGGGAAAAGCCAAATATAACACTAACGTATACCACTCTAACGTGAAACACGCTATTGTCACCCTCTGAGATGATTTCGGAGATTGATCGCGCGTGTGTCTAATGGACAAAGGTATCAGATTATAATTTTGGATTTGGTGAAATTAACAGAAAAACCAAACAGACTTTAACCTTGTGAGTTAATGAAAGTGGTAAAATCATAAATGAATGAAACAAATGAACGGTCGCCAGCCCAGTCAGGTACATTAACTTGGAAATATATGTTTGAGAAAATTGAATATTTGTTATTGAATTTTCTGTCGCTGAGATTTCCCTTTGAATAGCACACAGGATACAAACTGACACAGTGCACTCTGAACTTTGTGTAGCAATAGTTACCAATAACGCACACACCAGCAAATTTTAGGAAGTAATTTTTCACCAAGCTCATACTAATGACATCTACACTCAAGAGCATTACTTAATCAAATACTGAAATGTTACTGCATGTAGTGCAGAACTAAATTGGGACATGAGGGGCTTGTATCTTGACTGATATGAAAAAAAAACACAAACAAAGATTAATAATATCATAAATACACTGTTTAAACTTCTCTACATATATCACTGTTCCTTAGAAACAGTAATAGTTCAATTTTTTCTTAATAGGTGGAGAATATGATGGGGACCAATAAACTAGTATAATTTTACCAATCAACGCTCTTTGATTATTATAGTAGAAAAGACTAATTCAAAAAGCTAATAACTCACTTCACTTCGAGTAGTTCATAATTTACTTTGAAAGATAATAAAATACAACACTGGGCTTAATTAAGTTCAAAAAAAGGAACCATTAATGGTAGAAATCAAAACCACATCAGTTTAGAAAATGAGCATAACTTATTTGCCTTTTTATCACCTGTGAAGCAGGTATTCTAGACAATAACATTTACACAATCTTGTACAGTAATCGTACAAAACTATATTTTGTAATAAACTAAATATAGTTTAGCAAAAACCTATCCAACTTCACTTTTGTGGTTTTAGCTTTAACTTTTACCACTCCTTTTGCATTAGACAAAAACTTACTTTTAAACACTTGAATGCAGGAATTATTCATTTAAATCAGGATACTCGCTGTTAGTAGCACTTAGGTGAGGATACTGCATAGGTCAGTGATCAGGATAGAAAATATGGTTCCGGACACGAATTTATGTTTTTGTGATTATTATTAAAACAACACACAAATTAACTTGTCCATGCCGATATACATTACTGAATGTATGAAGTTAGTGAAGCAGTGGCGAGGATTGGTGTCAAGCGACATGGCGGCTAACTGTACTCAACGGCTCTTGATGTTCGAATGCTCTACAAAATCTCTTCTTGGCGTCGAATTTTCCACATATTAGAGCCATTCCTTTATGCCGAGAATACCAAATAATAGCCAGATCCACATCCGAGGCAAATGCTTTGTGAAGCAGCTTCCTATTGCCTCTCTTAGCACCGTCGAAGTCTACTGTGCTAGGACTAGCCACATACTGCGTGCCATTCACACAAAGGGACCGCTCAGTTCGACCACCAAAACCACCGTTTACATCCGGCCATTCCACTTCCGTTGCGGGGGGACTTCCCTATAGCTTTTACATGTTACAAATACAAGTGCCCTAAGTATGAACCAGCTTTCAATAAACATTTTCTTTTTTTTTAACATACACATATTATAACAATTTATCATTTTAACATATCCTTTTGCTTTTGTCATACATACATTAAAAAACTCTAATTCTTGCCACAGATCAAGGAGTTTAAATAACACAGAATACACACTTCATAATTGCAGATACATAGTTTCATAACATAAACCTACTTCTAATCGATATAAGTGTTACAACCTGGAAGAATGCTTTTGTAAATAGTGTGCTAGAAACCAGGATTTCTTCGTACTACACTGACCACAATAGATAACATCTGAGAGTTAAGTGAGGAGTAGGAAAGTTAGGACGCCTTTGAAGTCATGAGACGCCACCACTGAGCTTAGACACTACAAAAATAATGTTTAACAGAACGTAAAATCCGCTAGGATAGGGCAATACAAATAATTTAGCAGTAGAAGAGAGACCCACTGCTATGTTCCAGAGGACCATTGTCACTGGCCATAAACAGAGAAAGACAGAGACAAGACACAGTTAGTCACCTTGTCACTGGTTAATCGCTCGAGACCAATTTTCACTGGTCGGCGACCAGAATATCTTTCCTTCACCCAATGAAGGTGGTGTAAGGACAGAAAAACGCAGCGATACCAGTCGACCGTAGCAGTCGCGCGGTTCCAAACTGAAGAACCAATGGTGCAATGGCTCTGAGCACTATGGGACTTAACTTCTGAGGTCATCAGTCCCCTAGAACTTAGAACTACTTAAACCTAACTAACCTAAGGACATCACACACATCCATTCCCGAGGCAGGATTCGAACCTACGACCGTAGCGGTCGCGCGGTTCCAGACTGTAGCGCCAAGAACCGCTCTGCCACTCCGGCCAGCACTGAACAACCACTCGGCCACGGCGGCCAGCAGTATTTTAAGCTTCTAAGCTAAAGCATCAAAGATACGGTCATATATTTCACATAGTTCGATGCGCGAAAGCTTATAGCTGGACTATCTATATCCTAATGAAGTTTGTGCGGAATCCTTTTTAGTGCGAGTCCAACACTCACTTGTGAGGCTTTTTTAATGTAGACATGCATTGTTGACCGCTCTTGTTGAAGTTTAGCTGTATTTTTGTGACTGGATTTGCATAGGTGGCTGTCCCAAGGGCACGCTGGCTGCAACGCTGTCCACAATCAGTTTTGGAAATGCAGGACAACTGACAGAGAGACACTGGAGAGTGTGGTACTCGTTTTGTTACGGTGCATGCCGATTTCCCAGATACCCTGTATATCTATACTCCTCAAGTCACAAGTCGGTGGTGGACGGTACATCAGAACTTACTATAATTCCCCATTTCTCTGCTTATTCACGAAAGATGCGCGGGAATAACTGTCGATAATTCTCCGTATGAGCTTTAATTTCACTAATATTTCTGCAATAATTACTTCACGAGATGAATGTGGGAGGAGGTAATATGCTGTGTGTGCATTCACTAACTTTGTCTCTAATCCTTCCCGTAACACACAACATCCCTGTTACAGCGCCACCGTGACGTTTTGGGGCTAATTTAACAAATGCTCAAGAATTGCACGAATGACGGCTTTGTAAGTCACTTCTTTCGTGGATGAATTGCATTTCCACAGCATTCTTCCACTGATTCTCAGTTTCGCATCTGCTTCCACATATCTAGGTTCAAGTCGTTGTTCCACATTAGGTCAGTCTGGAAAGTACCTCTGTGTGGCGAAACAAACGCTGTAACATTTGAGAGATATAGAGGCGAGCGAGTTCAAAAATTAAGGTAGCTTTTCCAAACTTCGTCAACATATGCTTCCGTAAATTAATGTTAAAATTCTTAAACCTCAAGGTCATTTGATGAGTATGTTTCACTAAATACGTTGTTTTAAGTAAAAAACAATTGACGCTAAATAATAAAGCTAGGAAGCAAAAATTTGTTCAAAATGTAAAAATGTATGTCACAACCAACTATTACAAGTCTCAACTTGATCGGAGAAATAGTTTGGTCAAAATCGGTAGTTTTACGAAAAATCAAAGGCTCTAAATATTACACTCAGACAAATGAAAATTGGTTTGAAGCTTCAAATTGATATAAAAACATTAACTATGTGATTCCATTAACCTACCTCTAATGGTTTTCAAGTAATTTACAAAAAAATCTAAATTTGGAACAAAAACGTCCTTATTTGTAGTAGAATAAGTATCGCTTACATCAGTGATAGAAAGTTCTGATTACAGCACTTGATTACACCCATTAAATAATAAAGTTGTAACAAGTGTAAAGATATTAATGTAAAAAACAATCAACACAAGGTCTCTTAAAGAAGTAGTTCAGAGGTCATGTTCTGCTGCCGGTTCCGTTCTAAAAATTCTAGCCTGCTAAGTTTAAATGCAGTCAAGCTAAAACTATTCATAAAAATTACGAAGATTTAAATTGATACACAATAGTGCTATAAAATGTGTCCGATGTTTCAAATGGCTCTGAGCACTATGGGACTTAACTTCTGAGGTCATCAGTCCCCTAGAACTTAGAACTACTTAAACCTAACTAACCTAAGGACATCACACACATCCATGCCCGAGGCAGGATTGGAACCTGCGACCGTAGCGGTCGCGCGGTTCCGGACTGTAGCGCCTAGAACCGCTCGGCCACAATGTGCCCGAGAAAGTGGCCAAGCTACCTGGTCATAGAGAAGATGATGGCAGAGGTTCCGTTCCACCGTCCGCTGTACCCATGCGCTGCGTCAAATGCCTGAGAGGCAGTGACAGAGACACTTCGCACCGAGCTATCACTTTGTCCGCGTCAATCAAACGCCGGCTTACGCGCTGCCTCGGATGACGTCACAGCCAGTCTGCTGCTAAGCGCATGTTTTCGGTACAAATAGGAAGTGAACTTGCGAGGACTGTACACTGTTCTGGAATTCTTTGATGTCACGGAAGCAATTGTTTGTGTGCCGCCCGTAATGTTGACAAAACCGTGTGGCAAGTGGTGAGAGTATGTTCCACTTCTGAGGCGAGCAATTAGCTTTGATGATAAGAAGTCAGGGAAAGACAATTTAATTGGAACTTACCGTAGAGGTCGCCTCTGAGCTCCTCATAATGTTGTTATGACACTGACATTATTATTATTATCAGGAATATAATTATGTTTGTACCTGTGAACTTTTACTGAATTTATATTCATAGTTCCTAATCCCGCTGAGTAAACAGAGAGCAGAAACATTTCTTTCAGTGACCACAAGTAGAATGTGGACTTGCAGACTGGAAACTATGGTCAGTGTATTCTCCGTCGCGTTCTGGCTGACCCCAAAAGTAGTTTTCAGTCTCTTGTAAAAAGACGGCGAATCTTTTATATTCTCATCTTACTTTACCCGCCGCCCCACATCTTCATATATTACGGTTATTACTGAATTACTGATACTACTGTAATGGAACAATAACGGGTCTTTCTACCTATTTACATTTACATTTACATATGGTGAGAATTAACTGCCAGTCCCTACAACAAGGGTCGATTTTTTGACATTACGATTTGCTCATACACAATAGAATCATCAGCGAACACACTCATGAAGATTCTAATATTATCTACTAGATCATTTATCTCTATCCTCAGCAGTAACGCCTCTACGTATCTCCTTAAGAACATTGTATTGAATGCTATCTGCCAGGAATTATCAATAAACATACGGAAGTAAAGGAACATTATACCAACCTGGGATCTCATGGACGAATAGGGCGATAGAGTTTCACCGGATCCCTGTTTCCGGAATCCTTGTTGATACTTATAGAGGAGATTTTCGTTCATCAAAACGGTCACAATATAAATAAACAAACGCAACGCTACCAGTCACAAAACTTTAATTTTTAATTACAACTCGTTTCAGAGGCTTCAATAATCATGTGAAGTTTTGGTGTTTAGCTCATCATTATTGGTTCTGCAGAGTCGCAGACGAAATATCTAAAATAGTATGCAGGTCCAGCCACATAAATGTGACCACTTGTCACCGGCCGCTGTGGCCGAGCGGCTCTAGGTGCTTCAGTCTGGAACCGCGCTGCTGCTTCGGTCGCAGGTTCGAATCCTACCTCGGGCACGGATGTGTGTGATGTCTTTAGGTTAGTTAGGTTTAAGTAGTTCTAAGTCTAGGGGACTGATGACCACAGATGTTAAGTCCCATAGTGCTTAGAGCAGTTTGAACCATTTCACAACTTGTCAAAAAGCCTAACAACCTTTTGCAGCGCTGACGTGCAAGAAGGGAGTCAATGAGGTTCTGGATGGTATCGAGAAGAATGTGGAGCCGTGTCGACTCCAGTGCCGTCACTGGGTTCCTAGGTTGAGAATCCAAGTTATAAACAGCTCGATCGACGTGATCCCACATATTGGGTGTCAATCCCGGGAGTTTCGTGGGCAGGGAAGTACTATAAACTCATCACGTACAGTGAGAGCTGCGTGACACGTTGCATTGCGCTGCTGGTAGATGCATTGTGCCGAGGAAAAGCAAACTGCGTGTAGGGGTCGGACGAGGTCCCTAAGGTTATGTGTATACTTATGTTGCCCATTGTGCCTCTAGAATGACAAGGACACTCACAGAATGCCACGGAAACACTTCCCAGGTCATAAGGCTCCCGCCTCCCACCTGTATCCTTCCGACAATTGCTGCAGGTCGTACACGCAAACGGCAATCCGTCCGATGGAGCATAAAATGTGATTCATCCTAAAAGGCCACTTGTCGTCACTTAGTGAACGTCCAGCAGCGGTATTAATGTATAAATTCCCGCCTTCGTCGCCGATTGACAGCAGTTAGAGTGGGTGGTTCATCTGCGTTGTCAGTTGCTCAACAGTTCCCCGTCTATTCGCCAGCAGTGGTGTACCGTAGGTCTCTAGAAGACCGTAGCGTTCCAAAGGATTGGAAAAGGGCACAGGTCATCCCAGTTTTCAAGAAGGAACGTCGAACAGATGTGCAGAACTATAGACCTATATCTCTAACGTTGATCAGTTGTAGAATTTTGGAACACGTATTATGTTCGAGTATAAAGACTTTTCTGGAGACTAGAAATCTACTCTGTAGGAATCAGCATGGGTTTCGAAAAAGACGATCGTGTGAAACCCAGCTCACGCTATTCGTCCACGAGACTCATAGGGCCATAGACACGGGTTCCCAGGTAGATGCCGTGTTTCTTGATTTCCGCAAAGCTTTCGATACAGTTCCCCACAGTCTTTTAATTAACAAAGTAAGAGCATATGGACTATCAGACCAATTGTGTGATTGGATTGAAGAGTTCCTAGATAACAGAACGCAGCATGTCATTCTCTTCCGAAGTAAGAGTGATTTCAGGTGTGCCACAGGGGAGTGTCGTAGGACCGTTGCTGTTCACAATATACATAAATGACCTTGTGGATGTCATCGGAAGTTCACTGAGGCTTTTTGCGGATGATGCTGTGGTATATCGAGAGGTTGTAACAACGGAAAATTGTACTGAAATGCAGGAGGATCTGCAGCGAATTGACGCATGGTGCAGGGAATGGCAATTGAATCTCAATGTAGATAAGTGTAATGTGCTGTGAATACATAGAAAGAAAGATCCCTTATCATTTAGCTACAATATAGCAGGTCAGCAACTGGAAGCAGTTAATTCCATAAATTATCTGGGAGTACGCATTAGGAGTGATTTAAAATGGAATAATCATATATAGTTGATCGTCGGTAAAGCAGATGCCAGACTGAGATTCATTGGAAGAATCCTAAGCAAATGCAATCAGAAAACAAATGAAGTAGGTTAGAGTACGCTTGGTCGCCCACTGCTCAGCAGTGTGAGATCCATACCAGATAGGGTTGATAGAAGAGATAGAGAAGATCCAACGGAGAGCAGCGCGCTTCGTTACAGGATCATTTAGTAATCGCGAAAGCTTTACGGAGATGATAGATAAACTGCAGTGGAAGACTCTGCAGGAGAGACGCTCAGTAGCTCGGTACGGGATTTTGTTGAAGTTTCGAGAAAAAATGGTTCAAATGGCTCTGAGCACTATAGGACTTGACATCTATGGTCATCAGTCCCCTAGAACTTAGAACTACTTAAACCTAACTAACCTAAGGACAGCACACAACACCCAACCATCACGAGGCAGAGAAAATCCCTGACCCCGCCGGGAATCGAACCCGGGAACCCGGGCGTGGGAAGCGAGAACGCTACCGCACGACCACGAGATGCGGGCTGAAGTTTCGAGAACATGCCTTCATTGAGGAGTCAAGCAGCATATTGCTCCCTCCTACGTATATCTCGCGAAGAGACCATGAGGATAAAAGCAGAGAGATTAGAGCCCACACAGAGGCATACCGACAATCCTTTCCACGAACAATATGAGACTGGAATAGAAGGGAGAACCGATAGAGGTACTGAAGGTAACCTCCGCCACACACCGTCAGGTGGCTTGCGGAGTATGGATGTAGATGTAGATGTAGATGTAGCAGACATCTCCGCTGCCGTCGTTCACCCTTGTCATCTATGGCTCGTGCTGCACCATGGTTGCCTAGGCACTAGTTTTGGATGGCTCAATTTTGCCATGCACGGTATACTTTAACTATGGCGGCACGCTAGCAGTTCACAAACTTAGCCGTTTCCGAAATGCTTCCATCCCTGGACCGGAAGCAATGATTATGCCCTTTTGCACATCGGATAAATCGCTCCGTTTACGCATTACGACAGTAAATTCACTGTACTGGGTGTCTGCCCAACAGGCTTTAAATGCTCTCCATTGGTAGTGCTGCCATCTGTCGTCTGTGAGTGATTATTTCACTTTGATGTCGGATCAAGGTCGTGGTCACGTTACTGTGACTGGACTGTGTACACTCCTGGAAATTGAAATAAGAACACCGTGAATTCATTGTCCCAGGAAGGGGAAACTTTATTGACACATTCCTGGGGTCAGATACATCACATGATCACACTGACAGAACCACAGGCACATAGACACAGGCAACAGAGCATGCACAATGTCGGCACTAGTACAGTGTATATCCACCTTTCGCAGCAATGCAGGCTGCTATTCTCCCATGGAGACGATCGTAGAGATGCTGGATGTAGTCCTGTGGAACGGCTTGCCATGCCATTTCCACCTGGCGCCTCAGTTGGACCAGCGTTCGTGCTGGACGTGCAGACCAGTCCCAAACATGCTCAATGGGGGACAGATCCGGAGATCTTGCTGGCCAGGGTAGTTGACTTACACCTTCTAGAGCACGTTGGGTGGCACGGGATACATGCGGACGTGCATTGTCCTGTTGGAACAGCAAGTTCCCTTGCCGGTCTAGGAATGGTAGAACGATGGGTTCGATGACGGTTTGGATGTACCGTGCACTATTCAGTGTCCCCTCGACGATCACCAGTGGTGTACGGCCAGTGTAGGAGATCGCTCCCCACACCATGATGCCGGGTGTTGGCCCTGTGTGCCTCGGTCGTATGCAGTCCTGATTGTGGCGCTCACCTGCACGGCGCCAAACACGCATACGACCATCATTGGCACCAAGGCAGAAGCGACTCTCATCGCTGAAGACGACACGTCTCCATTCGTCCCTCCATTCACGCCTGTCGCGACACCACTGGAGGCGGGCTGCACGATGTTGGGGCGTGAGCGGAAGACGGCCTAACGGTGTGCTGGACCGTAGCCCAGCTTCATGGAGACGGTTGCGAATGGTCCTCGCCGATACCCCAGGAGCAACAGTGTCCCTAATTTGGTGGGAAGTGGCGGTGCGGTCCCCTACGGCACTGCGTAGGATCCTACGGTCTTGGTGTGCATCCGTGCGTCGCTGCGGTCCGGTCCCAGGTCGACGGGCACGTGCACCTTCCGCCGACCACTGGCGACAACATCGATGTACTGTGGAGACCTCACGCCCCACGTGTTGAGCAATTCGGCGGTACGTCCACCCGGCCTCCCGCATGCCCACTATACGCCCTCGCTCAAAGTCCGTCAACTGCACATACGGTTCACGTCCACGCTGTCGCGGCATGCTACCAGTGTTAAAGACTGCGATGGAGCTCCGTATGCCACGGCAAACTGGCTGACACTGACGGCGGCGGTGCACAAATGCTGCGCGGCTAGCGCCATTCGACGGCCAACACCGCGGTTCCTGGTGTGTCCGCTGTGCCGTGCGTGTGATCATTGCTTGTACAGCCCTCTCGCAGTGTCCGGTGCAAGTATGGTGGGTCTGACACACCGGTGTCAATGTGTTCTTTTTTCCATTTCCAGGAGTGTATATTTATACCTTTGATTGTAACTTATTTCTGTGTGTTCATGAAAAGAAAATCAGATATTTCAGTAACATTCACGCCGTCTCATGAAACTATATCTTCTACTCGAAATCAATTTTAAATCCGTATGTGACTACAAACATTTTATTTTCAAATTTAACATCTTGTTTTACAAGAGTACATATTTTACATGCATTAATATGCAAAGTTGGGTTATGTTTTACGAATACATTTAGGATCAAAGCTGTCATCTACTTTTCACAAATGTACAACTTTCCCTTCACTGGGTCCTCGGCAAACATCAGAAGACAGAAGAGATTCTGTATTCCCACATTAAACTATTGTAAAGGAGTGTGACTATAATATTGTTAAATGTTAATTTGCCACTACAATAGTGAAGCCGCAGTCACAGTACACAAAATTTTTCTTTAAAGAAAAAGGGGAGTTCGTTGAAACGGGTAATGTAATCCGCTGGTTTGTTTTTTTTTTTTTTTTTTTTTTTTTTTTTTAGAGTAAAACATCAAAGAGAGTCAGAATGGTTCAAATGGTTCTGAGCACTGCGGGACTTAACTGCTGAGGTCGTCAGTCCCATAGAACTTAGAACTACTTAAACCTAACTAACCTAAGGACAACACACACATCCATGCCCGAGGCAGGATTCGAACCTGCGACCGTAGCGGTCGCGCGGTTCCGGACTGTAGCGCCTAGAACTGCTCGGCCACACCGGCCGGCAGTCAGAATGGTCCCTCATTTTTGCGAGCATGTCTGCAGTTAACAGCATTCACTGCTCTTACTACATGGCGTCGCAGTATACCCAAAGATGTTGGAAGGATATACACATAAGCAGGGTCTTTCACGGAACCCCACAAAAAGTGACATACAGTGAAATCAGGCGTCCTGAAAGACTAATGGTGTAATGCCATATGCGTCTTTCACTATCGATTCATCATTGAAGCGGTGTAGTGGTACCTCAGCCTGTTGAGAAATGAAATTTCGGCATGTTCACAAAATTGCGGAAAAAGCCATAATGATATACTCTAGTGAAATCGGAAGAATCGTTTTAAAATAACCTTTAGTTGTAGAACTGACGTTGCAACTCTGTGGTCCTGTGCATCTGCTTTACTTGCTTTTCTCGAGATCCTTGCATTTGACGTTGATGCGCTTGCTGTTTACTAACAGTTCCAGACATGTTTCAGGTATTCAGCGCCTTCTGACTTCCATAAATGCTGTAGTTCCTTTTCTACATCTTATAGTGTATTATTGGGAATTGGTTTCTTAGCAAGTTGTAACCTTACTGCTGCTTTGGCAACAATAAATGAGTTTTATCCTCACTCAGTATCAATTATTTGCTGCCTGACCAGCAGAGTGTACGTCACACAAAAATAGTCCGGTCATGCACTGCTGTTTTAAGCACTTATAGAAACATCGATCACTTATGTAGTACAGTGATTAGCATAAAAATTTGTACAATAATTACATAATTAATAAACGAATTGTCGTCATTAAGGAAATACGTTAATAAATAATCTTGCAGTATAGTAAAAATAATTTATAACTACACCGACGGAAAAAAATTGCAACACCAAGAAGGAGTTGCGCGACATAAACGAAAATTAGTAGGCGTGTTTCTACGCCTGAAAGATTTCGTGCCAGTCCTCTGATTTTGGCGCTAGTTGTGCCAGTATGAGGATTCAAATCAGGTTTGCTTTAAATGCACGCTATTACGAACCTGAGCGTTAGTAAACTTTGAGGTTGGACGTTGTGAGTTGATGTTAATCAAGACTGCCTTTTAGGCTACAAAGACAACATCTACATACATAATCAGCAATCCACCAAACGGTGCGTGGCGGAGAGTACCTCGTACCGCAACTAGCATCTTCTCTCCCTGTTCCACTCCCAAACAGAACGAGGGAAAAATGACTGCATGTATGCCTCTGTACGAGCCCTAATCTCTCTTATCTTATCTTTGTGGTCTTTCCGCGAAATGTAAGTTGGCAGCAATAAATTTGTACAGCAGTCAGCCTCAAATGCTGGTTCTCTAAATTTTCTCAGTAGCGATTCACGAAAAGAACCCTCCTTTCCTCTAGAGACTCCCACCAGAGTTCCTGAAGCATTTCCGTAACACTCGCGTGATGATCAAATCTACCAGTAACAAATCTAGCAACCCGCCTCTGAATTGCTTGTATGTCCTCCCTCAATACGACCTGATAGGGATCCCAAACGCTCGAGCAGTACTCAAGAATAGGTCGTATTAGTGTTTTATAAGCGGTCTCCTTTACAGATGAACCACATCTTCCCAAAATTCTACCAATGAACCGAAACGACTATACACCTTCCCCACAACTACCAATACATGCTTGTCCCACTTCATATCGCTCTGCAAAGTTACGCCCAAATATTTAATCGACGTGACTGTGTCAAGCGCTACTAATGGAGTAAGCAAACATCATAGGATTCTTTTTCCTATTCATCTGCATTAGTTTACATTTATCTGTATTTAGAGTTAGCTGCCATTCTTTACACCAATCACAAATCCTGTCCAAGGCATCTTGTATCCTCCTACAGTTACTCAACGACGACACCTTCCCGTACACCGCAGCATCACCAGCAAACAGCCGCACATTGCTATCCACCCTATCCAAAAGATCATTTATGTAGATAGAGAACAACAGCGGACCTACCACACTTCCCTAGGGCACTCCAGATGATACCCTCACCTCCGATGAACACTCACCATCGAGGACAACGTACTGGGTTCTATTACTTAAGAAGTCCTCGAGCCACTCACATACCTCGGAATCAATCCCATATGCTCGTACCTTAGTTGGGAGTCTGCAGTGGGAACGCTTTCCGGAAGTCAAGGAATCTGGCAACCGTCTGATACCCTTCATCCATGGTTCGCAAGATATCATGTGAAAAAACGGCGAGTTGCGTTTCGCAGGAGCGATGCTCTCGAAAGTCGTGCTGATGTATGGACAGCAACTTCTCTGTCTCAAGGAAATTCATTATATTCGAACTGAGAATATGTTCGAGAATCCTCCAACAAACCGATGTTAAGGATATAATCAACACCTCACTCAGTTTTAACGAGGTAGTGTAATAGGACGACAGAAGCTGTATGTTCCTTTTGCGACATTTCAGGAAGACTTGGCAGAAATATAGGCAGCAGTGGTCCCGAGAATGTACGGTTTCAAAAAGACTGGGCTCCGGACGGCCGTGTGGCACTACCGGCTACCGAGAGGGAAGACCATTGAGCTCGGCGTGTGTCACTGTCGCATCGTACTACAGCTGCAGCAGCAATCTGAGCAGCAGTTGGTACCACAGCGACACAACCAACTGTTACAAATCGGTTACTTCAAGGTCAGGTCCAAGAGTGAATCCCTATACTGTGCATTCCACTGAGCCCAAACCACCGCCATTTCGATTTCAGTGGTGTCAAGCAAGAGCTCATTGGAGGACATGGTGGAGGTCTGTTGTATTTTCTGATGATAGCTGGTTCTCCCTCGGTGTCATTGATGGTCGTGTGTTGGTAAGAAAGAAGCCAGTTGAGGGCCCGCAACCAACTTGTCTGCGTGTTAGACGCACTGACCTACACCTGGCGTAATGGTCAGCATTACATTTCGTATGACAGCAGGAGAACTCTCTTACCTATCCCACGCACCATGACTGCAAAATTGTACGTCAGTCTGGTGATTCGACCTGTTGTGCTGCCATTCCTGAACAGCATTCCAGGGAGTGTTTTCCAACACGTTAATGCTCTCCCACATACCGCTTTTGCAACCCAACATGCTCTACAGAGTAACGACATGTTGCCTCGGCCTGCTCGATCACCAAATCTGTCTTCAGTCGAGAACATGCAGGGCATCATTGGAAGACAACTCCAGTGTCATCCACACGCGGTATTAACTGTCCCTGTATTGACCTACCAAGAGCAACAGGCATGGAACTCCATCCCACATACTGACATCTGGCACCTGTAGAGCACAATCCATACACGTTTGCCTGCTTGCATTCAACATTCTGGCGATTATACTGGTTATGTATTGTCGCGGAATAGTAAAGAGTGGGAAACGTGGAATATTGTCAAAGTTTCGTTGCCTATGCCGAGAGCCAGAGGCAATAGGTTAGCCAAGAGGTAAGAGGATTGCACACGTGTCGTCACACAGGGGCAATGGCCGGGTTATACACAACAGGCGAGAGAGAATTGCTTAGCACGCGGGTTTGTGTTAGACGGAGACTTTCGTAGAGTGTAAGACAGAGGTATAGCGTGAGCTGTACTGCATTTCACAACTTCGCGTAAGTGTGCCATAACAACACGTAACTCTGTCACAAGAACACCTAAGGGGCGAGTACGACAGATAAATCAGCAGTATAAGTGGAACGATTGCGTTCACTACAAACGAGCATGACGTCAGGACGTCGCTCGTGCTTCCTTTAAATACGCCAGCTTTGATAGCAACAAAGGACTCGCAGTTAGACTTGCAGTTAGATGTGTACTGGGTCGCTGCTTAGCACTCAGCTCGGTAATCGACATGTTAATCTTTACTAAGGAGATGTTGCAGTAAGGGCGGCCCATCCAGCAGCAGACGTGAGGGGACGGTACCCCCTGGTCCTCTCTGCTGCCGCTGTCAATCATCAACCCAGGATTAGCAGACATCGCGGCAGATTCGCTCGCCGCCATTGCTGACCACATCAGTGAGCTGTCATCGAGATCGTGCGGGGCCTAGGCCCTGCACATCTGCCGTCACAACCGGGTGAGCCGACGACGCTGGGGGATTGCAGCCCATTCCGCCCGTCCACCGTGGACCAGCCACCAGGAGGAGCAGGGAAGAAGACGGAGTGGGACAGAGTACACTCCACACTACGAGAACGCTTCTCGTGCTGACAGCGCCGGGACTCCAATCCTGAGACTCCTACGTGCCGCGGCCTGCTGTATGCTGCCGAGCCGGCCGCCCAGCCGGCCACTAGCTACGCGCAGCCGAAATAATGGCATTCCACCGCTATGTCACTGCCCGCGGCGATGCGCTAGCAAGACTGGTGCGGCCCGGTGCGGGTGTCATCGCTCTGAGTCAGCGAGGACTCGGGGAAGGTCGTTGATATCACCAAGCTCAGCCAGCCTGTGTTACGCGGGCCACATTGTACTCGGCAGAAAGAAAGGAGTCATGAATTAATAATGTTTCTTTGGCGTTTCTGACGCGTCCACAGTCATTTCCTAGCATCCTGACAACTGGAGAGGTCATCGCTCGGTTTCCAGTCCAGCGTAGGCGACCGGGACCACCGGGGTGCCTACAGATTTGGTGTCAGAAGTCCTCGCGCCCACCGCCTATGGATTTGGTATCAGAAGTGTTCGAACCGCCCACTACAGCACTGGCCTGTAACTCTGGTATCTGGAGTCGTCGACACCGCCACTGCAGGACTGACACCACAGAGTTGCGGTCAGGACTATCGACTCTACGCAGTCTTGTGGTATGTGCACGAGGCGATTTTTGTTAATAACTATGGATGCACGTTCTTTGTTGGGAGTGCACTTTGTGAGACCTACGGAAACAGCAGATTTATCTGAGTTTAAGGGAAACAGTTGGGAAATGTACTTGGTCCAGTCGGATGTACTGTGTGTAATTTTACGGGGCATGGGGAGCCATGCACGAAGTTTGTACCAGTAGAATGTTCAATTTGTAGACGGTTTGGTGACGCAGCGCACAATTGTAGAGAGTGTCGCTGGGCAATAACAAGGCGGAAGTATTAATTTTGTTTAGTTGTGCATTGTGAGTCTTGTTTGTCTTCTTGTGTGTAGTGTTCAACTGTGACAAAGGAGATGCGTAGCTAGTGTAGTTATTGTTCAAATGGTTCAAATGGCTCTGAGCACTATGGGACTTAACATCTGAGGTCATCAGTCCCCTAGAACTTAAAACTACTTAAACCTAACTAACTAAGGACATCACACACATCCATGCCCGAGGCAGGATTCGAACTTGCGACCATAGCGGTCGCGAGGTTCCAGACTGTAGCGCCTAGAACCGCTCGGCTACACCGGCCGGCTGGTTATTATTCAGAGGAGTAAATTCAGTATAGAGTAAGTTGTTGGTAATTTGGACAAACCATACCGGAAACAAAATCTATTAGTACTGAAGTGAGTATAGTTGCTCTGACGGAGCAAGTCTCAATATTGTTAGAAGAGAATCCGCAGCATAAGTTACGCCATGTAGAATTAATGACGCAAATGGAGACCTTGCGTTCGGCGCAGTGAGTGCAAGTCAGTAGCAATGTCCAACCTTGCAATATATCCTTCAGTAGCTTACCTGATCACGCCTTTCTTGTGTAAAACAACAGAGGATGTCACAGCGTTCATTAATGATGTTTTGGCCACAGCTTCAGTGAGCAATTGGTCGGACATAACCACATTACATATGGCAAATTTGCGACTTGCAGAGGAAGCCAAGACGTTTGTGATGTACAGTCATGCTCAAAAGTATCCAAACGACCTGAATTGCATTTCACCTGATTCGCATGCAACGCAAATAACGCAGCTGTCTAGCAAGTCCTCTAATCGCTCCTTGGTACAGTCGTTTGACTATTGAAAATGGTTCCAACAAGTCACCACTAGAAAACTCTGCTCTGTATCGCAATCACTCAAGATGTAAAATAATACCACGATTCTACAAATATCAGGGAACACCTTATCACAGATAAGACTGTCGTTAAGGCTTGTAAGCTCACATTTATTGCAATAAATGACATAGGAGAAATGTTACCACTCTCATTATTGCGTCAGATAGGCAATGCACGTAGTAAGTTCGTCGTATTCATGATTTCCTCTTCAAAGTAACATACTTTACTTGTTATTTAACAAAAAATGACATTAAAAATTTGCATTATTCACTAGCAGCTAGTTGGGAATATGTATGAACTTCAAATGACACGACGAACCGCCTTGTTCTGCATATGGATTCAAACCCAAGTCATACAGATTAAGATTTCCTGACTAGGCATACAGAGAGTGATATACCTTGATTTTAGACAGTATCAGTTAGCAAATATCAACTTTAAATTACATGATATAAACATTTGCAACGGACGCGAATTCCTACCCAGCATCTATTGTCCCTGATAACGAAGTACGAGAAATGTTAAATACTGCTTCTTCACAAGTAACTTACTTGAAATGCCGTTAGGCAAAGCTTTGTGTTGGACAGGGATTCGAACCCAGAACCTAATCGGATTCTTATCGAAGCACAATTTAATGTGACACATCGGATTTTCTCGGCAGTAGCTAGATGGTTTGACGAGACGGAACATTAATTTTTTCCTTCCCAGGACACCAAGCCGGCACCTATCGCTGTTATATTCTAGAGAAAACGGACGTTAAATATGGGTTTGTTACACCAAAAGCGACATGTGAGCATGTATGAACTAGAAATAATATGACGAAGAGTTCAGTGCTGACTGGTTCAAAATGGCTCTCAGCACTGTGGGACTTAACATCTGTGGTCATCAGTCCCCTAGAAGTCAGAACTACATAAACCTAACTAACCTAAGGACATCACACACATCCATGACTGAAGCAGGATTCGAACCTGCGACCGTAGCGGTCACCCGGTTAAAAACTGAAGCACCTAGAACCGTACGGCCACACCGGCCGCCGTTGACTGGGAATCGAACCCCACACATATCGTTATTGACTGCACACAAAGAGACGTCAGCTACCGAATTTATCTCCACCAGCAGCTCGGAATAACATCCTTGAATTTACAGTGATCTCTCAAATAGTTCTGTGTCTCACTGGGAGTCAAAAACGTCAGATATTGTTAGTGCTGACAACGAATGAAAAATGCATTAAAAATCAAAATTATTATCCACCAGCAGATAGGTGTTCTCATGCTACAGCTTGAAAATACATAATGAAATTTTTAGCGCCGGCCCAGGATTCGAACCAGTTCACGCGCAATCTGTGGAGATGGTGAGGAATCTGCAGGTTTGAACAAACAACAGATAGTAGTCGAGCTGTATTGTCACGAAGGGATCAAATTACGCGTTAAGGGCGGTCTGAGTTGCATTCCAAGTTCAGATCCAATTTTATCGCCATACAGAAGCTCAAATAAAAGGTGGAATAAGTGTCCTGTGACCCTACATAGCGTTTGTTTCGTCACTACAAATAAATAACTAGTATAATAAAGATTACAGGTGATAGAGTTTCCACATTTCGCCACTCCTGACTTTACTGTGGTTCAACCTAACGTGTACTTGGTAGAGAAGGAATAGCATGTTTAATGTAAATTTCAGACCACAATGCCATTATATCTCTTCACTTGGCGTAGCCAGAAGAGAATAGAATCTGTCTCTCCGTATTAAAAAATCATCAGCAGAAGTTGGAATCGAACACATACCACCTGCAACCGAACCTATCAGCAATCCAACAGACCACCAAACACTCTTCCGAGATGCTCATTTTTCTATAATAAAACCACTGCGGCACACTCGATGAGATTCTGACACACTGACTCTCAGTAGTGGGTTTCAGCATGTTCAGTACATTTATTTACTTGGTTCACCGAATTATCATGAACTAGCTGCCTCGGCTACCCAGTGCATACATTCGACTCTATTTTGTAATCACCAGAATAAAATCACGGAACTGCCACCTACACAGAAATGCCAACAGTGTAGGATGCAAAATTTAAATAGGAAGTGTTCCTATCCATTTGAGCTACTCTATTGCGCTTTCTGTTTGTTGAAAACGTCGTGCAGTGCAAAGCAAAAGCTGTAACTGTCTCACAGAAGTCTAGATACGACCATATGCTTTATCTCACAGCACTGTGGACTGCGGAAGTTCTGGAAGAACTGCTGTTGACTTCCGGAGCTACTACAGCTAAATGACAGCTAGTAGCGTAACGGTAAGCCTCGCGCACCAAAGATAAAACGTCGCGGTACCTCTTACACTCACTGCTACATTTTTTAAAACGCAATTCTGCTGTCTGCTGAAGTTATCAAAATAATGGAACTTTGAACATAATTTTCTTCACTTCTCAACCCAAAATAGCCGCATGTGGAAAAAGGGCTACCCTCTGCGACATTTTGTACTTTTCAGGTTTCATAGATGGCCAGGCAGCAGATGCGTCTCGAAGCTTTTGCATTATGTATGGGGAGAGCGCAACGTGCCAAAATAGTCAGAAAAGTATTTTCTACATTAGCAGTCCTCTGGTAGTGGCATTTTATTCTTCTTCAAACCTTGTTTGACAGCTTTAACTCAGAACAAGTTTTCTACATGCATGTAATCAATAAACTGCATGTGCATTGTCAGACTGTTATAGATAACATCAGAGAAGTCGCATATATCGTTCATGACTAATTTCTCTCTCAGGTTTAGTATTGCTTTAACAACATTAAAAGAAACCTTACGAAAATTGTGCACTGTATTATAAGAAATGAAATAAAACTACCCACGATAACCTTACGACGAAAGTCTGTTTTAATAAAACTGAGTATCTGCACACAAGCGTGCGTCTATCGGCACGAATTAGTAAAATACTACTCACTCATATTTCGCTTGGGTTTGTGTTTAATTGGTATACTGTGTCATACTCAACAGGTATGCAAATGTGGCATCTCATAAACAAAGTTATGTATTCCTAGAAACCCAACATTTGCTTGTCAGCAGCGAAAGAGGTATTACATGTTGCACAGCATTGTACGTTTTTCACCATTGCGCTATGAGCTGAAAGTATTTTCGTGCAATTTCCTTATCAATGTTTTATCTCACTGCTTGTAGCTCTTTCACAGAAGGGATAAAAACGTTGCAGTCTGCGAGACTGGAATCGCGAGCCATAACAGAAGCTCTTTCACAAACCAGCACGTCCACACAGAGCCAGCGAAGAGGTACATGCTGAGCTTTCCTCTTACGAGGCCAATAGTGGTTAGAACTCATAAATCGATTTTCAAAGGACGAGATTAGTTGCGATTTCCACGTGCAATGACTTTCCTGGACTGAAAACCGTAAATTTTCAATCATTTGTTACACCTCAAGCGATAATAACGCAGATTATTCAATGGAAGTGACAGGAAAAGTCAAGTGAAATTAGGGGCTTAATTCCGTGCACACCAGGAAGTAACTCGGCGATCAAAAATGGCTCTGAGCACTATGGGACTTAACTTCTAAGGTCATCAGTCCCCTAGAACTTAGAACAACTTAAACCTAACTAACCTAAGGACATGACACACATCCATGCCCGAGGCAGGATTCGAACCTGCGACCGCAGCAGTCGCGCGGTTCCAGACTGTAGCGCCTTTAACCGCTTGGCCACTCCGGCCGGCTACTCGGCGATCACAGAGTTGCCAAACATACCTTGCCTTGTTGCCAAATCTCAGTTACAGTACAAGCAGGAAGAAGACGAACAGATGTGATCCTACAGCGGGCTGGGAAGTGACCACAGCTGGCGTCTCAAAGACGCGGGTGCTACGGCCTGGAATACGTAATGCGTCTGATTCGCATTTCTGTAACTAGGTTTAGGGACTGGAGCGTAGTTACTAATAATACTCAGAACTGACTGCAAACTAAGCATCATAAACCAGTAACTCTCATAGTTGTTTTTATATTTCTTTCGTAACTGTACTCAAAACTAAGATACTCATTCACGGACGTTTTCGTGCCTCGCCGATAGTCGAAAACACCAAACAAATAAAAAAAAAGAATGTATGTGTGTGTGTGTGTGTGTGTGTGTGTGTGTATGTATGTGTGTGTGTGAGTGTGAGAGAGAGAGGAGAGGGAGAGAGGGAGATGAAAATAAAAAAGAATGAGAGAGAGGATGAAGGATTGTTGTAAAGAAATTGTATACTGGTATGTGAGGAAATCTTTCATTAAATTCACACGTTCCACATCGTTACGAAATGTTGTATTCATGATCTATGGAACAAGTTTCAGTCTAATCTAATCTAATCGTATTATATTGCTGACTAGCCGTGAAGAGTCATGAATTACCGAAATTTTCACCAATATCAGTAAAAAAACTTGAAAACAAAAGACGACAGTTTTGTAATAAACCGGGACTCCTATCAAGACCCTTTCATCCCTGTTAACTAACCACGAAAGATGTCTGATATACCTCCATTCAGAAGCAACAAAGTGTGCCTGCATTTAAAGATGAAGTGCATGATGTGAAGTTCTGTGACAGAGATACGAACCCAACACGTAATCGGATTGTTAATTAAGTAAAGTCAAACGTTACGTATCGGTTTTTGTTACCAGCTGCTAGATGTTTGAATCTAAAATAAGGACAAAAATTTTTGTGCCTGAGCAACAATCGAACCACACTCCTATCGTTCTTCTTTATCGTCCATGAATATAGCTTAAGTATCAATTGCTTACTCACCAACAATAAGATGTGTGCTTGTTTGACCTGAAATTGTTGGTAACACATGAACAGACATTAAAAATGCACGTTAATTTTGACTAGCAGGCCGGTGTGCACGTGATAGAGCTTGAAATGAAATTATGAATATTTTTTTACTGGATCAGGATTCGGACCAACATACCTACTTTTGGAGGAGACCTAGAGAAGATTGAAGTCTTGGAAAAAGGAACAAAATGATGGAACAATACTGTACCAAGAGATTCAGATCCTCGAAAGAGGAGATACGAATTCTAATCACAATCCAGCATCAAATTGTTCAACGTCTCTAGTTCAATCAAGTTCAAGTAAAATAGGAGCCCTTTTCCTTTAAATGGGTATCAGTTCATAAAATAAAATAAAATTTTCTAATGTAAGTAAGTTTACTGGCGACAATATTTCTGTTTACAATAACCTCCACCTGTATCATTTCCCAACTTAAACCGACTCTGCCCAGTTGGGAATGAAGGAACGTGATGTTTAAAGCGGATTCTGGATTATAACATTTTTATCTTGAGGTTGCCAGAGGTAACGTAAATCTGTTTGTGCCTCTTAAAAGTAAATCCCTGAACACACGCATTGCACTTGTGATTGTTTGTTCCACCAGACTATTGTGGCCACATTTCCCAGCCCCAGTGGTGTGCTGTAGCGTATGATGCGCTTAGTTTACAAAATAAGTCACGGTGGAAAAAATGCGAATCTGTTAAATGGTTAAGTAGAAGCAAGCTTCTGTCATGGAGATTATGCTATTCTTATGTCAGCAGGGTGTAAAGACTTTCACTAATTAAGGAAATTTCTTAGTTCGAGAAAATCCACTGTGAAATGTGAAGTTACCGGATAATTCGATTATTACTGTCATTATTACTATCATTTTCTTCATACCGCTGCTGGAACACACGTGCTTGAAGATCATTTAAGGCTTTTTGGTCATTACAGAAGTTGTTGCCCATGAGCAGGTTCTTTCCCTGTCTACGGAATCCTTTTCATGTTAATATCAAACATCAGCAATTACTCGTAGATTACATTAAAACTAAAGTAATATATGAAGACGTTACTTGATAACAAAAACGCACTGCCTTTCTTCATTTACTTGCGCCTAGAAATGGCTGTCGAATACTACCAAACCAAAAGCCAAGGTATCTTACTGCCTTCCGGTGTACGTTGCTGTCAGTTCTTCCATATGATTTGGTTGACGTGATCTGTTTCAAGTTGGGTATGACAGAGAATGTTTTAGAAAATCAATTGTTTTCCTTTGCAATAAACAGAAAGATTTTTATTCTAAGCTACCTAAGTTCAAAATATTCGTAGTATTAGTTCAAATTTAATATTTGCTTCTATAATGTAGGAAAGTATTTCACAGTTGCAAAATCCGCATCCGAATCATTGTCCTTACACTTAGTCGCTGACCATGAATTCTAGCTCAGGGTGACACCAGTTTAAGTAACCTAATGTAGCGAAGACTGTTTTCCAGTGTTCTTTCTCACCGGAAAATATGCAATTCACTCATTGGGCTCCATAAGTACACTATAACAGTAATTTCTGTGTGTATGCAATGCATACGGATTGTAGAATTTAGTGGTGCACTCTCTTCCACTTCTGTATACAATATGCCTGACCTAAACGGGCCCTTTATCATAACAGGCCCTGGGCTGTGCAACATCATACTGCCAACAATAATGTGCTCATACTGACAACCTCACTGTTCGTTTACCTAATTTTGTAATCATTTAAATAAAACAACACGACCTTTCAGAGGGAAACATTTCGTCCCCGTTTTCCTTCTGTGAAATTTGTCAGTAAGCTTTTTGCCTTGCAACCACCGAAATGCGGCAGAGTACGGCCGGTAAACGATTCACAAACCACTATCTAGTGCCGTTAAGACGATTTGTTTAAACATTGGCGTAGCTGAAGGAATTTAGTTTCTTCTTACATCGTTTTATGCAGGAACGTTCACAGATATCTCAAATAGGAAAAGCTCTTTATCCAGGTACGAAGGTTGTAAAACAGACTTCCCACAGTTTGTGTCAGGTTGATCTTTTAGTCTGATAGCACTGCGTAAGAATTTTGTCTACGAGGTATTACAAGTAGTGTTCCTGTAGCTGTGAGAGTAATTGGTTTGAAAACGAGTTTAGCACCAGTGGGTGCAGCAGTGCTAAATATTCAAAATGATTATCAACCTAAGTCTGAGTTCGTCCACAAACTGAGGTGTATTTATAATATTGAATCTAGACTGTGTATCCTTGTCTTCCTTGAGTGGACATCTGAAATCGTTTACTCACACGTATACGAGTGTAATCCCAAAGCGAGGTCACCTAAGGGACACGCAAGTGCCAACGCAGGCACAAACGAGAGATCCTTAATTTTAGTGTCAAGCAGAAATCACCGTATTAGCTGATTTGTGGCAAAGTGATAAAGAGCAAGATTACTGATTTGAAGGTGTCAGGTTCTGTCCCTCGTCTGGCCTACCATTTTTATGTGCCATTTTACACTTATTTCACCTCAGGTAGTGTTTATTGATGTGAAAAATGGCGAGTTCCACTGTGGTTCGAAAGCCACGTTAAACAGTACGTTCCCCTATTAACTGGCTAGTAAAGTCAACTCAAATGTCGGAGGACAGGAACGGCATACCTCTCCAACAAGACCGTGCCTACTAAAGACTGTGGTGTTCAAACCACTCTTTCGACTGATGACTGCTTTACTTTCTATGGGTTCCAATGTTAATAACCTTCGGGTTATATTAATATTTTTGTGCTTTCATGCTGTAGCTTTGATACCAGTTAACGTAAGTAAATGGCCGACCACTGTCACCGTTCGAGTTGTCAAGGTGGTAAACGACGATGCTGTCGACCCCAGTTACAGTCTTGGTCATGGTTATGTTTCAGTCGAATACCTCTATGTGACTTTCTGCGTATTTCAAGATATACTTTTATACACTTGGTACGCATCCAAATTGATATCTGATACAGCTGTATTTAGCAACATGAATCAGTATGTTTTCCGTGCAATATATCGAATAACACTTAAGTGCAGCGAGATTTCGTTTGTGTGTTGCGCATGGTGCAAGAAATATTTGTGTTTTGCTTGCTTCTGTGATAGGTTTACCCCACTGAATGCGAGCAAGCTCGTGAATAGACTCTCAATAACTGGATATTACGCAATAATACACTTAAAAGTTGTATTTTTGCATTTTGTATCCCAATGAAAATAACTGTAAACAGGTTAAATGCCTACTTGCTTATTAATCGCTCTTCTCGATGCTTTCCTCAAAAAATAAAAATAAATAGAAAAAGAGAGAGAGAGAGATACAGAGAGAGAAAACAGAAATGTATTTCAAATATCAGCTCGGTGACGCCGTGTTCGTCTCATGATGTAAAGCAAATATAGTTGGTAGGTAATATCTCGTTGTACTAGCGACAGGTGTGGCTAGAGGTTTCTTTATTTTTTCTCTGCAAACAACCAGAACAGAATTCAGTAACAAAGTGGTAAGAACACCTATGCAGTGGGCCAATTAAACAGCCTTTCTTGGTTATTTTGTTAATCGTCTCAAATGCAGTAAACATCCTTGTTTACTGATTTTTTTGTTATTACCATTTTTATTGTTATTCGTCACCTCACAACAGCTTTCCTATCACTCATGTTGCCGATGCACGTAACGAATTGATCAGTATGAATGGAATGTGGAATGTTTCGTCGCGGAGAATATACACATTTATCTCGGCGTCTTGTGTTAAGGGTAATATGAAAATCTCAATAAGTGCAGACGACAACAGGATGCTGGTGATGCAGGCAATAACACCCAACTATTTCTGTCAACTTAACACCATGACGACAGATAAATTTGCGTCTCACTGTATTTCTATTATAATTCGTTAGCCTTCTTGCTACCTCGTTTTAATACCTCGTGGGAACAGGCATAATATTTTGCTTTTTAAACACTGAACAATAACACACAAAAACAGTAGATGGAAGGATACAAAGAAACAGTCAGACTCATGGGTGTGGATCTAATTCATCACTAGAAGACTAAACAAGAGGGAAACATTACGAAAGCAATGAATACGCTGGTTAGCATACATTATTTGTATAGATCTGAAGATGAAAAAGCGCAGATCTGCACAGTGCCCGCATCTGCACTTTAGTTTCTGTCTTAATGGGCATAACTTTTAGTTTCTTCTGAATTTTCAAATGAATCGATTATTACGTGCAATTCATGAAATTCTACTTGAATGATCACTAGACTGCACATAGATACAATCGATTTCGAGGGGCAAAGTGTTTGTTATCTTACTTTTGGTGACATTATATTTGAAGAATCTCCTGTGAAAGGAAAAAGAACAGGATGTGCCTCAGCCCCCGCTGGTAGGCAGCAAACGGGTCCCAAAGAAGTGAGACGCATGCGGTGTTCAGAGGCAGATAGTCGACCAAGAAATCTCTCGCTACAATATTGTTGAATCAAATTGTTGTTACCAATGTGACAGAAAGCAAAATATACTGTAGATTCGCTTGAATTATACTCATAGCTTCAGCACCGAGAGGAAAGGGGCGATAAAAATTTTGTCGACGTGTGCTTTTGGTTACCAGACATAGTATCAGTTAGTACCGCGTTTTACCTCAAGACTACGGTCGTAACTAAGAGTCATGTACTCAGACTGCAGTCAAGAGTTCTTCCGGGAGGTGAATCAGTCTACAACTTTGCCAAAACGAGCATATTGCCGAACATAGAATTCAGAGGGGAGTACAACTGTATTGTCCACCTTACGTGAACGAATCGGCCGTCAGTGTTTTTCTCAAAGACTGTGTCTGCAACACATATTGCATGCTTAAGAACCAGAAGTATTGAAAAAACAAATTAGGTTATAAGAGCAACGTTAACTACAGCGTTCGAAGTATTTCTTTTATTGTATACGTGTGTGCCTTCCAATGACCACTCAAGGAAGACAATGATACACAGTCTAGCTTTAATATTGTAAATAAGCCGCAGTTTATGGATGAACTCAGACTTAGGTTGATAATCATTTTGAATATTTAGCAGTGCTGTACCCGCTGGTGCTAAACTCGTTTTCAACCAATTACTCCCACGGCTACAGGAACACAACTTGTGATACCTCTTAGACAAAATACTTACGCAGTGCTATCAGACTAAAAGATCAACCTGACACAAACTGTGGGAAGTCTGTTTTACAACCTTCGTACCTGGATAAAGAGCTTTTCCTATTTGAGATATCTGTGAACGTTCCTGCATAAAACGATTTAAGAAGAAACTAAATTGCTTCAGGTACGCCAAAGTTTAAACAACTCGTCTTAACGGCACTAAATAGTGGTTTGTGAATCGTTTACCGGCCGTACTCTGCCGCATTTCGGTGGTTGCAAGGCAAAAAGCTTACTGACAAATTTCACAGAAGGAAAACGGGGACGAAATGTCTCCCTCTGAAAGGTCGTGTTGTTTTATTTAAATGATTACAAAATTAGGTAAAATGAACAATGAGGTTGTCAGTATGAGCACATTACTGTTGGCAGTATGATGTTGTACCGCCCAGGGCCTGTAATGATAAAGGGCCCGTTTAGGTCAGGTATATTGTATACAGAAGTGGAAGAGAGTGCACCACTAAATTCTACAATCCGTATGCATTGTATACACACAGAAATTACTGTTATAGTGTACTTATGGAGCCCAATGAGTGAATTGCATATTTTCCGGTGAGAAAGAACACTGGAAAACAGTCTTCGCTACATTAGGTTACTTAAACTGGTGTCACCCTGAGCTAGAATTCATGGTCAGCGACTAAGTGTAAGGACAATGATTCGGATGCGGATTTTGCAACCGTGAAATACTTTCCTACATTATAGAAGCGAATATTGAATTTGAACTAATACTACGAATATTTTGAACTTAGGTAGCTTAGAATAAAAATCTTTCTGTTTATTGCAAAGGAAAACAATTGATTTTCTAAAACATTCTCTGTCATACCCAACTTGAAACAGATCACGTCAACCAAATCATATGGAAGAACTGACAGCAACGTACACCGGAAGGCAGTAAGATACCTTGGCTTTTGGTTTGGTAGTATTCGACAGCCATTTCTAGGCGCAAGTAAATGAAGAAAGGCAGTGCGTTTTTGTTATCAAGTAACGTCTTCATATATTACTTTAGTTTTAATGTAATCTACGAGTAATTGCTGATGTTTGATATTAACATGAAAAGGATTCCGTAGACAGGGAAAGAGCCTGCTCTTGGGCAACAACTTCTGTAGTGACCAAAAGGCCTTAAATGATCTTCAAGCACGTGTGTTTCAGCAGCGGTATGAAGAAAATGATAGTAATAATGACAGCAATAATCGAATTATCCGGTAACTTCACATTTCACTGTGGATTTTCTCGAACTAAAAAATTTCCTTAATTAGTGAAAATTTCAAAATAGCTTCATCGATGCTATGATGTCTAGAAAAGTCTTTACACCCTGCTGACATGAGAATAGCATAATCTCCGTGACAGAAGCTTGCTTCTACTTAACCATTTAACAGACTCCCATTTTTTCCACCGTGACTAATTTTGTAAGCTCAGCACATCATACGCTACAGCACACTACTAGGGCTGGGAAATGTGGCCACAATAGTGTGGTGGAACGAACTATCACAAGTGCAATGCGTGTGCTCAGGCTGAAACGTCCCCTTTGAACAATTTATACATGACTGTACTTAAACTGACACACAATATTTTTTTTTAGCGCAACGCAATCTGACTTTCAAAAATCCCTACAAAAGAATGGCTCTGACTAACATTAACCTACACCTTTCGCAAATCACTTACCTCACCAAAAATCTTCGTTACTCGAACTACTGCCATACAGCGAACGCCACTACTGGCAGCTAAATAAAAGATTCAAACTACTGAAGGCACTAACTACTGACAGGCGTAGTTAGCAAATGAAAGATTTCGATAGAGAAAAAACAATGTATTTACCTTAATAGTGTTCAAAAGTCATAATGTATATAGCAGTTCATGACATCCAGCCTTACAAATTTCAAAACTCCGCCATTTCTCTCCTCACATCCACCACTGCTGGCGGCTCGCCTCCAACTGCTCAATGCTACGCGCTGTTCACATCCATCTGCCCAACACTACAATGGCAGACAACAATGCAAACTAGCCACAGACTGTACACAGCACAGCCAGTGATTTTTCATACAGAGCGCTACGTGGCGTTACCAATAAGAAAACCTACACAGCCTACTTACATAGCCCCCATGCTCACCACAAAAAATTTTACAAATTGTTTTGGGCACTGGCCAATACAGATTTGAAAAAATTTTTCATAATTACTGTAATAAAGATATCAAATGCACACACTTATTAATACAATGTTGGTCAAAAAACTAAAATTTTCTCACAGTCCATAAAGACAGCCCTGATCATTCATCACAGTAAAACTGCCGTTTCTTTTCTCAAAGTCTGAGCAGTAAAAGACAATGCACACGGAAGCAGTGGATTTCCATGGAGTCTTGAAGATGTAGTGTTGTCCTTCCAACGGAAAGACAGTGCTGACTCTTGACATGCTGAAACGTAATGGGCCACAACAGAGCAAACCCACCGCAGAGTCAGTCGAAGTTTTGAAGAATATTGGTAAGTAGGTCATCACAGAACAGACCAATCTAGTCTTGTTAGAGATTACGGTATTGGTGGGCCACCAGAGGTGCAGACCCACTGCAGTCCTTGTAGAAATAATGGTATTGGTGAGTCATCAAAGGTGTAGACCCACTGTAGTCCTTGTAGAGATGGCCAGCAGCCATCCGCTGCGACTGTGTAGGTGCACAATCACCATCGAAGAGTCTTGCGGGCAATATAGCAAGTCCATAACCACCACTTGTGCACTCAAAAAGTTTTTGGAATTGTCCTATGAACCAGCAATGCTGTTATCCAGTCCCTTGCTGAATTATTAACACACATGCAAACACCAACAGTCCCAACTTCTCACATATTGTGCATTACTGTGACCAACAGAAACGTGTGCAGTGAAAGGGAACTTACAAGTTAATAATATGATGAACTGGTGTCAATTACAATTTTATAACATAAGAATACAATTACAAAGGTACAAAATATATCATTAAAGAACATAACAATACAGATAACATTTGTAGTACAAGCCTTACAAAACAATCGAAATAACATATACATCAGTGTTACAGGAATTATGACATGAGTACCTACATAAAAGATCAGAATAACTTTCGAAACATCAACTTCACACATGAGCATTAAAACAAAAAGAATAAATAATGTCTCAACATCTTTACGAAGAAAATAACATAGTATTTGAAAAATTCTACAACATAAATCTTATTAGCTAAACACATAAAGACAGGAAAAACACAAATATACAAGAGTACACAAACACAGCAGAATAACACAGGGGGGAAGGACAGGGTTTGTTTTCAGTGTAACATTTGGTACTGCAGTATTTGGCAAACAAAACCTTTTCCTTTCTTGGGGATCTCCCTTCGTTCATCAATATTCTCTAAAAGTCCTATCTATACCTGCTTTCGGTACTTTTTTCGTATAACTTCTCAATGCATTTCTTCCAATTCATCGCAACTCATTCTCTTATATAGTCTACCCCCTCTTAAGCTAACTTAAATCTACTATGCTCAGATGCTAAACTAAGGGACGAGGCAATGCAGCAGCACAAAACAATTAATTCAAACAGCAATGAAAAAAATGAAAATTGTCAAAGCAAGCTACAGTAGATCTAAATTACCAAGCAATGCAACATTACAAATAATATGAGCCAACGTGCAGCAACAAGAAAAATAAATCAGTAGTAAAACTGACTTAACAGAGTAATACAAAGTGAAATTCAGTAACACTAGGCCTGGCAAACAGCAGCAGCAAATGCTATAACTTATATCTAATCATGACAAAGCTCAAGCAGAAAAAATATTACAGTAAAAATGGCCATGTTTAATACCTATGTCACATCTCAACACTAGAGTGATGCATCACAACAACTTACTCTAGCAGACAAGTTACCAAACCGTTAAAAAATTCCTGTGAAAGGAAATGTCTATTTGTGCTCTCTTTTCTACGAAAGTACATCATAAACGTATTCTTTACTGGTTCTGTAGACAGAAAATAGTGATATTAGTACATCTATTAAATTTTATTTTAACCAATGCTGCAGTGCAGCTAGAAACTTGATATTAAACAAAATGAGCAAATATATATATAAAGCAACATATGAAACGTCATTCACTATGCAAATGGCGTCTCCAAAGGCAAAAAAAATCTCTCAACTAGAAAGACAATAGATGTAAAATGTTTCTCATTATTTCATTAGACATTTTAGTAAATATCATAAATTACGAGCTCCAGAGTGTAATCATATGTTTTCAAGTCTGAGCGTGTCGTATTTGCGATGCTTTCTAAAAAGGAATGTCAATAGCGAGGATAATGGCCTCTTTTTTTTTCCACCTAATGGCTTTCTTTTGTCAGACGACTATCTCTCAGCTGGGCGCCCAAAACGCATTATGTCAAGGTCATTTACCTTTCTTACTGAAATATTTACGACAGCAGTTTCCGCTACAGTGACAGTCTCATATAAAAATAATTTCACAGATGGCGAATTTGCGATACAAATGTGTAGAAAATAAAATCCTATAAATATAACAGTGTCCAAAAAATTTTCGACAGCATTGTGATACATTCACGCATGTACACACATTTCATAATTCTTAAAGTACGATTCTTGGTTTCCAACATCCTTTTCCACAAATCAGAGTCCCTAACCACTACTCATTATTCCTTACCTTATTATACATATACATATTCGTCGACACTTCTTCAATATTTCATCATAAGAAATACGTAGCATAATGAAATTCCTCACATATGGTAGCATCGTATTATTGATCATAAACATATCTCAACAGCATAAAACACATCGTCGTCGTAATAATATCATAACATCTCAGTCAATTCTCAAAATCGTCATGGCTTCCTCCAATAATTTCAAAACCTAAAAAAAATTCTCTGCTCATTTCAGTAGTGTCATCTACCTCAAACGTACTTTAAAAATCATGATCACATACCTAATACATCATTGAAAGCTCTCATAGTATCACAATGGTTCTGAAAAAATATGAACAGTTCACAAAGTACAGACGAAATACAATTTCATAAGTGTGAAGTTATCTAACTGTGTAATTGCTAAACATCTGTCACTGACATAGTAAAAAATTGTTTGTTTCTCTGTTTAAATAATCAGATAGCTGTGTATTTTATGTGTTAGAGAAATATGGTACCGATATGTAAAGTTGTATAAGCAAATACCATATTAGCTACGGCTCCTTGTGCTTGCCAAACACATGGTACACAAAGTAAGCGTGTACCCCCCTGAGGATTAATGTAATTATACCCTCAGGTGTTACAGATTACAGCAATGGAATGAAATGTATCATGGAAGACTTTCTTTGTAATTCAAAAATCTTGAAAAATAAATGGCTTAAGTACTAAATTTATCTCTCAAATGCGTGTCCTGTAGCGCTAAATGTGCGTCTTGCTGTAAGATAACTCTGTGGAAGTGTCGTAGTTATCGTCCTCTGTAAGCAAAGTTCTGCTGAAGTCAATGTACTTACCTCATCACAAACGAAAGTGAAATGCTTTGTGTATAGATATCGTAGTTACTACGTACCTTACCGTGATCAAGAAAGTACTATAACGTAACGTATTGTTGTGCTACTGAAAAGGCTATCTCATTGTAGCTATACCACCAAAGTTACTACTAAAACATGTTTTACTTTCCAGAATAATACAGAAAAACTGTGCAGATATAAAACAGATACACCGCAAAAGCAACAATGTAAATTGTGTCACATATTAGTAGTGTCGTGACATAATTGTGTAACTGTCAAATAAACTAACCACTGTGTCATCTGGTATCTCTCAGAAAGTACTTTAAATCTAGAATGTATTTTCAAGTAAACCAAAATGTTACATTAAAATCTCATTAGCAGTACCGGTACATGTTCTAAGTATGTCAGCCTTATAGTCATTATGTAATCGTGCAACTAACAAGCAAGAATGTACACACACAGTAACACTGTGTTGTCTGTTCACTGTAACAATGCATTTGTAATTACTGTCTACATATGTTCCATAGGTTCTAGACTGGATAGTTAACTTCAAACATTGTTGCATGTTAACAGTTTCTAAGTGTGACAAAGAGTACTAGTAACGTGAAGCGAAAACTATTATGTCAGAGGCTAAGTTAAAAAGCAGATTATCTCACAAGAAACGGTTTTACATGTGAAATGTGGTGCAATCATTTACCCTTTCTAGTACGCAGAGTTTCAAGTGCAAAGTAATTATCATGTTGTATACGTCGGTAAGAAATGATAAAATTTTTCTCAAGGTTAGCATCTATGTTATTTTTCGCTGAGTCAGCCGGCGCACGTGGCTGCCTGCGGTGCGAGTCATTGCCTGTCTCTTTGTTGGCGCGCGTCGTTATTGGGATTTGGAGACCTAACTTCTACAAATTCACCTTGTAGAGAGGGCCCTGCTCTGTTTGAATCCCGCCAGTCCTGATGCAATTCAGGTCTGTCATGTGATCATATCATCTGTCGTCATGTCGGTAGATTCCATAGTTTCTTTCTTGTCAGTCACGTGGTGGAGAATGTCTCCCGGAATCGTAACTGCGCGCTGGACCGTTGCGCCTGAAGTTATACTGTCTCCCTTGATAATAATTATTTTGATTCCCATATTGTCTGTTTCTCTGATTGTCTCTGTGATAGTCATTACTGCAGAGATGTGATCTTTCCCTGTAATTATTACTACTCTGCCAACGGTTGTCATACGAGTGGTGTCTGTTTTGGTCACGATTTACGTTGTAAGAATAGCCTTGTCATGTCCAGTTATTATTTCTTTCGTTGCGGAATTGTGACGGATGTGACCTGTAATTGTTGTGTTCCTGTTTTCGCGTCCCGCGATTGTCAGTGTCAATTTCCAATTCTTGTAAGAGTCCCTGAAAAGCTTCAATGTCGTCTTTGCAACGTCCTGCCAAAATAATATGTCGTAAATGTTCAGGCAATTTGATTAAGCAAATGCGGATGAGTTCTGAGGGGCTGTATGGGTTTGAAAGATACTGATTCTTATGCAACATGTCTTCAAAATATTTCACAAGACTGGAAAATTCAGATTGTTCGAAATGTTTCATCATTATGATGCTATGTTTTACTCGGTCTTGTGTAGCTTGAGACCAATACGCTGAGAGGAAGGCATGATAAAATTCTCCTTCACTGTGATAATCGTGAATGACCGATCGCATTCTTACAGCTGGTTCATTCTCTAAGTAGCCACACATAAATTCTAATCTGTGCTGCAATGGCCAGTTGGGAGGAAAACAATGAGAGAATTGATGAAGCCATGCTCGTGGATGAATGTCGTTGCCAGAATTCTTAAATGTTTTGAATTTAGGTGTAGTAATGAACAGCTTATAGTCAAAATCATCGTGTCGTCGAGTCGCACATCGCTCATTGTTACGTCGTTTCGGCGGTTCCATCTCAAAATTCAATGCGCCTTGCCAATTTCTTTCATAATTTCCGAAGTGTCCTGTTTTATTATTTTGCGGTTGTTCCGTATTTCTATGTCCTTCTTCCCGTACTGGAGCGCGAGTGTCCTTTGAAATATGTAATTCTTGTATTACTTGTGCCAACTGAACTTGTACTTCCCGGATTTCTCTTTTGTACAGTGTATTGATTTGATTTTGATTTTGTTTGAATTTTCTAATTTGTTCATACTCTTCAGTGTCAGTGAAGGCTACAGGTCTTGTGTCATTCAGATCATCATCTACCTTTGTAGGTAAGTTAGTGAACTGATCTGAAAGTTCGGCTACTTTATCCGATAGTGATTTTATTTCCTCTGTGTGTTTTTCTGAACCAAGTTTCAGAGTGTCCATTTGTGTTGAAATCGTATCTACTGTGTCCTTTAAGTTTTCCTCAGTTTTTGCAAGTTGCGTAACCGAATCGGTAGATGCAACTGAGTGAATTTTAGCTTGCAAGGTCTCATGATATTCATGAACAATAGTTTGCAGTTCTTTTATGGCTGCTTCGTGATTCTGTAATGCATTTTCATGCCGCGAAAAAATAGGTTGAAAATGCTCACAAATTTGTGTTTTTACGTCATTACAGACTTTTTGACACTTCGGTTCAATGTTATGCAACTCAGTAGTTAAATTTTCACGTGTTTGTTGAAGTGTGGTGTCTAACTTTTGAAGCTTTTGCTGTGTTTGTCTCCGATTTTGTTCCAGAGTGTCTAACTGTTGCTGTGTTTATCTCTGGTGTTGTTCCATTGTGTCTAACGTTTGAAGATTTTGTTCCACTGTGTCTAACTTTTGAAGCTTTTGCTGTGTTTGTCTCTGATTTTGTTTCATTTGTTGCATTAATTGCAATAATAATGTATTAGTGTCTGGAATCTGTTCCTCTATGCTTTTCGGCAGTGCATTTGCACCGGCAACATTCACATTTTGACAAGCAGAAAATGTGTCTTGACTTATTTGAGAAAACGGTGAGGACGCAAAACCTGAGTCTACAGTATTTGCAATATTGTGTTCTGTCATTCCCGATTCCTGAGGCGAGCTGTTGCCGACCGATCGATCGATAATGCTTCCCTGTTCACTACTTGTTTCACTGTCTACACCATTATTTGACGCCCGCTCCATTTCCCTATGCACAGTTACCAAATTACTACTTTGAATGTCTGTTAATTCATTACACAGTGGTGCTGGTAAGCTACGCTCGTCGTCACTATTATTTCTCAGTTTACTTTGGAGCCTAGTGTTACGTTTTTCACACGCCATTATTGTCATAATACTTCATACGATAACACAGAACAGCACAATTTGAAGAGCAAAAATAAGAGAACACATTAACATAGCGCTGAAAATAATATCTAGTTACTTGCAAGCGCAGCTGCGAAATACTTGGTGCAAATCTACATGCTTGCCTCAACTGTTTTACTGTACGACAATGAAAGACTGCAACTACAAAGGAGATTCTCTCTACAATTACGCGCTAGCAATAAACAAAAGATACACTAATTACACAAACTGCAAGAACAAATCAGAAGATTCCAGTGAGGTATCCTCGGCTAAGGGTCGACATATGAAACGTCCCCTTAGAAAAATTATACATGACTGTGTTTAAACTGACACACAATATTTTTAGCGCAACGCAATCTGACTTTTTTCAAAATCCCTGCAAAAGAATGGCCCTGACTAACATTAACCTATACCTTTCGCAAATCACTTACCTCACCAAAAACCTTCGTTACTCGAACTACTGCCATACAGCGAGCGCCACTACTGCCAGCTAAATAAAAGATTCAAACTACTGAAGGCACTAACTACTGACAGGCATAGTTAGCAAGTGAAAGATTTTGATAGAGAATGAACAATGTATTTACCTTAATAGTGTTCAAAAGTCATAATATATATAGCAGTTCATGACATCCAGTCTTACAAATTTCAAAACTCTGCCATTTCTCTCCTCACATCCACCACTGCTGGCGGCTCGCCTCCAACTGCTCAACGCTACGCGCTGTTCACATCCATCTGCCCAACACTAAAATGGCAGACAACAGTGCAAACTAGCCACAGACTGCACACAGCACAGCCAGTGATTTTTCATACAGAGCTCTACGTGGCGTTACCAGTAAGAAAACCTAAACTGCCTACTTACAAGGCATTTACTTCTAAGAGGCACAAACAGATTTATGTTACCTTTGGTAACCTCAAGATAAAGATATTATAATCCAGAATCCGCATTAAACATCACGTTCCTTCATTCCCAACTGGGCAGAGCCGGTTTACGTTGGGAAATGATATAGGTGGAGTTCGAGGTAAACAGAAATACTGTCGCCAGTAAACTTACTACATTTAAAAATTTTGTTTTATTTGATGAACTGATATCCATTTAAATGAACAGGGCTCTTGTTTTACATGAACTTGATTGAACTGGAGACGTTGAAAAATTTGAAGCAGGACTGTGATTAGAATTCGTATCTCCTCTTTCGAGGATCTGAATCTCTCGGTACAGTATTGTTCCATCATTTCGTTCCTTTTTCCAAGACTTCGATCTTCTCTAGGTCTCCTCCAAAAGTAAGTATGTGGGTCCGAATCCTGATCCAGTAAAAAAATATTCATAATTTCATTTCAAGCCCTATCCTCCAAAAGTAAGTATGTGGGTCCGAATCCTGATGCAGTAAAAAAATATTCATAATTTCATTTCAAGCCCTATCACGTGCACACCGGCCTGCTAGTCAAAATTAACGGGAATTTTTAACGACTGTTCACGTGTTGCCAACAATTTCAGGTCAAACACGCACACATCTTATTGTTGGTGAGTAAGCAATTGATACTTAAGCTATATTCATGGACGATAAAGAAGAACGATAGGAGTGTGGTTCGATTGTTGCTCAGGCACAAAAATTTTTATCCTTATTTTAGATTCAAACACCTAGCAGCTGGTAACAAAAACCGATAAGTAACGTTTGATTTTACTTAATTAACAATCCGATTACGTGTTGGGTTCGTATCTACGACACAGAACTTCACATCATGCACTTCAACTTTAAATGCAGGCACACTTTGTTGCTTCTGAATGGAGGTATATCAGACATCTTTCGTGCTTAGTTAACAGGGATGAAAGGGTCTTGATAGGAGTCCCGGTTTATTACAAAAACTGTCGTCTTTTGTCTTCAAGTTTTTTTACTGATATTGGTGAAAATTTCGGTAATTCATGACTCTTCACGGCTAGTCAGCAATATAATACGATTAGATTAGATTAGACTGATACTTGTTCCATAGATCATGAATACAACATTTCGTAATGATGTGGAACGTGTCAATTTAATGAAAGATTTCCTTACATACCAGTATACAATTTCTTTACAACAATCCTTCATCCTCTCTCTCATTCTTTTTTATAGTTTCATCTCCCTCTCTCCCTCTCCTCTCTCTCTCACACTCACACACACACACACACACACACACACACACACACATACATTCTTTTTTTTTTATTTGTTTGGTGTTTTCGACTATCGGCGAGGCACGAAAACGTCCGTGAATGAGTATCTTAGTTTTGAGTACAGTTACGAAAGAAATATAAAAACAACTATGAGAGTTACTGGTTTATGATGCTTAATTTGCATTCAGTTCTGAGTATTATTAGTAACTACGCTCCAGTCCCTAAACCTAGTTACAGAAATGCGAATCAGACGCATTACGTATTCCATGCCGTAGCAACCGCGTCTTTGAGACGCCAGCTATGGTCACTTCCCAGCCCGCTGTAGGATCACATCGGTTCGTCTTCTTCCTGCTTGTACTGTAACTGAGATTTGGCAACAAAGCAAGGTGTGTTTAGCAACTCTGTGATCGAGGAGTTACTTCCTGGTTTGCACGGAATTAAGCCTCAAATTTCACTTGACTTTTCCTGTCACTTCCATTGAATAATCTGCGTTATTATCGCTTCAGGTGTAACAAATGATTGAAAATTTACGATTTTCAGTCCAGGAAAGTCGTTGCACGTGGAAATCGCAACTAATCCCGTCCTTTAAAAAGCGCTTTACGAGTTCTAGCCACTATTGTCCTCATAAGATCAAAACACAGCACGTACCTCTTCGCTGGCTCTGTGTGGAAGTGCTGGTGTGTGAAAAAGTTTGTGTTATGGCTCGTGGTTCCAGTCTTGCAGACTGCAACGTTTTTATCCCTTCTGTGAAAGAGCTGCAAGCAGTGAGATCAAACATCGATAAGGAAATAGCAAGTAAATACTTTCAGCTCATTGCGCAGTGGTGAAAAACTTACAATGCTGCACAACAGGTAACACCTCTTTCGCTGCTGACAAGCAAATGTTGGGTTTCTAGGAATACATAACTTTGTTTATGAAATGCCACATTTGCATACCTGTTGAGTATGACACAGTATACCAATTAAACACAAACCCAAGCGAAATGTGAGTGAGCAGTATATTACTAATTTGTGCCGATAGAGGCACGCTTGTGTACAGATACTCAGTTTTATTAAAACAGACTTTCGTCGTAAGGTTATCGTGGGTAGTTTTATTTCATTTCTTATAATACAGTGCACAATTTTCGTAAGGTTTCTTTTAGTGTTGTTAAAATAATACAACACCTGAGAGAGAAATTAATCATGAACGATATATGCGACTTCTCTGATGTTATCTATAACAATCTGACAATGCACATGCAGTTTATTGATTACATGCATGTAGAAAACTTGTTCTGAGTTAAAGCTGTCAAACAAGGTTTGAAGAAGAATAAAATGCCACTACCAGAGGACTGCTAATGTAGAAAATACTTTTCTGACTGTTTTGGCACGTTGCGCTCTCCCCATACATAATACAAAAGCTTCGAGACGCATCTGCTGCCTGGCCACCTATGAAACCTGAAAAGAACAAAATGTGACAGAAGTTAGCCCTTTTTCCACATGCAGCTGTTTTGGGTTGAGAAGTGAAGAAAATTATGTTCAAAGTTCCATTATTTTGATAACTTCAGCAGACAGCAGAATTGCGTTTTAAAAAATGTAGCAGTGAGTGTAAGAGGTACCGCGACGTTTTATCTTTGGTGCGCGAGGCTTACCGTTACGCTACTAGCTGTCATTTAGCTGTAGTAGCTCCGGAAGTCAACAGCAGTTCTTCCAGAACTTCCGCAGTCCACAGTGCTGTGAGATAAAGCATATGGTCGTATCTAGACTTCTGTGAGACAGTTACAGCTTTTGCTTTGCACTGCACGACGTTTTCAACAAACAGAAAGCGCAATAGAGTAGCTCAAATGGATAGGAACACTTCCTATTTAAATTTTGCATCCTACACTGTTGGCAGTTCTGTGTAGGTGGCAGTTCCGTGATTTTATTCTGGTGATTACAAAATAGAGTCGAATGTATGCACTGGGTAGCCGAGGCAGCTAGTTCATGGCAATTCGGTCAACCAAGTAAATGAATGTACTGAACATGCTGAAACCCACTACAGAGAGTCAGTGTGTCAGAATTCTCATCGAGTGTGCCGCAACGGTATTGTAAAAGAAAAATGAGCCTCAACGAAGAGTGATTGGTGGTCTGTTGGATTGCTGATAGGGTCATGTGCTGGTGGCATGTGTTCGATTCCAACTTCTGCTGATGATTTTTTAATATGGAGAGACAGATTCTATTCTCTTCTCACTACGCCAAGTGAAGAGGTATAATGGCACTGTGGTCTGAAATTTACATTAAACATGCTATTCCTTCTCTACCAAGTACACGTTAGGTTGAACCACAGTAAAGACAGGAGTGGCGAAATGTGGAAACTCTATCACCTGTAATCTTTATTATACTAGTTATTTATTTGTAGTGACGAAACAAACGCTATGTAGGGTCACAGGACACTTATTCCACCTCTTATTTGAGCTTCTGTATGTCGATAAAATTGGATCTGAACTTGGAATGCAACTCAGACCGCCCATAACGCGTAATTTGATCCCTTCGTGACAATACAGCTCGACTACTATCTGTTGTTTGTTCAAAACTGCAGATTCCTCAACATCTCCACAGATTGCGCGTGAACTGGTTCGAATCTTGGGCCGGCACTAAAAATTTCATTATGTATTTTCAAGCTGCAGCATGAGAACACCTATCTGCTGGTGGATAATAATTTTGATTTTTAATGCATTTTTCATTCGTTGTCAGCACTAACAATATCTGACGTTTTTGACTCCCAGTGAGACACAGAACTATTTGAGAGATCACTGTAAGTTCAAAGATGTTATTAGGAGCTGCTGGTGGAGAAGAATTCGGTAGCTGACGTCTCTTTGTGTGTAGTCAATAATGATATGTGTGGGGTTCGATTCCTAGTCAGCACTGAACTCTTCGTCATATTATTTCTAGTTCAAACATGCTCACGTGTCGCTGCTGGTGTAACAAACCCATATTTAACGTTCGATTTCTTTAGAATATAACAGCGATAGGTGCCGGCTTGGTGTCCTGGGAAGGAAAAAATTAATGTTTCGTCTCGTCATTTCAGTTAAAACATCTAGCTACTGCCGAGAAAATCCGATGTGTCACAGTTGATTGTGCTTTGATAACAATCCTATTAGGTTCTGGGTTCGAATCCCTGTCCAACACAAAGCTTTGCCTCACGGCATTTCAAGTAAGTTACTTGTGAAGAAGCAATATTTATCATCTCTCGTAGTTCGTTAACAGGGACAATAGATGCTCGGTAGGAAATCGCGCCCGTTGAAAATGTTTACGTTTTGTAATTTAAAGTTGATATTTGCTAACTGATACTGTCTAAAATCGAGGTATATCACTCTCTCTATGCCTAGTCAGGAATGTCTGTTAGTTTTCGTCAGTCACGAAATCTCAGTCTGCATTACCTGGGTTTGAATCCATATGCAGAACGAGGCGGTTCGTCGTGTCATTTGAAGTTAATACATATTCTCAACTAGCTGCTAGAGAATAACGTAAATTTGTAATGTCATTTTGTGTTAAATAACAAGTACGATATGATACTTTGAAGAGGAAATCAAGAATACGACCAACTTACTACGTGCATTACCTATTTGACATAACAATGAGAGTGGTAACATTTCACGTATTTCATTTATTGCAATAAATGTGAGCTTACAAGCCTTAAGGACAGTCTTATCTGTGATAAGGTGTTCCCTGATATTTGTAGAATCGTGGCATTACTTTATATCTTGAGTTATTGCGATAAAGATCAGAATTTTCTTGTGGTGACTTGTTGGGACCATTTTCAATAGTCAAACGACTGTACCAAGGAGCGATTAGAGGACCTGCTAGACAGCTGCGTTATGTGGGTTGCATGCGAATCAGGCGAAATGCAATTCAGGGCGTTCGGATACTTTTGGGTATGACTGTACCATGAGACGCTTAGTAAGGCGAGTACGTTTGAAGAATTGGCAGATAGGTTACGGCAAACATATCGTAAGCAGAATAGTGTAAGACTTTTTAGGGAGAAGTTAGCTAATTTCTCACAGAATGTCAGTGAGACTATGGAGTCTTTTTATTCATGCATTTATTTTACCGGGCAAGATTAGGGCCTTCAGGCCCTCTCTTACACCTAACCAGGCATACTCAGATTCAACTAATTTCAGTTTCTACAGAACATTAAGGACATATAACATGTTATACAGTATTAATGTCAAAGAAAAAAAATAGAGATTATAAAAGTAGTACAATGATAATTATAACAATCAAAAAATTATTATAACAATCAAGAATAATAATAATAATAATAATGACTATGTATATGAAAGTAAACATATTTTTCTTTTATGAATGTCAGTCCTATTGCTAGTTGGGAATTTTCTCGTTATATTCTTGCAGCTTGTGAATTATTCTCATCAAGGAGATACATAAGACCATAGAATGGGGTGAAAGAGATGTAGAAGAGGTAGATAGGTTAGAGGAAGAGAAATAGAATGGTAAAATTCGAAGCTATGATGGAGAGGAGAAAGAAAGAGATGAGAGGGGCAGAACAGTGGTGGCTATACCGTCCCTAATATGTAAGTCTTGAGTTCCCTCTTGAATGTTTCAGATAGGATACGGAAAATTAATTCGCAGACCTATGAATTATCGGGTATTCCTGATGCGGACCGTGTATTACTACGAGAGGCAGAAAATAGAGCCCTCGACCTTTTCCTCAGGGGAATTCCTGCAGAATTTTCTCGTAGGGTTAGGATGGAGAATCCTGGGGATTTAGCTGCAGCACTGCGTATTGCAACGCATGTGCAGGCGATAGACATTGCAACAAGGGTTCGCAATGGTAAACGCATCTTTGCGTCGGAGAGGAAGTGTTACCGTTGTGAGAGGAAAGGTCACGTGAAGGCTCAATGTAGAGAGCCGCAGTGCTACGCTTGTAAACCTTATGGTCACAAGGCGAATGAGTGTCGTAGCTAGCAGAATGGTAACGGGAATAAACAGGGAAAAGCGTTAAACGGGATCGGGAGTTTTTCGTCCGTCGCAAGACATTCCCGGTAAGTAGAAGTACGGTGAAAACTAGTACAGAGACGGATTGTTGCTTGATAGGTGTTGTAAGGAATAACAGATGTAAGTTTTTGATTGATACAGGGGCACATGTATCTGTTACTGGTCTAGACCTCGTGGGTAGGAGAAGACTAGGTACTCCTAGGTATAGATTACGTGGAGTAGGGAATAATGAGTTGCAATCATTGGGTACAACACAGCTCATTTTTAAGATTGGAACTGTAGAGTTCGGAGAGCAAATGGAAGTGTTGCCAACTGTGGGACAAGGGTACTCTGTGATTCTCGGACTGGACTTCCTCGATAAACACTATGCCAAAATTAGTCTTTCACAGCGTACAGTTGAACTTAGTGGAAACTTCTTTTCAATGGGTACAAAAGCTGTAAATGTTTCTACATCGCGAGGTGCATCCGTTGCTAAGATGTCACCAATTGAACCGTGTACAAGGGCATTAAAGATGATTACGCATGTCAAAGTGCCTTCGGGTACAGGGAAGTTAGTTTGGTTGTCAGTAGTTACCGATGTACCACAGTAGAGACTAAGTGTGGTGGAGCCACTGCAGAGCAGTGAAGCATTGGATGAAATGCATTGTTTTATTAGGAGGAGCGTTGTGCGCGTAACGGATATAAATGGGGAACTGATGATTCCGGTCAGTGCAGATAATTTTGGGGCAGATGAAGTGGATCTCCCAAAGGGTTTAGTGGTAGCAAGTTTGGAAATACTCTACGATGAGGATATAGGTGAATCCCAAGGTGATTATAACGTCAAGCAAACCGTCAAGGCATCTGTACTACGTGATGAGATTCATCATTTGGAGAATGGTGATCGTAAAGCTATGGAAGCTTTGTTATTAGAGTATTTAGATTTGTTTAATTCAGAAGGTCCATTACCAGCAACTCCTATTGAACAGCATCGTACACCGACTGGCGATTGTCCGCCGGTCTATAGAAAACCATACAGGATAGCGAAACACCTACAACCACTAGTGGAAGAATTTATTAATCAACAGCTAAGGGACGGTATTATGGAGAACAATGAAAGCTCGTGGTCTGTCAACATAGTGGTAGTTCCTAGGAAGTCATTGGACGGTACTAAAAAGTATAGGTTTTGTTGTGACTATCGTTTTTTGAACGCACGAACTGTAACAGATGCGTATCCAATACCGAACATCACGGAAACATTGGACAACCTAGGTCGGTGTAAATATTTTTCGACACTAGATCTAAAGAGTGGGTACCATCAGATAGAAGTAAGTCCCGAGGATAGACCGAAGACGGCCTTTAAAACAAGCTTTGGTCACTTTCAGTATCGCAGAATGCCATTTGGGTTGAAAAACGCTCCTGCTTCTTTCCAGCGTCTGTCAGATGGTGTGCTTCGGGGACTGAAACCGAAGATTGCTATGGTATACCACGATGACATTGTTACTTTTTCGCGTAATATAGAAGAGCATGTGGAACGACTGAACGAAGTATTTAGTAGGCTAAGAGCGGCAAATCTTACGCTTAATGTCGAGAAATGTCAGTTTGCTCAGACGCAAGTGACTTATCTTGGGCATATTATCAGTCAGGATGGGGTAAGAACGGATCTTCGTCTAACGTCGGCTGTGCATGGTTTTCCAGTACCATAGACCACTAAACAAGTTCTGCAATATGTCGGTTTATGTAATTACTACAGACGATATGTAAAGGGGTTCGCGGAAATTGCACATCCATTAACGAAATTGTTAAATAAAGGTGTTAAGTTTGAATGGACAGCACAGTGTCAGGGGGCATTCGAGAAGCTCAAACAGATATTAACATCAGACCCAATGTTGCTACTTCCTGATTTCGAACAAGAGTTCATACTATCTTGTGATGCTAGTAATATTGCTGTACGTTGTATTCTTTCTCAGAGGGTCAATGGACAGGAACATCCAGTGGCTTATGCTTCCAGGCAATTGAATAAGGCAAAGAAGAATTATTCAGCTACAGAGAAAGAAATGTTAGCAGTGATTTACGGTATCTCGTATTTTCGCTGTTATTTATATGGGTGTAAGTTCAAGGTGATTACAGATCACGCAGCATTGAAGTGGTTGTTGGGGTTGAAAGATCCTACGAGTCGTTTAACGAGATGGGCACTGAAACTAAGTGAATTTGACTACGAGGTAATTGACAAACCAGGGGTAAAACATACGAATGCAGATGCGCTTAGTAGAAAAATAGCAGCTGTTCAAGTTGTGGGCATACGTGGGAAGGAGTGGATAAAGTCGCAAGCCACTGACAGAGAGTGTCAATTGTTCCGAACGCAACCGCTGTTTGAAATGCAGGATGGGTTGCTTTGCAGGAAGACGAAGTGCGGACTATGCGTCGTAGTACCGGAGTCGCTGAGGGAAGAAGTGTTGAAACAAGCGCACGACCATGTATTGTCGGGTCATGGTGGTAAAAGAACAACTGATAGACGGGTAGCTGAAAGGTTTTCGTGGAAGACACGTCGCAGTGATGTAGAGCAATATGTGCAAAATTGTATACCGTGTGCGCAGAGAGCAGATTTAAGTTATGAGAAAATTCAGTTACAGAGACTACCTGAAGCGGATCGTCCGTTCGCATTCATCGGATTAGACGTAATCGGAGCATTTAACAAGACCCAAGTGGGTAATCGATACGTATTAACAATATTAGATCATTTTTCCCGATATCTGGTAATGGTAGCTATTCCAGATCAGAAGGCAAGCACTGTTGCGCAAGCCTTAGTAAATAACTGGTTGCTGAAGCATGGTGTACCTGATACCATAATTACAGATCAGGGTAGTAACTCTATGTCGGAGCTGATGAAGCAGTTATGCCGTTTATTGAAAGTTAAGAAATTGCGGACAAGCCCCTTTCATCCTCAGTCGAATGGACGAACAGAACGGGTTTATAGGACGTTAGTTAAGATGATTAGTCATTACGTAAATCCAGAACACACGGATTGGGATGTGTATTTAAATCTGTTGACAAGCGCATATAACGCGAAAGTTCATGCAAGAACGCTCCGTATGAGATAATTTATGGTCGGAAAATGCCATCACCATTTGATGTGCTCAAACCTCAGGTAGGTTCACAGGATGAGTCAGTGAAGAATTTCGCCAAGAAATTGAGAGATATTTGGCAAAGGGTACGGCGTGCTAATACTAAATTGAAGAAACAAGAGAGTATTGCGCAAAGAACAGGTAAACTGCCGCAATACAGAATTGGTCAATGGGTATTGTTGGCTATTCCTTATGTTCCGAAGGATAAAACGAAGAAGTTTTTGACGAAATATTCTGGACCGTATCAGGTAAATGAAATAGTGTCTTCAGTGAACGTAAAGTTGCAGTTACCAACCAAGTCGTCAGTAGTTCATGTGAGTAGGATTAAGCCGTTTAAGGGCGCAGTGGATGCGTTATCGCAGATTCCTCCATCAGTAACAAAGGGTGTGAGGGTACCGAAGCTAAAAGAACAGCAGAGGAACGTTCCTTACGCAGTTAGGTCTAGGGATAAGTAGATTAAGTGTCCTCGGGGAGGAACATGTCGTATTTATTGTTATTAGGTAATAAGGTATGTGTGGTTTTTACTTGTCATTTGTGTGTTTTAGACGTGGTAAGGAAGGGAGCGATTGACATGGCTTCCTTTTCCTTCAGGTGCCGTGCCAGGATGTGGCCCGGGAAACTTTTCGTCAGTCTGGTACTGCTACACTGTTGCAGAGGAGACGTGGTGCAGGTGCAACCACTAGATAAGGGAATTTTGTTTGCAAGACAATTAGATGTGGTATTGTCAAGCCGCAGGTGGACCATTGTGTTCACGTATAATATATGGGGAGTGAGGAATGATGTACAGACACCACAGGATAGGTTTACGGTGCTACAGGTGGCCATGGGGAAGGAGGGGTTGTTTTAAGACATACGGAACAAGTATCAGGAATTGAAACTCTCATATGAAAAGCTGAGAACGCAGCTGCAACAAGTAACGGAAGTGGTCCCGCAGACGCTCGTTCCCAGAAAACGAGGGTGGTTGGATGCAGGGGGAAAATTGCTGAAAACAGTGTTTGGAACCGCGAACGAGGAAGATATAAGGAGCTTAAATAGTGCAGTGGGGGAGGTGCAGGAGTTGGCGGAGGAGACAAAGTCGAAAGTGGATTGGCACATGACACGTATAGGTAACATGGAGCAGGGGATATTGAATGTCACTAGAACAGTTCGGGAGTTGACGCCAGACCTGGAACGGTATGGATCAAATAGGAAAGTGTTTAATGGGGATATAGAGGCTATACAGGCGAGATTGAGCCGAATAGACGGGAAAATACAAGTTACAGCTTTATTGAGGGCATTAGCGGACAGGGTTGATGATGCACGTGTCGAACTGGAAGCGTTATACGAAGCTATGTATCACGCAGTGCATGGTCAATTGAGTGCCACTTTGTTAGGTCCAGATCAGATGCTGACGGCGTTGCTGAAAGCGCAGAAAGAATTTTCGGAAGGAGTGCGTCATCTCGTGCCTCCGGCGAAGCGGAATTTACCGTTATTCTATCGCATGTCTAAAGTGAGAGTAATTACGGATCAGGCGAATATACACGTAGAAGTGCAAATACCAGTGATGGGTATCAATTCGCGGTACCAGTGTTATACAGTGCACCCGTATCCAATTAGATGGGGTGCACTTGGGAAGTGGGTGCAAGTGCAAACTCGGGAAGTGTTGTTAGTGTCAAGACGGAGGAGTGCTCATGTGGTAATGTCTACGGAAGATTTGACAGACTATTTCAGAGGAAGTGTTTTTATTTGTCCAGCATAGGAGGTGGCAACCCACAATCATTCGTGTGAGATACAGTTGTTCTTGGGGAATATGGGAACCATAGAATGCGAAAAGAAGGTGTTACTTCCGAGACCGAAATTTCAGAAAGTTGGGGAACATAGGATTTACTCGAACTAGAGACCGTAGTGGCCACTTGTTACAGAAATGGTAGATTGACAGATACATCAAAGCTTGAATTGCAGGGCAGTGGATTATTGATTAATGCCACTTGATGTGAAATAGTGGGGAAGCATTTTCACCTGCCAGCTACTTTCACAGGTACAACAATGATTAACGTGACACAGCCTATCTTGTATTATCCAGAGGAACCACCACACATATTGCCTCGCCAGAACCTAACGTTTACTAATGAGTTCTTGGATCCCACATTGCTACAATCTTTAGATAGCCTGATTATCTCAGAAAAGGAGCAGATCTCAGTTAATCAACTACTGCAGCACGTGCAGCAATATCGGGAGAAACGTAAGCAAAACACAATCATATTTGGTGTGTCAACGACTAGCATAATCTTAGTTCTAGTGTTTATTTGTGCAACTTACTTTTGTACACGGAAAAAGATGTCTCGTTCTGAAATAACAACCTTACATCAAATACCTATGGGATGGATCGGAAATAGTGGAACGTAATGTAAATAGATAACCAATGATAAGATTGGAATCAGTATTAAGTGTAAATAGATTATTAGTGGATAAGAAAACTTTGACAGTGTTGTAGGAGTAGTTGTAAGATACCTGTCGAGTAAAAGGAAGTATGGCGTGCACAACCAGTAAGTCCAGAATTGTAAAATTTTGGACGAATTTTCTTATAAAGGAGGGGGATGTGTAGTGTCGCGGAATAGTAAAGAGTTGGAAATGTGGACTATTGTCAAAGTTTCGTTACCTATGCCGAGAGCCAGAGGCAACATGTTAGGCAAGAGGTAAGACGATTGCACACGTATCGGAATGTGTCGTCACGCAGGTGCAATGGCCGGGTTACACACAACAGGCGAGAGACAGACGGAGACTTTCGTAGAGTGTAAGACAGAGGTATAGCGTCAGCTGTACTGCATTTCACAACTTCTCGTAAATTTCCCATAACAACACGTAAATCTGTCACAAGAACACCTAAGGGGCGAGTACGACAGATAAATCAGCAGTATAAGTGGAACGAATGCGTTCATTACAAACGAGCATGACATCAGGACGTCGCTCGTGCTTCCTTTAAATACGCCAGCTTTGATAACAACAAGGGACTCGCAGTTAGACTTGAAGTTAGATGTGTACTGGGTCGCTGCATAGCGCTCAGCTCGGCGATCGACATGTTAATCTTTATTAAGGAGATGTTGCAGTAAGGGCGCCCGATCCAGCAGCAGACGTGAGGGGACGGTACCAGCCCTCGTCCTCTCTGCTGCCGCTGTCAATCATCAACCTAGGATTAGCAGACATCGCGGCAGACTCGCTCGCCGCCATTGCTGACCGCATCAGTGAGCCATCATCGAGATCGTGCGGGGCCTAGGCCCTGTGCATCTGCCATCACAACCGAGTGAGCCGACGACGCTGGGGGATTGCAGCCCGTTCCGCCCGTCCACCGCGGACGAGCCACCAGGAGGAGCAGGGAAGAAGACGGAGTGGGACAGAATACACTGCACACTACGAGAACGCTTCTCGTGCCAACAGCGTTAGGACTCCAACCCGGAGCCTCCTATGTGCAGCGGCCTGCTGTCCGCCGCTGAGCCGTCCGGGCGCCACTAGCCATGTGCGGCCGAAGTAAGGCGATTCCACCGCTACGTCATAGCACGCGGCGCTACGCTAGCAAGACTGGTGCGGCCCGGTGCGGGTGTCATCACTCCGAGTCAGCGACGACTCGGGGAAGGTCGTTGATATCACCAAGCTCAGCCAGCCTGTGTTACGTGGGCCACATTGTTCTCGACAGGAATAAAGGTATCACGAATTAATAATGTTTCTTTGGCGTTTCTGGCGCGTCAACAGTCATTTCCTAGCATCCTGACAACTGGAGAGGTGACCGCTCAGCTTCCAGTCCACCGTAGGCGACCGGGACCCCCGGGGTGCCTACAGTTATTATGTATCAACATTCCACACTTGCAATGGCTTGTGTTGCGCTCACATTAAGCTGTGGTCTTGCAATGTTAATCACTCAAATATGTTACCTAGACAAATGTATTCCCAAAATTTCTTTTACATACATTTTATTTTGATGCTGAGACTTGTTTCTGTTATTTGTTAAACAATAATAGAAACTAGCAGGCATCAGGAACTTCATAACACCATGTCATTGGAAGCCTAACCTCGCTTACCACCATGGAAGTGTGCCTTAAGCCCCAAATGAATCTAATCTGGAGTGTACAAGTACACAGTCGTTCGTGTACTAGATCATTCTCTTCTCAGTATCACAGCCTACACCACGAGACTGTGACACCTGGAGCGACATCCCAGAATACGGTATGGGGTTTGCCCCTTGACCACGAGACAGGGCAGCCTGCCCTGAGTCATGTGGGAGCAGTCCGCTCACCGGAGGGAGTTTACGGCCCTAGTCAGCTGCGCCGCCGCCTTGTCATCACGGTCGCAGCTGGAGACACCACGCTTGGTCACACTTTTTACGCTGTCAGCGATGCTAGACCTATGAGAGGCCACTGGATACTTCCACCAAGCTGTTCCTGATGTACTATGGCCAAGGGCTGGAATAAAGAAATTAACTGAACAATACTACTGTCATCTTGATGCCTCATTTCACTCTTCACGGATGACAACCCAAGGGTCATTTAACACTGGTGCCAAAACACTTACATCACCTTCTTGGAGCAATGTCTGAACCTACAGTTTGCGGTATGGTGACTAAAAAAGAAAATGTTGTATTTTGGTCATGGAGAAGAAGTTTGATGGTCATGAATCTTGTGAAGTAGATTTTATTGCAATTAGAGAATCAGTGGATTTGGCTAATTTTAAAGATAATGTAAGTCACGTCTGGTTAGTGCCTGTTAGATGTGCAAAGCGTAAGCTTGAGGGTCTCTGAGTGCCATGTATGAAATCAGTTCCAGTAAAATGTTATACGTGTTCAGTGCATATGGCTTGCCAATTCTGGATTTGGGGTGGCTTATGAATAGACGTAAGAATGTATTTAATGTATTTTGTTTCGTTGGCTCGTGAATGTTAGTTCTCAAAATATGTGTTGTCAAGGACAAAGCTTCGACAGAACCAGAGACGTAAGATGTGTGAGAGGTGGAAGCAGAATGCATACTGTTAGAAAAGGTAGTACAATTAAAAATGGATAAAACAGAACTGCTTGTATTGGTAGGGTCATGTTCATCACAATGAGGTGTAGAGTTGTCAGTGGTAAGTTTAATTGCTCCTTTTTTTGGTACGGCAATCGAGTATGTGCAGGCCTTGGAAATCTGGCTGAGACGAAAGGTTTGTCTGATAAGCAATTATTGAGTGTTGCAAAACTAAGACTAACAGGGGAAGCTAAAATTATGTAGGGTATACGGAAACTTCTAAGGGAGCCACAGAATTCGAAGAATTTAAAGAAGGGTTAATTCAGGGATATACAAAACGAAATAGTATCAGACACAATAGGAAACAATTACAGGTAATAACTAAGAAAAATATGGAAACTTTGGAACAGTTTGCAGATAGGATAAGGGAAGTTAATGGATGGATCAATGAGTTAGAACACGGTGCTGTAGTTAATGAAATTATTTTTCAAGAAGCTGAACAGAGAGCGCTCGATGTGTTTTTAAGAGGGTTGCATGTGGAAATGTCAAGACGTATGCAGACAGGGTTTCCGATGGACGAGTGCACAGTAGTGCAGTTAGCTATAGGGTGTGAGGAGATCGATTTGTCGACTGGAATGCAGTGTAAACGGACAGTGTTTGCTGCTAACATAAAAGGTTTCAGGCATGGAGGAACGGGGCATGTAAGGAGGCAGTGTCGCCAACCCCTGGGTGATGTGAATAAAGTAAGAGGAAGTAATAGTTTTAGAAGAAGAGGACAGGGGAGCAATAAGATGTTAAACACCAACGGGAACTCCAAGTCCACCTACGGTAATTCCCAGTGAGACTGAACGCTACAGAATCGTATGCAGAGAAGGATTGTGTGATAAGAGAAAAAGTAAGGTAAAAAGTTTCCAGGATATTTCTGGACACAGGGGCCCATGTGTTGGTGGCCAGTAGTGATATGGTGAAATGTAAGCAGTGGGACACATCATGGTAAAAACTGCGTAGAGTGGGGGATAAAGATGTACACCATTAGGAACGGTGGATATAGACTTTTGCCTGCATACCGTTCAGTTTAAACACCGTGTAGAGATTTTGCCACAATTTAGTGAGGGCTATGACATGATCCTGAAATTAGATTTCTTATATCAGCATTGTCCTATAATCGGTCTTTGGAAACATAGTGTTGAATTTGGCAGGAAAGGGGGCTGTTGCGAAAGACGAACCGATTAAACCGCGAACGACCACACTAATACTTGAGTCACGCGATTGTGTACCTAAGAGTACTGCGAAACCACTTTCGGTCAGTGCTGAGTCTGTCTTGCCGGTAGCAATTTTGTGTGTAGTAGAACCAATAGAAGAGAATGAAATATTAAATCAGGTGGGCTGCTTCGTTAAAAGAGGTATTGTATGCATACAAGAAATGAAGGGTAAAAAGAAGGTACCTGCTTCTATAGATAGTTTTAGCACAGAGGATGTAGGACTGACGAAGGGTTTTTTAGTTGCTAATTGGATATCCTGAAGGAAGAACAATGGGACATAGGGGATGTCAGCCACGAATAATCGCCAAAAGCCATTGGAGCTATATTATAAGGAAAAGTGAAGCACCTAGAGGCAAGCAATAGGGAATGGATGGAAAAATTACTTCAAAAATATAAGGATTTATTTTTTCGGAAACGGCCATTACCAGCTGTGCATATGACACAGCACCACATTCCAATGGGAAAAGAATCACTAGTTTAAAGCAAACCATACAGAATACCTAGGTACTTGCAGCCACTTTTAAATTAATTTATCGATCAACAACTGAAAGATGGAGTATTTCAAGAAAGTAATAATCGATGGAGGCCAGGAATGGTTGTACTAAAAGAAATCAATGGTTGGAACACGAAAATATAGGTTCTGTTGTGACTGTAGACATAACAATGAGTAAAACCTGACATGCACCATTTATCAAATATCACAGAAACCTAGGATCATTTAGAGGAAAGGAAATATTTGTCAACAATGGATTTAAAGAGTGGTTATCACCAGATAGAGGTTCCACTGCAAGAGTGACAGAAAACACCGTTTTCGGCACCATGGGGGCACTACCAATTCAGAAGAATGCCATTTGGATTAAAAAATGAACTGCAACGTTTCAGAGATGACTGGACAGAGTACTCACAGGTTTAAAAGCATGGCAATGCTTAATGTATCTCGATGACAACATCTTCTATGAAAGAGATATAGAAAAGCAGATGCACAATTAAGGGAAGTATTCCGAAGATTAAAAGCAGCTAAGTTAACACTGAGTACAGAAATGTGTAATTTTGTGATGGAAGTGGTAGTATACTTAGGTCATATGATAGGTAAAGATTAAGGTTAAAATAGAACTAAGACTAATTAGATGTGTACATGAATTTTCTGTACCAAAATCTGTAAAGGAGCTGCAATCGTTCTTGGGACTCGCGAACTATAATCAGTGGTTTGTAAAAGAATTTAAGGATGTTGTCAGACCATTGACACAACTGTTAAAGAAGGATGCCAGCATGCATTTCAGGAGCTACAAGAAGCCTTAACATTGAATCCGATATCGGTTTTTCCGAATTTTAATAGAGACCGTGTCTTATCATACAATGCATCAAATCATGCAATTGGCTGTGTGTTATCACAAGACAACTAAATTCTGCAAAAAGAAATTACTCCACAATGCAGAATGAGACGTTAAGCTTTGTTTAAGGATTCGGGAGGGGGAGGAGAAGATGAGTGTTTAACGTCCAGTCGACAACGACGTCATTAGAGACGGAGCACAAGCTCGGGTGAGGGAAGGATGGGGAAGGAAATTGGCCATATCCTTGCAAAGGAAACATCCCGGTATTTACCTGAAGCAATTTAAGGAAATCATGGAAAACCTAAATCAGGATGGCCGGAGACGGGATTGAACCGTCGTCCTCCCGAATGCAAGTCCAGGGTGCTGACCACTGGGCCACCTCGCTCGGTTTTAAGGATTCACAAATTTCAAATGTTATCTGTACAGTAAAAAGTTAATAATAATAACAGATCATGCCGCATTAAAATGGTTGCTGGGGTTAAACGATCCTTGTAACTGGTTGGCACTATGGGGAGTAAAACTAAGTGAATTTGATTTTGAAGTTATGTAAGTAGAATAATTTTGTAGGTTCTGGTGCACTAATGCAATGTTAATATAAATTTTGTATTTTATAAGTAAAACAAGTGATTTTAAAAAATTAATTTAAAAATTCAGTACATTTGATTAAATCAAGCTGTTTTTACAATGTTAACTAAAATACCGATTTTTACACTAACTAAATACTTTGTCTTCATTATTTAATTTAATATGTGTTGTAGAAAAATAACATGTATTACTTAAAAAAGGAAATTAATTTTTAAAAAATCTATTGGGAAGGTAAGTAAATTAATTAAAATGCGTTACCAAAAGTACATTATTTTAAAAATCACATTCTGAAAGTAAGTAAATAAATTAAAATGTATTAGTTAAAAAAGTACATTATTTTTCAAAAAATCAATTGTAAAGGTAAGTAAATTAATTAAAATGCATTAGTTACCAAAAGTACATTACTTTAACAAATCACATTGTGAAAGTAAGTAAGTAAATTAAAATGTATTAGTTAAAAAAGTACATTATTTTTAAAAATCACACTGTGAAGGTAAGTAAGTAAACAAAACTTATTAGATAATAAAAGTAAATTATATTAAAATTGTGAGCTTTTACTTTTTCTATCTTTCTTAAAATGTTTCAGAAATGTATATAAGTATGATGTTAACACTTTAATAATTTTTGTAAGTTTTCATTTATTTATATAGAAGCAAATATTAATAATTAATACATTTCAGTAAGTAATATATGTTGTGCATCATATGTAAGATTATTTTCACCATATATAATTACATAAGCAAATGTATCATTTGGAATTTTATCTTTAAAATTTGCACAAAGTTTCATATTTGTTTTTTGTGTAGCTATAACATTTCTTCTACATGTCATATTGATTACATAAATTGGATAATTAGTTACAAAACTTAATGGATTAATATCAATATCTGATTTTAGTAAAGTAATTCTTTTAAAATCAAGAAATTCATCATATGCTTTTAAAAAATTATTCGGTGGATTAATATTCCACATTTCTTGAGGAAAAGCTTTTTTTATCATTTTTTAAATCTATATTATGTAGTTTAACATGATCAAATAATGATTAATCAATTAATAGATTATTTTTATGATTTGTCTTAAATACAACAAAAACAAAATATGGCGTATCAAATTCTGTAGGGTTATAGAAATTTGTTATATCTAGTTTTAAACTATTTTTACTAGATAAACTAGTAATTTATTCTGTCCGTAGATAATAAAAAGAAATAGGAATTTTAAAATATTTTCACATTGTTCAAGTTCATAATTTGGTTCATATTTAACAAATGGTACACGAATTTTCATAGAATCAATAATAATTTTTCCTTTACGAAATGTATCTTCTATTTCAACACCAGCATCATTTATATCAAACCAATGTAAAATTGCATCTCCAGAAGAAGAACTTTTTGTAAAAACTACAGTTAAGTTTCCTTCAAACACGATTTCTTTATAATCTTTAAAAAAATCCACCAAGCATTGACAAAGGATAAAGTACTTCATTTCTTTTACAATCTATTTTTTCTGTATTAAGCATCTGTCCTCCTAAACTCATTTTGTCAGTAACAAATGATGTTAAATGTTGTAAAACTGTAGCTGAAATAAAAGGATGTTCAATTCATGATAATATATTATTTCCTTTCTTATTGTTATAATGTAAAATAATTTAGTTATATAATTATCAATAAACTTTTTGTTTGATTTTCCATCATAAGTCGGATAATCTGTACCATCATCTCCAATAATACTAAAATTCAGAATAATTGGGCATGATTAGGATGTAGCCAACCATCACCAATATTTATTTCAAATTGTGAATCTCTGTTAGGAAAATTTAAATTATTTTTAGTTTTTTCATTAACAGGAAATGAACAAAACTGATAACTTACAATTTTATTCATGATTTATTAAGGTAAAATTTGTTATGATGTTTTTAAAATAACTGTTACAGTAGCACCATTTAAGTCAATTTAATTATAATTTTATATAGTAACTTCTAAATCTTGAATTGTATTAACAATAGGAATCTTTACAGTATAATTTGGCTCATAAATTATTGCTCCACCAAATTCTCCATGATGTTGAAATGAAGCTATAATATTAGTTTCTTTATGAAAATGATCATTATGTTTTACATACATTCTGTCAAAAAGGTTAAAACTTATATTTATTAATTCAAAAGGAATTATTTTAGGAACATCTTTAGCTATAGCTTTTTCATTAGCTTGAAAACCTTGATTATTAAACCCAAGTAATATTCCAATACTATCTGCTATATCCATATACAATTTTACATCATTTTCAATAGTTATTCTGTTTAAAATTTCATTTGCTTTAATGTGTATATTGGGTTTTTCAAACGTATAATTTCTATTGTTTCTCCATCACAAAGAAATTTATTATTTTTTGTTGAATAATTTGGTGCTAGAGAAGATGAATAAAAGTCAACTAATGAAACATTAGTATAATTATCACATATTGGAACAATTAATCCTTTTGTAAGTATAGAAGAATTATAACTAAGTTGAAATAATCTATTCATTAACTACTGAAAAATTATTAATAATGTAAAAATTATTAATAAATGAAAAAGTATAAATAAATGAAAAAATTATTAATAAATCAACAAAAGAGATTGGAAACAAAAGCAAAAATTCCAGAAAATAATTTTAAAATGTACATATTAAACTTTTACCAAGTTCTATATGATGTGCAATAATTGGACCAAGTGGATGTGGAGAAAAAATATTAATGATTGATAATTATATTTTACTTCCAGGATGGTTAAATTGGAATAAAATTATACATTTGTATGTTTATTCAAAAAGTTTAGAAAAACCAAAGTATCAAGAATTTATAAAACAATGTAAAAATATTCAAATTCGATTCATGATAAATTGTTAATTTTATTGAAAATACTGAAGAAATTATTCCTTGAGATGAATGTGATGATAATTCAGTTGTTGTAGTTAATGATTTTATTCTAGAAAATCAAGATATTGTAAAAAAATATTTTACTAGAGGTAGAAACAAAGATATAGATTGCTTTTATTTAGAACAATCTTATTCAAAAATACCTAATCACGTAGTTTGAGACTGTTTTAATTAACTAAATATTTTTACACAGGGTGTTACAAATTTAAATCACATTTATCATAATTCGTTGGTTGAGATTTAAAGTTTAGTAATTTTAAAGAAATGGGTAGTAAATGTTGGAATGATGAATTTGATTTTTTAACAATAGATATGACATGAAAATCAAACAAAGGTAAGATTAGGAATAAAATAAAACATTTGGTAACAAAATCAACATTAAATATAAACTATCACTTTAACATTGCAGCCAGCCACAGGACTGCTACGGTCAGAGGTTCGAATCCTGCCTGTGTGATGTCCTTAGGTTAGTTAGGTTTAAGTAGTTCTAAGTTCTAGGGGACTGATGACCTAAGACGTTAAGTCCCATAGTGCTCAGAACCATTTGAATCATTTTTTTTACATTACACCTAAACATAAATATAATCATAACCATAACCATAAACATAAATCCCCCCATGAACCATGCGCCTTGCCATTCGTGGGGAGGCTTGCTTGTCTCAGCGATACAGATAGCTGTACTGCAGGTGCAACCACAACGGAGGGGTATCTCTTGAGAGGCCAGACAAACGTGTGGTTCATGAAGAGGGGCAGCAGCCATTTGAGTAGTTGCACAAGCAACCGTCTGGATGATTGAATGATCTGGCCTTGTAACACTAACCAAAACGGCCTTGCTGTGCTGGTACTGCGAACTGCCTAAACCTAGGGCAAACTAGAGCTGTAATTTTTCCTGAGGGCATGCTGCTTTACTATATGGTGAAATGATGATGGCGTCCTCTTGAGTAAAATATTTTGGAGGTAATATAGTCCCCATTCGGGACTACTCAAAAGGATGTCATTATCAGGAAAACTGGCGTTCTTCGGATCGGAGTGTGGAATGTCAGATCCCTTAATTGTGCAGGTAGGTTACAAAATTTAAAAAGGCAAATGGATAGGTTAAAGTTAGGTATAGTGGGAATTAGTGAAGTTCCGTGGCAGGAGGAACAACAAGACTTCTGGTCAGGTGACTACAGGGTTATAAACACAAAATCAAATAGGGGTAATGGACGAGTAGGTTTAACAATGAATAGGAAAAGAGGAATGCGGATAAGCTGCTACAAACAGCATAGCGAACGCATTATTGTGGGCAAGATAGATATGAAGCCAATGCCTACTACAGTAGTACAAGTTTATATGCCAACTAGATCTGCAGATGACGAAGAAATTGATGAACTGTATGATAAAATAAAAGAAATTATTCGGATAGTGTAGGGAGACGAAAATTTAATAGTCATGGGTGACTGGAATTTAGCAGTAGGAAAAGGGAGAGAAGGAAATGTACTAGGTGAATATGGATTTGGGGGTAAGAAATGAAAGAGGAAGCCGCCTGGTAGAATTTTGCACAGGGCACAACTTAATCATAGCTAACACTTGGTTCAAGAATCATAAAAGAAGGTTGAATACATGGAAGAAGCCTGAAGATACCGACAGGTTTCAGATAGATTATATAATGGTAAGACAGAGATTTAGGAACCAGGTTTTAAATTGTAAAACATTTCCAGGGGCAGATGTGGACTCTGATCACAATCTATTATGACCAGTAGATTAAAACTGAAAAAACTGCAAAAAGGTAGGAATTTAAGGAGATGGGACCCTGATAAACTACATAACCAGAGGTTATTCAGAGTTTCAGGGAGAGCATAAGGGAACAATTGACAGGAATGGGGGAAAGAAATACAGTAGAAGAAGAATGGGTAGCTTTGAGGAACGAAATAGTGAAGGCAGCAGAGGATCAAGTAGGTAAAAAGACAAGGGCTAGTGGGAAACCTTGGGTAACAGAAGATATATTGAATTTAATTGATGAAAGGAGAAAATATAAAAATAATGTAAATGAAGCAGGCAAAAAAGAATACAAGCATCTCAAAAATGAGATCGACAGGATGTGCAAAATAGCTAAGCACGCATGGCTAGAGGACAAATTTAAGGATGTAGAGGCTTATCTCACTAGGGGTAACATACATACTGCCTACAAGAATATTAAAGAGACCTTTGGAGAAAAGAGAACCACTTGTATGAATATCAAGAGCTCAGATGGAAACCCAGTTCTAAGCAAAGAAGGGAGAGCAGAAAGGTGGAAGGAGTATATAGAGGGTCTATACAAGGGCGATGTACTTGAGGACAATATTATGGAAATGGAAGAGGATGTAGATGAAAATGAAACGTGTGATATAATACTGCATGAAGAGTTTGACAGAACACTGACAAATGGAAAGACTAGTAGAAGCCGACCTGAGGGAAGATCAGTTGGGATTCCATAGAAATATCCGAACACATGAGGCAATACTGACCCTACGAGTTTTCTTAGAAGCTAGATTAAGGAAAGGCAAACGTACATTGCTGGTAATTGTAGACTTAGAGAAAGCTTTTGACAATGTTGACTGGAATACTCTGTTTCAAATGCTGAAGGTGGCAGGAGTAAAGTACAGGGAGCGAAAGGATATTTACAATTTGTACAGAAACCAGATGGCATTTATAAGAATCGAGGGAAATGAAAGGGAAGCAGTGGTTGGGAAGGGAGTGAGACAGGGTTGTAGTCTCTCCCCAATGTTATTCAATCTGTATATTGAGCAAGCAGTAAAGGAAAGAAAAGAAAAATTCGGAGTAGGTATTAAAATCTATGGAGAAGAAATAAAAACATTAAGGTTTGCCGATGACATTGTAATTCTGTCACAGACAGCAAAGAACTTGGAAGAGCAGGTGAATGGAATAGACAGTGTCTTGAAAAGAGGTTATAAGAGGAACATCAACAAAAGCAAAATGAGGATAATGGAATGTAGCCGAATTAAGTCAGGTGATGCTGAGGGAATTAGATTAGGAAATGAGACACTTAAAGTAGTGAAGGAGTTTTGCTATATGGGGAGCAAAATAACTGATGATGGTCAAAGTAGAGAGGATATAAAATGTAGACTGGCAATGGCAAGGAAAGTGTTTCTGAAGAAGAGAAATTTGTTAACATCGAGTATAGATTTAAGTGTCAGGATGTCATTTCTGAAAGTATTTGTATAGAGTGTAGCCATGTATGGAAGAGAAACATAGACGATAACTAGTTTGGACAAGAAGAGAATAGAAGCTTTCGAAATGTGGTGTTACAGAAGAATGCTGAAGATTAGATGGGTAGATCACATAACTAACGAGGAGGTATTGAATAGGATTGGGGAAAACAGAAGTTTGTGGCACAACTTGACTAGAAGAAGGGATCGATTGGTAGCACATGTGTTGAGGCATCAAGGGATCATCAATTTAGTATTGGAGGGCAGTGTAGAGGGTAAAAATCGTAGAGGGAGACCAAGAAATGTATACACTAAACAGATTCAGAAGGATGTAGGTTGTGATAGGTACTGGGAGATGAAGAAGCTAGTACAGGATAGAGTCACATAAAGAGCTGCATCAGACCAGTCTCAGGACTGAAGACCAAAACAACACCAAATATAAATATTAACATTAACATAAATATTAACATAAAGATAATTAATGTTTTAATTCATTACTGAATGTTTGCAAAGTATGATGAAAAAGTCGTTAAACAAGATAAACAAAATATTAAGAAAGCTGAAGAACTAAAAGAAAAATTTAAACTTTGGAGAAAGCAACCAAGAACAGAATATGAGAAATATAAAAAGGAAGAAGAACCTGTTATTAATGCTATTGAAAATGTGAAAAAGCCCTTGAAGGTTTAGGTGACAATGTTTTAAAAGTAACTGAAGAAAATAGGGTAGTTGAAAAACAAATGATTCCATATAATTACCATATAGCTGATTTTGAACACTGATCAACAAATAACAAATTTATAGATTCGTCTGATGATATTCCTGGAAAATGTAATTATACACTAAGTGACACAGAAATTAATGATATATTTAATACATATGAAGAGGAAAATAAAAGTAAAAATATAAATGAAAATAGAAGTAAGAATATAAATTAAACTAAAAAGATAAATGTTAGAGAAAGAATGTTAAAGTATATTAATCATAGTGATGATAAAGTATTTGGTTTAAACCACTAGGTATGTTTAAATACGTTGGCGTTTTACCTATAGAATTTAAAGGTGATAAATTAAAAGTTAAAGAAAAAACATATGAAGCTACTGATGGTTTAATGAGACTTTTAACTAAAAAACAAATTACTATATATGATTTAAATGATAAGTTTAATGTTAAAGATTTATAAAATTGTGCAGATATATTATTAATGTGCATATTGGGTTTATTTTGATACCAATCCAAATAAAAGAAGATTAAGTAAAGGTTATAAATATTTATATTTAATAAAACCAATTGTTGATGATTATTTTCCAAACATACGAAGAAAATCAACTATAGATTCTTCAGATATTAGTTCTCCTGAAATACATAAAATAGGTGAAGGTTTGTTAAAAATATACAGATAGAGAATTGAATATATTTGGTTAAATAATGTAGGACAATTAACTGATAGATTAGCAGCTATTCATGCTGAAGAACCAGCTGGAAATAAAAATTATCGTAATGAAAAAGTTAGTTCTGCACAAATGTTGACAAACAAATTAAGTGATTTTATAAATGATAATCCAAAAGGAATTCCATATTTCATTAGGTTTTTAAATAATCTTCCACATACATTTTCGAAAAGTTATAAATATGGAAAAATTAACAAATTACCTATTGAAATGCATCTTCCAGGCTATAATTATTGTGGTCCAGATACAAAAATAGAAGAAAGATTAGCCAATGGGGATAAATGTATAAATCCATTAGATAAAGTTTGTAAAAAACATGATGTACCTTATAGAGTTAATAAAGAATTAGAAAAAAGACATAAGACAAGAACTTCAATTAACTGCAAAAGAAACAATGTATGTAAATGATGCTTCATTTGGTGAAAAACTTGCAGCAAAAACAGTTAGAGGAATAATGTACAGAAAAAGAAAATGAGGTATGGGAATTAACGTTAATATTTATTAAAATAGTTGGGGATTATAAAAAATCTTTATAAATTTTTAAACAAAACAAAAAATTTTTATAAATTTTTGATCTATATATAAATCTTTATTAAATTTGTAACTATATAAAAATCTTTATTAAATTTATAGCTATATAAATGTATAATTTTTCAATTGATCATAATTTGCTACCTAGCGGTTAAATTAAACCAAAATTAATTAAATAAAAGTTAAATAATGAACAATTAAATGCAATAGAACCATTTTTAACAGTAGTAAAAAAAGGCAAAAAGAAAAGAAAGTCACTCGAAATATAGTAGTTACATTAGCTATTCCTGTTGTCGCAAAATTTTTTCGGTATTGAACAAAAGAGAAAGATGCTATAGAATTAACACAACATGAATTTTAATTTTTACCATTTTTAATAGCTGCATTACCATATTTAAGAACAATTGTTCCATTAGCTGGTGTATCTGCATTAATTCCAAATGCAATATTAAAGAAAAAGGTTAATGATGAAGAATTACAAAAACAAAAAAGACATATAAATGGGAAAAGAGCTGGTCATGGAATAAAGAAAACAAAAAATTTTCGAAAAAATTGATAAATATACTAATGCATTAAGTAATTTTGATATAGAAAAACTTTCTAAACATTCAAAATTTAAGCACTTTTTTGGTTTATACATGACTGATAAATTAGTAAGTAAAATATAAAAAATTCAATATAGTATATTAAATTTAGATATATCTCTTGATTCTGGTACTCATTGGATTTGATCAATAAAAATAAAGACAAAAAATTGGTTTTTGATTCATTTGGTGATAATATACAAAAAATTAGTTAACAACTTAGGAAAAATTGAACCGTATTACAATACAGAAATAATACAAAATTTTGATGAAGTAATTTATCTTTATTTGTTTTCCTATTCCTATGTGAAGATTATAATTTTAATGATATATTAGATTTCATAAATGGACAATTTTCGAAGTAAGATACATCTCAATAAACAAAATGAACAATTACTTAAAAAAACTGGATTCAATTTAGACAAAATTGAAAATATATAAAACTTTAGTTAACAACCTCAATTACAAGGAGATCCAATTATAACTAATGCCATTAAACAATTTTAAAAAGAATTTAATTCTATTTTATAAGTAATTAAAAGTTATGTTGGTTTTAAAACTAGAATAAATGTTACTGTAAATAATCCAATTGATGAAAAAAATGTAGTTACTAAACCATACTTAGAAAAACAATATGCTACAAAACCAGAATACACAATGAATTTAACACAATTTAATAATTATTTTACCAAAAAAGATGTAGATAAGCTTTTCCAGATTATTTCTCAAAAGCAAATTTAACTCCATACCTAAATAAGTTGAGTAATCTTACAGACAAAGTCCCTGACAAACAAATAACTGAATTTACTTTTATAACAGATTGTGAACAAAAAATGTACAGTTTCGAATATGATTTCATACTTAAAAGGATAATTTTTGTTGGTAAAAATATAAATAGAGATTTAAGCTTTAATGATTTTGATATTACAGTAAGTGTATCTGAGAACCTATATCAAATAAACAATAATAATTAATCAATAATGGCACACATATTAAATTTTGTTACTGTAAAATTGAAAAATACTGTTAAACTATTCATATAGATAAAAATATAATAGTATTTCGTGAAATAATTTAAAATACAATAAATTATTTATCGAAATAAATGAATATACTAAATACACATATAGTACTTAAAGACCATCATAGAGTTACATCTAAAAACGGAATAAAACGAATTGAGGGTATCATTAAGATTTGTAAACTAAGAGGAGTAAATTTAGTAAGAAAGTTTAGTAGATGGTTATGGTTTATATATTATTCGTGAAAATATTATTAATGAATTACATAAACCAATTAGACAAAATTTTAAAAGAAGAAATGTTGTTTCTTTAAATATAGATGATTTATGGCAAGCTGATCTAGGTGAGTTGGATTCAGGTAATGTAAAAGGAATTTCAAAAATAATTGAAATTTATAAATATTTATTAACAATAACTGAAGTTTTTTTCAAAATTGGCATTTGCTGTTCCTATTAAAGATAAAAAAGCTAAAACTTTAGTTGTGCTTTTCAAAAAAATTTAGTTGTTAGGAAACCAAATAATTTACAAACAGTTAATGTAAATGAATTTTATAATAAAGATTTTCAAAAATTAAGGAAAAATGTAACATTAACTACTATTAAACTATTTCGGAATTAAAAGTATCTGTTGTATAACATTTGAACAGAACACTTAAAGAAAAATGTGGAAGAAATTAGCTTTACAGGGAAATTATTAATTATTATATTTAGTTCAATTCTAAGTGATGAATACAATAACACTAAACATTCTACAATAAAATTTAAACCAATAGTAGTAAATGAAAAAAAATTAATAAATAAGTAATATTGTATGTAATGAAGAACCTAATTTAAACAGTTGATTATGTTAGAATTAGTAAAAAAAACTCTTTGATAAAGGTTATACAGCTAATTGGTAAACAGAAATTTTTGAAATTATTATTCTGATCCCATTACACATAAATTAAAAGATATAAAAGGAAATTTTTATGAACAAGAACAACAGAAAACAAATTATCCATATGTAATTTTGTTGAAAATGTTTTAAGAAAGAAAAATAATCACGGTTATGTTATGTAGTTAGGTTTTGATAAGTCTCATAACAGTTGGATAGATAAAGATGCAGTAATTTTACAAAGATATAGTTTACTATTTAAATCAACAATCAATCAGTTTTTAAACAAATAGTTTTTTTAAATAATTTGTTTACTATTTAGTTTAAAAATCCATTACTTTTTAAATAAGTATCAATGATCTCCATTAAATTTTGAATCCGAACATTTTGTACTTAATTATTTCATCTTTTACTTTAATACTTTTATGTTTCATTTTAGTTTATCCACTTTTTTTTTAATTCTTTCATTATTTCTTTAATTCTATCATCATTTATTTTAATTATTTCATCCTTATTTTATTCAGTATTTTTACTTTTTTATTCAATCTTTGTAGTTATTGTGTACAATAAGCTTTGTAAAATTTTAAATGTAAAAATTTAAAAGAAATTGATTAAATTTATATAGATATTATTTTAGTTATTAAATAACTTATAAATACCATATGATTATGTATCTGTTCTATTTTCCAATATATATCTTTTATTATCATTAGGACTTAGTGCTTTCTTGTTTACTTGAAGTGCTTATATTTCATGTTTTTCTCTTTTAATTACATTAATTTTCCTGAACTGATCTATGTTGTTAATCAATCTTTATAATCTTAAATACTTATTTTGTTTTTAACAACACATTTCTTAATTTCTTTAGATTTTTTCTATATTGTCACCAAATTCATAAGCATACATTTTTTCTCTAAAACTACAAAATTCTTCAAATATTTTTCCATTATATTTATCTTTCATTTTTCCAACAACGTTTATGTCTTTTTGAGAAATATTATATATTTTATCGTTTGACTAATAATGACTTCTATCAAAGTAATAAATCACTGATTTCATAGAAATCTTCAGTTTTAATGTTATAAATATAACTACATGTATCTTGAAAACATAATTCAATAATTTCTCCATATTTAGGTTTCATAACTCTATAGTTAAAATCATATATAAATTCTTTACATAAATCAACTATACTTAATCCGACATAACTATGTTTATCAAATTTTATTTTAGTTTTATTCATATGAATAGCAGTAAGATTTTCATTAAATATAGTTCCACATTTGAAGTTTGTTTTAGCTACAAGTTTAACCCATATTTTACCATTTGAAACTAATTTCATATCTTGTGCATTTCTTATATTCTCCATTGTTATACGAAATACAGAATTATTCATTATTTCGTGGAAATCATCTTCAAAATTGTCTGTAGCTTTTGTTCTTAACTGAGTGTTTAAATCTATATCCTCCTTTAACCAATTAGTCTGTTTAAATTTTAAAACTTTATGTATTTCAGCAAGTTGCTTTCCTACAGATTAATATTGCTTAAGTTTTCTATAATGTACTACACAATAATGTTATTTATCTAAAGTACTATTTAATTCACTTTCATTTGTATCTGGAACTAGTTATGATTCAGGGGCTAATAGTAATTGTTTATGTAAATCATTTAATTCTTTTGTATATTCAAATCTACTTCAAATATCTAACCACTTTCACAATTGTTTGCGATTTCATTTATCTTTGAACAATTAATATTATTTGGTACATCGCATTTAAGTCGACCCTATGGTAAATATTGGTTCATAACCTAAGATTATAAATAATTTGCATCTAGATATGTTATAATTTGATATTTCTCTATTATTAAATTTTTTTAAATAATTATTATTTGCTTTTACATATCTTTTACATCATAGGGAAATTACTCCTCTTATTCCTTTTCCAACCATGCGAAGCATGTTGTTGTTGTTGTGGTCTTCAGATCTGATACTGGTTTGATGCAGCTCTCCATGCTACTCTATCCTGTGCAAGCTTCTTCATCTCCCAGAACCTACTGCAACCTATGTCCTTCTGAATCTGCATAGTGTATTCATCTCTTGGTCTCTCACTATGATTTTTACCTACTCCTACATCGAGCATCATCAGTTATTTTGCCCACCAAATATTAAAACTCCTTTACTACTTTAAGTGTCTCATTCCCTAAGCTAATTCCCTCAGCATCATCAAGTTAACTCGACTACATTCCATTATAATTGGTTTGCTTTTGTTGATGTTCATCTTATAACCTTCTTTCAAGACACTGCCTATTCCATTCACCTGCTCTTCCAAGTCCTTTGCTGTCTCTGACAGAATTACATTGTCATTGGCAAACCTTAATGATTTTATTTCTTCTCCATTGATTTTAATACCTACTCCGAATTTTTCTTTTCTTTCCTTTACTGCTTGCTCAATATACAGATTGAATAACATTGGGGAGAGACTACAACCCTGTCTCACTCCCTTCCCAACCACTGCTTCCCTTTCATTTCCCTCGATTCTTATAAATGCCATCTGGTTTCTGTACAAATTGTAAATATCCTTTCGCTCCCTGTACTTTACTCCTGCCACCTTCAGCATTTGAAACAGAGTATTCCAGTCAACATTGTCAAAAGCTTTCTCTAAGTCTACAATTACTAGCAATGTACGTTTGCCTTTCCTTAATCTAGCTTCTAAGAAAACTCGTAGGGTCAGTATTGCCTCATGTGTTCGGATATTTCTATGGAATCCCAACTGATCTTCCCTCAGGTCGGCTTCTACTAGTCTTTCCATTTGTCTGTAATGAATTAGTATTTTGCAGCCGTGATTTATCAAACTGATAGTTCGGTAATTTTCACAACTGTCAACACCTGCTTTCTTTGGGATTGGAATTATTATATTCTTCTTGAAGTCGGAGGGTATTTCGCCTGTCTCATATATCTTGCTCACCAGATAGTAGAGTTTTGTCAGGACTGTCTCACCCAAGGCTGTCAGTACTTCAAATGGAATGTTGTCTACTCCCGGGGCCTTGTTTTGACTCATGTCTTTCAGTGTTCTGTCAAACTCTTCATGCAGTATTATATCACACATTTCATTTTCATCTACATCCTCCTCCATTTCCATAATATTGTCCTCAAGTACATTGCCCTTGTATAGACCCTCTATATACTCCTTCCACCTTTCTGCTCTCCCTTCTTTGCTTAGAACTGGGTTTCCATCTGAACTCTTGATATTCATACAAGTGGTTCTCTTTTCTCCAAAGGTCTCTTTAATATTCTTGTAGGCAGTATGTATGTTACCCCTAGTGAGATAAACCTCTACATCCTTACATTTGTCCTCTAGCCATGACTGCTTAGCTATTTTGTTCTTCCTGTCGATCTCATTTCTGAGACGCTTGTATTCCTTTTTGCCTTCTTCATTTACATTATTTTTATATTTTCTCCTTTTATCAATTAAATTCAATATTTCTTCTGTCAACCAGGGACAGTACTTCATCCCTCAAAGCTACACATTCTCCTTCTATTGTATTTCTTTCCACCATTCTTGTCAACTTTTCCCTTGTGCTCTCCCTGAAACTCTGTAGAACCTATGGATTAGTCAGTTTATCAAGGTCCCACCTCCTTAAAATCCCACCTTTTTGCAGTTTCCATGATCATATCATAATTCAAGTTTTTGTTCAGTTAATTTTAACATTGCATCCCAAGTTAAACTGGGTGCTGTATAATACTTAGAAGGATCCGGATTATATGTTTGTATAGATGTTTTTCCAAATTTTGAAATACCTCACTTAATAATAGTACATCAATTTTAAGACACAAATCATGATATTCATCAAAATTTTTTATATTTAAATGTTCCCTAACAATTTTTGCATTTTCGTAATTTTCATCAGTTATGTTACAATCATTTAAGATATTGTAAAATTTTTCTTTTGTTGTTAATTGTGATACTTCAAATTTTTTTCAAGAATCCATTTAATCAAATGTATAAACACCTTTACTGATCACTAAATTAAGTAATTCTGGAGAAAAATATTTTTTAATATTTTAAATTGATTTTTCTTTAAATGTGTTGAAAGTTTATCAAGTAAAGAGCCATTAATTTAAATGAACAACAAATCTCATTTTCAAATTTTTTGTATATTTACTAAAACTAATGTATTTATTTTATTGTTTGTTCTTAGTTCTGTTTCTCTATTATCATAACCAAGTTGTTTTAAAAAAGATGGTACTAAATGAGATTGATATAGTTTTAAATTACAATTATTGCATAATGGAGCAATATATTTTCCAGATAGATGATCATGATGATGAACTTGTTTTATAATTACATTTACACAATGTAAAAACTTTAGAATTATAGTGTATTTTGTTTCCTTCAAATGTAAATAGTTTCATTTCTTCAATTTCAGAATAAACTTTTCCAATTTCTTCAACATCTTGTTCTATACATTAAATAACTTTTTTATGTCAATTTAGTCTTCTATTATCAACAGGATTTTTACAACTTACATATATGCATTTAGTATAATGCCAAAATCCACTTGCTTCATGTTTTTTACATTTCGTTGTATGTGGTTTTCAAGATTTGGTTCACAATTATCCATATTTATAAGTAAACTTTCAAAGTCAGCATAAATAACAAATGGAACTAATTGTGTATATTGATAATTTAAAAAAATACACATTCTTCTGTATTTGGCTTTCCAACTATATATTGTTTTTTAGTTAAACAGTTTGGTGTATGGTTATCTAATTTTTCTTTACTATTGATGTGTAGTAAAGTCTAATCACAAATAAATTCTACTGTTTCATTTTTGGTGATTTGACGTGATACTAGACTACACAAACTTTTTATGCAACAATAGTGTGAATTATTATCTTTGTTGAAGCAAAGTAAATTTACATGTTTTTCATTTTTAGATTATTTAATTTTTAATGGATACACTTGATTATTTTATCAAGATCAAGACCAACATTTTTATATTTTGTTATTCCTTTAGCATCTTTGTCTACAGGAAACAAAGCAGATTTAATGGCCTATAGAAAACTTCCTTCATCATTATTTTTTTACAATAATAAAAGTTTTTTGTTAGATATTGTAAGGAAATCAATATAAGAAGGTCCTTTTAGTGGAATATATTTATTAACTGCTAGCTGTAAACAAATAATTCTATTTAATGACCATCCTGATCCTTATGCTTGAAAATTAGATATTTTTTCTAAAATATCTCTTCGCTTTGTTGAAATTTTTAACTAGTGTCTTTTTCTGTTAAAGTAGTATTGTCTCGTGTTTGTTGTCCAAATTCGTGAACTTTTTCATTTATGTCATTTGTTAGTAGTTTATATTCACAATAGAAATTAAAATTTGTCTTTAAACCATGATGTACTTCCAAATAGAATTTAACAATTTTAATAATTTTGGTTTTACTGCAGTTAAGAAATGATTAGGCTCAAGTATATCTATACCATTTTCAACATTTATAGTTTGTAATCTGTTTTCAAATACTTTTTCAACTAAATAATCTTTAATTGTATTTCTATCTCTTGGTTCCAGTTTTACAAATAAATTAGTAAAAAATGGAAATATTCTTTTTAACAGTTTTCTTCTTTAGTTAGAAAAACTTATAAATAACATAATATCTAACATTTCCTAAAATTATCCCTTTCTTCAGATATATAACTTTCAACAATATTTTTATGTTTTTCACATACTTCAGGAAATAAATTTTAACAAAATTAGTATAATTTTCACTTACTTCGTTTACTTAATTTTGGTGATTCCTCAACGACAACTGTCGAAGTCTTAGAACTGCATTCACATGTATAATTTTTAACAATACTTGTATTATCTTCATTTACTTCAGATGTATAATTTCTAACAATATTTGTATTATTTTCACTTACTTCAGATATATAATTTCTAACAATATTTGGTAGATTTCTAACAGCTTTACGTAAATTTGAACATTGTTGTAAATTATTTATTTCACAAAGTTCACGAAGTAAATTGTTCTAGTTGTCGACCATCAATGTAACTTTCTTTTTTGCTCTTTAATTTTTTACAAAAATATTATTAGATTTGAAAAAAATATTTTTTGATTAAACGATAACTATTTAATAAATGGATATTGATTATTATTTAATAGTTAATTAATAAAAAAGAATTAGTTTATTATTTAGTTCAATAATTAGTTTTGAAACATTGGCTACATTCATAATTAAAAATAAAAAGAATTAGTTTACTATTTAATTTAACAATCATTTAGTTTAATAATCATTAGTTTATTATTTAGTTTAACAATCAAATACTTTTAATTTATTTATTTAATTAACCATAAGGAATTATTCTTTAATAAATAATAAATCATACAGTTAAAGCTTTCTTACTCTTAATATATTCTAATGTACATTTCTAACCTTTATTATTATGTTTATCTTTATGTGAAGGATTTATTTAAAAACAATTTAAATCTTTAATTTCTTGACAACTTTTACATTTCTTTGTAGATGTAGATGTTTCTTCAGTTAGAACATCTTCGTTATTCATTGTAGATGTAGATATTTCTTCATTATCCATTCTTTCCTCTTCTTCTTCGCAGATGGATCACTTAGGACCACGTGTAATCAATATTTGTTGGCCTTCCTTTTCGCCCAATATTCCATCATAAACAACAAATGGGCTAGCTTTCTTTGCGTAGACCATGTATGCCGGTTAGTTTTTCTCTCTTCTTCCTCAAAACCTCGTGTGTTTGTGATTTTTCTGATCTCATTTCTATCATGTAGATTTGGAGACCCTAATTCTCTCAGGTCTTTTTCCGTCTGTTTGTACCAGTTCGGTCTTGTAGTTTTGTTCTTTAAAAATGTATGGATTTTGTGCGTTAACCTGTTTCAGTCCATTCTTTCTAAGTGACCCATGAATTGGATTCTTCTCATGCACATTGTGCCTGTTATTTTGGAAATATTTTTATATATTTCTGCATTGGGTTTTGGATAATATACCCCATCTTTAGTTCTTTGTCCTAGGTTTTTCCTCATTATCTTTCGTTGTTTCACTTCTAATTCCTCTTTTAGTGTTCTGTGTTGAAGGTTTAGTATCTCAGATGCGTAGAGAGCTTTGGGTCTAATTACTGTTGTGTAGTGTCATATTTTGTAGTTCCTCGAGAGACTCTTTTTGTTGTAAATGTTTTTTTGTTAACTGAAACGCCATCTCCATTTTCTGGACTCTTGATCTAACAGATTTCTTTTCATTACAATTTTCTGCAATCCATTCACCTGAATATTTAAATTCTTTTACTCGAGAGATGTAGTTATTACCAATTTTGAGATCAGAAGGTGCATCTTTGATGTCAGTAATAAATTTTGTTTTTTCAAATGAATTTTGTAATCCTATTTTAGCTGCCTGTTCTTGTAATAATTTTAGCTGTTTCTGTGCATCGGTAATGTCTTGTGTGATCAGTGCCACATCATCAGCAAATGCTAAACAGTGTAATTCTATACCCTTATGTCTTGGTCCCAGTCTGTGTGCTGGTGCACCTGCTTTTTTCCATTCTCTAACAACTTTTTCAAGAGCACAACTGAAGAGCACTGGGAACAGTACATCCACTTGTCGTACTCCTGTGTCTATTTCAAATTCTGTGCTCAATTCTCCCATATATTTTACTTTGGATTTGGTCTCCGTGAGTGTTTCTTTTATGATGTTTGTTGTCTTTTGATCTAGTCCAAATTCTGCTAATACTTCAAAAAGGGATTCTCAGTCTATACTGTCATATGCTTTTTTAAAGTCGACAAACGTGATGACATAACTTTTGTTTGAAGTACAATGTAAATATTTCATTGAGTTTTTCAAGTTAAGGATTTGTTCTACACAAGATCGAACTTTTCTGAACCCACCTTGGTATTCGCCTAGTTTTGAATCCAGCTGAGGTTCTGTGCAGGTTAGTAGGGATTTAGACGGAATTTTGTATGTTATTGACAATAAAGAGATTCCACGATAGTTGTTGGGGTCTGTTTTACTTCCTTTTTGTACAGAGGCTGTATGATTGCAGTCTTCCAATCTGTGGGGATTTTTTCAGTTTTCAGATTTCATATATAATTTCTTTGAGTATTGCAATAAGATTTTCTCCTGCATTTTTCCATAATTCTGCGATGATTTGGTCTTCTCCTGATGCTTTGCTATTTTTCAGTGACTGAATTATCTCTTTAATCTCTTGTAAACTTGGTGGCTTTGAGTCTGGGTTTCGTTGTGTACGATGGAACTCAAATTTTTCGGTACGCTTTTCACAATTCAGTAATTTAGAAAAGTATATTGCAAGAATTTCACAGCTTTCTGTGTTGGTATGGGCAATTTCCCCATGGTTTTTTTGAACTGGAGTGATGGAGAAGAGTACTTTGTTAATTTTTGTTTGAATACTCTGTAGAAATTTCGAGAATTGTTTTTCTTGAAATCATTTTCTATGTCTTGGAATTTTTTGTCCCCATGTTGTTTACAGACTGTTCGTATTGCTTTTGTGACTGTTTTCCTGGTATCTTTGAGAGCTTCCAGGGTCTTTTGATTTTTGTTGCACAACCAATTTTGCCACGCCTGTTGTCTGAGATTTATCAGTTGGTCACACTCATCTGTCCACCATGGGTATTTACATGTTCTTGTTCGTGGTGCTACAGTTTCAGCTGCATTTAAAAGTCCTGCTTGCAGTTGTTGCCAATTTTGTGGTTTTAAATTTTGCGTTTCTTTTGTAAATTGTTCATTGCCGTTTATCTTTTGTACATCATATTTACGGTGTGGAGATTTCTTAGTGAATTTCCTTTTCTCTGGAATGACATCTAGGGAGAATTTTGTTGGGTAATGGTCAGAATCTAGGTCTAGTCCATTAAAGACTTTAAGTTTCATGATTTCTACTGTATTTACGTAGGAGATCATTTCATGATCCAACTGATATTCACCTACTAATGGATTAGGTGAGATCCAAGTCCTCGTTTTCAAGGCTTTTTCTTGAAAAATGTTGATTTGAAAAATAGGTCATGGTTTTTGCAAATTTCAATGAGTCGCATGCCATTCCAGTTGGTCTGTGTATGCCCTGACCATTTACCTACCCAATATCGATATTTCTTTTCTTTACCGATTTGTGCATTGAAATCGCCCATAAGGATTTTGACATGGTTATTTGGGATTTTTTGGAGAATATTATCTAAATGGTTCCATAATTCTTCGAATTCTTCTATTTTGTTTTTGTTAGTGATGTTAGTTGGTGCATGTCTGTTGATTAGGGTGTATATCTTATTAGCTGATTTTATTGTCATCGTGGAGAGCTGACCTGAGTAAGATTTGAAAGTTGGGACTGAATCAAGTATTGATGTATCTACTATAAATTCAGCTCCAAATTGTGGCAATTTGCCATGGCTCATTTTCCAAGTTTTCCTTTGTATATCCTGTATCTGTCCGAATTAAAAGGATTTTCATCTGCATATCGTGATTCCTGAAATGCAATAATTTTGATTTTACGTTCTCTGGATTCGTCCAGGATGTTTTTTAGTTTCCCCATTTCTAAGAGAGAATTTACATAAAATGTCATTAGCCAAATTTTAGATTTTGGTTTGATTTTGTTATTAGGGGGTTTTGAGGTACTCCGATTTACCTCCATGCACACTTCTGTGGTCTCCCCAGAATCTGAATAGACCACTTGCGGTTTTTCAACCATGGGATTCGACCCACTGGGGTAATTTGTCTTTGAAGGTGCTCTATCCATGTTGATTTAATTGGACTGGGTTTGTGACTGAAATTGAGATTTCAGTCTGGTTAAGCTCAGATTTCCACTTCTGAGTTTTATAGATCAGCCACCACTAACATGTGGAACAGACGCTGTAGGGTTACCGCCACTAACCTGTGGAACCGTCATGCCCTTTGTCCAAATAACCTTGGACGATAGCTTTTATAGTATCCCAAAAAGCAAGGATGCCTCTTCCGCCAGTTCCGCTGTACCAATGCTCTTCATCTCCGCCTTCACTGCCATTGAGGTCTTCCTCCATTATCCATTGTTAATAATATTTTTGTATCTTCATCACTTGGATTTCGTCGTAAATGTTCATTGAAATAATATTTAGCAACACATATCCCACATACACAAGGAATTCGATTGTTATTGTTAATTTGTGCATGATACTTATTTATATATGGTCTACATATAGTTCTATAACCATTTTTGTATATTTTGTGAAGTAAAATTATCAATTGATTTATCTGTATTACAATATTTAATAAATTTAGTTTTCACAGAAGATTCTTGTTGAACTTACTCCATTTATATATAAAAAATTTACTACATTTGTGAATAGGAAAAAATTTTAAAATTTTCCCAATTTAAATATTTAATTAATTATAATCATAATAATATGCTGGGTTACCTAAAAATAATTATTTCAATTTTTTTCTTGTGCTTATTTTTTAATAATACTTCTATAAAGTGGACAATTTTCTTTTTCTGTAACCATTTATCGATACATTCTTTATGAAAATTTGATTCCGACTTGTTTTAACAAATTGATGACTATTTTCATCACTTAAACAAATAGGACAATCAACATCTATTTCACATACCTCAATTAGTCCTTAAGTGCCTTTTAATTTTGTTTGAATTTCGTTAAGTTCTCCATTTATAAGAAATAATTATTTTTAAATTCACAAAAAATGAAAAATAATAATTTTCAGTTAATCATTTAGCTATGAGTTCAAAAATACCATTTTTTTAAATATATTTAATGCAAACTATAAATTTATTTTGTAAATATTTTTGTAAATATTTTTTATAATTTTCAGCTTTGTTAGACATTAATCAATCTATCATAAGAAACATATGAAACCAACACAAATAACAGAAGGAACTTTTTAAGGATATTCATAATTGTGGAATTTTATATATTAACCTTTCTCTGGTAATTCTGCTTTTGCTGGCTTACTAACTGAACTATTACTTACGTGATTTTTAAGTTCTCTTTATTACTATAATATTTAAACCCATATGACAAATAAATTTCGATTCCTTATGGTTTGGGATTTGATGTAAAACAAGTCTAAATAAATCTTTTATCGAACAATAATGTGAAATCTTTCCTTCTACAACATATAATAAAGTAATTTGTCTTCTATGTTCTTTTTTAAACTGTTGTCTATATAATGCCTAATGCCTATTATTCTGGTCAAACAGAACATGCCTTTTCAATTCGCTGGAAAGAACAATTTTTGAGGAAAAACGGTTTGTGTGCCCCTAATTCTTCTTTTTCAGATCACCTGTTATCACAGGGCACTCTTCTAAAGGGGTTGAGAAGTTGGAAATTTTGCATACTGAAAAAAATGGCGTAAACATGATATTTTGGAGGAGTTGGAAATTTTCAAGCATTTGCTTTCGATTGACAGACTTTTTCTCAAGGAGAATGTGCAGTTGCGTGGAAGAAGTTATTTCAAAGGTATAAAGCTGCTGCTTGACGAGATCTAACACTTTTACGTACCAACTACTTCTTGTAGATTCAGAGAGACCTTTTCTTTCTACTTTTTACCGCTCATATATGTAAATTAAAAAAAACTTTTTTGGTTTTTATAACATATCTATTATAGAAGGCAGTAATGTCATTTAATGGATTATTTCTTGTATGTCTTCTTTATGGATTTTTTTTGTGAATTTTGTACTACAGCCAGTCATTCATTGTATTTTATATCATGCAGTATCCCGCTATTGTAATTACTTCATGTAAACAATTCAGGTATTTGTTTATTTCCCCTCCCTGCGGTTAGAAGAGATGTTTACAAAATAGCTAGTTTTATCAATTAGCCAAAAGATGGTGGTATTGGCTTGAAGTTGCCATGGTGCAGAAGTCAAATGATGTTTCAGTTTTGTATTGACTGTAGCAAAGGACACATGGCAGCTCCTAGTGGCTTGCACCTCTGTTGCATTTCATTTTAATTCTGATTATCTGACGCTGTCAGGTATGACCGCAGCTGTTGTATTTGTTGGTATGTTATGCTGTAACATTTAGTACAATTTTGTCCGAAGAAGATGTCCCTTGTGGCACAGAAACGTAGGCTACAAGTTAATTATGTTCATCACTGATAGCTGTGCTTTTCAAAATTTTGGTGGTACAAAATTAACAGCTAGTGGTGAAGCATATGAGGAAAGACATGTATTAATGCACCTTTTAACTAAAAACAGATTACTAAAGATGATATGAATAAAAAACTTGGTGCTGTTGAATTATGATATTATGGGGATTATTATACCATTCAAGTGAATTATATCCTCATACTAACCCAAATAAAAAATTACCAATACATTTAGATCAACATCAAGTTTAGCTGAAGAAATGGGTAAAAGATTAAAAAATAAATAAATATTAATCGAATGCTTGCGTATGAATGATAATCATCATTAATCAATAGATTACCAGCTCGTCAGCACTGAACTATTTGGAAATAAAAATTATTATAATGGATGAATTGTAATAACTACAATTTTAACAGGTAAATTTAAAGATTTTATTATTAATAATACGATAGCTCTCTTACTTTAAGTAGATTTTTCATCAATTTTCATCACACATTTTGAAAGTCAGAAAAATCGAAAAGGATAGTTTAATACTTTAATTAACTTTGTAATACAGCTTCCTGGTTATAATTATTATGGTCCAGGAATAAAATTAGGAAAAAAGGTTTAGTTATAGGTGATAAATAAATAAACACGTTAGATGTAGCAATGGAAAAGAAGGGTACAAGATTAAAAAAAACACAACAAATAAAGAAAAAACCTTATCAAATTTGATTTAGAGAATCTTGTTGAGGAATTAAAACTAACATATTTCAGAGTTGATTTATGGTTAGATGAATTAGCTAATAAACAAAAATATGTGCATGCTGTATAGTCAATTTAGTTATTTCTGATTATGTTGGTACCCACTGAATTTGTTTTACTAGACAGGTAATCCAAAAATTGTTTTCGATCATTCGGTGGAAATATACCAAAAGAATTAATTAATTATGTGGAAAAATTATTTATTTGAATAGAAAACCTTAAGGAACTCAAATGTGATCATTTGTGTTTATATTACAAATATTGTCAGTTGATTACAAATTTCATTATTATTTAAATTCGAGAAATTGACATTTTTGAAATAAATTTAAAACGAAATATTTAGAATTATAATAAACTTAGAATAAAAAATTAATACAAAAAGTAATAAACATGAATCAGGAGAATCAGTGTAAAAAATTAATACATAAATTACACTCAAAATATAATTCAAAATAAATTAACATGAATTAAGAAGGATAGAATGAAAAATTAGTACTGAAGTATGATGCAATATTTACAGACAAGAGTTAGAAAAATGAAAAAATGAAATAGATACAAAATAGAAAATTTAATTAAATAAAAATCAAAAATACAATTAATAAAACCTTTAGAATGAATTAGAAACACAATCAAATTTACTACAAAGAATAATAAACATAAATCAGAAAAAGTAAAAAATAAAAGAGGCAAAAATAGAAAATGATATTAAGAAAACACAGAATCAATTAGGTAAAATTTTTCAAATAAGTAAGAATTTTATTTCTTTTCTAAATAGTGAGTGAACCACTTCGTGGTAACGATGTTGTTACACAACAAAAGTTAGAAAAGGAATTACAAAACCTTCTAACTGAATATATGAGTATTCTTACACAATGTAATAGCTAGGTTATTAACCAACATATGGAAAAGAATTAAAAATATAATAACAGGTCTTAATCAAAAATATACAGCTAATCATAAAAATATAAACTCTGGAAAATTTTAAGGCAAAGATCACCAAGAAATTTATGAACTTATAATTGTGAAGTATCTATAGCAAGGAATTTTTAGAATTTGTTGAAAATTATATTATTAACAACTAATCAGCTTTTACTGGATTGATAACATCCATTGTTGAAAGATTTAATAGCACATTAAAAGAAAACATTGAGAGAATTAAACTTACATAGAAATTAACATTGAATTGATTTAGTTTCTTAATTAATGAGAATATAACAATACAAAACACTCAATGATAAAATGAAGCCAAAAGGTGTAAGTAAAGAAAATGTTAAAATTTTATTGCAAACTGTTTATAAGAAAATTGTGATGTTACTAAGCCTAAACACAAGTAGATGATTAACTAAGAATAAGTAAAAATGGAAGGAATCAAATTTTCTCAATAAATGTGGCACTGAGATCCATCAAATAATTTTTTGAAAGCCTATGATTCATTTCGGGAATTTAAACGAGTAACACAATTTAAAAAATTTTTTATATCCACATAATTTCATTTCGAATTATTCTATTTATGTTGTAGATGTGATGAACAAAAAAATGATATAACAAAACAAAAATACATATAAAATTATGTATAAGCTTATATAATATTTTATGAAAAATAGAGTTAGTATTACGGCATTCACAACTGAATATTAACTGAAATTTTTTATTTTTATGTCTTTCAATAACAATCCATTTCTTCATGTTCGGAAAATGATAAAAATTTCCATTCTGTATGTGTTGTCTTGAAATCCTTTTTGAAAATTTTTGAATAAATCTTGATAAATATATATATTCCTTCAGTTTACATTATCTTTAATTTCTCATACAAGATTTTCTTGTATTTTTTATATTTAGATATACAAGATCAGATTCTTTACCTTCAAATTATTTAATAAAATTTCCTGATAAATCTTGACTCAAAGAAGTACAAAACTAATCTACATTATATTTAAATTCCTAAATAAAATTTTGTGACTATTATTTGGTGATAGATAAATACAATTTACTTTAGCTTTAAACTCTCTTATAAACATTTCAAATAATTTACAGGGAAGACAAATAACAGCCCATTCAAAAGTTTTTTATTAGAATTACCAACACAAATTCTATATCTTTCTTTTCTAAATATAAATTACATAATTCTATAAATTCTAAATTTATATATATATATATATATATATATATATATATATATATATATATATATATTCGTATATAAGATAATTGTCAAAAATTATTTTCAAATCATTATTAATATTTAAAAAAATCATTATTAATATTAACGATTTTTTCAATAAGATTAGATTTAGTGAGTTAAGAATATTCTTTGATTGTTAACATTTGTGCTCCAGAGTTTAATTGATTAATTTTTTTTTTAATTACCTAAAGAATTTCATTAAAACTTGCACAAATTTAATCTCAAAAATATAATTATTTTTAAAATATAGATCCCTTTCCCTCAGTTAAAAACTGATGATTAACTGATTCTCATTCATTTTCATATTCAGTTATAATTTATGATTTTTTACTCATTTTAATATTTGCCTAAAATATTTTTTTTATTTATTTTTGTTTCCAATATTCATTTTTTATGATATTTTGATTGAAAATAATGATGTGCTTAAAACTTATGTGGAATTCAGTTGATTGTAGGTAGAACTTGGGACTGCACACAAAATATGTGCTCGTAGCCCCATTTCCTGTATACTGTGCATATCCACGGATATAGTGAGGAGGAGAGAGGGAGAGAGGGAGAGAGAGAGAGAGAGAGAGAGAGAGAGAGAGAGAGAGAGAGAGAGAGATAGACAGAGAGACAGGCAGATAGAGACTGGTACTCACATTCACATAAACCCAGATTTATCTGGCCAAAATCTGGAATCCAAGTTGCCTCACTATCTCACTAAATCCTCAAGAGCAATGGGTACTGTTGATCAACAGGGATTATAGTATACCCCCATTTGCAACAGAAGAAGAAAAAGCAGAATTACTCATCACCCACACACACACAATAACATGGATAGAAATTGTTCTCAAATGCCTATATAAACATTGTCAGAGGCCAATCTTAGCATGTTATTAGCGATATTGTCGTCATCGGAAGCTGCAGTAATTTATCTCTGTAGATATGAAAAAAGAAAGAAAAGATGGGGGCAATAGGAATAGGAACGCAGGCAATGCTGTGATGATTACTGCTGAGAAGCAATGGATAATTCCTCCAGCCAGTCTACTCATTACAAGATGAAAGCAGTGCTAGAATGGTTACTATTATGTCGCTTAAGCTAGTCTACTCAATAAGAAGTGGGGTAGATACAGAGATGCACGGGAGAGTTGCTTTCATGAGTCTGCTCACTGATGAGAATGAGGGAAGTGACTCTTGTTGGTGATCAGACCACCGTCCTCACTGAAATGTCCCTTTCTATAGGATAGAGCACATATTCCATCTGATGAAAAACGATAATTCTCATCACTACCTAGACATTTTCATTCCTGCACCTTCTGCAGCAACCTCTGATCATAAGAATAGTGCTGCAGTGACCACTACCCCTGGCACCATCTAATGGAGTCACAACTGGATATACACATCATGCTGATATGTCCACCTGCCATAGAAGATGGTGGTTGGAGTGCCTAGGAAGCTGTTAGAGATGACCTACTGTGGGTGGCCACACAATGGCACTAAGTGCAAGGAATTACTTATCGTGCAGAGCTGTTTCCCTGTCATCGCCTCCAACCAGTGACCTCTGCCAGCAGTTACATGAGGTGCCCTCGGCAAGCACAGCCTCATCATCCTTAGTAAACCGGAAAATGTAACAGAATTCTATTACAAAAATCACCAGTATTTATATTCACTTCTTGCATGCTTCTTGTGCATCTGCAACATTTCTAGTTACCTAACCTAAACTACTATTGCAACTGTCAGTGTGGAAATCTACCTCGCCCCTTGCTACACTATTTGGTGTAGTGCAGTTTAGTTCACTGTTTTCAGCAAGTCTATCTGCCTTGTAACTTTGTGTTGACCTTCTTGAATTATTACAGTTACAACAATCTGTTCTTGCATGTCATCAGTTCAGCTACAACATATTACTCAGGCATACATCAAATGCCCACATATGGTCATTACACTACAGTACGGTTCACTATGAAGAAGATGTAGCTCCTGGGGTCAACCTTAAAACCAGTTTCATATCAAACTAAACATATGTACAGAATTCTGAGAAATTTTATAACTAAACAATTGTGACTTGTCAGCATGGGTTATATTAGGCATCCAATCTTATATATTATGTTGCTTGTTGTTCCTTTACTTATGAATCTAATTTTCACTTTTGCTTTTCACTTCTGGCAATTAAACCTTCTCTGCTTGTGCTCTCTTAGCACTAAACATACATCAGTTCTGCATTCACATAAAAAAGTTTCATTTCACTCTCTCTCTCTCTCACTCTCTTACACTCAAAAGGCCCAGTCTATTGGAATCTGGACTATTGGTGGAGAACTCTGACCATTGTCTATCGGCCTCAAAATAACAAAAGCTATGCACAAGAGAGCTAGATGCGTTATGGCACATGGTATCACGGTACTCAACATCACTGCAATGCATCTTTGTCCTGTTAATTGGTCTGCATGCTGCATTAATTGCTCAGCTGAACAGCATCATTCCTCTGCCTAAATGAGCCTATCTGAGGAATGGATTTGGTAAAGTTCTAGAGTTTAGTTTAGATATGTTTTATTTCGTGCTGGCAATAATTTGAGAGGTACACATGGCCAACACAACTGTGATTGTGAGATCTTCACTTTCTTCATTCCCATAATCATGGCTGCAAGACGTATTGTTGGCCCCATTATGTCGCATGTACTCCCAATGATCAAAACCCACAGCCTTTCAGTTCACTCTGTCAGCCCTCTGTGAGCTTACCTTGCTCATAACAATTTGCCACAATTACCAAGTAATCATAAGTGGAACAACTCCAATCAACAGCTGCTTGCTGGAAATGCAGTCTGGATTCTATGATATTCCTGAGATAATCTTGCCTCTTCTGCCTGGCTAAGAACAATTGTGGTGTGCAAGTGTTCTGGCTGAATTGTATTACAATGTTTGGACACTCTGTGACCTTCCCCTTTCGTCCTCCATCATTACTGCGTGTCTACTACTATCTCCCAAAATAAATAGTACCACACGGATGCCAACCTCCGTGAGTTTTCCAAGAACTTCCCACTTTACTTGGTACATGTGAAAGTTGCAACACTTAAACTGTGCATTACTTGTTACTGGGCATCGAATAACAGTAAACAATCGTGCGCGGTCAGTTTTCACTTCTGCTTATGCTATGTGGTAATAAAAAGGTAGGTTTTGTCAACTGAGTTCCATAATTAGGCTTAACTTTGGCGTTAGCTTGCACATTACTTTCTGTAACCCAAGACATACTGTTCATGGGACAGATCATAAAATCTGGGTTATTATGTCGCGTCGTATCCCCTCTAAAATAATCGACGTTTCAACCCCTCTGCTAGGGTCTCACTCAGGATCTTCCAGTGTCCAATACTGCTAGGACACTGTCATAGAGCACTGTCGCGTTGTCTTATAAAGGTAAGTATTCCCATTGTGCTGGAGAAGTGGGAGTATTGGTTAAAATTCTTGTGGCTACCACTAATGGGCCATCCTCATGGGCCATCGCCATGGGCCATAGTCATAGGCTAATATTCCGGCGCTGATGCAGAAGAAGGGACGTTATTGGCTAAACTATTGTGAATACTATTGGAGGCCTATCGCAATCGGATAGAAAGGCACTATTCCACAATTACGCTGGAGAAGGGTTATTGGTTGAAATTCCTCCTACTGCTATTGGTTGGCAGTCATCATTGGCTAGATGTGATATGGACAGAGCAGGAGAGAGGTAATGCTTACCCAAAATATTATTGGCCGCCGAGGTGATTTGAAGCGGGATGTTTATGTTACGTGCACACCGCGGGTGCATATTCACTTCCCTGATGGCAGGAAGTCACGTTGCTGGAAGCCAATAGCTGTCCTCTCTATTGAAATGATATGAATTCTTGGAAATTTCAACCGCTTCTCGGATCTTTCTTCTATGAGTGTTTGCTTCCGTAGGCAGCACATGTATATGATTAAAATTGATGTCTGAGTGACAGTTCTCATGATGTTCTCCTACTGCCGATTTTACAGTTTTTTCTAGTTGCATGTGACACTCATTTTCCTTAATGTATTCAGTATCCAGAAGAGCCAAGTCTGGCCGTAATAACGGCATTGATACGTCTGGGCATTGAGTCAAACAGAGCTTGGATGGCGTGTACAGGGACAGCTGCCATGCAGCTTCAACAAGATGCCACAGTTCATCAAGAGGAGTGACTGGCGTTTTGTGACAAGCCAGTTCCTCAGAAACCATTGACGAGACGTTTTCAATTGGTGAGAGTTCTGCAGAATGTGCTGCCCACAGTCAAACATTTTCTGTATCCAGAAAGTCCCATACAGGACCTGCAACATGTGGTTCTGCATTATCCTGCTGAAATGTAAGGTTTTGCAGGGATCGAATGAAAGGTAGAGCCACGGGTTGTAACACATCTGAAATGTAACGTCCACTGTTCAAAGTGCTGTCAGTGCGAACAAGAGATGACCGAGACGTGTAACCAATGGCACCCCATAACATCATGGCAGGTCATATACCAGTATGGCGATGACAAATACATGCTTCCAATGTGCGTTCACCGCAACGTGGCCAAACACGGATGCGACCATCATGGTGCTGTAAACAGAACTTGGATTCATCCGAAAAATGACGTTTTGCCATTCCTGGACCCAGGGTCGTTGTTGAGTACACCATAACAGGCACTCCTGTCTGTGATGCAGTGTCAAGGGTAACCGCAGCCTTGGTCTCCGAGCTGATAGTCCATGTTGCTGCAAACGTCGTCGAACTGTTGGTGCAGATGGTTGTTGTCTTGCAAACGTCCCCATCTATTGACTCAGGGATCGAGACATGGGTGCACGATCCGTTACAGCCATGAATCTGTCATCTCGACTGCTAGTGACACGAGGCCGTTGGGGTCCAGCACGGTGTTCCGTATTACCGTCCTGATCCCACTGCTTCCATATTCTGCTAACAGTCATTGGATCTCGACCAACGCGAGCAGCAATGTCGCGATACGATAAATCGCAATCGCGATTGGCTACAATCCGACCTATATCAAAGTCGGAAACGTGATGGTACGCATTTCTCCTTCTTACACGAGGCATCACAACGACGTTTCACCGGGCAACGCCGGTGAACTGCTGTTTGTGTATGAGAAATCGGTTGGAAACTTTCCTCATGTCAGCACATTGTAGGTGTCGCCACCGGCGCCAAACTTGTGTGAATGCTCTTAAAAGCTAATCATTTGCATATCACAGCATCTTCTTCCAGTCAGTTATATTTCGCATCTGTAGCACGTCATCTTCATGGTGCAGCAATTTTAATGGCCAGTAGTGTAGTAACCTAGTCATTACATTGTGTAAGAATACTCAAATATTCAGTTCCAGTAAGAAGGTTTTGAAATTCTTTTTCTAACGAATTTTGGCTAACAACATCATTAACACTACATGGTTCACTCACTTCTACTAATCTCGTACTTTTAAAAGAAATAAAATTGTTACTTATTCAAAAAATGCACCTAATTAATTCAGAGATTCATTAGTTACATTTTCTATTTTTAACTCCCTTTCATTTTTCACTTTTTGTAATTAATGTTTATTAATCTTTGTATTAGATTTGATTGTATTTCAAAATACATTCTAAACATTTTGTTATTGTACTTTTAATTCATATTTATTTAAATTTTCTATTTTTCTATCTATTTCATTTTATATTTTTGCTAACTCTTGTCTGTAACTTCTTCAGTGTACTTCAGTATTAATCCCTCTTAATTCGTTTTCATTTATTTCGAATTATATTTTGAGTGTAATTTATGTATTAATTTTTGACACTATTCCTCCTAATTCATATTTATTAATTTTTATATTAATATTTTATTCTAACATTATTATAATTCTTAATATGTCATTTTTAGTTTATTCCAAAATTCTCCATTTCTCGAAATTAAATGACCATGAAATTTGTAATCAGCTGACAATATTTGTTACTAAACACAAATGATCACAGTTGAGTTCCTTAACGTTTTCTATTCAAATAAATAATTTTTCCACATAATTAATTAATTCTTTTGGTATATTTCCACCGAATGATCGAAAACAATTTTTGAATTATCTGTCTAATAAAACAAATTCAGTGGGTAACAACATTATCAGAAGTAACTAAATTGACTATACAGCATTCACATATTTTTGTTTATTAGCTAATTCATCAAATCATAAATCACCTCTAAAATGTGTTAGTTTTAATTCCTTAACAAGATTCTCTAAATCAAATTTGATAAAGGTTTTTATATATTTGTTGTGTTTTTTTACTCTTGTACCCTTCTTTTCCATTGCTTATTTAGCTACATCTAACTAATCCCTTTTTTCTAATTTTATTCCAGGACCGTAATATTTATAACCAGGAAGCTGTATTACAAAGTTATTTATAGTATTAAACTATCCTTTTCCATTTTTCTGACTTTCAAAATGTGTGACGAAAATTCTTGAAAAATCTACTTAAAATAAGAGCGATATCGTATTATTAATAATAAAATCTTTAAATTTACCTGTTCAAATTTTAGTTATTCCAATGTTTTCATTATAATAATTTTTATTTGCCAGTAGTTCTTTTCCATGAATTGCTGCTGGTAATCTGTCGATTAATGAAGATTATCATTCAACTAAAAGCATTGGAATAATATTTTTTGTATTTTTTAATCTTATACCCATTTCTTCAGCTAAACTCGATGTTAATCTAAATGTACAGTTAATTTTTATATGGATTAGTATGAGGATATAATTCAGCTGAATCGTATAATAATCCCCATAATCTGATAATTCAACAGCACCAAGTTTTTTATTCATATCATCCTTAGTAATCTGTTTTTAGTTAAAAGGTACATTAATACATTTCTTCCTTCATATGCTTCATCACTAACTGTTAATTTATTACCATCAAATTTAACTGGTCTTTTACCAAGTAATTTAGATGCACTGAATGATCATAATTAAAAAACTTTATCTTCACTATGGTTGATGTATTCAAGACATCTTTAACTTACATTTATTTTTTTAATATTTGATGTTTGTTCATCATCATTTAACTTTTTATCCTTAACTTAATTTTCATATTTATACAATAACTCTTATATTTATTATATGCTTAAGGTATAATCACTGTCATATTGTTAGATTGTTGGTATATTATTAAATTCTTTTAAAATTGTTGCTGTTGATGATAAGGAACAATTTGTTTTCCAACTTCACTGTACTCTTCAACTCCTTTAATACACTATCACCCACTTTTTCAATTAGATCAATAACATGTTGATCTTTTGACTATTTTTCATATTCTTTTCTAGGTTGATTTTTCTGATTTCTTTTTATTTTTATTTTTATTGTTATTTTACATTTCAATTTTATCTACCTTTTAACCACATCTGGGTCATATTTTTTAAACATTTAATTGGTATAAAACATTATTGCTTAGTTTTGTAGCATTTTGTTTAATGTAAACGGTATTTCTTAACTAAAATATAAAGGAATTAAAAATATTAAGTTTTTAAATCTAGAATTACTAATATATGCGGATGCAGTTGGAGCTCATGACTTCATTAAAAATTACATCACTGTTGATTATTTTCTTGATTTTTGTAAGTTAGAATATTCAAATAGACATTATAAATGAAAAACTTAATTTAGTTATATTTATAATTAAACATTTAATACAAAACCGAAGAATGATAACGATTTACCTTTTTTAATATTGAAAATAATGATGAAGTTCTTAAAAATAAACCTTCTACAGCACCAGTTATTTACTATTTAGTTCAAAAATGATTTTAAAAAATTACAAACTGCATAATTCGAAAATAAAATAAACACAGTTAGGTGTAATTATGTCTTAAATGCAATAAAGACTATAATTATGAATGTAGTTAGATAAAATTTAAGCTTGTTTAAACGTTTAAAAATAAATATTTATTTATCTTGTGAATACAAAATGCAAGGAAATGTTCATGTTAACTAATATGGACATCAAAGTCCCAATATTTATGATTACTGCAGAAAAATATATATTTAAAAGCTTTAGGAATGTGAAACAAGAAATTTTAACAACAAAGATTAACTAATTTTCAAGCTTGTGTTTCAGGTTAAACATTAAACTGAATTAATGGAATGTAACTAGCAATTCATAGTTATGTTTCATTAAGAGGCTTATCGTTATTGAATTACTCTAAGAAGGGAAAATGCTTGTATTAATGTTAAAAATAATGATAAAAAATAATTTTCTATGGCCTCTAAAATCTACATTGTATTTTTACAAATATAATCACTTATATATCCACCACAATACTTTCTCCTGAGTCTCCAAATAGTTGAGCATATAATCTCCAACGTTCCGTATTGAAACACTTCTGAAAATGTCACGAAGCTACAAAATCTTTTTTCGACCTCTGACGCATATAATGATGCCGTTACGATCATAGACTCAGAGTAATGTCACAATTTCTTCATACTGCAGTCCATCGTCGTATCACCACTTTCTGTAGTGAGTATGGATTAACCAAACAGCTATCTGGCGAGTCTTGGCACTTGGCCTACTGTTTTAAAGTGTTTTAGTGTAGCGACAGTTGCTGAGAACGTTGTCAGTACTCGCCCACTGTTTTAGAATGCAAGGAATGCAACATTTTTGAGCACAAATAGTCCACACTAGTCGTGAAACCCTTGCAGATCCGTAACGATGCTCACACTTTGAGATGTCATCGAGGATCGCCTCTGGTATGAAGTAGTTCTACCACATTTACACTAATTGCCGCGCGATTCCTGTGAGAAGCGAGTAAATAATATGATCATGCAAGAATAATGTGGGCACTGATGTGTTTTGGGAGAAATAATCTGATGATAGAAATTCAATGCGAATTTTTGTAGGACTTGCCTTGATACATTTCTATTGCTTCAGTCACTTCAATCATGCCAACTGGTGCTAATTCTTTAACTTCTGTGGGCTGAGCTTACATCCAAATTCGTTGCTCTCATAATAAGAAGAGCCAAATCTCGAATACATATTGTCAATAGATCGATATTGTCATTGCTCCAGTTAAGTTGTAGATTATCGTCTGGTTAATTTACTGAATTTAGGAACACTTTTGGATTGGTTAGGTCACAGTTGCTAAATACGATGGAATCCTTAGGCACATTCCCTCTTCCGTCTGTCTGTAGCTTTAGAATAATGAATCGAGGCATGAAGTTGTCGGTAGAACTGGGTACTCGTAGAAATCGCATAAACAGAAACTTAATGGCAGCTGACCTCCAGAGTCTAGAAGACATAAAAGTTTCAGGCAGACCTCATCTGATGTAGAAACGTGCAGTACTTTCCATGTTAATTTGTGAAAAACAATTTTATTTTCCATTTCTTGTGCTTCTTGAATGTATGCATTATTACCTGTAACAATGTGAACAAAAATCATTTCCTAATTGCAGTTCATAATGGCCTGCTTATTGTCTTCAAACAGTCCTATAAGCATTTTGAGAGAGATGCACATACTAAAGTGATCGGTCTGTCAATGAACTATTCTGCATTTTGTAGAACACTCAGGTCCAAATTTGATGCAGGTACGTAAGTTTTGAGTGTTGTGGTTCCATTTTTTCTCATACTATCGACTACAACACCATTAAGTTTATTTCATATTGCTTGAAACAAGAAGGCAAATGAATCATACGTAAGTAGCAATGTTTGTGCTCGACCACCTGCGTCAGTCTTTATAAACGTGCCTTATACATGTGGGAAATTGTTACTCAGAATTGTTAAATCGTCTTGAGGCTAAATCTGAATTCTAATCTGATCGTTATTATTGAACGTCGTTGAAGCAAAAGGTTTGTATGACTTGTATTCCTAAGGACTGATTTGTATGTCGTATTGAACTGGAGCTGCTATTTCGAGTGACATCATTGCGAGGTTTCACTCATATCGACTTCAGTAATTTGTAATGCTGACATACTATCGCCTTGTCTTTCAGCTGCAGGCTGAAATACTGACTGCTTTGTGCCCTGTTTTCATACTTAATGCCCACAGCACTGCTGTTACTGCTGCTTAAGATGAAGACGTGCCACAATTTCCTCTTCTCGAAAATCAACCAGTGTTCTGTCATGGTTAAGAAATGCACAACCTGAGATGGCCTAACATTTGCGTAGTCGCTGGGAGATGTATTATACTGCTGGGAATCTCAACAAGTTTGTATCCTGATCTCACAGTGGAGAAAAAACCTTCTATGGTATCCATTAAAAGTTAGTTGATGTATAACTCATTGCGAGAGTATACTAAACACTAGTCATGCTGACAAACAGGGGAATGTCTATTGGTTGATCCCACTCGTAAATTTTCTCACTATTATTAGCCAAAAGTTGACTCTGGAAACCAGCCGCACGAGGTAGCCTCGCGTTCTGAAGGCGGCTTGGCACGGTTCACACGGCTCCCCCGGCAGAGGTTCGAGTCCTCCCTCGGGCATGGGTGTCTGTTATCTTTAGCGTAAGTTAGTTTAAGTTAGATTAAGTAGTGTGCAAGCCTAGCGACCGATGACCTCAGCAGCTTGGTTCCGTAGGAACTTACCACCACCACAAAATGTTTTGACTCCTAAAGAAACTGGGTATTGATCCTATTGAGCCTTCCTGACTAATGTCTATTGTACTGCAACGTCCAAATTTATGATCCCAAATTCCTTTCATTTTCAAATATTTTTCACAAATATTCCACATCAACACACCACTAAATCTTTGGATTTTGAGTTTCTTTACGAATTTAAGCAGATCAGTATTGGTAACAGTCTGTCGGGTTGTGTAGTTAGGGGACTCTTTTAATAAACACCCCAAGGCCTTTCTTGGATGGTTTTAAATCTATATCTTTACTGATAATGGTAGTCGCTATCATCCTGTTATGCCTTTTACATTCCAGTGGTTCCTCCTGAGTCTTCTGCACATTATTCACTGTTCGGACTACGGCAGCAACTCCTCCCACCAACGAGGCCGAAAGTACTACCAATGCTGTAATTAGAAACGAGATAATTCCACCAGAAGTCTTAGATACTGGCAGAACCCTCTGCACTTTTGACATGGTCCCTTCTTACTCACTTCTTCAAGACGAAGACACTTTTTGCCACTACCACTGCTGGTTCTTTAGTTGAAATTTATTCCAATTTAAATTTGGTACTCAATTCTTTATTAACTGTGAGAGTTGCAATTCGTTGTCCTATGCCTCTGTCCACTCTTAGATGTATTTGCGTCACTTTATCAGATAAAATTCAATATGCAGCATGACATTCTGCCACACCTTGATTTGCAGAGTACGTTAAATCATGCTCCTTGCAGGTTTTGCCAAGTATTTCTCTGCCACGTGATGACTGGGTGTTGTGTGATGTCCTTAGGTTAGTTGGGTTTAAGTAGTTCTAAGTTCTAGGGGACTGATGACCATAGATGTTAAGTCCCATAGTGCTCAGAGCCATTTGAACCATTTTTTTTTTTTTTTGTCAAGTAGATTACTTCCCTTATCACCACGAGCCAGATGCTTTTTCGGTTTTGTGCCAGATCCATAAGCTGTATCCAGGGATATGAATTTAACTGGCAGATTATCCAGAATATCACCGCCACCTCTGCTGCTACGCTTCCTAGCACTCACGGTAAGCTACTGCACTGTCTGAGATTTGCGCATGTCATTATATTGCAAATTGCGATCGTTCATCCAATTGTTTCGTGATGCAGGAAATCCAGGCTATTTCATTAAAGCCTTATTCCCGTGATGCCTTACCACATGCTCTACGAGAAACACATTTGATTCAGAACTGTTTTGTAATTATTCTGAGTAAATTCCTTTCCTTTAAGATGTAGGTTCTCGGGTTTGTCTCCTGTAATTTTGACACCGTAATGTAATTATACCCGTTGGGCAGTTTGCAACGACAGACTTCTCAAACATTTTTTTTTTCAATTCGAAATACACACCAAGTCACGTACATTGAACTTAGAAGCTTGCATGGACCCACCATCTTAATACGATTGTATGCTGCATTTAGAAGTCTATTGCCATGTACTTCGATAGGTCTCATCTTAATCGTGGAATGATCAGTTCGAAAATACTCCACATTAATTTGTGGGAGAAGGACTAGTCATGTGTATGAACCACGAAGATTAAGTTTCATCAACATACGGTTTTTATGGTTCTCTTCAGACACTCCACAGCACTATCTTTCATGTGGTAGAGTGCTGAGCATTAGTTTATTCCGTATTACTCCATTACCAACTTCAAAACTTGTTGTAAAATTCATTTCTGCGGTCGGCCTGCAGGGTGTCACGATACCGATTTTTACCAATCTGCACCAGTTCTTTGAACGCTTGTGTAATGCCCCTCCAAATCTCAGCCCTCACAGGAAGGGCCGAGGCGAGTTCAGAATATATATCGATGATCATTCGAATTTATTTGAACGCTGGATTCGATCTTGAGTATTCTCTCATGTTCACGAGGTTAGCCTACTATTTATCACCCAGACCACGCCTTATGACTCGTCTGCAGTGTAACGTTTATCCAGCAGACCTATGAAGTTCACAGACCACCGTCTCCATTATGCAATAATGCTCCTTTCCCGAATCCCTGAGATGATCGATATTATTTCAATCACGTGAACTGCAATCTCTGTGGTGGTTGATGCTCTCAGTAGCCAAAGTCGGTCTATCATTTCCTTGGTGTCATCATAATATACATACTACAGATACAATGTCTTCATTTTTTATGCTTAATGTCAACGCCTTGCCCTTTGCCATATTCAGCGCTTAACACTAGTCTCGTACATTAACGTATTTCTAACTGTTTGTGCTTCTATATTGTTCATTTGTAGCGTTGTCTTTCTATGTGCATTAGTCATTTGTATTATTTCAGCATACGATATCTTCTCTTTCAGTATATACATTCGGGTGTTCAACGGTTTTAGGAATAGTAGCTCCACTTCACCAAGCTCCCTGTCTCCGACATGGATGGTGTCCTTCGTTAAGCATATAAGTAGCTTCCTGAGCAAATATGGCTGATACCGACTGACCTTTGATAAACCCATCCACTTTCTTTTATTGTCATATCTACTTTGCTAGCAATGTGACAGTTGATGAAATTGATGATAGACTATCGTTCCTGGACTTCTTCTATTCCTCCTCCTCCTTCTTCTTCTTCTCCTCGGCCATTATCTTACGCCACCACCATGCGCGAGACCTGTTTCATACTTTCTGTGTAGGTTTAGAAGTTTCGGAGAGAGACTATTCGCAATCCAACTGTCCGGGTTTTAAGAGTCACAGTTTGTAACGAATCGCTTTCCACATCTCAATGATCCCTTGCGTTTTGCCGATGATCTGTCGCATATTGATCGCACTTCGAGATGGTACACATCTTTGGGATGTGTGTGTTTGGGGGGGGGGGGGAGAGGAGGGGAGCTAGTTGTGGTGATGGGTTGTTCACCTTCTTAACTCTTCTGTCTCAGATTTATGTCAATGGGCTCTTTCATTTTTCTCCCCATCAGGGACTTGTAAAACTAAATTTGCATAGCTAATCCTTTGATAAACCCATCCAGTTTCTTTAATTGTACATTGACACTCTCGTAGACTGTTTCAGTTTTTCTAATTGCATGTGAGCACACTGCATTTATGCGAATTTGTCGAGAGCATACAATATACTGACAGGATTATTTTCTGGTACACTACCTTTAATGCAGAATCTCATTGAAGTTTCGTCTAAATTGACCCTCATTCAGATTTCTAGTTTTATCAGTGACCAGAAAGCCATACTGAGAATTATTCCAGCAAATCCCACACATGGTGACGAATTCCTATATGCTATAAATTCAGATGTTCCTGTTTGAAACCGATAATAAGGATTGCTTTATTCCGGACATACTCAGGACCCTTGAGTATGTCTGCCTTAAATAAAATGTGTCAACTTGCATATGGTAGCCAAAGCGAAAATATTTCCCGATCTCGTTCTCATTTTCCACTGTGATGTCAGTCAACATGAATACATTGTTTAGCTTCATTTTTCAGGTGGTGGAGTACTGCTGCTTTCACTGAATGTCTGGTACATTAATCCCTCAAAACCATGCAAGATCTTCTGCAATAGCTGACATTTTGACTGAAACAGAGGTTTTGAAAAAATATACACATTTACGGAATGTACCCATTCAGGATGTGATAAAAGTATTAGAAAAAGCTTACTCTTCCCACAGTCTGAATGTCCTATAGTTAAAGCACATAAGTTATCGGGAAATAATGAGCCATTCTTCTTTCTCCTCCAGCTCCCAGTATCATCACTGCAGGGCCACTTGGTTCCTACGACATGCTTGTGAATGGGATGTTTCATACTCTATCACGATGAAGACTTTGTGCTCACAGTGACGTACAGGGCATTTTGCAGAGAACACACACGCATGTATCTCCTAAAGAGTGAATGAGCGAGGATTATCTTGTTGGAACAACACTTCACATTCCCGTTGCAAGAACGACAAAGTAAAGGGCCTACCAACATTCTGCTGGTACCGAGTGCTGCTTAGCATCCCCTCTAAAAACACCACAAGTGAACGGAAGCTATACCTTATCCCACCCCAGACCAACAGGTTGGGGCGATGCCAGCGTGCCTTGGGTCAATGTCCTCTACGAGACAGCCCTCAGCAGATCTACATCGTATGTGCAAACAACCATCACTTTCCTACAGGCAGATTCTGCATTTACTGCTGAAGACCACAGTGCGCCGTTCCATCTCCCAAGTGATCCTCTCATTGCACTATTCGAGCTGAGTATGTCGCTGCTGTGGCGTGAGTGGAATATGGGCTACAGATGTGCATGTCCATAGTCTCACTGCTAGTAAAAAGGTCGCAGCAGTACGTGTTGACATGTCTGGGCTCATAAGACCTCTTATCTGTGCTGTGGTAGCTGTACAATCTGTCACTGCTGCTCTTACAATACGACGATCCTGGTGGGCGTCTGTGCTGAGTTGTCCAGAACCTCATCTGCAGGTGTGAAAATGTTCACTGACCACTGATACCAGCATTGTTACACAATAGTCTCAGCACGACCAGCTAGCGTGGCAGTGCTCCGAATGGACTATTCTGCCACTTGGTAGACCACAATTTCATCCCTTTCAAACTCGCTCAGTTGGGTGTAGAGTGCGCCTTCGTGCGTGGTTGACTGCTTGCTTCACGCGTTTGCACCACACTGAGCATTCTGGCATTGAGCATTCCCTATTATGGTTTACGCACAGATGGCACTCTGGTAGCAATGCCACTATGCTATCTGTTCACGGACGACGTTAAAACCATTATCAGTAGATTTACTACACACCAGGTGGCATATGCCGTCACCGGATCAAAATCGATGTCGTCTTTCCATGTGCACTAATTTTTTTTCCAGCAGGGTACATTATTTTCAGCAGTGTATGCAACTTTTAACAAGGAATAAAAATCAGAGTATAGAAGACGAATATACTGGCCTCTATTGCCAGTTTATCATCAGAATGAACAAGGTGTTGATGCTTTCTGGAACAACTGTGCTCGACGTTAACTTAAGTGAGGGCAATGTGTGTATTCTGTGAGTGAGTTCCGCTGATATGTCGACCATTACCTCGCTATTTAGGGAGGACGGCGACTGCAGACTTAACTCAGACGTTCTGTATGTTCCTGAATATATTATCACGATTCAGATGGAAGATCATGGCTTTCAAGATGATGACGATTGAGTTACTACTGCCTATTCCATGTTCAAATGGCTGAAATCACGAAATATTTGTTAAATGTTTTTGGACATTCATAGGAAATTTACTGAAAAACTTAACAATTTGAATAATGTAGACTACTACCCGTTTCCTATACAACTTATACCTGTGCTATGTGCTATTTCACACAGATGTAAATTACTGCCTCAACTGTTTAAAAATGATGTGTTCCTTTCCATGTATGAACCTTGCTATAAACATTATGATGTTAATAAATGATGCCAAATTGATGGCCGTGTTCCCAGTAAAACTGCACTGTATTTGTTGTAAAATGTAAAATGGTAGTAAATCATTTTTTCTATTAAATTTATTTAAAAAATGATATGTGTGAAGACACTGCGGTTTAGCAAGTATGTAAAACACTATCAAATATGCCGCAACTTTAATTCGATGAGACACAGTTGAGTATTGCTCTAACTGGACCGTTTCTGAACAGTGTGAAGCACCCCATGAGTAAGCGCCAATAAGCTGCAGGCTTTCGGCCCTCTCAGCACAATTTTCTTACGAAACAGTTGCTCACATATGTTGGACTTGGCGGTAAAGGCAGCAGTGCATGGCAGCAAGCGGTGGCGCAGGTGGTATAGGGAGTGGCGCTGGGTGTGTTAGGCGGTGGCAGACAGTGACGGGTGGCACCAGCAAGCAATGGTGCTGGAGACAGCTGCAGCCTCATAGCTCGAGGCGGTGCTTGAGCGCTCTGATTAGTGGTAAGAAGTTGTATATTCTTTTAATAAGTAGTCAGATAGGACATAGGTGGGTCAGGGTCTGTGAGTGAAAGAGTTCTGTAGGAAACACACCGTGCTTGATTAGGTAATCCTCAAAAAAACTCGAAAAAAAGTTGTCCTGTGTAGGCCTTAAATTCGGCCTGTGTAGCGTTCAGGACAATGGGTGGCACCACCAGATAGGAATTCCCTCTGTGAACTCGCCATCTACAGTCTTTAAGGGTTGCAAAGTTACACACTTTGGCACAGGGGGTATACAGGAATTTATACACTGCTTCACTTGGTTCATTGTGACGTATATTGCGCAAATAGCCCTTAGATATGGATGCCAATGGCACAGTCTCTCTGTAGCTATCAATGTTGTGTAGTACGCATCATCTAATTTCACAACACACAAATGTTTTAAGTATGCATTTGGGTCCTGTGAAGTTAATCCTAAGTGGCTTTGCTCTACATGTCGACTGTGGTGACTTTGTATCCAAGAATTTTAACATCACTCAATGTATGGAATGGATCATACTCATCCATTACCTTACTCTTTGTGTAACACATAATACTGCACACACATTCCCACTCTTACGATGAATATTGAACTTTGGAATTAACACACTGCACCTTTTCATTATCCAGACCCACATGTACTCATTTCGATCTATATGCAGCAATGTTATATGTGTTGGCAAACAGCAGTACTTTTTATGTGTGACTTGACTGTGGTTCTGTAAGCTGTGGCAGCTACAATGTTGTCAGTCACTGCTGCTGCTGTGGCGGTGAATGGCAGTGGCTGCCGTGGCTGTAAAGTGTACTTGAATGACACCAGGTCTGATAAATCAGAAAACCCATCAGCGGACTGCTGCTGTGGCTGTGTGACCAATAATACGCGCATGTCCTCGTCGAGCAGTTCTGCTACTACAGATTCAGAGGTGCATTGTGCTGCTGGAACAACAACAAACTATAAGTATATATTCAAATACGGGGTGTTCAAAAAGTCTCTCGGCAGTGCCGTATGATTGACAGCCGCGCGTGCCGTATGCCGCAGTGAATATACCGAAAAGAAACTCTGTGAAATACAAGTCATTAATTTATTGAATATTCGTTTTTACTGACGCTGACTGAGATAAACGAAACATTGGAATGTTGGGAGAGTCCACTAGAAGGGAAGTAACCCAGGCTGGCGAACAATCATACGGCACTGCAGAGAGACGTTTTGAACATCCAATATACTTTTGTTAAAAGCAATCAAAATTATAATATCATTAGATACTTACTTTCAAATCTTGCAGTATTATTCCGCTTTTGCCATGGGGCGCTGGCTAATCTCTGCTACTGCTGCTACTGAAGCTTCATCATTCTTTCACTATTTGATCCAACTACGAATGAGGAAAGGTCAGGTAGCCTTATTCATACTATAATAACTGGAGAGGTGGGGAGATCATTCCTGTTGGTCCAGCCTTTCTATAGATGCAGACTGGTGTATGGGGAGAGGAGGGGAGGGGGAAGGGGTTCCCCTAGATGACACTAACCAATTTCCAGTGGTTCCCCAGGGGTACAGTAGTGTGAGATGACGATTATAATTGGGCCAAGTGTGTAACCTGACACCAGATGTGTAACCTGATACCCCCTTATCTTACCAATGACCTTCAGATAAGATCATTAATTTGGTAAGAACTCACAGTGCTGTACTACTGCCTCCTGTACACTTTTATGTGACTGACAGTCAAATATTGCTCTCGTTGGTGAAGAAGTAAGGTCAGCTGCTAGCATGAGTTTCTTAGAAGTAGATACCTTAAGGGTTGCGATGCAACTCAAATCGCTTGATACGGGCAAGTCTTCAGGTCCAGATTGTATACCGATTAGGTTCCTTTCAGATTACGCTGATACAATAGCTCCCTATCTAGCAATCATATACAACCGCTCGCTCACCGATAGATCTGTACCTACAGATTGGAAAATTGCGCAGGTCGCACCAGTATTTAAGAAGGGTAGTAGGAGTTATCCATCGAACTACAGACCTGCACTATTGACGTCGGTTTGCAGTAGGGTTTTGGAGCATATACTGTATTCAAACATTATGAATCACCTCGAAGGGAACGATCTATTGATACGTAATCAGCATGTTTTCAGAAAACATCGTTCTTGTGCAACGCAGCTAGCTCTTTATTCGCACGAAGTAATGGCCGCTATCGACAGGGAATCTCAAGTTGATTCCGTATTTCTAGATTTCCGGAAAGCTTTTGACACCGTTCCTCACAAGCGACTTCTAATCAAGCTGCGGGCCTATGGGGTATCGTCTCAGTTGTGCGACTGGATTCGTGATTTCCTGTCAGGAAGGTCGCAGTTCGTAGTAATAGAGGGCAAAACATCGAGTAAAACTGAAGTGATATCAGGTGTTCCCCAGGGAAGCGTCCTGGGACCTCTGCTGTTCCTGATCTGTATAAATGACCTGGGTGACAATCTGAGCAGTTCTCTTAGGTTGTTCGCAGATGATGCTGTAATTTACCGTCTACTAAGGTCATCCGAAGCCCAGTATCAGTTGCAAAGCGATTTAGAAAAGATTGCTGTGTGGTGTGGCAGGTGGCAGTTGACGCTAAATAACGAAAAGTGTGAGGTGATCCACATGAGTTCCAAAAGAAATCCGTTGGAATTCGATTACTCGATAAATAGTACAATTCTCAAGTCTGTCAATTCAACTAAGTACCCGGGTGTTAAAATTACGATCAACTTCAGTTGGAAAGACCACATAGATAATATTGTGGGGGAGGCGAGCCAAAGGTTGCGTTTCATTGGCAGGACACTTAGAAGATGCAACAAGTCCACTAAAGAGACAGCTTACACTACACTCGTTCGTCCTCTATTAGAATATTGCTGTGCGGTGTAGGATCCTTACCAGGTGGGATTGACGGAGGACATCGAAAGGGTGCAAAAAAGGGCAGCTCGTTTTGTATTATCACGTAATAGTGGAGAGAGTGTGGCAGATGTGATACACGAGTTGGGATGGAAGTCATTAAAGCACAGACGTTTTTCGTCGCGGCGAGATATATTTACGAAATTTCAGTCATCAACTTTCTCTTCCGAATGCGAAAATATTTTGTTGAGCCCAGCCTACATAGGTAGGAATGACCATCAAAATAAAATAAGAGAAATCAGAGCTCGAACAGAAAGGTTCACGTGTTCGTTTTTCCCGCGCGCTGTTCGGGAGTGGAATGGTAGAGAGATAGTATGATTGCGGTTCGATGAACCCTCTGCCAAGCGCTTCAATGTGAATGGCAGAGTAATCATGTAGATGTAGATAGGTATTGATCGAATTTCCATTCCAGGTGTTCATTTACCAATCTTCTTTACGCACCACCATTCTGGAAGGGAGGGGGCTAACGCTGTTGTTTGTTCATAATGGGCACCTGGATTCGAAATTGTTTGTTTGCAGATAGTTCCCTACAGTCTGGGTCGACACATCGCGCCCACTCGTCTCCAAAAAGGCAGTATCCGGTTCTTTTTCATTGTTGTCGGATTACCCAGGAACCGCAAATTGTACACAACGATCGTCAGGAGGTAGTATCGACCCCGAATGTATACACATTCAATGTTTTGTACTTCATTACATCAGCTGAATGTTCGAATGACTTCACTGTGGTGTAAGTCGATTCGCTTGGTAACTCAATCGTGGTCTGAGCTTGAAATGATCGTTCTATCATTGGAGATCCAGCTGCACTGAGAAAGCGTTTTACACGTATCTTTATCACAAAAGTGGCTGGCCGCGGAGGTTTCCTAAGATCTAGAGTATTGAGATATAGGTTTCAAGTAGGAAAAAAGTAGACTGCGCAAGCTACGGGAGTGACGCAGTTTTCTTCCCGCGTACAGGGTATGCGGTGGTGGTGGTTAGTGTTTAACGTCCCGTCGACAACGAGGTCATTAGAGACGGAGCGCAAGCTCGGGTTAGGGAAGGATTGGGAAGGAAATCGGCCGTACCCTTTCAAAGGAAATCCCGGCATTTGCCTGAAGCGATTTAGGGAAATCACGGAAAAGCTAAATCAGGATGGCCGGAGACGGGATTGAACCGTCGTCCTCCCGAATGCGAGTCCAGTGTGCTAACCACTGCGCCACCTCGCTCGGTACAGGGTATGCCACGATCTTCTACCAGATCCGATCCGACAATGGTGCTGTTCCTAAATATCTTGTGGAAGAACATCTGCTCGTAGTGTTCCGGAACCGTTGATGGATCTCGAGTGATAGAGAGAATTTCATACGTTTGCAGACATCTGAATGATAAATGCGACTGCTCGCCAAGACCAGAAAATCCTGATTCGAATCACGGTATGGCACAAATTTCACATTCTCTGTATTCATCTTACCATAAAGTACCGACATCATTATGCAAACAGCTATTCACCGTTAATGTCGTGTACGTTACCTTTTCGGTATGTAGTCCATTCGGAAATTAAGAATTCGCTGCAATTTATTTGCGTTTCTGATTTCAATAACCTCTCTGTTCCAGGAATAACTTGAACACTACTTACATCAACAAGTGAGAGTAATTCTGGGATAACACCTTGCAATTCACTAAGATTAATGTTTAAATCAGTTTTTTTTCTGTCCTACAATGGTTTGGATTCCTACTAGCACAAATATAAGGGTCAGTCGAATGAAAACGAGACAGATGGAAACAAAAGCAAGTAAGCTGTTTATTATTTCAAAAATAATCGCTATAACTGTTAATATATTTATCCCACTGTGAGACAAGATGTTCATCTCTCAAAATGGTTCACATGGCTCTGAGCACTATGGGACTCAACTTCTGAGGTCATCAGTCCCCTAGAACTTAGAACTACTTAAACCTAACTAACCTAAGGACATCACACACATCCATGCACGAGGCAGGATTCTAACCTGCGACCGTAGGGGTCGCGCGGTGCCAGACTGTAGCGCCTAGAACCACTCGGACACTCCGGCCGGCTGTTCATCTCTCCAGGGAAAAACGTTTGTCTACAGAATCATGACTGTACCCAGGTGTGCATCTTTTCTTAGGAAACAAATCGACGGCTACCCATGATTTTCTTCAGGGTCCCAGAAATGTGGAAATTGCATGGGGAGAGATCGAGGCTATATGGAGGCTGTCCAAGAGCTTCACAGCGAAACTTCTGCAGCCATATATATATATATATATATATATATATATATATATATATATATATATATATATATATATAAAGTGAACATTAATAAAACTGCAGGGACCGATTCCTGACTGGAAATGCAGGAAGAAAGGTCCTATGAGCATGTGTCCGGAAATGGGCGGTGCACGTGCAACGACAACAAATCGTCCAGGAACGCAGTACAGAGTTGCAGCACATCCACGTCATAACAAATGTTCAAAGTGGATTTCATGGGATGCAATGCAATCGGTTGTCATGCAGGATCCACATAATCGTACTTTGGCTTACATCTTGTTTGCGGACCACTTGCCTGGAGCTTGTAGTAGGGTTTGTCTCAATATCCCGTAGAACCTCGTTCTCCAAATCTACTATAAGCGCAGTCCGCCGCCTACCGGCACTTTCGTCTGTCGGAGAGGACCCACGGTCACACAAACGCCCAAAAATCCCTTGAAATGTGTGATGTGGTTGGTATCTGTAATGGTGATTGTTCTGGTATAGCCGTGCGGATTCTCGACCGTTATCATCTGCCTGGCCGTACACGTGCACCATCTCGGCTTGGTTCAAATGGCTCTGAGCACTATGGGACTTAACTTCTGTGGTCATCAGTCCCCTAGAACTTAGAACTACTTAAACCTAACTAACCTAAGGACATCACACACATCCATGCCCGAGGCAGGATTCGAACCTGCGACAGTAGCGGTCGCGCGGTTCCAGACTGTAGTGCCTAGAACCGCTCGGCCACCCCGGCCGGCATCTCGGCTTGTTCCCCGCATGAATACCGGACCATTGTCCTGCTTACAGTACGCTGCGTCTATCACAAAACTTGCAACACACATGGAAGACACGGCACGTGATCAGAGGAAGTTCATTCGTCAGCGCCATCTACCGTGGTAATGATGCATTTTCGCACACATGTTCATTGTACCTTTTTTCCCTATTTCCAGGCGGGAATCTGTCCCTGCAGTTTGTCGGTTTTATTAATGTTCATTAATATTGTGTCTTTAATACGGCCTTAGTCTTTTGCTAGGTGGTGGTCTCAGGCATCGGGTATTTTACTAACAACGTGAAAACACTTTTTCACAATATCGTAGCACATGTTTTACTTCACATTTCAGCTCCTGACAACAGTAAAAATGCAATATTCAGCTTTTAACACTAAAGAGAGCTTTTCACTCGCGCCTTTATGAGATAAAAGACTTATTGTAGGCGCGCTGAAACCAAGACTAATGCCTGGTTGTATTCATGTCGCATCTCCAGCCGGAACATATTGTCATCTGGACACAATTTTCGGCGGTCCACCTAGCCGCCATCTTCAGGTGAGTAGGGCGTCGCACTAACTCCCCGGAACTGAAATCAAACACTACACCGAACGTGGTTTTTATTCAGCGTTTGAAGTCTTGGTGTCTCAATCCCACGCATTTGCTTGTTAATTTTGATGTTGTGTCTCTGTTTACCATAGTACCTCTTGTAGATTCTTTGCAGTTAATTAGTGAAAAATTGGACGAAGAAACAACTAAGCTTTATCGTCGTGCGTTGACGTCGACGTATATTTTGTTTAATGACAAACTGACGGAGTGGCTATGGGAAGACCATTATCCCCCATAGTCACCAATTCGTTTATGGAAGATTCTGAAAATTTGTGGTAAGGTCTTACGGGACCAAACTGCTGAGGTCATCGGTCTCTAATCCTATACACTACTTAATCCAACTTACACTAACTTACGATATGGGCAACACACACAACCATGCCCGAGGGAGGTCTAGAAACTCCGACGGGGGGAGGTTCACGGACCGTAACAAGGCGCCTCCGCTGGAAGATTTTGAGGCCATGGCACTGAACACGACGTTCTGAAAACCAACTTGTTTCTGGAGATGGGTCGACGATACGTTTAGGGTACGGCTTCATGGGAGGGATGCTCTGGTTCGTTTCCTATACCATTTTAATTATCTGCATCTCAATATTAAGTTCACAATGGAAGTTGAAAAACTTCCGGTGTTAGATGTCTTGATCTACAGGAGGGATGATGGGACATTAGGACATACTGTTTATCGTAAGCCGACGCATACGGACCGATGTCTTCATGCATAAAGTTGTCATTCATCGTACCAATGCAATGGGGCCCTACGAACATTGGTAAAAAGAGATTACGCCATCTCAGATGCAGGTAGTTTGACACAAGAACCAAATCATCTAAAAGCTGTATTCAAGTAGAGTGGTTATACTGACAATCAGATCCGTAGTGCTTTACAGATTCGCCCTTCGCGGGAACAAAGAGAAGATACAAGCAAATCGGTGACATTCCTACCTTTTGCGGGAAGCATATCTTCAAAAATATTTTAAAGAAATTTTATATGAAAAGTGTATCCCGTACGCCAGCTAAGATCAGGGCTCTGCTGGGTTCAGTGTAGAATTATTTGGGTTTGATAAAACCCGTGGTCTACAAGATTCCCTGCCATTATGGGAAAGCCTATATTGGACAGACGATTCGTACAGTCCAGGATCTTTGCGTCAAGCATCATCACCACATGCGATTATTTCAGCCAGAAAAATCAGCAAAGGAGGAAAATTGTCTTACTGAAGGACATATAATGTTGTATGAGGAGACACAAGTGGGTGCCCTGCGTCGCGGTATTGGTATTGTGTAGTGAAAGAAGCCACTGAAATCCGGCTCTCTGACAGTATTATAAACAGAGATAAGAGGTCCCCTTTAAGTAAGAGCTGGAACCCTGTTCTGTCTGACATCAAGAAACAACGGTCTTTGTTTTGGTCATCAAAAGCCGTCGTAGTGTTTGACATCGATTTATCGTTTCCGCGTTCTTTCAGCCCTGCAGCCAGGCGGACGCGCGAGTACGAACCTCTCACTAAGTTAAGCGATTAATATTGAAATAAGAGCTAATTTAGTTAATATTACATTTTAGACTAGTACATTTACTTCTTATCTAATCTATCTATTGGAGGTTTCGCTTTCCTGAACGTAATTACATCGAAAAGGAAGTATTTCGTAAAGGCCGGCAGTCGCGAGTTTGTCTACATACTTAAGCGTAAACTTCGGACGAGCGTAGATATTTGTTTTTGATTAGACTTAGCGCTTCAAAGTTAAATTAATTCGTGTCTCTCATCCAGAATTTGTGGGGTTAATTAAAAGTTTCTGAAGCAAGTTTATAAGATTGTTTACATTAGTGTTTAGTTACGTATTAGTACAGGTTACGAAACTATTGCGTTGTTGAAGTTATTTTCTGCTTTTGTGTTACGTTTTACTAACAAACCATGTGTGAGAAGTGTGGTGGTTGCCGTAGAAATTTGAAAGAGGGGGTTTTCTGTATAGACTGTAGGTCGTGGTTTCATTGGGCTAGTGCAGCGGAGAGGAAACAAGGGTAGATAATGAGGCTCTTCCATGGCAGTGTAGGTTATGTAGAAAGGACAGAAAAATTGCGGAACAGGAGACAAAGATTTGTGCACTTAAGGCTGAATTATAAATCGAGAATTTGGAACTATGTAAGCTAAGGGAGGAAAAGGGCTCTGGGCGCTGGGAAAAGGTATGAAGCAAAGGGCGAAAAAGGGAAACAATTGATAAAACGTCTGAAATTCAGTTAGCAAATCAGTTTGGCTTGCTATCTGAAGTAGTGGAGGAAGGACCTCATTCAGCTGTAGTTGAATGTAGGTTGAAACAGAATACTAGCTTAAAGAAAAAAGATAGGTCGGGATCAAACCAGAATAGGAAAAGAAGAATTCTGTTTATAGGTAGCAGTCATGGGAAGGGTGTGGGCCAACAGCTTCAGGAGAAATTAGGGACAGAGTGCCAGGTCACAAGTTTTGTGAAACCAAGTGCTAGACTTAACCAGGTGACAGAAAACTTAGGTCACCTATGCAAGGACTTTGAGAAGGAAGATCAGGTAATTATAGTTGGGGGAGCCGGAAACAGCCTGGTTATGAAACAAAATATAGTATTAGGAGTGACCTGGATAAAACAGGAGCAGAAACTGCCCACACGAATGTGGGGTTTGTGGAGTTCTTTCAGAGCCATGATCAGCCCTGGGTAAACACCGCTGTAAGGCCTGTTAACACTGAGCTGAACTGGATGCTCCAGACACCGGCAAAGTCGTACATGAGTGTTGTTCCAGTTGATGCTATTGGTAGGTGGGGTTACACTACACATTGTCTGCACCTAAATAGGAATGTGAAAGATAAGTTAGCTTCTCTATTAGCAGATACTCTAAGTGGGGCCACAGTCATACAAGGGGTGATCCCTGTGGTTATTGGGAACAGGCAGACAGGTTTTTTAGGTTAAAGCCAAATTCCAGACAGACAACAACCAAGGAAAATAGAAGAAAAGAAACTTCATGCACAGCAAATAGGGATAAAGCTAAGGGTGGTATCAACTTTGTGGGGCGGTGGGTGGAATAATAGAATAAATGTTTTGTATTTATGCTGTTTGCCGTTCTCAACACTGGCTCTGTAACTATAATATTGGTAACCAGAAAGTGATTAGCAAAACGTGAAGCCTGTAATTAGAATTCCTAGTGCCTACTTCATCTGAGAAATACATTTATAGCTACAGCTTATAGCTCTGAGGAATTAGGAGATTGTCTGGGATTCATAATCAAAAACTATTCTCTCTAAAATGTTCACTATATTCTGAAAGTCACAGACCAAAAAGAATCCACACAATCCAACTAGCAGAGCAGTTCAGAGTCTAATGCACTGATGCAACTATAACTGTTCAAATTAAATGTTTAAGTGAATGCTCGCCATAATTTGATGACAATGTTCATCAAACGCCACGCTAATAATGGTAGAATGTCTGTCCTGCAGCAGCACGTGAAAATATGACATACGCAAACTAAAGATAGATCATTATCGTCATCCCGAAATTAACACTTCAGTCGAAAACGATTTCATGGTTACGCATATCCCAAGTAACTTATTACTGCATCCGAGGCTGTTTATATCAACGATACCGACGCGACGCGGCTCCCGGCACAGGTGGTGCGCTAATCAGCATCTGGAGAGAACTGGGGCCTACTTTATCTCGCACAGCGTTCTTACATATAAAGCGGCGGTGTGGACGGCTAAGGGAATGCCTGATCAAATCTGCTCTCCCAACTAGCTGCTGGGCTAGTAATGCACCACTTTAAGTTATCGAATAAATCATTGCTCCCTTTGCTGATGGCCGATGAATCTTTCAATTTAATTGTGCAATCAGCACACAAGTAAGTAATTATAATAAAAGTCTGACGTGGCTAAGTCAAATATTTTGGGCGAGAGAATTAATTTAATTACACTACACGCAGTAGACAAGCTCTGAACTTGCTCTTTGGAGATACACTATAGCTATAGTTTAATAGTTATTCTGTTGAAACTTCTCACATTTTTATGATTATAGCGGATCTCCCTTCTACTTAAATTTAAACTTCCTAGCTTTATTTATTCGCCTACTTAATCTATCTTGCTTCCTTAATTCCTAAGACAAAAACAAGAAAATAATGAATTTCAACCAAAATTTTAATTTGTAAGATCCAGAATACTGTTTCTACTAAATTATTATGCAAAATGAATATAAATATAAATTTTTAAGTTTCTAGCTCTTTTCTGTTGTGCCAATGATTTTTACAGAAAAACATCCAAATTTCGAAAATGGTTAAAAGTTAGAGAACTGATACCCAACACATATTGATTTTGTATTACTCCTGACATGCTAGAAACGTTTCAGGTTATTTACTTCATTTTAAAGTATTGCGTAATATTTATGACATCAGAGCTAGTTACAGTGGACTAGGCTGGCACACAATGGAAAGACTGATGTGAATTTTATAAGGCGTGAGTATGCTGCTTCCCTACAACTTACTTCACCAAAATATCAGGAGAATAAAAAATAAAGTAGCTGAGCAGATAATGTGTTTAGATGATCTCAAAAATAAGAATGATATTCGTATACTTTGTGTGTCTGAGCACCATGTAACTGTCAGGATGGAAAATGTCAGTATTAATGGGTATAGTTTAGCTTCTTATACTTGTAGATCTAGTATGGATAAAGGAGGAGTTGCCATTTTGATAAAACAAGGGTATAAATACAGAACTGTTGAAGTACGCAAATTTTGTGTTGATCAGCACTTTGAGGTTTGTGCATGTGTACTTCAGCCTGATAATGTTGTGTTGATATTAGCAACAGTGTACAGGTCTCCACTAGGAGATTGGGAGCTATTCATAAAAAACTTTGACTCCCTATTATGCTGTCTCTCGGACAAAAAGAAGAAGTTATTAATCTGTGGTGATTTCAATGTTAACTTTCTAAGCAATTCGGATAGGAAAAGTGAACCAGAAGTGTTGTTAACAACATATGACTTAGAATCAGTGATAAATTTCCCTACATGTATAGCTCAGGAGAGTAGTACTCTAATAGATAATGTATTTGTACAGCAAGGTGATGTAGAACAAACACATGTTTTTCCTGTGGTAAATGGATTATCTGATCATGATGCATAACTGATTAACTTACAAAACATAACAGGGTGTATACTTCAGAAGCCTTTAAGTAAAAGTGTGAGGGTACTCAACCCGGTATCTATAGATCACTTCACAGAAAGTTTAGGAAATGTAAACTGGGAAGACGTATATAATGAGCCAAATGCTAATGATAAATGCAGGCTATTTCTTGATAAATTTATATCCCTTTTTGAACATTGTTTCCAAACAAAATTACTAAATGTAACACCACAAACTGTTCAAAGAAACCTTGAATTAATACAGGTATTAAAGTGTCTTCAGAAAGAAAAAGAAAACTATATGAGACAGCAAGAACTAGTAAAGATCCAGAAGTGGTCTTACACTATAAAAATTATTGTAACATACTGAGAAAAGTTGTAAGGAAATCAGAAATATGTATATTAGAGAAGAAATTAACAACTCCAGCAATAAAATAAAATCAATATGGAAAGATGTTAGAAGGGAGACATGAAAAGTAACCACTGGAGTAGGTAGTACTACTGTTAAAGAGAATTAGACCATTTTAACCAACAGTACACAGGTAGCCAATGTATTTAACAATCATTTCTTAAGTGAAGAGAAAAAATTGGTGAGAATAGTTCAAAAGAAAAAACCAGGCAGTACATGGAATAGTCAGTTTTGAAAAATTTTAGTCACGTTAAGTTTCATCTAACAACCTCTTGTGAAATAAGGAAAATCATTAAATCTTTGAAACACAAATGTTCTTTTGGAGTAGATGACATCTCTAACAAGTTATTAAGACAATGTGGAGCAATTACAGCTGATGTTTTGAATCACATATGTAATGCATCACTGACTCAGGGTATTTTTCCAGACAGGTTAAAACATGCCATTGTCAGGCCTCTCTACAAAAAGGGGGAAACCACAGATGTCAACAATTACCAGCCAGTATCCTTGCTTACAGCATTTTCAAAAATCTTTGAGAAAGTAATGTACTCAAGAGTGGTTAGCCATATCAACAGTAATGGGATACTTTGTAAATCATAGTTCATATTTCAGAAACGCTGTTCCACTGAGACAGCAATGTACAATTTCACGGTCCACATAATAGAGTCTTTAAATAGTAAAATGTGGCTTATCCAAAGCATTTGATTGTGTAAACCATGACATTATGTTAGAGAAATTACAATTCTATGGTATAGATGGAACAGCATATGAGTGGTTTTAGTCATATCTACAGAACAGGAAGCAAAAAGTCTCTTTATATGCTTCAAGTGATTCAAAGGAGTTTGCCAATTCGTCTAACTGGGGTGAAATTACATTAGGTGTTCCACAAGGTTCTGATCTTGATATATGTGAATGACCTCCGTTCTTATGTGAAACAAGATGCTGAACTAACACTGTCTGCTGACGATACAAGCATAATTATTAATCCAGTAAAAGAAAGTCCGATAGAAAACGATAAAAATAAGGTCTTTGGAAAAGTTATTAATTGGTTTTCTGCGAATGGGCTTGCTCTGAACTTTGAAAAAACACAGTATATCCAATTTTCTGCTGCAAAAAAATATAATTCCTTCAATAAACATAACACATCAAAAGAAGTCAGTAGCCAAGGTAGAGCATACTAAGTTTTTGGTTGTACATATAGATGAGAATCTTAATTGGAAAATTCACATTTTGGATCTCCTAAAGCGACTAGGTTCAGCTACTTTTGCAATCAGAATAATTTCCAATTTTGAGGATGTAGAAATTAGTAAGCTAACATACTTTGCATACTTCCACTCTCTGATGACATTCGGAATAATATTCTCGGGCAACTCAACACTTAGGCAAAAGGTATTCACTGCTCAAAGGAAAGTAGTTAGAATAATGTGTGGGGTTCATAGTCTCACATCTTGTAGGCATCTGTTTAAAAGGTTAGGAATTCTTACAACTGCTTCAGAGTACATTTACTCAGTAATGAAATTTTTTCTCAACATGGACCAGTTTAAAATCAGCAGCGACATTCATGATTACAATACCAGAAAAAAGAAAGACCTACCCTATCCTTTACCTAACCTATCTTTGGCACAGAAAGGGGTAAAATATGCGGCTATAAAATTTTTTGATAAGTTACCAGATGAAATAAAATGTCTGACAGACAGGAGTAATAGTCTCAAAAACAAATTGAAATCATACCTCCTTGACAACTCCTTCTATACCATAGATGAATTCTTGAATATGAGTAAATAAATCTGGAGACATAATATATGCATTTTGTGCCATTTAAGGGAATGGGATAGTTAATAGAAATATTTAGGTATAATGCTAAAATGTAAACGAAAAAAGAAAAAAAACTTGTTTCCTGTGCGCATTTCTTGTGCATTTGACACGCTCCACATCATAACGGTTTTGCGTGCTATTGATCAATGGAACACGTAACTAACTCACTAACTAACCACTGGTGCACTGTTGTGCCTTGGGCTGGAGGGAACTTCCGTTCGCGCACGTGCAATGGACTCACGTTCGGTGTATAAAGGAGCCGCCGCGGCCTATTTGATTTCAGTTCCGGCGAGTTAGTGCAACGCCCTACTCACCTGAAGATAGTGGCCAGGTGCACCACCGAAATATTGTGTCCAAATGGCGATGTGTTCCGTCTGGAGACCCGACATGAAAACAACCAGTTATTACGCCGGGGACGTTTACCGAGCCACAAAGACTAATTGCACATTGCACATACTGACTGCCAACCACCTACTTATAATTTCGCGGGTATTCAATCCTATATATTAAAACACTAACTTGTAACATGTTCTAAAAGATGAATTGTTGAAATGAATGCCTATAATAACATCCGTGTTTGGCATTATCAATCATTTTATATAAACTTTCCCTTTCTTATTCTTGCAAAAATCAGACAATAAAATTATGTCAAAAGTTATTTTATGAAGTTGAAAAATTGAAATTTTGGGGTTCTAAAACACGAGAAGGTGCTGAAAACTAATGCCTCCGAATTTGTTATTCCGTTAATCGCGATTGAAGCATTACATGCCACGCATATTACTGGGTCGACTTTCCCTCTTCGCTTACGCAAACTGCAACACTCTGTCGTTAGAGGGCAGCGTATTGTAGCGTGGAACATGGCGATGTGTGACGTAACTATGTCGATGAGTGGGCAACAGCGTTCTGTAATCGAGTTTCGAAATGGAAGAGTTCGTCCACACATGAACCACCTTCTCCTTCAACATGACAGTGCCAGTCAAATACGAGCTCTGCGACATCTGCAACAGTCCGACGCCTTGGGCTCGCTATCATCGATCATCCTCCATGCAGTCCCGACTTGACCCCATACGATTTTCATCTCCTTCGAAAATTTAAAGAATCCCTGCGAGTACTTCACTTTGATAGTGATGAAGCAGCGCAAGTAGAGGTGAGGTTGCGGTTCCGTCAACAAAGTCAAACATTCTACAGGACTCTCGCTGGGAGAATTGCGTTCGTCGCCAGGGTGACTATGTTGAGGAATAGATATGTAGACATGAAGAATGAAGATGTAGAAAGTTATTAACGGTTTTTTATTTCTAACGGTTAAAGAGTTTTCACATAGAAAATTCGGAGGCATTACTATTGAGCACGCCCTCGTATATATGTGACAGTAATCTCATAATCATGGTTTATAGCAAGGGCTAAATGGCGATCGCTTTGCTATGATTTTTACATGTTGCTGGCGTTGTGTTCTTCAGTGCTAAGACTAGTCTGACGAAGTTCTCCACGCTAGTCCATCCTGTACTAATCTCTTAATCGCTGCGTAACTACTGCAATCCGTGTCAGTTTTAAAGTTCTTATGTATTCGGCTCTTAGCCTTAACGTTTTACCCACTATTGTTCCTTCCATTACAAAACTGGTGATTAATTGATGCCTCAATCAGTTTACTATCGCCGGATCCCTTCTTTTAGTCAGGTTGTACCACAGATTACTTGTTACCTCAATTCCGTTTACCGCCTCTTCGTTAGTTACTCGTTTTACTCATCTAACTTTGACCAGCTCTGTAAAAGCACATTTCAAAAGCTTATATTCTTTTCTTATAGACCTCTTTATCGGCCAGATTTCTCTTCCCCATTAGACTAAATTTAAGACAGCTTCAGAAAAAACCTTCCTAACGTTTCACTTTATTTGTGAAGTTAACAGTTTCTCTTTTTCTGAAATGCGTTCCTTGCTATTGCCAGTCTGCATTTTATATCCTCTCTACTTCATCCATCATCAGTTATTTTGTAATACAAGTAGCAAAAATCAACTACCACTTTCAGTAACTCATTTCTTAATCTAAATCCAACAGCATTTCCCGATTTAATTCGACTGTATTACCTTATCTTGATTACTTTTGTTGTTGCCCATGTTATAACCTCTTCTCAAGACAGTATCCATTCCGCTGGACTGCTTTTCCATTTCTTTTACCGTTTTTCACTGAATCACAGCAGCATCGGCTAATCACAAAGTTTTATTTCTTCTCCTTGAACTTCAATTTCCTCTCCAAATTTCTCCTTGGTTTCCTTTAGTGCTTGTTCACTATACAGATTGAAATCGTCGGGCATAGGCTAAAGCCCTGTCTCACTCCCTTCTGAAGTAGTGCTTTCCTTTCATGTCCTCTGGCTCTTAGAACTCCATTACAACTGCAATCGGCTTCCTGTGCGAGTTTTGGATATCTTTTCACTTTTTGTATTTGATCCCTGATACCTTCATAATATGTGTAAGAAAACATTCTGTGCATCTAAAAATGCTATGAACGGAGGTTTGCCTTTAGCCTATCTTCTGAGGTAAATCGTAGGGATAGTATTGCCTCACGTGTCCCTACATTTCTCCCAAACTCAAACTGATCTTCATCAAGGTAATCTCTATCTTTTCTGCCATTCTTCTGTAATTAATTTATATCATGTCTCTTTAACCTGATAGTTTGGTAATATTCACACTTTTTTTTAATTGGAATTATTACATTCGTCCTGTGAAGTCGAAGGGTTTTCGTCTGTCTCACATATCTTACACACCGAGTGGAATAGTTCTGTCACGGCTGACTGTCAAAAGGATCTGAATAATTCTAACTGGAATGTCGTCTATTCCGAAGATCTCATTTCGTCTAATATCCTATAGTTTTCTGTCACATTTTCCTCGCGATATTATATCTACCATGTCAACTTCGTTTATTTCTTCTTTCGTTCCTATAAAATTATCGTCTCGTTCATCTCCCTTGCGTAGGCCTACTATACAGGAGGTATTTCACAGTTCCTATCATAGGGTTCTAGGGGCTGTAGAGGGAACTTAGCAGGTAAAGTTTTAATAAGGAACCTATGTCCGGAAATGTGTCTAAAATAAGACTGGAGATTGGATAACTTTCAAATATCCCTAATCAAACCACGCAAACTAATTCAGAAGAGCGTTCAGTCTTCAGTCCCTGTTTTAAGTATGTCATGACACAACATTTTCGCCCGACTACAACATCGGCTGCGAGCAACTGGAACGTTCGCACTAGAAGGGTTGGTTGTGGTGCTCCAAGGACGTTCCCACTAACGAGATCGAAGAGGATGTCCTTAGCCGCATAGAAGAGAATTAAAAGACGAGTAATCGGACCATTGCCCATGCCATGGACTCCCAGAGAGCACAAGAGTCCGACCTCATTGTCTCCACTGTGTACCTACTGTGATGCTGGAGATTTGCTGATTTTTACATATTCTTCTTTCATGAGTTAAATTCAGTGCGGCTACTACTCTTTTCCTTCCCTGTTCCACTTGCGAATGAAGTGCGTGAGAAACGACTGTCTTTTTGCATCCGTGTGAGCCCAACTTTCATATATCTTGTCTTCATGGTCCTCATATGAAATGTACCGGGTGATCAAAGAGTCAGTATAAATTTGAAAACTGTATAAATCATGGAGTAATGTAGATAGAGAGGTAAAAATTGACACACATGCTTGGAATGACATGGGGTTTTATGAGAACAAAAAAAACCTAAGTTCACTAAATGTCCGACAGATGGCGCTGGACAGCAAAACGTCAGTGACTGCGCATGGCAATTGTGTATAAAAGGAGCTGTAATGAGGGAGAGAATCAGATGTGCCAGCAGTCGCAGCATGTTGACGTTACCTGAAAAGGCGCTTTTAGTGAAACTGTATTATTAGAATGGGGAATGTGCAAGTTCAGCGTTACGATCCTATCGCCGTAGGAAGGGGATTAGAACGGGTAAAAATGGTTCAAATGGCTCTGAGCACTATGGGACTCAACTGCTGTGGTCATCAGTCCCCTAGCACTTAGAACTACTTAAACCCAACTAACCTAAGGACATCACACACATCCATGCCCGAGGCAGGATTCGAACCTGCGACCGTAGCACTCGCACGGTTCCTGACTGCGCGCCTAGAACCGCGAGACCACCGCGGCCGGCCAGAACGGGTAAAAGTCCGTTGACAAATTCAGCTGTGGCGAGAATGATTTCGAAGTTCGAAGCCACGGGTTGTTTAGACGATAGACCCCGTAGTGGCCGACCAAGCACAAGGCGTAATGCTGCTGAGACAGTTCAGGAAGAAATGGAGACTGTATTGGGTTCGTCTAGGCACGGGGAAGTCAGCGCTCGTGCAGTCGCACGTCGCACTGGCATTCCTTACAATACTGTTTGGTTGGCACTGAGGCGTACCTTCCGCTGCTATCCGTACGAAATCCATCGGCATCATGAACTGTTACCTGGTGATTTAGTGAAGCGGAGGGCATTTGCGGTGTGGGCGTTTCAAAAGATGGCGGAAGATGACGACTGATTGAGTAACGTGTTGTGGACCGACGAAGCTCATTTCACGCTCCGACGGTCTGTCAGTGACCACAACTGCAGAATTTGGGCTACCGAAAATCGTAGAACTGTCGTGGAAACTCCATTGCACGACGAGAAAGTCACGGTATGGGTTGGATTTACTACATCTACCGTTATCGGGCCTTTTTTCTTCGAGGAAATACGTGATTCTAGTTTTGTAACTGCTACCGTGACGGGTGAGAGGTACGCCGATATGTTACAGAATCGCATCATCCACAGCCTGGCTGAAAAAACACCACCTGGGACGTACGATGTTTATGCAGGATGGCGCTCCACCCCATATTGCTAGACGCGTGAAAGATCTCTTGCGCGCGTCGTTTGGTGATGATCGTGTGCTCAGCCGCCACTTTCTTCATAGGCCTCCTGGGTCCCCAGATCTCAATCCGTGCGATTATTGGCTTTGGGGTTACCTGAAGTCGCAAGTGTATTGTGATTGACCGACATCTCTAGGGATGCTGAAAGACAACATCCGTCGCCAATGCCTTACCATAACGCCGAACATGTTTTACAGTGCTGTTCATAACATTATTCCTCGACTACAGCTATTGTTGAGGAATGATGGTGGACATATTGAGCATTTCCTGTAAAGAACATCATCTTTGCTTTGTCTTACTTTGTTATGCTAATTATTGCTATTCTGATCAGATGAAGCGCCATCTGTCGGACATTTTTTGAACTTTTGTATTTTTTTTTTTTTTTTTGTTCTAATAAAACCCCATGTCATTCGAAGCGTGTGTGTCAATTTGTACCTTTCTATGTACATTTTTCAGTGATTTATTCAGTTTTCAAATTTATACTGACTTTTTGATCACCCGGTATATTGGCGGCAGTAGAATTGTTTTGCTATCAGCTGCAAATGGCGGCCCTCCAAAATTTCTCAATAGCGTCGTCGTCTTCCCTGCAGGGATTCCCACTGGAGTTCTTGAAGCATCTCCGTAATACTCGCATGTTGATCCAACCTACCAGTATGAAGTCTAGCAGCATGCCTCTGAATTGTTTCGATGTCTTTCTTTAATCCGACCTTGTGGGGATCCCAAACACTTGAACAGTACGCAAGAACTGGTGGCACTAGTGTTTATACGCAGTCTCTTTTATAGAGGAGCTACACTTTCCTAAACTTCTCCCAATAAACCAAAGTCGACCACTCGTCTTCCCCACTATCGTCCTTATGTGCTCGTTCTGTTTCATATCGCTATGCAGTGTTAAACTCAGAAATTTAATCGATGTGGCTGAGTCAAGCAGCGCACCAATAACACTGTATTCGAATATTAGAGGATACTTTTTCCTGCTCGTTTGCATTAACTTACATAAATTTTTTTTCATTTCGAGCAAGCAGATATTCATCAAATCATATATAAACGCTGTCTAATTCGTCCTATACCCTTCTGAAGTCACACAGTGATGCTATTTTCCATTATAACACAACGTCATCAGCGAACAGTCGCTGTTTGATGGTCACCCTATCCGTCAGACCATAGAGAATTAGAGCGGTCGTATTACACTTCCCTGGGCACTCCTGACGGTACCGTTGTCTCTGATGGTCACTCATTGTCAAGGACAACGTACCGGGTTCTATCACTTAAAATGTCTTCGAACCACTCAAAATCCTGTGAACACATTCTACAGGGCGTTACAAAAAGGTACGGCCAAACTTTCACGAAACATTCCTCACACACAAATAAAGAAAAGATGTTATATGGAAATGTGTCCGGAAACGCTTAATTTCCATGTTAGAGCTCATTTTAGTTTCGTCAGTATGTACTGTAGTTTCTCGAGTCACCGCCAGTTGGCCCAATTGAAGGAAGGTAATGTTGACTTCGGTGCTTCTGTTGACATGCGACTCATTGCTCTACAGTACTAGCATCAAGCACATCAGTGCGTAGCATCAACAGGTTAGCGTTCATCACGAACGTGGTTTTGCAATCAGTGCAATGTTTACAAATGCGGAGTTGGCTGATGCCCATTTGAAGTATGGATTAGCACGGGGCAATAGCCGTGGCGCGGTACGGTTGTATCGAGACAGATTTCCAGAACGAAGGTGTCCCAACAGGAAGACGTTCGAAGCAATTGATCGGCGTCTTAGGGAGCACGGAACATTCCAGCCTATGACTCGCGACTGGGGAAGACCTAGAACGACGAGGACACCTGCAATGGACGAGGCAATTCTTCGTGCAGTTGACGAAAACCCTAATGTCAGCGTCAGAGAAGTTGCTGCTGTACAAGGTAACGTTGACCACGTCACTGTATGGAGAGTGCCACGGGAGAACCAGTTATTTCCGTACCATGTACAGCGTGTGCAGGCGCTGTCAGCAGCTGATTGGCCTCCACGGGTACACTTCTGCGAATGGTTCATCCTCATTTCAGTGCAAATGTTCTCTTTACGAATGAGGCTTCATTCCAACGTGATCAAATTGTAAATTTTCACAATCAACATGTGTGGGCTGACGAGAATCTGCACGCAATTGTGCAATCACGTCATCAACACAGATTTTCTGTGAACGTTTGGGCAGGCATTGTTGGTGATATCTTGATTGGGCTCCATGTTCTTCCACCTACGCTCAATGGAGCACGTTATCATGATTTCGTACGGGATACTCTACCTATGCTGCTAGAACATGTGCCTTTACAAGTACGACACATGTGGTTCATGCACGATGGAGCTCCTGCACATTTCAGTCGAAGTGTTCGTACGCATCTCAACAACAGATTCGGTGACCGGTGGATTGGTAGAGGCGGACCAATTCCATGGCCTCCACGCTCTCCTGACCACAACCCTCTTGACTTTCATTTATGTGGGCATTTGAAAACTCTTGTCTTCGCAACCCCGGTACCAAATGTAGAGACTCTTCGTGCTCGTATTGTGGATGGCTGTGATACAATACGCCATTCTCCAGGGCTGCATCAGCGCATCAGGGATTCCATGCGACGGAGGGTGGATGCATGTATCCTCGCTAACGGAGGACATTTTAAACATTTCCTGTAACAAAGTGTTTGAAGTCACGCTGGTACGTTCTGCTGCTGTGTGTTTCCATTCCATGATTAATGTGATTTGAAGAGAAGTAATAAAATGAGCTCTAACATGGAAAGTAAGCGTTTCCGGACACATGTCCACATAACATATTTTCTTTCTTTGTGTGTGAGGAATGTTTCCTGAAAGTTTGACCGTACCTTTTTGTAACACCCTGTATATGCTGAGAGTTTCATTGACAACCTGCTGTGGGGCACCGTGTCAAAAGCTTTCCGGAGATCTAGGAATACGGAATGTGTCTCTTATCCTTCCAGGCTTTGCAGGATAAAATATGAGAAAAGGGCAAGCTGAGTTTCGCATGAGCGGTGCTTCCTGAATCCGTGCTGATTCGTGGACGGAAGCTCTTCTGTTTCAATAAAATTTATTTTCTCCCAATTTAGAATACGCTCAAAAATTCTCCAACAAGCCGATGTTACGGATATTGTTCTGTAATTTTGAGAGTGCGTTCTTTTACCCTTCTGATATACGGGAGTCACCTGCACTATTTGCACTCTCTTCGGACTTCATGCTGGGCGACAGAACCGCTATAAATGCAAGCTACGTAATGACCGAATGCTGTGGAGTAGTCTCTGTATTACCAAATTGGGATTCCATCAGGACCTGGTGACTTACTTGTTTCCAACTCCTGTATTTGCTTCTCCACCCCAGGAGCTGTCCATTACTATGTCCTTCATACGAGAGTCTATGCGATGTTGCATCAGTGATGACCTTCAGTTTTCCTTTTGTTCTCTTCTGTTGCTACACCACACCGGTCGACGAGAGATTTCCCTCCATTTATTGATTTTACGTAGTACCAGAATTTTCTCGGTTCTTCGGCAGTATCTTTCGCTGCAATAATACAGTGGTAATTGTTGTATGCTTCTCACATAAAACTTTTTATAGACGCAGAACTCTCTTCTAACTTTGCCTGTCGAGATTTCCAGGTTCTTTTTTGAACCGAGGATGTAACGGTCTATGCATCCTCGGCATTTTCCGAATTTTCCTATAAAACCACGCTGGGTCTTCTCTGTCCTTTAACCATTTACATCTCCAGAATGCGATTTACAATCGGTTTAAACTCTGTCCATAATTCCTCTACGTCCTTCCATTCATTGTCTAAGTAGGATGCAAACCACTGTTCATCTGCTTCTTCCACCATAAATACTCTGCTAGCCTTCTTGATAGCTTTACTGATTTCTGTAACCATCCTCGCTGTGATGACATCATTATCACTATTCCCTGACTCTGTACTGACACTGTCGATAAGATCTATTCTGTTTATGGCTACTTTTCTCTGTTTCAGTCAAATGCTGAATAATGATGTCTTTGAACCTCTCAACAACTGCTGCTGCTTTCAATTTGTGTAGGTCTCATCTCCTTGAGCACTTCCGAAGTAGTTTTCTTTTAATCAATAATGGGGTAAGCTAATTTGGTTTATATCCGTTAACAGAATGCAACACACGTTGCAGAGAGTTCGAAGACATTATGATTGAAATGATAGCACAGCGCTGATGTAGAGCTGTTGCGGCGTATGCCAGGTTGCCTCTGTGCTGGCGGCAGGCGTCGTCCTACTGACCTTTGCTGTGTAAATCGAGAACTGACAAGTTATCGATTCCAGCGTGTTCTGAAGTACTGACGTCGAGTATTTAGTATCCGATGATACGACCTTTCGTTTCACGGCACGTGTCGGCAGTGCTAGAGACCACGTATAAATCTGTAGATGATTCTTCTCATAAACGTGACCAGTTCTCTGAAGTTATCGAGCAGCTAGAGGCAGGCCTAAGAACCAAAACCTTAACGAGTACAGTCGTTGCGTGGCTGAAGCGTAGGTGTCCCTAGAAGCTATGCTGTGTTTGTCAAATTTCGCTGATTTTTATTCGATTGCTCTTGTTTCTCATAATCACTTTTCTCTATTCATCGAAAATTTCGTTTGTTGCCGTCAGCAACTTGTAGTAACTTGTACAGTCCACATCCACTGACGCGGAAGCCACCGTCACTCGTGTGGTGGGAGTTAAAGAATGACGCAAATCATGTTTCTCCCTGCCAATTACATTCATTCGTAATGGTACACAGAAAGAAAAATTGTTAGCACCCATCTGTTTAAAGAGGTATTCCTCAGTTTTACTATGATTGTAATTGCCAGATATGTATGTTGGAGTAAATAATGATTCTTGACTCCTACAGGAACGTGAGAACAATAACTTTTGAAAGCATGTACAAAGCTGTTCTTGCAGAGTCACCTACTTGAGTTCGTTGAGCATATCGTGCCGAACGAGAAAACTTGTGGTAAACAGAGCACTTCTCATTTGATTGAATTCTCTCTGCCGCTATTATTAATCGAAATTGGTACGGGTGTCACACCGTTAAAATTACTCAAGAACTGATCGAACTGGATGCGTGCTTTACATTTCCTTAGGTTGTTTTCTCACTAGAACTGAGTCTCGAAGTCAGTAAACAAGCAGTTCCTATGATGCTTGACACACTGACGATTTAGCCACGCAGTCAGCTGCGCACCCAGTGTTAGTTGCGGCTATGCAACCGCAAACACAACGGCCGCCACTACGTCAAGCTGTTCTGCGTTAGTTCGTGTTGTAAGTTTCATTGTTGAACATGTGCGTTTCCAACGTCATTTTATAAGGCTCGTTCTTTTGTGGGACAATATCATTCTGGAATTAGAACTTTCCTTTACTGAAACAGAGCGTCTTCCTTCATTTATATACTTTAAAGTAGTTATTAGCCTTTTTTAAAATTCTATATAGTGAAAAAATTCGTTACAATATCGTCAGTGTTGTGCACTAAGTCAGTATGCCTAGTCTGTGTTAGTTGTGAGTTCCTACACTTGCGCTAGTCTGGTCCTCAGTTTGTGTATTTTTCCGTCTTAGATATGAGCTCAATGAGGCACATAATTTATCATAACACATCACAGAGTTCAAAAGCAATTACCAGGGTTTGCTGTATTTTACTTTCATTCCTTAGAAATTGTAAAAAGGAACCCGTATTTTCACGTATTTATAGCACTGGATGAATACTATTCTTGTGAGGCTGTTAGAAGACGACGCAGTTACGTACTGGGAGAATATATGGATATAAACTGTTTAATAAATGCGGGCAGACTAACAGATGATCAGCATTTGGTGCAAAGCCAGGCTGATGACATTCAGATTACCCCCAGAATGTTATAGTGTGGGTACTGTATTCCACACTTACTTTTCTTTTAAAAACTGCTAATAGACGGCAACAATTTATGATTTGGAATTCCAAGTAATCTCTGGGCAGATATAAGTTTGTTTTAAGCAGTTGTGTTTTTCACTAGCACCATTTTTGGGACACCACGTAACCTTGTATAATGTTAATTTAAGTATTCATTTCCAAATTTCCGTTTAATGAAATTTTTGCAGCGGTATAAAACTATGCTACTATTCCAATAATAACAATTACAAATCTTACAAGTCCGAAAGATGAGTAATAGATCTTTTTCATTTTACCCAGACGAAGAGATTGTCAGGATACTTTACTGTGAAGATGAAAGTGATACTGGAGGAGGAGACAAATATAGGCCCAAGAAATGAGTGCAATGATTATGATCATGCTGAAGAGGATGTGGTACTCGGTGATGAAGTGATGTTTTGGAAACAGAACCTCAAGTTACACTCCTACAGACCACCCCAAAAGAGAATACTGCTATAGCAGGACGCTGTTGTGTTTTTCCAGGTAGAGCCACTGAAAAACCACGGTTAAGCATGCAAAATATAACATATTTATTTGCAGGACATATAAACTGCATTTATGACTTGAGTGTAGGTAGTTTACAGTATGAAAACTGAATTCACTACTCACTGGATTGTAAACAATAATTTCATTGTAGCAATACACAAATTGCCATCATTGGAATAGTGAATTTAAGTAATTTAGTAGTCGAAGTATACAATTCCCCAGTGTAGCGTTCGTAGGAAGTGGCATTGGTGTTGTATTACAGGAGAAAATAATTTTAACGTTAAAGGTGAGACGAGAAGAGCCGAAGCTGGACGATTACATTGGAAAAAAGACAAACCACCAGGTGCCTGCGAGTACCGGTCTGACATACATTTAGTTGTGTAAAAGGCAGAGATTTCTCTGAAAAATGCTAAGGATACTGTCACACAGATGGCTGGTGTGTGTATTTTCCTTTAAGTAAATGCACAGTTCCTTATCAGAATACGTTTTGAAACTGGGCCGTAAAAGTACACAGCGCATGTCAAAAAGATTCAACCGTGCAGTATATTCGTGTGTTGGGCTGGGTGACTGCTAAGTTTTGTAGTGTGTGTATTCGTATTGTCGAGACATAAACGCGTTCCAAAGTATTCGTTACTCGTTACCGGAACAATTTGAAGTGGAATGATCATATAAAATAAATTGTTGGTAAGGCGGGTACCAGGTTGAGACTCATTGGGAGAGTCCTTAGAAAATGTAGTCCATCAACAAAGGAGGTGGCTTAAAAGACACTCGTTCGACCTATACTTGAGTAAAAAATGGTTCAAATGGCTCTGAGCACTATGGGACTTAACATCTGTGGTCATCAGTCCCCTAGAACTTAGAACTACTTAAACCTAACTAACCTAAGGACATCACACACATCCATGCCCGAGGCAGGATTCGAACCTGCGACCGTAGCAGTCGCGCGGTTCCGGACTGCGCGCCTAGAACCGCTAGACCACCGCGGCCGGCTATACTTGAGTATTGCTCATCAGTGTGGGATCCGTACCAGGTCGGGTTGATGAGGAGAGATCCAAAGAAGAGCGGCGCGTTTCGTCACAGGGTTATTTGGTAAGCGTGATAGCGTTACGGAGATGTTTAGCAAACTCAAGTGGCAGACTCTGCAAGAGAGGCGCTCTGCATCGCGGTGCAGCTTGCTGTCCAGGTTTCGAGAGGGTGCGTTTCTGGATGAGGTATGGAATATATTGCTTCCCCCTAGTTATACCTCCAGAGGAGACACGAATGTAAAATTAGAGAGATTCGAGCGCGCATGGAGGCTTGCCGGCAGTCGTTCTTCCCGCGAACCATACGCGACTGGAACAGGAAAGGGAGGTAATGACAGTGGCACGTAAAGTGCCCTCCGCCACACACCGTTGGGTGGCTTGCAGAGTATAAATGTAGATGTAGATGTACCGGACGTCGTTACGGATAAAACGTCTAAAACGTGCCATTACCACTGAGCAATGAGCACGCAGGTATTTATTGACAAATTAATGACGTGACATGTAACGGAATAAACATTTTTCAACATGGTATATGGTAGTTAGAGTTAGGTCACATATGTTTTCATAGTTCTGAAGTTAAAGTACCGTGTGGGATGGTTTCTGTATAACAGTCTGAGTTCGACGAAAAAATCTAGTTTCTATCCGCGGCGTATTGTGGAGCTATCAAAATGCATCGTTTCTGTTCTGTTTATTGAAATAACCTGTTTGTGCTTCAAGTAAACCAGTACCCAACAAATATAGAGATGAAATTGTGTAATTGGCACCCAGGTAATGCAGTAGTTCAGAAAAACCTGAACCTTCTACAATAGAAAAAGTTTGGTGAGCTTTAACAAATGATCCAAATGGCTCTGAGCACTATGCGACTTAACTTCTGAGGTCATCAGTCGCCTAGAACTTAGAACTAATTAAACCTAACTAACCTAAGTATATCACACACATCCATGTCCGAGGCAGGATTCGAACCTGCGACCGTAGCGGTCGCTCGGTTCCAGACTGTAGCGCCTAGAACCGCACGGCCACTTCGGCCGGCGAGAGCTTTAACAATCAGTTTTAAGACAAAGTCATTTTTTAACTACATTCATAGGTACTCTTACAATGGGTCAGAGATTTGTCTGTCTCGACTATACAGTATCACATTTCTCAGTACTTTTACACTGAATCAATGACGAGGTGAATGCTTCTGTACAAACCTATGTCAGACGTTGTAGCTCTGATGGTAATAAACCATCATAGGTAGATATATGTTTCTAAGTAATTTTCTTCCAGATTTGTTGTGTACCCTCCTCTGACTGAGTTTGACTATCAGCATAAATCGCACTTTGTTCTGTTCTCTTGTTGTCTGAAAAGAAAGCCCACAGTTTACATCTTTTCTTCTCCATAACAATTGCATCCCACATAGACAAATATGTACTAAATTAATGTTAATGTGAATTCATACGAGCAGTGTGACGAGTAGTTATAAAATGGAACTAATATCGTCATTCGCCTGAAATCATAATTTAGTTTTGTAATAGAACTGAACATTCTGTAAACATCATAGGTAGAACGAAGACATGCTGCTCCTGCACAACTTACTCGTGCCATCTATTGTATGCATGAAACATATCTGATAAGTTAAGAACTGAAGTACCATGAATACTGCAGCCTCTGCCTGAGCCGAACACGAACTGCACGCGGAAAACAAAACTTGGCGACTGATAATGTATTTGGTAGTCCGTGTAAGTAACGAGTACCTCCACTGAGACTAACAAATTGGAGGAATTCGAAACTACCGATCACACGGGAAGTGTCTGAGGAAAACGACAGATAAATAATTAAACGCATATGACGTCTAGTCTTATCTTCCACCTGTGTCTTTTATATAAGAGTTATTTAATTTCCGTGTCACCAGCTAGTCTTTGTCCCAAATCATGATCGTCTGCAAGTATTCCTTCATTTATTATATCGATATAGCCACCGGGAATATATGTGTATAGCCTGCTTACAGCCCCAGGAACAGCCTAACGACTGCTATGGAATTTACATGTCTTGTCACATATCTTTTAGGTACAGAGGAAACAACTGTGCTTCTAATGACGTCTTTCCTCGAAGACTGACATGCTGTATTCTATTCGTTCTGGTGTCTTCAGTCCAGATACATACCTGTCTCAATAGTCCTTAGACACATATTGTCCAGAGGACAGTTTCAGTCTCAAAAAAGGTGTGTGAATGTAGAAGCTACATTATACAATATTTCTACACCTACACCTACTGTATACACTGTGAATCGGTATGAAAGGTATGGCAGAGGGAGTAATGGGATAAAGAGAGTTCCAGTGCATTCTGCACTGTTGTTAGACATCTGTCAAGGTCAAGGTAACCCCTTCGCCTGACCCATTCTCCGGGCCAATTTGGCGAGTTGGAACTAAGGCAATATCAAAGGGGCATTGTCATATTGGTTGGGGACAAGATAGCAGTTTGCGTTGTTGCCAGTTACCAATTTACCAGCCAAGGTGGTTAGACTGTGCCCAAGTTAAAGGTCAAGAATCGCAAAAAAAGTGAATGTGTAAAAGCCTCCGCATTAACCCTAATTTCTCACTTCTTACCTTCATCGTCCTTACGCAAAATGTACGTTAGTGGCTGTAGAATCTTTCTGAAGTCGGTCTCAAATTTTGGTTCTCCAAATTTCTGCAATAGTGCCTTGTGAAAAGAGCATCATCTTCCCTCCAGGGATTTCCATTTCAGTCCACGAAGCATTTCTGTAATATTTGCATGCGTATCAAACATAACCAGTAACATATCTACCAGCAAGCGTCTGAATTGTTTCGATGTCTTCCTTTAATCTGACCTGGTGGGGATCCGAAACACTCAAACAGTACTCAAGAACATGTTGCACTGGAGTTCTATATACTGTCTCCTTTATGGATGAGCTGCACTTTCCCAAATTCTTCCAAAAAAATAAAGTCGAACAATTGCCTTCCCTACTACCAACCTGATGTGCTCATTCCATTTCATATCGCTTTGCAGCATTATGCCTTGATATCTAATTAATGTGGCCATGTCCAGCTGCACCCTACTGATGCTATGTACGAACTTTCCAAAACTGTTTCATCTACTCATCCACATTAGCTTACGTTTTTCTGCATTTAGATCAAGCTGCTTTTCATCACACCAACTGGAATATTTGGCTAAGTCATCTTGATTACTCCCACAGTCACTCAACGACGACAACACCTTATCACACAGCACAGCGTCGTCAGCAAACAGTCGTAAATTGCTGCTCATCTCGTCCGTCAGATTACTGAGGCGTTTACATGGGCAAGGGAGTAAGTTATGAAATGCAAATTTGACAGGAGAAGCAAAAAACCGTCTTGACACTACGAAATACGAAGTTTTATTTACAAAATGGTTCCAGAAGCTCCAAATTATCTTTATGAATATACCTACAGCAAGTTTTCACATTTTTATAAGAAATATAATTATAAAGTACAAAGATTGCGGTAAGATGCATGATATTTGTATCCATGTACTCAAACATCATCAGGTGGTCTTTTTTTTTTTTTCTTTTTAAGCGTCACTAATGAAAGTCCTTCGTTCAGCTGTTACTAGAGAACGAACTCCAGAGATTTTCTCGACAGATTTAATCCTTTTCAAAATATTGTGCTCCCTGCACTGTTCTATTTCATTGAGTGTGAACCTTTTATGTCTTTGATGGGCAGAATCAGAATTGATCTTAATTGTTGTTGTATGCAGTAATGTATCGCATACTGAGGAGAAATCATAGAAATCTTCCTCTGTCATCATTACAACAGTGCAGGGTTCTACACTCTTTGCTTCTGTAATCATATTAGCTACTTCGTCAGGAGTCATTGGTGTTGAAACCCTGCTTCCTCTTCTCTATTATGGCGAAATCTCGTTCACAAGGCATGTACGAATGCCTTGACACTAGAAATTTCAAATTGCCATTCTCAACCATAGTGTTTATCACAGCGTAGATTAATCCCATTAAAACCATCCAACTTTTATTTTAGCTGGAGCAACGGTTACACCGCAAAGTTAGAGTCAGTGACAGATATTTGTCTTCTGCTCAAAGCAGGATCGTCGATATTACGCAGCCGTCTTTATTTTATCTACACTATGTTGATTAAACCAAAAAGAAAATTACCTTGCGTTACCGAATCTTGGCTCCAGCTTCTGTACGCCATTCTCTTCAAAGCCTTGGCAGCTGTATTTGCATTTAGAAGTGCACAAAGGAAGTATACAAACCGGTTAGTCACAATAAAGTACAAAACTACTCGGTACCACTGACTGTTATCAAGTAAGATTCGTTGAAGACGGAAAATGTGACTAACGGGTTTTTATGTAACAGGTTTCGGAGGCATTTTGTTGTACTAATAACTCCTATCAACGCTGCTACTGAATTAATAACACAGTAATGAATGGTTGGTCATAGAGTAAAAGCTGGTAACTCGGTGGCTTATTGACTTACTTCCATAGCCATGCCAGCTCACATGACGTTACTACAAGTGCTATCTTGCGTCGTTTGTAAGAAAGCAACCGCTCATAAATTTGACATTCTGCTATTTCAATGCCACAGGCGACACGTTTTACTACCTTTTCAGTAAAGAATTTGAAAAATTATTTGTTTTGACTTACTGCATTTCCCATGTCAATGCCTCAATTTATATAGACAATAGATGCGATCCTGTCACAACTTACACTGTGGTTCACTTTAGCAATTACAGTGTGGGGATGTGATCAGGAAGGAAGAGTGCAATTACAAAAGTTTTCATTATGCTGCGAAGTTCAAGATTACGATTTATTTGACAGGGTGTTTTATAAGCACAATTACACATAGCTCACTTCAGCAACTACGCCGTGGAGGTCAGTACACTGTTTAAAGAACGTTTTTTGGGACAATTTCACGTCTTTATTACATGATACACATTTACACTGTGGCTCGCATTAACAGTTACACTGTGGTGGAGGAAGTGTGTGTATATTCCCTAGCCGACAACCAGCGAGTGGAAGGCAACAGGCACAGCACCGCATTCACAGCATACACGCATCTCGACTGCCAACAGCTTGAGCTGAATGAGCTGCAGAAAGGGTGCTATCTCGCCTTCTACAAGCTGCAGCCTCCACTCTACAAAAAAAATTGGTCCACAGCTTGCAAGCCTCACGCACGAGCCACCCTTTTACACCAGGCGTTGTCTTCCCTCTCTGATGTCCGCCATTGTTAAAATGGCTCTGAGCACTATGGGACTTAACTGCTAAGGTCATCAGTCCCCTAGAACTTAGAACTACTTAAACCTAACTAACCTAAGGACATCACACACTTCCATGCCCGAGGCAGGATTCGAACCTGCGACCGTAGCGCGTCCGCCATGTTCACACAAATTTATGTCTTGTGAATGTCTTGCTGACAGTAAAATTTACAGAAATTTATTATCCACAGACTGTGTGCCATGTCACCATAACTGATCAACCAGCTATTACTAGATAAAATTTTCAAGTTCTGATACATCACTCTAGGTAACGGCCTTGCCGCAGTGGATACACCGGTTCCCGTCAGATCACCGAAGTTAAGCGCTGTCAGGCGTGGCCGGCACTTGGATTGGTGACCATCCGGGCCGCCATGTCCTGTTGCCATTTTTCGGGGTGCCCTCAGCCTCGTGATGCCACCTGACGAGCTACTCGACCGAATAGTAGCGGCTTCGGTCAAAGAAAACCATCGTAGCGACCGGGAGAGCGGTGTGCTGACCACACGCCCCTCCTATCCGCATCCTCCCCTGAGGATGAAACGGCGGTCGGATGGTCCCGGTGGGCCACTTGTGGCCTGATGACGGAGTGCAATATATCACTCTGAGTTACATGTTTTCACTTTAATCATTTTCCAAGAATTTTTCTGTATCCATTGTCAACACAATCTACCTCCCCACACCTAAAATCAAAGGGATTATGTGCAGTTATGCGCCGTCTTAGGACATAGCTAAATTAAACAGGAGTTGGTGGTTTGAGATTCATTCTTGGTATGCACGAAAAATACAGTGGAATTGTGGGATTCATTTTTAACCATTACTTCGCTGTATTACTCAACTGTATCCAAACTACACTACTGGCCATTAAAATTGCTACACTTTGAAGATGACGTGCTACAGACGCGAAAATTATCCGACAGGATGAAGATGCTGTGATATGCAAATGATTAGCTTTTCAGAGCATTCACACAAGGTTGGCGCCGGTGGCGACGCCTACAACGTGCTGACATGAGGAAAGTTTCCAACCGATTTCTCATACACAAACAGCAGTTGACCGGCGTTGCCTGGTGAAACGTTGTTGTGATGCCCCGTGTAAGGAGGAGAAATGCGTACCATCACGTATCCGACTTTGATAAAGGTGGGACTGTAGCCTATCGCGATTGCGGTTTATCGTATCGCGACATTGCTGCTCGCGTTGTTCGAGATCCAATGACTGTTAGCAGAATATGGAAACGGTGGGTTCAGGAGGGTAACACGGAACCCCGTGCTGGATCCCAACGGCCTCGTATCACTAGCAGTCGAGATGACAGGCATCTTATCCTCATGGCTGTAACGGATCGTGCAGCCACGTCTCGATCCCTGAGTCAACAGATGGGGACGTTTGCAAGACAACAACAATCTGCACGAACAGTTCGACGACGTCTGAAGTAGTAAGGACTCAACGACGAACCTGGGTGCACAAATTACAAAACATTTTCGGATGAATCCAGGTTCTGTTTACATCATCATGATGGTCGCATCCGTGTTTGGCGACATCGCGGTGAACGCACATTGGAAGCGTGTATTCGTCATCGCCATACTGGCGTAACACACGGCGTGATGGTATGGGGTACCATTGGTTACACGTCTCGGTCACCTCTTGTTCACATTGACGGCACTTTGAACAGTGGACCTTACTTTTCAGATGTGTTACGACCTGTGGCTCTACCCTTCATTCGATCCCTGCGAAACCCTACAATTCAGCAGGATAATGCACGACCGCCTGTTGCAGGTCCTGTACGGGCCTTTCTGGATACAGAAAATGTTTGACTGCTGCCCTGGCCAGCACATTCTCCAGATGTCTCACCAACTGAAAATGTCTGGTCAATGGTGGCCGCGCAACTGGCTCGTCACAATACGCCAGTCACTACTCTTGATGAACTGTGGTATCGTTTTGAAGCTGCATGGGCAGCTGTACCTGTACACGCCATCCAAGCTCTGTTTGACTCAATGCCCAGGCGTATCAAGGCCGTTTTTACGGCCAGAGGTGGTTGTTCTGGGTACTGATTTCTCAGGATCTATGCACCCAACTTGCGTGAAAATGTAATCACATGTCAGTTCTAGTATAATATGTTTGTCCAATGAATACCCGTTTATCATCTGCATCTCTACTTGGCGTAGCAATTTTAATGGCGAGTATTGTAGTGACACCGAAGTAAGGCTCGGGGCGCTGCATTCATTTATTCAAACATCTAAGGTGCTTTATTTAACTTTCGACCAATTACACGTTTCAAAAACACTGCTGCCTAGTCTCACAAGACCATTCTTGTAGGCCAGCAGATGGAACACTGCCAGCCCCGCTAAGGTCGGCCACATGCCCCCTGGAGCTGCGACACGAGACAAATGCCACAGAACAATGCAGGTGGACATTCATGACATTGAAGTGCACATATGTAATGTCATCTCCCTCGTTAAAAATTCTGATTTTCCGCTGTATGCTCGTTTGGTCCTAGATAATAGAGACGGAGGAAGATTGTAGAAGGCGACCACTCAGGCTAAAGCATCCAATACGAGAGAAATGCAACTGTGCTCTCCACCGTAGGACCCTCCAGCAACTGCCACCTGGCGCGCCTTCCACGCTTGCTATTGGTTAACTCGGTGGCAGTTTCAGTAGAAACATCGAAAAAGTGGCGTGATTTTGGATTCTGGTTCATACACTGCATCGAACTTCCTGTCTCCTGAAAGGCAGGATGGGAGGGCGCGCAGGATTTCGTGAAGTTATACTGATTACTTGAAAGACTCGATGGAAAAGAAGGTTGAAATAAAATTTTGCAAAAATTTCTAAATATCTCCAGAGAGTACAACCCACTGTACAACCTTCCCCCTTCTGTAAGATGTGATGACTTACATTGTTAACAAGAGGCATCAAACAGCTGCATGAAGGACGCGTTTGCCACGGTAGGTGACATACGGAGTGTGGGAGAAATCAGGTATGATAAATTATCTTTTGTCTAAAGGGGAGACTTCATGTAATTATGTGTCACAAATTTTCCAAATAAAAATACACTAAATATTCAATATGTGCACCAAATGCAATATCTTTCAATAATTAAATTTTTCAAGTTTCAGAGTAATCCATCTTTACATGTCACTCGTACTTACCGAACTTCTAAACAAAATTTGAGGAGCAATCTGAAGGAATTGTTCCTTGCAATTATAATGATGTTACATCATACTTTTAGTTTACTTTCGAATGTGTAGAAATCCATGGCTTGTTTGTACTACATCAACCTTGATAATGAAATGCAGACAGAAACGCAAAAGTCTGCATTGGCCACTGCAAAAATGCTCATAGGCTCTACACACTATTAAAACATTTGAAAATTAATGTTAATTGAAATAATGCACTTGTTATGTAAACTTCAAAAATTTTTTGACCATATATAGTTCTCTCGCTGCTTATGGAAAATTGTATAAAACCCTTGAATCCCATTTATGTCCTATAAACACAATTAACCTGGGACTGTGTTACTATAGACGCTAAGACAGTGCATACTCATACACACAAGAAATCCATGTAAGGGGTAGAACTAACAATAAATATATAAACTCCTATTATCATGAAATCTTGACGATGTATAGCCTCAACTGGAAAAATGGCAATATGAACTAGTCAGATCATCTGATAAAATGTCACTCACTCGACTTGGGTAAGTTGACGTGGGGAGACAAAACTCATATGGGAAAAACAGTAGGTTATTAATACTTACAACTAGAAAATTCATACAAGAAATAAAGAATCGTGCACCATCAAAGCAAATTCAAAAACATTATCCTCTGAAAAGAGGACAATATCTAAGTAGCACCATGTCACTTGCCGAACTTTACCTCAATATGATTCTCAAAAAAGTTGAGACAATGTCTAACAGTCCTTTTTCAACTCACGTGCATGAAAATTTTCTAGAACACAGCTTTCCATATAGTACCTTATACTGAGATACTTGATTCACATCTTACTTACTAAAGACAAAGTTTATAGATGGAAACTTCCTAATACGTAAAGGAATCAGTTACAAGAAATTATTAACACATTCCTAATCCCTGTATTAAGGCAGGAGGCTTGAGAAATGAGGCATGCGGTGCATCCAGCTGGAGCATACACAACGATTCTTATTAGTGTTTAAAAACTCTCAAAGCGACGTAGATGACGATGAGACAAGTAAACTACTGGCCATTAAAATTGGTACACCAAGAACAAATGCAGATGATAAACTAGTATTCATTAGACAAATATATTATTCTAGAACTGACATGTGCTTACATTTTCACGGAATTTGGGTGCATAGATCCTGAGAAATCAATACCCAGAACAACCAACTCTTGCTGTAATAACGGCCTTGATAAGCTTGGGCCTTGAGTCAAACAGAGCTTGTATGGCATGTACAGGTACAGCTGCCCATGCGTGCAGATGCCCATGCAGCTTCAACACGATACCACAATTCATCAAGAGTAGTGACTGGCGTATTGTGACGAGCCAGTTGCTCGACCACCATTGACCAGACGTTTTCAATTGGTGAGAGATCTGGAGAATGTGCTGGCCAGGGCATCAGTCGAACATTTTCTGTGTGGTGTCACCACCAGACACCACACTTGCTAGGTGGTAGCCTTTAAATCGGCCGCGGTCCGTTAGTATACGTCGGACCCGCGTGTCGCCACTATCAGTGATTGCATACCGAGCGCCGCCACACGGCAGGTCTAGAGAGACTTCCTAGCACTCGCCCCAGTTGTACAGCCGACTTTGCTAGCGATGGTTCACTGACAAATTACGCTCTCATTTGCCGAGACGATAGTTAGCATGGCCTTCAGCTACATCATTTGCTACGACCTAGCAAGGCGCCATTACCAGTCACTATTGATGCTGTAAAACATGTACCGTCAAGAGCGATGTTCACCAATTATGGATTAAAGTTAAGTATTCCAGCAGCTACGTACGTTTTTGGCTATTCTCATTTCCGTGTCCTGTTCCAGACCTCACGCCAGCCGGCGTGAGCTTAAACGCGTGCCTTTCGGCTTCCTCCTAGTGGATTGGCTGTCTTGCCAATCCACAACAAGTGGCGACGAGGCCACTTCGCGTTCGTAACTATACTGCCCTGATTTACTAGTGTAATGGCTTCGCCACAGTCTCCAGATGTACTGTCCGAATTTTATTGCTTACAGAATCAGCAGACGCAGGCCTTACTGGATGCCCTTGGACAGCTCGTCCAGGGTTAACGTGCAATGCAAAACGATGCGGCAGCCGCCGCTCCACCGCTCACACAGCCACAACACGCAGTTGCACTGCCTTTTCGTACTTTTGATGTGGCACTGGAAAGCTGGACGGAGTGGTCACGCCAATTTGGATTCCATCTCGCCGCCTACAGAATTCAAGGTAATGAGTGGCAGCCATATCTTCTTTCATTCGTCGGCTTCCACACGTACCGTGTGATAGTCAAATTATTTCCCCGACGCGACGTAGCAACTCTGTCCTACGACGAACTTTTGTCTGCATTAGATGCATATTTCAAAGAATCAGTCAATGTAGTTGCGAAAAGGTATACCTTCTATCGTACAAAACGTACGGCAGGTCACACTAATCGAGAGTGGGTTGCAACCTTGCAAGGCCTTACTAGGGATTGTGCTTTTGAGTGTGAATGTGGGCTCCCTTATTCAAATACTATGGTACGTGATGCAATTGCACAGAACGTTTCTGATGTTCGTATAAGAGAACAGATTTTGAAACTAGTCAATCCCTCCCTTCAACAAGTGATGGACATATTGGATCGGCAGGACACACTTGACTTTGCTCAGGAATCATTTGAAACTTCGCCACCCGTGTGTCAGGTTAACCGGCCCGCCGGGCGAGCTGCACAGCACAGTAAACAGTCCTCGCGCCCGGCCGCGCCAAAGCCGCCTGGCTCTCAGCCACGTGTCCCGCGGCAGCAAGCAAATGCAGTGAACTTGTTTGGTTTCGATTTATTTCAGTTGTTTAACTTGTCTATAGTAAATCAGGTCCTCTCAGTGAACCAGACTGTGCCTTCAGCCAGTGTTTCTCGTCTATGTGAAGAATTTGCAGACATTTTTGCACCGGGCCTCGGTTGCGCTAAGAACTATAAAGCACATTTGGAACTGAAAGTAAACGCACAACCGAAATTTTTCAGAGCGCGCAATGTTCCCCACGCATTGCGTAATGAGGTCACAAAAACATTACACGATTTGGAATCACAAGGTGTGATTGAACGTGTGCAGGCTTCTCTCTGGGCATCACCCCCAGTAATTTTGCAAAAACCTTCCGGAAAATTGAGACTTTGTGTGGACTTCAAGGCAACAGTGAATCCCCAACTAGTGACTGCAACTTTTCCTTTATCCCGCCCGGAAGATCTTTTTGACAAACTGTGCCCGGGTAAATATTTTTCGAATTGGACCTAGCAGATGCGTACTTGCAAATACCGGTGGACGAAGACTCCCAGCGCGTTTTGGTGGTTAACACGCATCTTGGTTTGTACTGATTCAAATGACTGCCATTCGGGTGAACATCCACCCCTGCATTGTTTCAGCAATATCTGCAAACTGTTTGTGCGTCAGTCCCTACTGCAGCAAACTATCTGGACGATATTCTGATCTCCGGAAAGACGGAAGAAGAACATTTAGCCAATCTCAGAACATTATTTCAGGTCTTGCGACAAAATGGTCTTCGCTTGTGGAAGGACAAACGTGTGCTTTTTGCTCGTGACTTACCCTATCTGGGACATGTACTCAATGCCCAAGGCATACATCCCAGTCCAGAGCACCTCCGTGCCATACAAGACTTGCCTTTGCCGCAGAATTTGAAGCAGCTACAGAGTGTGCTGGGAAAAATTAATTATTATCATCGCTATGTGCGCCACGCCTCTTCCATTTCAGCTCCGCTTCATCACTTACGCCGTAAAGGTGTTCCGTTCGTCTGGACGACGGAATGCGAACGCGCCTTTCGCCAGTTGAAATCGGCGTTGCTTTCCAATACTTGCCTTACGCCATTCGATCCCCAGAAACCCCTTTTGATGATGGTGAATGCATCGGATTTCGGGATCGGTACTGTGCTTGTGCACAAAGATGGTTCGCACGATCGCCCTATTGCCTTTGCGTCCAAATTGCTCTCGTCTGCGCAAAGACATTATTCACAGATCGAGAAAGAAGCATTGGCTCTCGTATTTGGTGTTACAAAGTTTCATGATTTCTTGTATGGTCGTCACTTTACCATCATCACAGACCACAAACCTTTGACATCGCTTTTTCATCCGAACAAGCCTGTACCTCCACGTACAGTGCAGAAATTCATTCGCTGGTCTATTTTCCTCTTGCAGTACCACTACGATATCTTGTATCGGTCCACTGCTAAGCACGGAAACGCCGATGCGTTATCCCGTTTGCCTGTTGCTGAGGATAGAGCATTCGATTCCTCCGAACTTGCTTGCATGTTCATTGATGCGGAAACCGTTGACGTGGTTGAATCGTTTCCGATTGATTTTCGTCGTGTAGCTACAGCCACAGCTGCCGACCCTGTCCTTGCTACCGTTCTGCGTTTTGTTGCTACGCAATGGCCCTTGTCGAAGTCACGGATCGAGGATCCGTTGGTTCACCGATTTTTTGCTCACAAGGAGAGACTTTTTGTACGACGTGGTGTTTTGCTGTTGCGTTCTGATAATGATCAGTCCAGGGTTATGGTCCCACGTTCGTTACAGTCCTCTGTCTTACGGCTTCTCCACCAAGGACATTGGGGTATAGTGAGAACGAAACAACTTGGTCATCAGCACTGTACTTGGTTCGGAATCGATGCTGCAATTACACACATGTGCTCTTCTTGCATGGTGTGTGCCGAACAACAATCCGCACCACCGCGGCAATTCTTTGCATGGCCAAAAGCCACTTCCCCTTGGCAACGCTTACACATCGATTTTGCTGGTCCATTCTGGAATGCTCCATGGTTGGTTCTGGTCGATTCATTCAGTAATTTTCCTTTTGTTGTCCGGATGTCTTCCACGACGTCTTCTGCCACCATCCAAGCATTATCCGCTATCTTTTGCATCAAAGGTCTTCCACAGACTATTGTTTCCGACAATGGCCCACAATTCATGTCCGCAGAATTTCAGTCATTCTGCAGGGTCAATGGTATTCAACATCTGACGTCCGCGCCGTTTTCGCCACAGTCAAACGGTGCCGCTGAACGATTGGTCCGGACTTTCAAGTCACAGATGTTGAAGTTGAAAGAGTCGCATTCTCGGGACGACGCGTTATTGCTCTTTTTGTCCTCGTATCGCTCTCAGCCCCGAGATGGTCGCTCACCGGCTTAGTTGCTCCACGGTCGCCCTCATCGAACCTTGATGTCTTTGCTACATCCGCCGCATCAGATTCCTGAGCAGCGGCAGACACCTGCTTTTGCTCCAGGCGACGTTGGCTACTACCGCAACTATCGAGGTTCACGGCGTTGGCTCGAAGGGCGCATTCTTCGCTGCCTCGGCCGCGCTATGTATCTGGTTTTGGGGGCCTCTGGTGAGGTGCGTCGGCATCTCAATCAACTGCGCCTCTGTCGTCGCACGGGATCTGCCGCTCCCCGTCTGCTTTCAGCGACGGTGCCGTCCGGTCAGCGCCCTGGGGACCCATCTACTGGCTCGCCTCAGCCCCAGGTGTTACCGACGATGCCTTCCATTTTGCCCCATGGCGACGCGCCGCCGCCGCCTGTTCTCCCGCCGGCGCCGCCGGCAGTGGACGCGTCGCTGCAACCGCCGGGCGCCTCCCTGGGTCACGCGCCGCCGATCGCTTCCCGTGACCAGTTGTCTTTCCCACTCCGGACCATATGTCGTCTTCGCCCGTCGGGTGCCCCGACACGATGGAGGTCGACCCTTCGGCCCCTACTGTCTCTCTACGGGCGCATGCACCGCATGTTGGCGTGCCCCCTGTTGTAGGTTTTCAGGCGTTTCCTAGCTCCCCTCGGACCGAATGGCAGGGTGCGGGTGGCACAGCCTCGCCTGTTGTTAGGCTCCCCACCTCGTCCCATACGTCAACATGGGGTCCTTCCCCCAACGGGCGGAAGCCTTATGCCACAACCATCCGCCGATTTGCGGGGGAGGAATGTGGTGTCACCACCAGACACCACACTTGCTAGGTGGTAGCCTTTAAATCGGCCGCGGTCCGTTAGAATACGTCGGACCCGCGTGTCGCCACTATCAGTGACTGCATACCGAGCGCCGCCACACGGCAGGTCTAGAGAGACTTCCTAGCACTCGCCCCAGTTGTACAGCCGACTTTGCTAGCGATGGTTCACTGACAAATTACGCTCTCATTTGCCGAGACGATAGTTAGCATGGCCTTCAGCTACATCATTTGCTACGACCTAGCAAGGCGCCATTACCAGTCACTATTGATGCTGTAAAACATGTACCGTCAAGAGCAATGTTCACCAATTATGGATTAAAGTTAAGTATTCCAGCAGCTACGTACGTTTTTGGCTATTCTCATTTCCGTGTCCTGTTCCAGACCTCACGCCAGCCTGCGTGAGCTTAAACGAGTGCCTTTCGGCTTCCTCCCAGTGGATTGGCTGTCTTGCCAATCCACAACATTCTGTATCCAGAAAGGCCCATACAGGACCTCCAACAAGCGGTCGTGCATTATCCTGCTGAAATGTAGGGTTTTGCAGGGATCGAATGAAGGGTAGAGCCACGGGTCGTAACACATCTGAAATGTAACGTCCACTGTTCAAAGTGTCGTCAATGCGAACAAGAGGTGACCGAGACGTGTAACCAATGGCACCCCATACCATCACGATGGGTGATACGCCAGTATAGCGATGACGAATACACGCTTCCAATGTGCGTTCACCGCGATGTCGCCAAAGACGGATGCGACCATCATGATGCTGTAAACAGACCCTGGATTCATCCGAAAAATTACGTTTTGCCGTTCGTGCACCCAGGTACGTCGTTGAGTACACCATCGCAGGCGCTCCTGTCTGTGATGCAGAGCCGAGGGTAACCACAGCCATGGTCTCCGAGCTGATAGTCCATTCTGCTGCAAACGTCGTCGAACTGTTCGTGCAGATGGTTGTTGTCTTGCAAACGTCCCCATCTACCGACTCAGCGATCGAGACGTGGGTGCACTATACGTTACAGCCATGCGGATAAGATGCCTGTAATCTCGACTGCTAGTGATACGAGGCCGATGGGATCTAGCACGGCGTTACGTATTACCCTCCTGAACCCACCGATTCCATATTCTGCTAACAGTCATTGGATCTCGACCAACGCGAGCAGCAATGTCGCGATACGATAAACCGCAATCGCGATAGGCTACAATCCGAACTTTATCAAAGTCGGAAACGTGGTGGTACGCATTTCTCCACCTTACACGAGGCATCACAACAACGTTTCACCAGACAACGCCGGTTAGCTACTGTTTGAGTAAGAGAAATAGGTTGGAAACTTTCCTCATATCAGCACGTTGTAGGTGTCGCCACCGGCGCCATTCTTGTGTGAATGCTCTGAAAAGCTAATCATTTGCATATCACAGTATCTTCTTCCTGACGGTTAAATTTCACGTCTGTAGCACACCTTCATGGTGTAGCAATTTTAATGGCCGGCAGTGTAATTTAAAATAAAGCACATGGTGCCACAAATGTCGGGAAATACCCCAGAAGTGGATGACAAGTATTGAGCATCTGATCTCACCAGATGATTGGCTTGTTGAGCCTCCCCTCGCCGGAAGGGAGCAGTTCTGAACGTCACCCCGCTGGGCTGTTCTTTTTTCCAACACCACCTGCAAATGTGATGTGTTGTAAAGATCGAAGTTACAAATTTATTGTCCTCGCTGCAACCAAGCAGATGTTTTTATTTTGTGTTTCTTTCCTTTTGTCCTTCTTTTTTTCGTTTATGGACGTTACACATTTATTTTCCTGCACTTTGCAATAAACCAGTGGAGACCATAATACCAGTATACAAAATAATAATTCTTACCTTAGTGTAAACACACAGCTCTGAAATGCAGTGCAAAACAGTACTGCATGCCACACGGAAGACTCGAATCCTGAGCCCCACGCTCTGAAGTCATGCATGTAGGCCCGGAATCACACCGACCTGAGTAGTTGAATTGGCTTGCGATGATTAGGTGCGACAGACCGATGGGCTCAACCGCCGCACGTGCGGCGAGATACATCATCCAGTGACGTCACATGTTCAACATTTGCGGCCTGATGTGTCTCGCATTATCTTACTTATCTCAGCGTCATGAACTCTAAAGCGCCAAAGAATCTGGCATAGGCATGCGTACTCAAATACAGAGATATGTAAACACGCAGAATACGGCGCTGCGTTAGGCTACGCATATATAAGACAACAAGCGCCTGGCGAAATTGTTAGATCGGTTACTGCTGCTACAATGGCACTTTATCAAGATTTAAGTGAGTCTGAAGGCGGTGTTATTGTCGGCTAGTCGGCGCACGAGCGATAGGACTCAGAATCGAAGTGGGGATTTTCCCGTACGACCATTTCACGAGTGTACCGTCAAGATCAGGAATTCGGTAAAACATTAATCTTCGCCATCGCTGCCGCCGGAAAAAGATCCTGCAAGAACGGGACCAATGATGACTGAAGACGCGACAGAAGTACAGTCCTTCCTCAAATTGCTGCAAATTTCAATGCTGTGCCATCAAGAAGTGTGAGCGTGCGAACCATTCAATGAAACATCATCGATATGGGCTTTCGGAGCCGAAGGCCCTCTCGTGTACCTTTAATGACAAAGCCTTACGTCCCTGCCTAGGCCCCTCAACACCGACATTGGATTGCTGATGATTGGAAACACGCCGGACGAGTCTTATTTCAAATTGTATCAAATGGATGGATTTGTACGGGTATGGAGACAACCTCATGAATCCATGGAACCTATATTTCAGCAAGTGACTGTTCAAGCTGGTGGAGGCTCTGTAATGGTGTTTGGCGTGTGCAGTTGGAGTGATACTGGACCCCTGATACGTCTAGATACGACTCTGACAGGTGACACGTACGTAAGCATCCTGTCTGATCACCTGCATCCATTCATATCCTCTGTGCATTCCGACGAACTTACGCAATTCCAGCAGTTACTGCGACATCCTACAACTCTAGAATTACTACAGAGTGACCCCAGGAACACCCTTCTGAGTTTAAACACTTCCACTGGCCACCAAACTCAACAGACATGAACATTATTGAACATATCTGGGATGCCTTACAATGTGGTGTTCAGAAGAGATCTCCAACGGATTTATGGACAGCCCTACAGGATTCATGGTGTCAATTCCGTCCAGCACTAATTCAGACATTAGTCGAGTCCATGCGACGTCGTGTTGCGACACTTCTGGGTGCTCGCGGGGGCCCTACACGATATTAGGCAGCTGTGCCAGTTTCTTTGCCTCTTCAGTGTATATCGTTTCCGGGGTTTCTAAACGTTGGTAAGAATCACACTGTATATCCCACGGATTTACAAACTTCACAGTACCAACCCACGTGTAGAAGGTAGAGTTTATTGTCGACTGAAAAAATAATAAGAGTCTTAAAGTCATCAAATAAATTCCGGCTGAAAGAGTAGTTAACTTAAAAAAGCGCACGAAGTATAAAAGAGCTATGTTACAGTAAAATATGACAGCGGAGTGACCAATCGTGCGCGTTCAGGAACTGTCACATGGCATTTAAAAGCACATGTCAACATGGGGCCCCGTGTACAGTAAGTTGTAGCGGGCTGTGACGGTCTGACCTTCCTTGATAGCTGCCAAGAAGTTGAGAGCCGAGAGGACAGGTTATTTCTCGTGGAGACACAGTTTCTGAGTTTCTGCTGGAGAGGAAGAGGCAGGTGAGGTAGGTGCTGAAGGTGAGGAGGGAAAGGGAAAGGGGGAATGTTTGGAGCAGCAGTCCTGGCTCGTCGCAAGGTGGCGACTATGAGCCATCCTAGACGTTCTACAGTCACTCATGTTATATTATCAAGTCGCTACATAAGGTAGTCAGAACTTCCTGCCACAATAGTACAGCAAAAGAAGAGGATTTGTTCACCCACAATAACTTCAATATCAGTGCAGTACATTATCACATTAATAATCTCCACATTATTTCACTGTCAGCATTCAATTTCAACTTCAATTATCCTTACATCGTTAATCAGTATACCACATAAATATCTTCATAGCTACATCACCCTTAAAAAAAGATACACCACGAAAGAATTAACCAAATGGGAGGGAAATCAGTAGACGTGATGCACATGTACATTACATTTTCAGAAAAATTGGATTATTTATTCAAGAGAAAGATCTTCACACATTGAGCATGTCAGTATTGTGGCGGTCCACCTCTGGCCTTTATTCAAGCAATTATTCGTCTTATCATTGATTCATAGAGTTGCTGGTTGTTCTCTTGAGGGGTAACGTGCCAAATTCTGTCCAACTCGCTCGTTAGATCGTCAAAATCCCGAGCTAGAAGGAGGGTCCTACCCATAATGCTCAAAGCTTTCTCATTTGGGGAGAGATCCGGCGACCTTTCTGGTCAATAGTTTGGAAAGAATGAAGATAAACAGCAGAAACTCTTGCCGTGTGATTGAGGGAATTACCTTGCTGAAACGAAAGGCCAGGATGACATTCTATGAAGGGCAATAAACGGGACATAAAATATCACCACTGTGCTGTGCTGTAAGGGTACCACTGATGACAACCAAAGAGAAACTCCTATGAAATGAAGTGGCACCCCAGTCCATGACTTCTAGCTGTTTGGCTGTATGGCGGGAAACAATCAGGTTGGTATTCCACTGCTATCCCAGGCGTCTGCAGACACGTCTTCGCTGGGCTCACTTCGAAGCGGGACTTATCACTGAAGACAATTCTACTTCATTCAATATAATTCCAGGTCGAATGTGCTCGACACCCCCGCAAACGAGGTTGTTGGCGTACAGAGATCAATGGTAGCAGGCGCAAACGGCGCCATGATCGCTGTCTCGTTTCTGTGAGCCGCCTATTAATGGTGGTAACTGATGCACCAGTTGCACGTCGGATCGGTGATAATCGTGAATCAGGAGCTCTAGTGCCTCTCTGAAGACTGCTGAGTCCTCACATTCAGTCATCTCTCTAGTTCGACCACTTGCTAATTGACACTGCGTTTGGCAATGGTTCATCCATTCCTCCCAACATCCTCGAATAGTGCCATCGCTCCTCGTCAAATGTCGTGCGATTCGCCGATTACTCCATTTGGTTTCTTTCAGCCCAACCACGCGTCCTCTTTCAAATGCTGATATCTGCGTACATCGTTCTCGCAAAAATTTACAATTTTGGATTTTCCGTCGATATCTGTATGAACATCAATTTGTGACCAATTTGAATAACTCCATCGTGGTGCGTCGATATATTTTTTCCTACAGTGTATATTCATCAGGTACATCATCCTGTCAATATCACCTCGTCCCATAATGTACAGTGGAAACACATTTACTCATATGTGTTAAGTTCCAGTTATAAGATTCCCCATACAAGAAAAGGAAAGCAGCAAGAAGGGGAATAAAAGGGAAAAGGGCAAAAAGCATATCCTTTCATTCCGCAATATCACAAAGTATCCTAGCATGCATGTGTCAACAGTGAGTCAAGACCTCTTGGGTAGAGTTGAACACTCCACGTTATAGGGTAAGTGGGATAGTGTGCTTTGACGTCGAATCACAAAGCTTAGGATAACTGAACTTCCAGGTTGGGACAGAACGCTTCCTGAAGAATTTTGAAATTGTACCCCATGTACAGTAAGGGTACTGAGAAGTCCTAGTGTTGGATTTTGTGTTTAATCATCATGCTGAAACTGACCTTTGGCGACGCACAGCTGACCTCGGGAGAATATTTTTCCAACTGGGGAAACTGTCACCAGTCATGTACAGTCGCAGAGTTAGTCCGTCGTTAAGGACAAACCAATTTAACTGCGCCGGCCGCTGTCGCCGAGCGGTTCTAGGCACTTTAGTCTGTAACCGCGCGACCGCTACGGTCGCAGGTTAGAATCCTGCCTCGGGCATGGATGTGTGTGATGTCCTTGGGTTAGTTACGTTTACGTAGTTCTAAGTTCTAGGGGGCTGATGACCTCAGATGTAACGTCCCATAGTGCTCAGAGCCATTTGAACCAATTTAACTGCAGACAAAATCAGTAAAGCTTGATTCACATGATAAAGTGCCACAGGGTTGCGGGAAATTACTTTCGCTGCATGTGGGAATGGGACTACCTTTTGACATGTAGCGTGTAGGGGAACCACTACAGGAGGATGATTTATTGGATGCATCACAGTGTTCTATATGTAAAGGTGTCGTATAGATAAAGGATATAAGTGGGGAGCGTCTGTTTCCCGACAGTGTGCATAATTTCGACATCGATAAAGTACATTTGGTTAAGGTGTTGTTAGTTGCTAATTTAGACGTCCCAGACAAAGTTGATCTAGACAGGTCAGGCATGGACCATAGCTAAAAGCAAGCCACAGCTGCATTACGTGCAAAGGTGGAGCATTTGAAGAGAGCCATTAGAGTAGCTTGGAGAAGATGTTGTTGGAATTCAAGGACCTGTTCAATATTCATGGCTCGTTTCTGGTGACACCCATCACACACTGCAGAATACCGAATGCAGATAAACCAGCTGCATATCTAAAACTGAATTGAGTCCCCTGTCACAACCGGTTATGGACAATTTGTCACCCAGCAATTGAACGATGGCATAATGTAGGAAAGTACTGGTCTCTGCGAGCGGCGCTAGTCATTGTTCCAAATAAGTAGTCGGGAGGAACAAAGAAGTATACATTTTGTTGTGACCATCGCTAATTAAATTGTAGAGCGTATGCCATATCTAACATTACAGAAGTTCTGGATGATTTAGGATGATATAGGTGCTTTTCCACAACAGACCTAAAGAGTGGTTACCATCAACATGAAGCAGTGCCAGAGAACCTAATTACGGTGTATGTATCAGCTGGTAGAAATATTCTTATTAATGACCACCAGTAGGTATTCTGATACTTCATAGTCAGATAGTGTATGTATAATGCAAATAGCACAGAACGCACTTCAAGCAGCTCGGAGGGAAGCAAGTTCATTGCTGCTAGATTAGTGGTTATTCTCTATATGTTTTAATGTTTCTGTTAATACATACCGGTTAAAAGAATATCGCATAGACTAATTTGGGACCGCTCTGTCGAATGGGCAAGAAAAACTCCGCTTTAAAAATCAATTTGTTCGTAATGGGAAACAAACCGAAGCTTTTCGTCAACATTGGACATCACGCGAAACACATGATCAGCAATATTTGTTTAAGTTACCCCTGTTACACATTGCCACAACGAAAATACAAATAGAGGAAAGGTGCCTAATATCAGACACACTTTTGTAAACCCGTTTGAAAGACCTAAAAGTAAGTGCATTTGTATTTTTTATGATGGTAATAATATCTTGCATTATTTAATTTTATCGTACAATTATCGTATTTGCAATAATAAACAATCTTTCAGAGTAGTTATTAAATCTTCACAAACAAGGTATTTCGTAGAAATGAGATCAAGGTTTCCTAATATGTTGTTGTTGTTGTTGTGGTCTTCAGTCCTGAGACTGGTTTGATGCAGCTCTCCATGCTGCTCTATCCTGTGCAAGCTTCTTCATCTCCCAGTACCTACTGCAACCTACATCCTTCTGAATCTGCTTAGTGTATTCATCTCTTGGTCTCCCCCTATGATTTTTACCCTCCACGCTGCCCTCCAATACTAAATTGGTGATCCCTTGATGCCTCAGAACATGTCCTACCAACCGATCCCTTCTTCTGGTGAAGTTGTGCCACAAACTTCTCTTCTCCTAATATGAGACAGTAATAATATTTTGCTTTAATTATTTTATTACACAATAATGACATATGAATATACAATTTTTACATGTTCATTCATTTCTGTTATCCTTCACTCATTTCACACTACTTAGGTTTATATTTACGACATCCAGGGCAAACAAAATTGTCTTCTGTGACACCGCAGTCTTCATGAGACCAGAGATAACATTTCGTGCACTGTACCCATTTCTTCCCGTGTTTGTCGTCAGAAAAGCGGCCAGTACAGAACAGACACTCTGCGTCATCATCATCGCTGCTGTTTGAATCCCCACTGTCATCAAGATGAACATCGGATGCCGAGTCACTAGACGATTCTTCTGTGTTAGGTGTACGATTTGAAGATTTTCCACTCTTCTCCACAAATAACTTTCGGGCTGCTTTCTTAGCTTCAGCCTCTGATTTCTTCTGTTTAGATTCTTGCAATTGCTTCACATAAGTAGTTGAAGTTGAACGCAGCAGAGCACGAACGCGATGTTTGACCTATTTGACTATCTCTAGGTGGTTTTGCGATGTGTGGGAGAGGTCTCATGTCTGCCGGGCTGACTGCTTGACCATCTCCATCAGTAGTTTCATTTTCGTTTTTGACATCTCTTTCTTGAAGAGCGTCAGCATGGCGATGAAATGAAAATTCGTTCCCTATAGATGTATCTGTTGCATGGGATGAGACCTGTTTTTCTGAAGGCATTCACAGATGCTTCCATTGTCGCTGCTCGGTTGTAAGCTGCCCCAAATAACCTGGTTATTAATAATGGGGTGATAACACGACCTGGGTTACTTGCCCACCACGTTTCTGTCTCTTGGGCATAGTAGGTTTTCAAAGGCCCCATAAATCCGGAGTCAAGTGGCTGCATTTTATGCGTTGAGTGACATGGCAAACATAGAATATTAACATTGTTTTCACGTGCTTTATCTAACACATCGAGATTCTTTGTGATGGAATAATGTCCATCAAGAATCAAAATTGCAGTGTCATTTGAAGATGGCTTTACATGACTCACAAAATGATCAAACCACTGAGTAAAAAAGTGAGTTTGTATCCAGCCACTTGGATGACAAGCTGATATTGATCCTGCAGGTGCACCGTCCATCAATTCCTGCTTCATATTCTTCCTTGGGAAGACGATCAGTGGTGGAACGTAAGTGCCAGCTGCCCTCATGCACGTTACAACTGTGATGAGATTTCCCCTTTCCGCTGAAGTCAAGGCAGCAACTTGTCTCTTCACTTTCATAGCAATAACCTTGCTGTGTTTGTGCTACACGGACGTCATCCCAGCTTCGTCAACATTGAAGACTCGATGCGGGTTATGGTTGACTTTAGATAGCACAGATTCGTAAATATCACAAAATCTCTCCACATTTTCTGCAGTGAAAGCCTTCAGTCTTGCTGCTGCAAGACCCTGAGGAGTTCTCATTGATAAAATGGGATGTCTCTTAAGGAAAGCTCGGAGCCATTTCTTTCCTGCTGAAGCCTTTTCTGAATTGAAGGGATTCTTCAGCCTATTCCTGACAGCTAACTGAAAGACCATGCTTCGTATGTCCTCACATTTAAGAGCATAAAATCGCTCTTCCATTGCAAGGCAGCATTTCACTAGTTCATCTTCCAGCTGAGATGAGAGAACAGGCCTTCTGCCAACCAGCTTATCGGGTGTACGAGTTTTATCCTTCACATACCTTTCCAAACTACGTTTTGGTACAGCAAAAGCTTTTGAGGCTCTTATGTACCCCATCTCGCCATTTCTCACACATGTAATGGCACAAACCATGGCGCCTTTATCCCAAGTTTTCCTTTTAGGTGCCAATGCCATCTACAAAGAATAAATACAATAATCAGACATACATCTTAAAGGACTTCAACTTCTATGATTTTATTTGTTAGATTATTTTTATAAGTGCTGTGAACGGAGTATTTTAAATTTGGAGTAATATTGTTCAACCTCTGAGCAAAATACTGCTTTGAAAGAAAGTTCCAGAAAACATTCCTATTTCTGATAATATGACTAGTCAAAGTAATCCCTGTTTATGATAATTAAATCAAATTAAAATAAACGCAGTTGCCAAAATTTTACTACAAAATATGATAAAATATTGTTATCTCATGATAGTATTGCGTATATTACATGTAACAAATCGTGATAGAACGAATTCCCGCAATATGCGATAGGTATCGTAATACGCGACACTGTCGCATATTTGGATTCCCATACTATCGCATATTAGGAATTTCGCAATGTTACACAAAGAATCACGCACTTGTTATCAACGTTCATTGGAAAATGAACCTAATTGTCAATAATTATAGGTAATACCGTCACAAATAACAACAATAAAAGAGTGCAGTAATATTCATTCACCTTTAAGCTGAAATATTTTCTTAACACCGATGTCGCAAAAACTGCAAACACAAGAAATTTTGTATCAACCTCTAAGTACGGTGTCCGGATCAACTATGGCGTCCTACTCGCTATGTCGTCGTCTGGCACGCAATAGACGTGTTTAAGAAACTCTCCACCAGAGTGCAACCCCCAACATGAGCACAGTTGGGGAGTTTCATATTAGGGAACTATCGCATAATAGGCTCCTTTCCTCAATCTGCAGATACAATAGAGAAAATAAACATGAAGAATCTTAGGAAGGACAACCTGTATCTCTGATCACTACGATTGTGGTAGCTTTATGGAACTTAAACGAGGGAAGTCTAGCACCCCCAGAAACGCGTACTGTGGAACGTCCTTTCCGTACAATAATGTATGTGAGCTATTACCCACTTTATTATTTACAGAGCATTGTCACCCTGACACTGGATGGGTCGGAAAACTGTATCTTTAGAAGACAAGCTGATGTAATAATACTGGACGACACTTGATCGTGCTGCTTGTCCAGTGGCCGCTGAAGTGCCATTCTTCTACGCAGGCAGAAAAAATGACGGCCTGGTGCGGGGCGGGGTGGGGTATTGGTCGGGAGGTAAGACAGAGAGCGGAACTGGTTGACATACCGCAGTCGCCCCTCGCCGGTAACATCTCGTGAGGTGTTCGTGAATAGCTGAGGTGAAAGGAATGGAAAGGAAACGGGATGGGAAAGAGATAGGAAGGAAATAATGGCTTCCAGCAATACAGGGCATTGCGGCATTACAACGGCAAGAGCTGACAAGTTGTGCCGGGTCAGGACTCGATATCGGATGCTCCACTTTTCTAGAACGGTTGCCATAACTGTCTTTTTTTATTGTAGGTTTGATGCCCCAACAGTATACTTTTTCTTTTTCCCTATTTTTTATTTTTGAAGTACTTTTGAAAAGGAAGCAACCCAAACTGTACAAAATCCACATTTTTGTTGAATGAAACTTTCACTCTACAGCCGAGTGTGCGCTGATATGAAACTTCCTGGCAGATTGAAACTGTGTGCCGGACCGAGACTCGAACTCGGGATCTTTGCCTTTCGCGGGCAAGTGCTCTACCGACTGAGCTACCCAAACACGACTCACGCCCCGTCCTCACAGCTTTAATTCCGCCAGTACCTCGTCTCCTACCTTCGAAACTTCACAGAAGCTCTCCTGCGAACCTTTCAGAACTAGCACTCCTGAAAGAAAGGATATTGCGGAGACATGGCTTAGCCACAGCCTGGGGGATGTTTCTAGAATGAAATTTTCATTTGCCCGCCAAAGGCAAAGGTCCCGAGTTCGAGTCTCGGTCCGGCACACAGTTTTAATCTACCAGGAAGTTTCACATTTTTCTTGTTTTTACAACTCAAAAGTAGGAGAGTAATCAAAACACTTTTGCAAAGCAAACAAATCTTAAACAATCCATCTGTTTTATATACAAGGTGAAGAATATTCAAGCACTCGGACTTCGCAGCGCGATTCCTCACATACAGCAATACAAAAATACACTCCTGGAAATTGAAATAAGAACACCGTGAATTCATTGTCCCAGGAAGGGGAAACTTTATTGACACATTCCTGGGGTCAGATACATCACATGATCACACTGACAGAACCACAGGCACATAGACACAGGCAACAGAGCATGCACAATGTCGGCACTAGTACAGTGTATATCCACCTTTCGCAGCAATACAGGCTGCTATTCTCCCATGGAGACGATCGTAGAGATGCTGGATGTAGTCCTGTGGAACGGCTTGCCATGCCATTTCCACCTGGCGCTTCAGTTGGACCAGCGTTCGTGCTGGACGTGCAGACCGCGTGAGACGACGCTTCATCCAGTCCCAAACATGCTCAATGGGGGACAGATCCGGAGATCTTGCTGGCCAGGGTAGTTGACTTACACCTTCTAGAGCACGTTGGGTGGCACGGGATACATGCGGACGTGCATTGTCCTGTTGGAACAGCAAGTTCCCTTGCCGGTCTACGAATGGTAGAACGATGGGTTCGATGACGGTTTGGATGTACCGTGCACTATTCAGTGTCCCCTCGACGATCACCAGTGGTGTACGGCCAGTGTAGGAGATCGCTCCCCACACCATGATGCCGGGTGTTGGCCCTGTGTGCCTCGGTCGTATGCAGTCCTGATTGTGGCGCTCACCTGCACGGCGCCAAACACGCATACGACCATCATTGGCACCAAGGCAGAAGCGACACTCATCGCTGAAGACGACACGTCTCCATTCGTCCCTCCATTCACGCCTGTCGCGACACCACTGGAGGCGGGCTGCACGATGTTGAGGCGTGAGCGGAAGACGGTCTAACGGTGTGCGGGACCGTAGCCCAGCTTCATGGAGACGGTTGCGAATGGTCCTCGCCGATACCCCAGGAGCAACAGTGTCCCTAATTTGCTGGGAAGTGGCGGTGCGGTCCCCTACGGCACTGCGTAGGATCCTACGGTCTTGGCGTGCATCCGTGCGTCGCTGCGGTCCGGTCCCAGGTCGACAGGCACGTGCACCTTCCGCCGACCACTGGCGACAACATCGATGTACTGTGGAGACCTCACGCCCCACTTGTTGAGCAATTCGGCGGTGCGTCCACCCGGCCTCCCGCATGCCCACTATACGCCCTCGCTCAAAGTCTGTCAACTGCACATACGGTTCACGTCCACGCTGTCGCGGCATGCTACCAGTGTTAAAGACTGCGATGGAGCTCCGTATGCCACGGCAAACTGGCTGACACTGACGGCGGCGGTGCACAAATGCTGCGGCCAACACCGCGGTTCCTGGTGTGTCCGCTGTGCCGTGCGTGTGATCATTGCTTGTACAACCCTCTCGCAGTGTCCGGAGCAAGTATGGTGGGTCTGACACACCGGTGTCAATGTGTTCTTTTTTCCATTTCCAGGAGTGTATCTCTCAAAACATTTCATCCTGCGCATAGTCAATGAACGTTAGGGATTGACAGTTTGGCAACACTGTAACCACTTTTACGGGAACTACTTCTGTTAGCAGATCTGAGTAGTGCTGTGCAGTTGGTACAGTGGATAGTGTTTTGGGTTAGCATATAGGAAGTCGAGAGTCCGATTCTGAGACGAAGCGGATTCGTTTTTATTTGCCAGTTTCGTTCTGCCACACAATACTGTAGTTTACATCACTTTTAAGCCATACGTATCCGACACTTACACAGTACAGTGTTTTGTAACGATGAACAAATAACTAAAACATGGTCAGACAAGTCGGAAATAGCAGCTGAAACAAATGAGCTGTCATAGGACAGAATAACTACAGAAACAATATCAATTTCGAGATGCTGAAGATTACTGTACAGTTAAATAACTCAAGAATTACTAGTCATTTATACTGCATGCAGTACGTCCGGCAAAGTGTAACACATTGGGAACCAGTAACAACAGCAATTTCCATATTATTGTCCTCGGAGCAGCTGCTCAGAGCGAGCCCGTGCATGTCTAAACATTATGCGATCCGCTGGATCTTACAACTTTGGATTCTTCGCAACATGACATCATACACAGATACAAGAGCAGCATGAAAATGCATCATCAGTTCGTCCATATTTGATGGCGGAGTAGAATACAAATCCTTCTTCAAGTGTCCCCACAGGAAGAAATTTAGGGGACTTAGGTCAGGTGAACCTGGAGGCCACACAACTGTACCTCCCCGTCGGAGTAATTTCCTGGAAAATGTGTGCCTAAATACCGTCAAAAATTATCTCTAAAGTGTGGATGTACCCCTTCATGTTGCAAACATAATCACTGCTGAACATGAAGTGGAACATCCTCCAGTGAATCAGACAAGTAGTTTCAGAGGAATGCATGATACCTTCATGCATTCAACCGATCAGGCAACAAGTAGAGACCCAAACTCCTGTCTCCCAGTATACCGACCAGACGTAGATTCCCAAAGCAAACTTGATATCCACTATCGTGGGTGACGCGCGGGTTAACGTCACACCAACGGTGGGCATTATGCGTATTGAAGACACCCTCACGAGTGAACGTTGCTTCATCCGACCATACTACAGTATTTATGAAGTCGTTGTTGGTTACCTGTTGTTGTTCGAACCATTCACAGGATAGCATCCGAAGAAGACCGTCTGCAGGATGCAAGTGTTGCGATAAGGAATAATGGCAGGGTTGCAGACCATGCACGAGCAGCACATCAGCGACAGTACGTTGCGAGACACTCCGCAACGTTGCTACGCTACTTGTATTTCTCTGGGATTCTTAGTGTATGATCCCCAGAATAGCTTTCCCAGTAGCCGGAGTATGGAGAGTCCTTGGACGACCTCTGTCACGCGATGATGGAAGGAGAGAACCTCTCTCCTGAAGGCGAAGCTCCAGACTGCGGCGGCACGTTTCCTTTCGTCCATTACCTGTGAACTCGTTGCAGCAGATCGCTGGTAGGGAAACCGAGCGGAAACGTACCGTACTGCAACACGCACCAGTCTTCATACAACGCAACTATTTTAAGGATCGGATAAAGATCTTAATTTTGAATGAAAGATGGAAATACTGACAAAGCATCGGTATATTCTGAATCTTGATAATGTACATGTTCGCTGCCAAGCCCATGCTAATCTTAACCCAGTCATGTACGGACCCTTTTATTCACGTTAGCAAGTTTATGGTAACGTATTTCCGGAATTCTGAACAGCTACTAACCACGGATTGTTCTTAAATGAAAATGCTCGCCATACTATTCAGTTGAAAAAACGAAATGAAATGATCGTAAGGTATTGCTGGCCAGGAATACTATTAAAACACACCGGAATAAATATGCCTCCACTTTAAAACAGTTTTAAAACATGTAGCAAAACTAAAGCCCGCAAATTATAAATTCATTCGGACATCATACTACACACGGCGCTACCGTTTAAAGGCTGGGCTCCGACTACATAGACTGCTGTACACATTCTGTATCTCCAAGATAAAAGACGCGCGAAGAATATTCCGTTCTGATTGGTCACTTTTCTTTAAGGCCAAAAGAAAAACATTATTCTACCGCGTTAGTCTGCGCTTTTCATGAATAACCAATCAACAAATAACACACTTTCGAACTGCAATTTTTCTCGAAATAAGTATTTAACATTTTGATATTTTAGTTTTTCATTTACACTCAACTTAGCTTTCCTTTTACCATAAACTTACTTAACGTATTATGATACAAAATTCCCTGTCGTCTGCATTCACACTGTCTTAAAAATTTCTCACGCTAGTTGGTACAGCGTTTATCAGTAGAACAATGATATACGTATTTACTTTAGACCACATTCACGCATCCTTTACACTACTAAAAGCGTATACAAAACTGCACAAACATAAATAAACAAAAAAGGAGTAGCTAAATAAAGCGGGTTCTGACTCGATAACTAAATTACTGGCGCAACTTTCGTTTTCACCAAAAATTGAGCTATTTACCCAGAACCCGCCTTATTTAGTTAGTATAATATATTTTTTCAGTTTAAATTCACTATGTTTTTTAAAAGGTGAATGTAAGAAAATAAATTTAATATATTTTTTTTACAAGGTGAATGTAACAAAACAAATTTAACTTAATTTTTTGTAGAAGGTGAATCTAAGAAAATAAATTCAATATCGACTTTTTAAAAGGAGAACGGTAGAAAATAAACAGGCGAACATTTCGTACACATTAAAAAAATCGAAAATTATTCCATTTAAAGGATACATAAAAATAAAAAATCATTGTCAAGACATGCAAAACCTTTGGCACATTTGTAGGAAAACCCAGAGGTTGTTTTTTTTCTTCTAGTTGGTACCCCCTTTATTTCATTTTCACCCTTTGAGTTTGTTCTTTTTTGCTGAATGTCACTGTTGTTCTGTGACTTTAGTTGCTTATTCGTCCACCCACCACCTTCTTTTTCTTCTTGCTGCATCTTGTCATCTATCTCTGGAATAGATGGAAGAGCTGCTGATGAGTGATGTTGACATATTCTTCTTCTTGATGGGCTCGAGCGGTAAGCGAGAACAGGAAATAACAATAGTACTGGTTGGCCGAACAAATTCTATAGAAATTCAGCTTTTTGCCCCACAGAGCAACGCAATTCTACTTACAAATCGTATATATAGTTGGTATTCGAGTGACAAAGTGCTTTCTAAAAGTAAAAAGCGAATTATTTTATCAAAATATACTTTTATTTGAAGAGTGGAACTGTAAATATAATGTAATAATAGTTAAAATGCTCAAATTATCATTTGAAAAAAAGTTATTCGAATTTAAAGTCAAGAATGTTCCTATATTAATTTAAATGAAACAAACAGTGTTACCATCCGTTAACAGAATTTTGCTCTAATTTTAACTTATACTAAATATTGTGAGTTGCTTTACTAAGACAGCATAATCTCTAAAGTGATTGTGTGTTTCTAAAATCATTTTCTCATGCTCTCTAATTGCCTAGTCGCCAGCAAGCAGCATCTGGAATTTGTTCTTGTGATAACACTTTTCGTTGGGTGAGCTAGGTCAGTTACGAAACTTCCTGGCAGATTAAAACTGTGTGCCCGACCGAGACTCGAACTCGGGACCTTTGCCTTTCGCGGGCAAGTGCTCTACCATCTGAGCTACCGAAGCACGACTCACGCCCGGTACGCACAGCTTTACTTCTGCCAGTATCTCGTCTCCTACCTTCCAAACTTTACAGAAGCTCTCCTGCGAACCTAGCAGAACTAGCACTCCTGAAAGAAAGGATATAGCGGAGACATGGCTTAGCCACAGCCTGGGGGATGTTTCCAGAATGAGATTTTCACTCTGCAGCGGAGTGTGCGCTGATATGAAACTTCCTGGCAGATTAAAACTGTGTACCCGACCGAGACTCGAACTCGGGACCTTTGCCTTTCGCGGGCAAGTGCTCTACCATCTGAGCTACCGAAGCACGACTCACGCCCGGTACGCACAGCTTTACTTCTGCCAGTATCTCGTCTCCTACCTTCCAAACTTTACAGAAGCTCTCCTGCGAACCTAGCAGAACTAGCACTCCTGAAAGAAAGGATATAGCGGAGACATGGCTTAGCCACAGCCTGGGGGATGTTTCCAGAATGAGATTTTCACTCTGCAGCGGAGTGTGCGCTGATATGAAACTTCCTGGCAGATTAAAACTGTGTGCCCGACCGAGACTCGAACTCGGGACCTTTGCTAGGTTCGCAGGAGAGCTTCTGTAAAGTTTGGAAGGTAGGAGACGAGGTACTGGCAGAAGTAAAGCTGTGCGTACCGGGTGTGGGTCGTGCTTCGGTAGCTCAGATGGTAGAGCACTTGCCCGCGAAAGGCAAAGGTCCCGAGTTCGAGTCTCGGTCGGGCACACAGTTTTAATCTGCCAGGAAGTTTCATATCAGCGCACACTCCGCTGCAGAGTGGAAATCTCATTCTGGAAACATCCCCCAGGCTGTGTCTAAGCCATGTCTCCGCTATATCCCTTCTTTCAGGAGTGCTAGTTCTGCTAGGTTCGCAGGAGAGCTTCTGTAAAGTTTGGAAGGTAGGAGACGAGATACTGGCAGAAGTAAAGCTGTGCGTATCGGGCGTGAGTCGTGCTTCGGTAGCTCAGATGGTAGAGTACTTGCCCGCGAAAGGCAAAGGTCCCGAGTTCGAGTCTCGGTCGGGCACACAGTTTTAATCTGCCAGGAAGTTTCATATCAGCGCACACTCCGCTGCAGAGTGAAAATCTCATTCTAGGTCAGTTATATTTATCTGCGGGCAGAGGCCTTGTGCAATCAGACACTCGATGCATACACATTCTCTATCTGTTGGTCTTTTCAGAGCCATTGAGAGAGTGAGGCCTACACTATTTTTATGCATCCAGAAGATTCTGAGTTAACTTTTCACCCAAATAGTAACTGATTTTAAAAATTCAAAGTGCTAACATAATGTACATCAAAAGAATTATCTGGAAAATACATAATTAAAAATTTTCAGTTAATATTATACAATATGTATCGTAAGTGATTTGATCGATTTTAAAAAATTCTAAGTGCTAACACAAAGAGCTATTCAAAATTTTCAGTAAGTATTCGGTGATGTGAATCATATGTAAGGTTATTCTTCCCATACAGTACTACATAGCCTAAAGTGCCTGCAGTAATTTTATCATTAAAAGTTGCACAAAGTTTCATGGTAGTTTTCTGTGGCAATACAATAATTTTTTGAATCATCTTAATCACATAGATTGGATAATTAGTTATGAAATTAAATGGACTCGCAACTACATCTCATTTTAGTAGAGTAACTTGTTTAAAATCAAAAAATGCATTGTATGCTTTGAGAATATTATCTGGAGAATTAATATTCCACACCTCCTGTTGGAAAATTTGCTTACTTCCATTTTTCATAAACTATATATATATATATATATATATATATATATATATATATATATATATATATATATATATATATATATATATATAATGTAGTTTAACGTGATTGAATAATGATGAATCAATTACCTGAGTACTCTTACGATTTATCTGAAATGTAGCAAATACAAAATATGCCATGTCAAATTCCACTAAGTTATAGTAGTTCGTGATATCTTGTTGGAAATTTAACTTGCTACTTAATCCAGCAACTTCTGCAGTTTGTTATTAGTAAAAGGATAGCAGAATTTTTGGATTTTTCAGAATATTTTCTCGATGTTCTAAATCATAATTTGGTTCATATTTAACAATTGGTACACGAATTTCCATCGATTCAACGACAATTTTTTCTTCCTAAGGAGGTATATCTTTAATTTCAACTCCAGCATCATTACGATCAGCCCATTGAACAATAGAATCTCCAGAACTTGATGACCTTCTAAAAATTACTATTAGATCTCCTTCCCACATAATTTTCTCATAATCCCTAAAACATCCACCAAACATTGCTAACGGATAAAAGCACTTATTTTTTATTACTTTTTATTTTTCCATTATTAAGAATATGCCCTTCTAAGTTTATTTTATGAGTAACAGGTGCAGTGAAATGCAGTAAAACTGATGAGGAAATAAAGGAATGTTCGATTGTAGATAAAATATTATTTCCTTTCTTTATGGTTTTAAAATCAAACAATTTTACCACATATTTATCGATTAATTTTTTTTTGAATTTCCATCATATGTTGGATAATCTGTTAAATCAGTTCCAGTAATACTGAAATTCATACTAAGTTGTACATTATTTGGAAGAAGCCATCCATCAAAAATATTTATCTCAATTTCTGTATCCTTATTTGGCGCATTTTAATTATTTTTAGTTTTCTCATTTACAAAGAATTAGTAGAGTTGGTAACTCTCGATTTTATTCATGATTTGTTAAGGAGAAAATCATTAAGATAAAAACATTTCTAAAGAAGTGTTACTGTAGCTCTATTAAAGTCAATTAAATTATCATTTTCACCAATTACAATTATTTTTAAATCTTGAATAGGACCAATAATTGGAATATTTATGGGATAACATGGCTCATGTATTATTGGTCCACCAAGTTCCGCATTAGGCTTGAATGAGGCAATAATGAAAATGATCAGAATGCTTTACAAACATCCCATCAGCCAACTAAAATTTATATTTATTATTTGTAATGGAATAATGTTAGGAACATCTTTAGCAACAGATTTTTGATTGTGCTCAATAAAATCTGATTATTAAATTCCAAAATTTGTTCAACACAATCTTCCACATCCATACATAATTTAACATCGCTCTTGGTATTAACTCTGTTTAAAATTTAACCTGCTTTAATGTGAATGTTTGGTTTTATACATTTTTCTAAATTTTTAAAATTATACTGACCAACAGCAATTTATATCGTTTTCCTTCACTATATAATCTATTATTTTTCGATGTTATATTTGGAGTTAAAGAAGCTGTTGAAAACTAAAAAGTAAATATTAGTATAACTATCTCATATAGGTACAGTCAATCTTTATTCGAGAACATTTGACTTACCACTTAACTGAAATAATTGAAAAATTGTTTAATTTCATTTTTCTACCAACAAGCTTGCAAAACAAAACACTAAAAATAACAATGAATTATTATTTCCTTTTTATACAAATTTACTTGAGAAATCATAAGACTGAAGAAAAATAAGAGATTATCTAGATTATACCGCATTTCAAAACAGATTAAAAACAATAAATTTTGAGAAAGACATAAACTCAGTTGATTCTAATCGCTTCTTGACTGCAGTAAAACTGAAAATTGTGAAAGACAAAATTGTTCAAATGGCTCTGAGCACTGTGGGACTTAACATCTATGGTCATCAGTCCCCTAGAACTTAGAACTACTTAAACCTAACTAACCTAAGGACATCACACAACACCCAGCCATCACGAGGCAGAGAAAATCCCTGACCCCGCCGGGAATCGAACCCGGGAACCTGGGCGCGGGAAGTGAGAACGCTACCGTACGACCACGAGATGCGGGCTGTGAAAGACAATTTAAAACTAAGTTGTGGACTGAAAATAACTTTAAACGTTTTTTGTGAGTAACAAATGCAGACCAACAGAAATGTTACAGAATTTCAGTTTCAGAAACACACCTATAGGATCAAATGAGAGAGAGAGAGAGAGAGATTTAAAAAAGGTAAATGAAATATTTGGTTTTCAAGTTCATGGATCAGGATGGGCATTAAACAGAATTATTGGATTGCAAATAGGAATTTATAGATATGAACCATTGAGGATCAACTTACATTGAATTACCAGATAAAATGTAAAGTAAGAAAGCATGTATTAATGTTAAAAAATAAAGACCAAAATTTTGTTTTGGTCTATAAAATCTACATTATATCCTGAAGAAGAAAATTTAGAAGGAGTGACAAAATATAAAAATGTTGATCTTGATCTTAATCAGAAACTAGAAAATTTTGACTTTCCTATAGTGATTGATCATATTCCAAAATTTGAGAGTGGAATTAATGTGTCTATTAATGTTTAATCGTTTGTCGAAAAATATTATGTGTATCCATGAAAAATAGCTAAATGTAAAAGATAGAAATATGTAAATCAACTTTATTTCAAAAATGTAAATAATTCACACTACTGTTGTATAAAGAATTCATCCCGACTTGATTCGATTCAAATAACTACAGACAAAGAAACAGAATTTATTTGTGATTTACGTTTACTTCATTTCAATAGTAAAGAAAAATTAAATGAACATACAAAGAATTGTTTAATTAACAAACATAGAATAGTGAAACTGAAATATGGAGAAAACATTGAGTTATATTATGAAGACACAGGCAGTTAGATTTACAATATCGAAATGGAAGATTTTTATGGGAACATGAAATCGATGCTTAATTACTTTTGGACAAGTGATTATGCAACAAATAATATTTTCGGCGTTCCACAAGTAAACAAGAAAGTTTTAGGTTAAATTAAAGATTAATGTAATGGAAAAATAATGGTAAGAATTCTGTGGTATAAGAGCAAAAATGTATGCTTATAAAGTTTGTGATAAAATAGAGAAAAAGTTCAAACCGGTTAAGAAATGTGTTGTTAACAATAGAATAAGTTTAGAAGACTATAAAAATTGTTTGTTT